>NC_067401.1:159089360-159720194 GCF_016432865.1 Antechinus flavipes
TGGCATCTCAAAGTTGTCTTAATTTGCATTTCTCTGATCAATAGTGATTTAGAGCACCTTTTCATATGTCTAGAAATGGTAAATTTCTCCAACTGAAAATTGTCTGTTCATATCTTTTGAACATTTATCAATTGGAGAATAGCTTGAATTCTTGTAAATTTTAGTCAATTCTCTATATATTTTAGAAATGAGGCCTTTACCAGAACCCTTAAATATAAAAAAAAGTTTTCTCAATTTATTGTTTTCCTTCTAATCTTGTTTACATTAATTTTGTTGGCAAAAAACCAAACCAAAACTTTTCAATTTAATATAATCAAAATTACTTATTTGGTGTTCAATAATGAATTCCAGTTCTTCTTTGGTCAGAAATTCTTTCCTCCTCCACAGGTCTGAGAGGTAAACTATCTTATGTTCTTCTAATTTGCTTATAATATCACTCTTTATGTCTAAATCATGGACCCATTTCGACCTTACCTTGGCATATGGTGTTAGGTGTTAGTCAATGCCTAGTTTCTATTATGTTCGTTTTTAATTTTCCCAGCAGTTTTTGTTAAATAGTGAGTTCTTATCCCAAAAGCTGGGTCTTTGGGTTTGTCAAACACTAGATTGCTATAGTTATTGACTATTTTGTCCTGTTATCCTAATCTGTTCCACTGATTGATTACTCTATTTCTTAGCCAGTACACCAAATGGTTTTGATGACCGCTGCTTTATAATACAGTTTTAGGTCTGACACAGTTAGGCCACCTTCATTGGCATTTTTTTTTTCATTAATTCCCTTGAAATTCTTGACCTTTTGTTCTTCCAGATAAATTTTGTTATTATTTTTTCTAGATCAGCAAAATAATTTTTTGGGACTTTGGCATAGCACTAAATAAGTAGATTAATTTAGGTAGTATTGTCATTTTTATTATATTTGCTCAGCTGGTTACCCATAAGCACTTGATATTTTTCCAATTGTTTAGATCTGACTTTATTTGTGTAGAAAGTGTTTTGTAGTTAGATTCATATGGTTCCCAACTTTCCCTTGGCAAGTAGACTCCCAAATATTTTATATTATCAACAGTTATTTTAAATGGAATTTCTCTTTGTATCTCTTGCTGCTAAACTTTTGTTGGTAATATATAAAAATGCTGATGACTTCTGTGGATTTATTTTGTATCCTGCTTATGAATTGTTTCTAGCAGTTTTTTAGTTGATTTTCTAATATACCATCATATCATCTGCAAAGAGTGATAATTTGGTCTCCTCATTCCCTACTCTACTTCCTCAAATCTCTTTTTCTTCTCTTACTGCCAAAGCTAACATTTCTAATATAATATTGAATAGTTATAGTGATAGTGGGCAACCTTTTTTCACTCCTGATCTTACTGGGGATGATTCTAGTTTGTCCCCATTACATAGGATGATTCCAATGGTTTTAAATAGATACTACTGATCATTTTAAGGAAAGTCCATTTATTTCTATATAGTATCACTCTTTATGTCCAAATCATGAAACCATTTTGACCATATCAGTATAATAGGCATAATACTCTAGTTATTAGTGACGGTTAATGCCTAGTTTCTGTTATATTATTTTCCAATTTCCTCAGAAATTTTTGCCAAATAGTGAGTTCTTATCCCAGAAGCTGGGGTCTTTAGGTTTATCAAACATTAGATTACTATAGTCATTGACTATCGTGCCTTGTGAACCTAACTCACTGGCCCTGAGTTCAAATCCAGCCTCATATACCTACTTGTTATGTGACCCTGGGCAACTTACTTAATCTCAAATTTCTTCCCACCATCCCTAGTAAAAAAACAAACCAAAAAAACAAAAACAAAAAACTAATTTGACAATTATTTCAATTTAACTGCTTTCCTTTGTAATCCTATGTATTTTATTTTATGCATATACATAGTCCATGTCATGAAAAGCTTAGCCATCCCCACTCTAAATTGTCTACAAGAAAAATCTTGCATTCATACTTTGCTTGCATATTTCATTGTTGCTCAGTTTAACTAAGATCTTTTTGAAATTAGCAAAGTTTTGGTTTATACTATAATCTAAGTCAATGGGGAACTAGAAAAGCCAGAAAATGGTCAAATGCTAGGGAAGTGATTTTGTAGAGAAGCTCAATTTTAGGTTGGTATTTAGTGTCTTCATGGATGAAGTGACATGATTCATTTCCAGTACAATATTGAAAAATTGAGCAAGAGTGAGAGGATGAAATTGCACAGATTTTTGGCTTTTCCACATCAGAAATTTACTTGCTGGTTTCTTTTAGTATTTTGAAGGTTTATACATTTTTAAAATATTAGAGAGATCCATATTCAACATCTTAAAGCAATTCAAAAATGAACGAAAATACTTTTTATATGATGAATACCATGACTTGGCGTAATCAAGGATTATGAACTGTATGGGTAGTTTCAGATTTGTTTTCTCATTTCATGTTAGGATTTCATCATTAACCCAGGTTTTACAATAATCAGGCTTATGATAATATAATTATGCAAAATCATGTAAAAGTAGAGGAGTCTGAAATGGGTTTGTTAAACAAAGGCAAAACCAATTCTAATAGCAACACAAAAGACTGACACATGACCAATGGGCACCTATGTTTTGCTTATAATTTGCTTATTTAAAATACTGTTCAGTTCTTTATTTCACCCAAGTGCCCTCTTGACCCCAACAACAATTAATACTTTCATTGACCTCTAACTGATACTTTCTAACAGGAATTTCAACAATTTTCAAGGGATATATCACCTGTCCTTTCAAATTGGCTGCTACTAAGTGAATAGTCTGGGACTACATTATGCATATACCAATAATGGGCACAAATGCAGCTGGCAGAAATCTGTTTCTGGGGTAACACTCATTTTTAGGAGGCTGAGTTACTTTTATTACAGTGAAATGACATGGATCATAACAGAAGTTTTACAGGTGTATCATCAATCAATCAGCAAGCATTTATTAAGCACCTTCTATGTGTAGACACTAGGGAAACAAAGACAACAAGGCAGCCTCTGCCTTCAAAGAGACTGACTTAGAATGGGGAGAAAACATAGACAGATATAGGCATATATAAGTAAAAGAAATAAAGGCTAAAATAAGGTACCCTTGGAAGGAAAGACCTAACAGTTTCATATAGACAATGGCTATTTTCCCCTAAAAGTTCTCTGATTGGTGCAAGGTTGTACACATATGAATGATCCTCTGGAAAATTTTCTATTAGTCAACGTGTAAGTCAATCAGTCCTATAAAACAGCTTGTAATTTCAACTGAAAATAAACTTCACTTAACTCTTTTTTTTTTGTCTAGTTTGCCATTACCAATGGCAATTTCTTTGCATGCTAGAGAGAGCATAGCAATCTTTCTAATTAACCTTGAAGCAGAAACATAAGGTGCTCTAAAGAAAACTTCATTTTCATATGAAAGACATGTAAGAGATGAGAATTTGGTCTCCTTAGGTCTTCAGCTCAGTTGATATAGTCAGGAAAAAATCACAGATGATGAGGTGTTAGTTAATAGGTTTAACACCTCATCATCTGTGATTATATCCTGTGACATCAATTGAATTGGGTGGGTGGGTAGACCAAATTCCTGCAAACTCCCTTCACAGATATATCACTGAAGGGAATATATCAGGCTTAAAATCTGCTACACATTCATTCTTAGACACAAGTAAGCAGCTTGAGAATGTAAATTTCCATTCAAGTGTATACTACATCTACGATGGAAGACAAATAATACCAGGTCATTCAAGTTTATTACAAATGATTTTAATTACAAACACACACAGTCTCTCTGTCTCTTTGTCTCTTGTCTTTATCTGTCTCTCTCATAAGCTCTGGAGCTGGAATGGACTTAAATGATGTCTAGTTCAGTTCTTATTTTATAGATGTGGAAGCTTGTAGAGTTAGACAGATTGTGATTTTTTTCCTAAGTCACATGAATTTAAGTTTATGTTGGGATTCAGAACCTAGGTTCTTTAATTCAAAATCTTGTGGTCTTTTTACTATTCTAAAATTCATCCCCTCATATTATGGCTTTTAAACTGGTTCCTATAACTTAAGGAATTATCTCCTTTCAATTAATCATATTCTATAAAATAGAACGAAGATAAAAAAGATTTACCCCAAAAGATTTAAGTTTATTATTTTAATACCTATGTCTTTTTTACTCTGACATTTTATAAACTTAAAATATATTTTATTACTCAAACTAATTTTTTTGTGTATGAAATGTGTCTTTTTTGGGGGAGGCTTTAATGAAAAAGGACACATATTACAATTCATTTTCTTCAAAGATTTTTTTTCTTTTTTATAACTATTATGATTCATTATTCTTGGGCAGGAAACTATATAGACAATGTTTACAACTCAAGCACTATTCAGTACCACTTTAGCAAACCATAATGAAAATGCCTAACTTCCATTCCTATTTCTACGTTCTCTCATTCACTGGAATCAACATTATGATGAATGATGAGATTCTGGGACTAATACCAAAAATAAAGGGTGAGGATTTGTTAGAATGTGGATTGTAAATGGGACAAAAGTTAACATGACTAACAGTAGGCGCTAAGTGGGGGGGGGGGGGGGGAGGACTTCAAATAGTTTTAATATTAGAGGGTTTTTTTGATTTGTTATTCTGAACTTGACGATCGTTAACAAACATGAGTATCTTTCTCCATGTATATTATATGTATATGTATATAAACAGAAAAAGGTAAAACATAAAACCACAAATCTCTGTTACATATAGCTTGCATTTTTAAAGAATAGAGTTCATTTCTTAATAACAGCTGGCCTCTTCCTTTCTGCTTTTTTTTTTTTAATTCTACAATAATCCTCTTTTCTTCTTATTTGTTTCTGGCATTACTGTTGCTAGTTCCCCAGCCTTTAAAAGGAAAAATCCTCTTTTGTAAGGAAAAAATTACTACAAGAAGGTAACAGACACAAATTGGCCATGTTAAAAAATACATTTCTCAAACTTCTCTTGAGTTTCCCTGCCTTTCTGTCAGGACAATAATATCCTTTATTATCATTGGTCTTTTGCAGTAATGATTTGTTATTTAGGTGATCAGAGTTAAATCATTCAAAGTTGTTGTTGTTGTGTTTCTCTTCTTCTTTTTGCATTTTTTTTGCTGAGGTAGTTGGGGTTAATTGACTTGCCCATGGTCATATAACCAGGAATTGTTAAGTGTCTGAGGCTGGATTTGAACTCAGGTCCTTTTGACTTCAAGGGTGGTGCTCTATCCACTGAGCCATCTCCTCTCCCCCCCCTTAACAATTCCTGGTTGTGTGACCATGGGCAAGTCACTTAACCCCAACTGTCTCAGCAAAAAAAGCAAAAAGAAGAAGAGAATGGGCAAATCACTTAACCCCAACTGCCACAGCAAAAGCAAAAAGCAAAAAGAAGAAGAGAAAAGAAACAGAAAAATTGTTGCAATGGCAATCCCAAAAGTCTCTCCTTCCCCTTCCTTTTCCACTCCCCTGCCTCCATCCACCAAAATCGTCATTTCCTATACAACACATCAGGACTTGCACAAAGAGTGGGCGGGGGCCATTCTTTCTCCAAGATTATATATTAATAGAGTATGGTCCAATTACTATTTAGCCTCATGTGCTTGGGACCTTAGTGCATCAACTCAAGCCTCAGCCCATTACATCGTTGTTGTTTTTTGTTTTTTGTTTTTTGTTTTTTTTTTTTACAAAGTTATTGTCTAAATACTTCTAGTTCTCTCACTTCACTCTGCATTAATTTATATGTTTTCTAGGGTTTTTCTGCACACAGCTTTTTCATTTGTTTTATGTGCATTAATTTCCCTTATAGTCATATACTAAATTTTTTCATTCATTCCCCAACTGATACCCCCCTAATTTTTTTTAAATGGAAAGGAGAAAAAATGAGCAAATGAGCAGTGCACTCTTTTTTCTACAGTATTTTTTAAAGAATAAAAGTAGAAACATTATCCAGAACTTTCCCGTTTTTAAGGCAGCCAAATAGAGAGAATGAATTCTTGACCTAGTAAGATGGTAGCTCTAAAAGAAGAAATGTTTGATTCAGAATAGTATGTAATGCTAAAAAGTATTGAGACAACATGTCTTGATCTTCACTACATTTAATTTAACTCATTTACAAATTTCTTTTCAAAAAAGGTATGCTGAGAGAATTTCAGAAACATATTTCTGGAAGAAGTATACAAAAAAGCAATATTTTAATAATTACCTGGGATTTTAATGAGCAAATGGTGTCTTCAAGCTCTTGTCTTAGAGATGCTGGCATCAGACCTTTGAGTTTTGTTTCATATTCTTGCCGTATATATGTTAGCTGAAATAGAAAAAAGTAGATTCATTTTTAAAGTTTAAACCATAAAATCCTTATTTGAAATATTAAAAATTCCCTTAAAGTCTATTTCTGAAGAGGAAAAGGTTTATTCAGAACCAGAAACCAGGCAGCTAAGATGCAATGAAAGGAAATACAGAAAAAAAACCTTTGTTAGGCAGGAATATTGTCTATGATAATTTTTTTGCACCTATAAAAAAATCTTTGCAAACAATTTCATCTGACTCAACTGAAAGATTCTAGAATGTTTTTTTCCTATTACTGATGTGTACTGTGATAGTACTTGTTTTCCATACTGTTTCTTTTAAACAACTATCAGATAGCAGTGCCTTGATGGTGGTCAGAGATAATCCCTGGCATGTCCCTAATTTGGAGAAATAATCCCAGAATTTGGTCCACTCACTACTCAGGATAAAGGGCATGACTAAAAGAATTGTTGCAATGACAAAAAAAGAGGGAATCTCAATATCTTAAGCATACTTAACACTTATTTTTCTGGGGAAAGGGGAACACATAAATTTATCTATTCCATTTACTAAGCAAATAGAAGCTAAGGCTATTTCTGATCTCTGTAACCAGATATTAAAGAGAGTTCTATCTGTTCTTTGCTTCCATAATACAAGGGCATGGGTAGAGTAATTGCCCAGTTCTGCTTTGACCTCAACTGTGGATATCTCTTTTTCACCCTGCTGGAAATCACCTCTAGGACAAGTAATAGGAGTAACTAGAGGAAGGGATGAGTGATTGGACAACTTTTTTTAAAGTTTAATATCTTTATTTTCCCCCATATACTTTTTTAAATAACTTTTTATTGACAGAACATATGCCTGGGTAATTTTTTACATTATCCCTTGCATTCACTTCTGTTCCAACTTTTCCCTTCCCTCCCTCCACCCTCTCCCCTAGATGGCAAGCAGTCTTATACATGTTAAATATGTTATAATATATCCTATTTATAATGTATGTGTGTGCAGAATCGAACAGTTCTCTTGTTGCACAGGGAGAATTGGATTCAGAAGGTAAAAATAACCTAGGGAGAAAAACAAAAATGCAAACAGTTTACACTCATTTCCCAGTGTTCTTTCTTTGGGGTATAGTTGCTTCTGTCCATCATTGATCAACTGGAACTGAATTAGATCTTCTCTTTGTCGAAGAAATCCACTTCCATCAGAATATATCCTCATATAATATTGTTGTTGAAGTATATAATGATCTCCTGGTTCTGCTCATTTGACTTAGCATCAGTTCACATAAGTCTCTCCAAGCCTCTCTGTATTCATCCTGCTGGTCATTTCTTACAGAACAATAATATTCCAAAACATTCATATACCACAATTTATTCAGCCATTCTCCAATTGATGGGCATCCCCTCAATTTCCAGTTTCTAGCCACTATAAAAAGGGCTGCCACAAACATTTTGGCACATACAGGTCCCTTTCCCTTCTTTAGTATTTCTTTGGGATATAAGCCCACTAGTAGCACTGCTGGATCAAAGGGTATGCACAGTTTGATAACTTTTTGGGCATAATTCCAGATTGCTCGCCAGAATGGTTGGATTCATTCACAACTCCACCAACAATGCGTCAATGGGTTGGACAACTTTTAAAGAATATATGCGCTTTAGCCATTTCACCTCCAGAATGAAGACCATCCTCAGTAACCAGACGGTCGACATCCCGGAGAATGTCGATGTGTCTCTGAAAGGTCGGACAGTTATCGTGAAGGGCCCCAGAGGAGTCCTCCGCAGGGATTTCAACCACATCAATGTGGAGCTCAGTCTCCTTGGAAAGAAGAAGAAAAGGCTCCGGGTGGACAAGTGGTGGGGAAATCGCAAAGAACTTGCAACAGTGCGCACAATCTGCAGCCATGTACAAAATATGATCAAAGGCGTCACCCTGGGTTTTCGTTACAAGATGAGGTCTGTGTATGCTCACTTCCCCATAAATGTTGTTATTCAAGAGAATGGCTCACTTGTTGAAATCAGAAATTTCTTGGGTGAGAAATATATCCGAAGAGTACGCATGAGACCAGGTGTTGCTTGTGCTGTTTCCCAAGCCCAAAAAGATGAGTTAATTCTTGAAGGAAATGATATTGAACTTGTGTCAAACTCAGCTGCCCTGATCCAGCAAGCCACCACAGTCAAAAACAAGGATATCAGAAAATTCTTGGATGGTATCTATGTTTCTGAGAAAGGCACAGTGCAACAAGCTGATGAATAAGATGCCAAAGGCCGCATCCTGAGGAGTCGACACTTATTCAGATGTCAAAATAAAAATACTTTTTGTCAAAAAAAAAAAAGAATATATGCCTGAACATTAATGTATATATAAATACATATGTGTATGAGCACTTCACTCCTTTTATGCTTTTGTATCTCCCCATCTCCTAAATGGAGCTGTGATCAGATGATTAGTTTAATATATGCTATGCCCTGAATACTATAAGTTTATGACATAAACAATTTGTTTGAAATATTTGGAAACAGGTGTTTGTTACTGAATATAACAAGAAAATGTATGTAACTATGCATATAAGGCAAGTTCCACAATATACCAAAGAAATTAAAATAAAAATCTGTTAGTTGAATTTACCTGCCAATGCCAAAGGTTTTTAGCTGAGCAAAATTAATTTGAACCAGTGAAGCAATTTGTATTTAGGAAACACTTTGCTACATACTAAAATCCTATGTCAACTATGCTAGGATATCATTTTCCAATCTTGAAAATGTGGCTTTTGATTATATGTTATATGTTTTATTCCTAAGGGAAAAGATGAAGTAATGAAAAAGTATTTCCCCCATTGATGCAAAGTCTTTGTAAATGAAACATATTTTGGCTTGCATATACATTGGCATTTCTCACAGTCTCTTGGACTAAATTCCAGTTGCAACATCTGGCAGCTAATTAAAATGAAATGAAAATTGTTACTTAAGTTAAAATATATTTGTAAATAAAAGCTTATAGGCAACATTTCATTTCTTATCACTCAGTTTATATCAATACCACATCTAAAATTTTGAACTAGTCTTTTTTAAAAATAGCTCTTTATTCATTTTAGTAAAAGCCAACATAACCCCAGAAAAATATATCTCCTCCCTTTTAAAGCAAATACCCCAATAGATGTCTGAATATCTACAAATTACTTAACTTTTTCTGTTTCCTACCTAAATGCTTCCATTAAAAAAAAATTATAATGAATTTGTGAAGGACAAAAAGACATATAGAAATAATTTGTCACATAACCAAAATTGGACTTACTATATTTGGAAAGATTTAAAATCTTCTCATCTATGAAAAAATGTTTATTGCCAAAAAAAATTCGTCCTGAATTTCAAGTCTGAGTTTTAGAACTGTACTGGAATATTATTAAAAAAATACAATATTACATTAAGTAGAAAGCAAGTTTATTTGTCAGAATCATGGATATAAATCCAATTGCTTTGACTTCTATCTTTGTGGTTAATAACCATATAAATGTGTCTAAGCTATTGAAATAGCAAAATGAAAATATTGCAGATTTTTAGTCTGACATACCTGTGACTCTTGTGGAACAATCAGGAGGGAGAATTTAGCATGTTGTTCTCCCGACTTGATTCTCTTCCTCTCCCCACCTCCCCTTCTTTCTCTGTCTCTCTTTTTCCTTCCCTCCTCCAAAATGTATGTGCATGCACATACATACAAATACATAAAAGCATACACACACATATACATACATATATACATATATAAAACATATCTATCATTGTTGCTTCCTAACCACATTGTGTGTGGATATACCATCCTTTTATCTTCACCATGGTCATTGTAACTTCTACCATATCCTCAAAAATTGATAAAGAGAATAGTGAAATTCTGGATGACAAGACACACAATAAGGATGTCTTTGCAATGCACCAAATAATTGAATGGAAAACAGTATATTAAATATTATGTGGCTAACAGTATTCAAATAACAATTCAAATTGAAGGCCAATTCTTTCAAATCTCCTAACTCCTCCCTGTCTCCCTAAAACACTTAATAAAGAACCTAACTTTATCTAATCTAACTTTACTGAGAAAATGTAGGACATTTGCTATGAATTCTTTTCCCCTCCTTTTCATCTCAAAACCTCTTGATATGACCCCTCTCCCCTATCCCCTACTCTCTGATAATGAAGCACTCCTTGTCCTTGCCATTTTCTTGATTACATCCTCTCCTGTTTTCTTCAGCAAATTGTCTACTCAAAAATCCCTGCCTCCCTCAAAATTTAACATCTCTTTCTACTGGTTTCTTCTCTACTGCTTACAAACAGGCCCAAATTTCCTCCATCATTAAAAAATCTTCCCTCAACCCTTATCCTACATCTCTTCCCTTTCTTATCTATCCTAGAAAAAATTAGCTATATTTATTGCCTTCACTTTGTCTCCCTTTTCCCACTCAATCATTTAAAATTATATTATATTTTCTGTTCCAAATTCTCTTCCTCTATTCCTCCCCTACCTATTGAGAAGGCAAGAAGTATACATATGAAATCAGGCAAAACATGTTTCTGCAATAACTATGTTAAAACAAAACAAGAGACAGAAAGATAAAAATGTTTTAATCTGCACTCTGAGTCCATCAATTCTTGCTGGAGATATGATTTTTCATCATTCTCAACCATTTTGTAATCTGTTTTCTTACAACTTTCTCAATAACTCTTTCCAAAGTAATCAATGATCTCTTAATTGTCAAGATATATAGGCATCTTTATCATCTATCTATTTATCTATCTGTCTGTCTGTCTGTTTTGTTTAATTCTCTTACTGCTTGACTTCTCTGCTGATACTGATGATCACTCTCTCCTGTATAATTTCTCCTTCTGGATTTTCTGGTTCTTCTACTTGATTCTTCACTACTCTTTCCTGGTTCTTCTATAAGGCTCATTACTTTCTTAATCTCCCTTAGTCTTATTTTCCATATCATAACCCATCACTATGAATGTGCTCCAAGGCTCTGTCATGGGTTGGTTCTCTCTCCCTCTCTTTCCCTCTTTCCTCCTCCTTTCCCTCTTTCTTTCCTTTCCCTCCCTTTGTCTCTGTCTCTGTCTCTGTCTCTCTCTCTTCCTCTCCTCCCTTCTCCTTTCCTTTCCCCTTTCCTCCTCTCCCCTCCCCTTCTCTCTTCCCCCCTTCTGTCTTCCCCTCCCCTCCCTTCTCCTCTTTCCCCCCTCTCCCTTTCTCCCTCTCTCTTTCTCTCTCCCTTTCCCTCGAACTTTCCCCTTCCCCTCTCTCTCTGTCTCTCTCTAGATCATCTTCCATAGGTTCAGAACTGTGGATATAGCACACAAATAAATATATCTAGCTCCAGTGGTACATAACCAACTGCCTACAATACATTTCAAACCAATTATTCTGGAATATCCCTGAACTCAACAAGTCCAAAACAAAATTCCTTAACTTTCCCTCTAAATTCGCTATTCTTCCAGATTTTTCTATTCTATTAAAAGCATTAATCATTCTTACAGTCTCCCAAATTTGTAACTTACTGCATATACAACCGTCAAATGTTGATGTTTCTACCTTCACAACTTTTGAATCAGACATTTCTCTTTTTAAATAGCCACTACTTTAGTTCAGGCCTTTATCAACTGTCACTTATACTTCTCCAATACCTCTTAATTAACCTCACTCTATACCCATACAGTTACCAAACTTTCTTTCCTTAATCATACATATGTCTCTGTCATTCATTCAATGTCCTGTGACTTCCAAGTTTATTTAGGCTAAAATATACAGTTTAGCCCTTCAAAATTCACACAGATTTTTCCCAATCTATGATTCCAGGTCTTTCTTCCATTTATAACCACATTCAATTCTTACCTCCATGCATCTGCACTGGCTCTTTCCTATGCCTGGAGATTTGCCTACTCATCTCTACTTCCTATAATCCTTCTTTCTTCAACATTCTGCTCAAGCAGCACCTCCTGACACAAAATATTTCCTGGTCCTAACTGCTAGTGTCCTTTCTCCCCAGTTACCTTGTAATTATTGGTATTTATGTGTGTGTATGTGTCTGTGTGTGTGTATATGTGATACATGATATGGTGGGTATGTGTGTGATAAGTGTGATGTGGTGTGTGTATATGTGGTACATGATATGGTATGTGTTTGCAACTAGGTGATGTAGTAGATAGAGTCCTGGCCCCAGAGTCAGGAAGACTTAAGTTCAAATCTGGCCTCAGACACTAGCTTTATGATCCTGAGAAAGTCACTTAACCCTGTTTGCTTTAGTTCTTCATCTCTAAAATGAGCTGGAAAAGTAAATAGCAAACACTCTAGTATCTTTGCTAAAAACAAAACAAAACAAAACAGAACAAAAACAAATGGGGTCACAAAGAGTTGGACATACTGGAAATGACTGAAATAATAAAAGAGAGAGCGCGCGCGCGTGTGTGTGTGTGTGTGTGTATGTGTGTGTGTGTGTGTGTGAGAGAGAGAGAGAGAGAGAGAGACAGACAGACAGACACCTATTACAATGTGAGTGCTTTGAGAATGGGGATTGCTCCATTCTTCGTATTGGCCCGCGCTGAGTCTGGCATATAAGTAGGTACTTGATAAATGCTTGTTTTGATTTTGTCCTGGTCTATATCTACATAATTCATGCCTTACTCCAGATAGTTGTGTTACAAATGCATACCACCGGTAACATTTTATTTCAGTTTTAAAAGTTACTAAGGTAACTATGAATAATGAGCATATACGAATAGACTTTGGATGCTGAATTGAAATTTGTAGCAAAAATTATTTGGCAGATATTTAATGACATACATAATTGTGATTATGCTATACAGCTGATTATGGATACATGATATGCAATTCACATAGTAACCATAAAAGATATTACTTTCACATGATCAAGTTTTTCAGAGTTAATTATTAAAAGGGGCAACCAAATAGTGCAGAAAGCTGCTCTGAAAAGTGACTCTGATTGGCATCTACTGAAGTGGTAGACATCAATGACTATGAAGACACAAACATATAGGAGGGCACAGATTTTCCTGCTTCTCTGGCAGGAGGTCCCCATAACTCAGGGATCTGAAGATCCTCCAGCTGAACAGAAGCTCTTGTCCCAAATGTGGAAAGTCTGGAGAGGATAAACACTGGAATAGGGAGGCTAGGTTATATTAAGATGGCAAGAGTGTGGGGGAAGGTGGTTAATTTCCATCTGTTGTGGTAAATAGCACCTTCATTAAGAAGTGGAGATCTGATGGGACAGTTATGTCTTGGAACTGCTTTTTCCTCATTTCCACCCACACCCCAACTTTATATTTGAGAGGAATAAGATAAATTATGTGATTTAAGAAGAGGACCCCAATCAAAAATATTTCTTTTCACATTTCCTAAAAGTTTGCTAATTAGATTCACTTGAACATATAAGCAAAGATTCTTGGAAGGGTCAAAGAAGAAATCTGAAGCTTTCCTTGCTTTAATAAAGGTTGTTTTAATTAGATTGTAAGATAAGCATTAAGAGAATGAGTTGGCTGTAATAAAAGGAGTAGTGAAGAAAAGATTATACTGGTGGCAATTTTGGACCATGGTGTAATTTTGAGTCTACAGTGAGGAGCTTTGCATAGCCAAAGGCAACATGAGGACTTCTGGTTTGGGAGGATTAGGGTGAAAGAAACACAAGAAGGCGAGAGAGAGCCATAGGTAAATTCTGCCTAAGGAGGAGTGGACAGCTATCAAGTGAACAGAAAGTGAACAAAAGGAGAAGATGTATTTTGGAATAAGTCCCTAGCAATTGTGGATAGCCAATAGATTCTTTAGGTGTACTTTTCAGAATCTGAAATATTTAGAGTATAATGACATAATAGTTAAAGGGCTGAACTTGGAGTCAGGAAGGCTTGCCTCAGTCACTCGATATGTGGCACTATATAAGTGACAACCTCTCTTGGTCTTAATTTCCTCATTTGTAAAATGGGGAAGCTAATAGCACCTACTTCACAGGATTATCAGGAGGATCCAATGAGCTACTATATGTAAAGTGCTTTGCTAATCCCAAAGTACTATGCAATACATACAATACTATGAAGTACTATATACATGCTAACTATTATTATGATTTATTTTGAACTTAAAGCAACAGACTATAGTTTAATATGATACGAAAAGAGTATGTAAAAAAAAAGTCTTGGAAAAAAGGACATAAAAAGGGTTGTTTCTCTCTCTCTCTCTCTCTCTCTGTGTGTGTGTGTGTGTGTGTGTGTGTGTACCAGAGGAAAAGGTTCACTCTATTCTTCTAAAGAAATTCATTTTATCTGGTATTAAAAATGTTTCCACAGCAACTGCAAAGATTCATTTTCAGCAAGGCTCACTGAAGCATATCTTATGTACTTTGATACTAAATGTGAAGTAAAAAATAAGTTAAAATAGTCATAAAATTTCTAAATAACCTTTTTAATATTCATCTTTATCTTTTGCTTTCATAAATGTTAAAACCACAGTTTTTCTTTTCAAAGTGGTTTGGTCCCCAATTCACTACACTGATTAGTAATAGACTCTAATTCATTATTGCTCATAAGACCCACTTTATTCTATATGGGAGTTAGTAAGCCTGTTATTTAGATAATGTATTTGGGCTCAAGAGAAAGAGTAGTGGTTGATTTATGAAATAGCTGCAAAGCTCTGAGGCTTGAAGAATATCATGCATCTGGTTTACAGAAAAGTGTAATGATGATAGTAGCAAGAAAAGAAATTCTCATTTCCTTAAACAGATACTGGTGACACCAAAATAAAGGCAATGAGGTGAGCCTTAAGGTCTTTTTAAAGCTGGCATGCTTTCAATCATTATATTGAAATGGGCATTTCCAAATCTTCACTGTCACAAAAAGGTAAATGATACATAAGTCAGACAAGACTTCTAGGTGTCTTCTTAGGTAAACAGAAAAGAATCTTAAACAAGAAAACCCAGGACTATGTTAGTTGCCAAATTTTCAAATATTTTGCTTAAAAATTCTATCCCTGATTTGGTACATCAAATGGTTATTATGGAGATTTAAAATTTTATATTAAATAAAAATATAAAACATCAAAGCATAGGGTAATATTTTGTATTTATTTTATTTCTTCCTCTTGACTTGATTGTGATATTGACTTCAGAAAAACAATAACAACCAAACCATAAAAATAATAGGAAGTATATCCCATAGAAAAATTTAGCTTATAAAAAGATATCATGTAAAAATCAAAATGATACTGGCTATGTATAATATAAACATGCCTTCATATATATTAGATGTGTATAAGTAGTAAATTATAACCTCAGGCACATGAATATCAGATGCCAACATGGAAAAAATTAACAAGGATCTTAAGAAGGGCAAGAATAAACCAACTCAGAAAATCTTTTTTGAAACATAAAAATCAAATCTTTAATCAGTACACAGGACTGAAAATGTATGAGAAAGCTTCAAATAAGGCAAGATGGGAGGCAATCACAGTGGGTGTGTAAGGCTGCTGAGAAGATGAAAAAGCGATCCACCCTAGAGCTTCATACTTAAGGAATAGACATTGCTCTGTTCCCACCTCTAGGTCTCTTCTTTCTTTGCTGTCAGTAGTTGTTTCTTTCTTTCTTTTTTTTTTAATTTAAAGATGTGTGTGTGTGTGTGTGTGTGTGTGTGTGTGTGTGTCTCCACAGTATTTGCAAAATCTCATCATTTCTTCCTCCTTTCCCCCAAAATAATAGCCATTTTCTAGATTGATTCTGTGTGATAAGAACATAGCAATTGTAAAAGCAATGGTAATTAATTACTGTGCCAATCATATGTTAATTAGTTCTCCCTCATAATACCTTGCATACAATAATAAGTATGTTGTATTTTAATGTTCAAGATAGACTCCCTCAAAATATCTTTCCTGTACCAATTCCTGATTATCTCTCTTTATTTTTTCATTCAGGTCACCCTAATTATCTCTCTTTTTTTCATTCAGGCTGCTCATTTCCTTAAGCACCATTTTCTAATCCTGATGATCCCTATGAACTATAGACACTACTCTCTATTTTACACAAGGCAGATATACATATCATGGAATTATGAAAACGATTCTGTGTGATAAGAACATGACAATTGTAAAAGAATGGAGATTACTGTGCAAATCATATGTTAATTAGTTCTCCCTCATAATGCCTTGCATACAATAAAAATGTGTTGTACTGAATCAACCAATTAACAAATATTTATACACACACACACATATACTCCTAGTATTCAAGGTCATGGGAGACAAAGAAGTAGAACAAACAATATCTGCTCTCAAGGAGATTGTAATCAAATTGAAGAGACAAACCTAACACATATAATACCAGGAGATGGAACAATGTGTAATTTATAGTTTGGATTTGAAGCATGTTGGTGTTCCAAGAATTCAAAATAAAGAGAGATAGTTAAAAGTTGGAATAATAGGTGAAGGCTTTGTGGAGAAAGTAGAATTTGATCTGGGTCTTGAAGGATAGGGAGAATTTATATACAGGGCAAACAGGAGGATATTCTAGTTGAGAAGAATATGACTGTAGGCATGAAAAGAAATAAGCATGGAAGGTGAAGAACTCTGTTGATGATCTGTGCTGGACTATTGTTTGGGGAAAATAATAAATAAAGGACAATTAAGGGCCAGACTAAGTTGCATTTAAGGCAAATTAGTCTGGCACTAGCATGGACCATAGGAGATTGGTGGTAAGGAGTCTCAGGAGTTAGAGGGGCTAGCCAGGAGGCTATGGGTTTAATGTATACATGAGGTTTTGAGAGCCTGCCTGGAAAAGGATGGTGGCAAAAGAGTGGAAGGAATAGAAAAAAAGGGTATTTAGAAGGAAAAAATCCATGAGATTATATTACTTGATGAGAACTGGGAGAAAAAGGAGAGGAATGAGTCAAAAATGATTCTAAGATTTCAAGTGAAGGAGAAAAAATGTGGTGTCACCGAGATAGGAAAATTGGGATGGGAGCTATTCTAAGTGGTTGGGGAAAGTTTGATTTTAGATGTATTTGTATGGTTCAGAAATGGTGAGAGATCACTATTTTAATAAAAAAAAAAGCTGGAGAGATCTCTAGAAGCAAAGCAAAGTTTATTATACATTCTCAGGAGAAGGGTGTCCCACCATCGAGCAGACAATCGAAGGGAGGAAGCACCGTAGGGGGCAGGGTCAACACTTTTAATCCCTAACGCAAATACCCCCTCCCACCACTGATCCTCATCCTTATTGGCTGAGGATCTTACATTCTAAGCGGGAACTACCGAAGAAATTGAACTTGACCACTAAGTACATAGTTGCCCATATTTGACCGAAACAGGGAGACACTGAGGTCATAGGAGGATAAGAGGAAGGGGACTTAAGTATGCCCTTAGGAGGATAGCTGGAAGGGGACTTAAGTATGCCCTTGACTTAATGCTTAAAGTCCTTCAGGCCTACTCAAACTTTGAAATAGATGAAGCCTTACTTGATTTTCATAACTGTCTTGAAAGATCTCACCTCATCTCGTTCACATTGAATTTGAGGTTATAATGGGATATCCAAATAGAACTGAAAATACAGAATTGTAGCTAGGTAAAGAGGATAAGACCAGAATTATCAATCTAAGAGTCATTCACATAGA
Source organism: Antechinus flavipes (assembly GCF_016432865.1). Taxonomy (NCBI): domain Eukaryota; kingdom Metazoa; phylum Chordata; class Mammalia; order Dasyuromorphia; family Dasyuridae; genus Antechinus; species Antechinus flavipes. Next base: position 159,107,309 of record NC_067401.1, read on the forward strand.
GATGATATTTGAATTCATGATAATGGATGAGTTCTCTGAAGTGAAAAGCAGAAGGTCAAGAATTAAGAATTGGGGAGTGTTAAGTTAATAGGAACACAGAACCCACCTCTCCTCCCCCTCCAAAAAAAAGGAACTTGAAAACAGTAAATATAAAGAGTTGAGAAGCAGAACAGTTGAAGGACATGGAAACTAAGAGAGGACTTTTTTTTTTTTCCCAAAAAAGGATAGATTCAAAAATATCAAATGCTTTGAAGAGGTCAAGGAGAGATGAAGGAAAAAAAGCCTTTTTTTTATACAATTGACTCTAAATATTGTTAATGAAGAGGGGACCCTGAAACTCTAAAAATTCTTAAAAGAGAAAATCTCCTTCAACTCTGCCTCAGTGAGGGACCCTGCCCAGAGGGACAAACAGTTTCATCCTTGTTATCTGGGTGGGGTCAGCTCAGTCCTGAAACTCATTGAATTCAATTCAAATTCCAGCTCAAGCTGAAACCCAGCGGATGAGCCAACTTGGGACTCCACCCAGGAGTTCCCTTCAGCTAAAGTGCCCATTATAAAAGAGCCAAATTAAAACCTTCTCTTTTCAGAGGTTCCAAACATGCCAGCTATGCTATGCCATGCTATGCTTCTGTCCCTGGAATACTCTTTCCAGTGCAATCCTCTCTTTATCCTCACCTATTTCTTAACCAGACTTTATGCCTCTCTGCCAGGATTTCTAACCTTACTTCCAATCCCCATAATAAACCTCTTTTATCAATCTAGGTTTTGGGGTCTGAAAATTCTTTTACAGAGAACCTTTGCACCCTCAGTAGGGAGTCCCCCAAATTCCCTATCCTTGCGCTGAATCCCAAGGGGTTGTAGGGGAGCCAAACCTCTCCATTTGGTTCCCTGAACCTGGAACCTGCCACTAGACCTTATCATTTAACTCCCTGACCATCAGAAACCCTAATCTCGTTTTGGTTCCCTAAATCTAAACCTTATTATTACTATATGACCAATCTAATATAGGTCCTATAAGGCCTTAAGAGTTTTATAGTTAATATTAGTGATACAAATATTGACATATATATGAAAATTATCTTTAAAGGGCTGATTTACAAATTATTTAAGGAATTGATTTGAATTTACAAGAATAAAAGATCAAAGAATATGATCATTTTCAAGGGAAGAAACCCAAGCTATCAATGGTTAAAAAAATTTCCAAAATTGAGAAAATGCTCATCAATTGGTGAATAGCTGAACAAGTTGTGGTATATTATTATAATGGAATATTATTGTGTTATAAGAAGTAATGAGCAAGATTATTTCAAAAAAACCTGGACTTACATGAATGGATACAAATTGAAGTGAGCAGATCCATAAGAATACTGTGCACAGTAACAGCAATATTGTATGATGATTAACTGTGAATGACTTCTCTATTAATGACTTATCTATCTTTAGCAATCTAAGACAATTCTAAAGTTGTCATGATGAAAATGCTATTTACTTCTAGAGAAAGAACTGATAAAGTCTAAATACAAATCAAAGCATACTATCTTTCTGTGTGTGTGTGTGTGTGTGTGTGTGTGTGTGTTTTGGTCTGGTTTTTTTTTTTTTTTTTGAATGCCTAATATAAAAATATGTTTTACATGCCTACACATGTATAATCCATATCAGATTGCTTCCTGTTAGGAGTGGGGGGAGGTGGTGATGAAAGGAGAAAGAGAATATGAAACTCAAAATTTAAAAAAAAATATAAAGTTTAAAAAGTTTTTACATGTAATTGGGAAAAAATAAAACTTAAAAAATAATATTCCCAGTTACTAAAAATTAGAAAAAATATAAATTAATAATAATAGCTAGTGTTTATATAGCACTTACTATGTGCCAGGCTATGCTAAGGACTTTGCAAATTTTTATATTATTTAGTCCCCACAATGATCCTAGGAGGTAGGTGTTATTATTATTCCTAGTTGGGGACACTGAGGTGTGGTGTTTTTTTTCTTCTTTAAAATAATATAAAGGTTCTCTCTGGGGGTGAGAGCAGGTTTCTCGGGGAGGTTTTCTGGAGGCAGCCTTAGTATCAGTTCAGATCAATAGTTACCCCAAACGCAGCCAGCTAGTAAAAATACAAAAGTTTATTTCTCCTTCCAATTTAGCCTGCTTAGTTGAGGCCTCTCTCTCTACTTGGTTCCAAAAGCTCCCTCCGAATGTCTCCAAATCCAAAGGTTTTGTCCCTCAGACTCTGCCTCTGCTTTCTTCAGCCTCTAGCCAGCACAAAGATGCAATGAATCTCTTGTCTCCCTCACTTGGGGCTCGGCTAGCTTTCTGGTGAGTCTTTCAGACCAGCTTGGTCTCAGTGGGGGAAGTGCAGGAGCCCAGCCACCTCAGAGAGCCTTCTCAATCTCCTGCTCAACTCTCGACTTGTACCGTGTTTCCCCAATAATAAGACACTGTCTTCTTATTTTTTTGGACAGAAAAACTCCAGAGGACTTATTTTCAGCGGAGGGCTTATTTTATTGAACATTGACAGCAATTTTAATAAACAAGTAAATGTGAACAAAAAGTACCTTTATTCAATAATGATCATGTCATCTTCTTCAACAACATCGTCATAATTGATTTAATGCTGCCACTTGTTATGCGAGGTAACCAAAGAGGTCCGATAATCTGGGATTCAGCCAGCACTCACCGCGCTAAAAAAATGAAGAACTTCTTTACAGAGAGAAGAATAGATCAAGTAATGATTCCTGCAGGAATGACTACCTATCTCCACACCCTTGATATTGTAATAAATAAGCCATTCAAGGACCATTTGCGCATGGAAGTCAATGACTACATTGAAAATAGAATGGAAAGAAATCAGCGCAGAAACTTTGTGAAGCCCTCTCTGCAAGAAGTTGGAGGGAGCTCTTGGAACCAGGCAGAGAGAGAGGCCTCAACTAAGCAGGCTAAATTGGAACGAGAAATAAACATTTATATTTTTACCAGCTGGCAGCATTTGGGGTAATTATTGATCTGAACTAACACTAAGGCTGCCTCCATACGCTGAATTCCATCCTGGATGTCTTGCGCCTCTATTTCCTTCAGAAGAAGGGGACCCAATCTGTCATGTCCAGCAATAGAGCTCTCTTTAAATGAACATGTCTTGTCCAGGTAACCTGCTCGTAGTGCCTTGGCGACACAGCTGTCAGTAATTTTATCCTATGACTTCTTCATCCAAGTCACGACTTCTTGCAGACAGGGCTTCACAAAGTTTCCACACTGATTTCTTTCCATTCTATTTTCAATGTAGTCATTGACTTCCATGCGCAAATGGTCCTTGAATAGCTTGTTTATTGCAATATCAAGGGTTTGGAGATAGGCAGTCATTCCTGCAGGAATCACTACTTGATCTATTCTTCTCTCTGCAAGGAAGTTCTTCATTTCTTTAGCGCGGTGAGTGCTGGCTGAATCCCAGATTATCGGACCTCTTTGGTTACCTCGCATAACAAGTGGCAGCATTAAATCAACCCACTTTCTTATAACGGCTTGTGTACCCCAGGCTTTTTCGATTTCAAGAATGTAAATGCCTGATACACGTTCAATCTTATCTTTCTTGCCCTTACTGATGATTAGAGGGTGGCTTTCCTTCCATCCAAACGAATTGCCAAAACACAGGCATGTATGAAGACAGAATAATAAAATTATGACCATCAGTCCTTCTTTTCACTCCATCATGCCCCTCAATAATGTTTTAACCCCATCATGCTCCCTGAGTGCTCCTTCTATCCTCCATGATGCCCCCTGAGTTCTTCTTTTATCCTCCATCATGCCCCCTCACTCCCGCTTACATACCGGGTTTTTATGTTGTCCTGCCTCAGCTCTCCTCCAATGGCGCCAGCAAGCAAATCACTGGGGAAGAACAGGATGACGTGCTCACTGCTGCAGCTCTGATTGGATGCAGCTCTGAGGCGGCGTGCGTTTCACTGGCGGGGGGGGGGGAGGGGGCTGAAGGGGGGGAGGGGACAGTGCATACAGAGGGTACCGTAAGGTAGCGGGTATCGCAGGGGATCACCTTCACTACAGTAGCAATCTCAATAGGGCTTATTTTCGGGGGAGGGCTTATTTGAGAGGAATCTTACACAGCAAGGGGAGGGCTTATTTTCGGGGTAGGTGTTATTATCGGGGAAACACGGGTAGCTTCTTCCTCTCAAAATTCTTCTTCCGCTACCAGCCAGCCAAGTGGAAAATATTCGAATGAATCACTCTTCACTGGCTTATATATGACTCTTCTGAGAGAATGGGATTATGGGTTTTCTCCCATAGTTTCTCTGGCCCTAAGAGCTTCAAGGGAGGTGTGAATTCAGATATATCATACTAAACCCTGAAATTTCCCAAAGGTGTGAACTCCAATGAGTAAAGGTGCAAACACAAGCATTGTATCATTTAGTTCTACTTAGTATCTTGTTTCAGGTTCTGGCCAACACATCTTCTTGTAAGATCAAATCAATAATCTATCAACTCTATGAGTCAGCAGTTTGTAAAGATTCCAACATCTCCCCCTTTCTTTTGTTTTAGAACATAGGGTGGTCATGACCTCCCTGACTTCTCAAGGAGGTGAGAATCCCCAAAAAAGGTGATCATGCCTTCCCTGACACCTCAGGAAGGAAGATGAAAACACCAAAGGAAATAGGAAATCAAATCAGATTAGCGGGTTTCTGAAGGGGCTCACTTGCAACAGGATTCCAACACTGAGGCAAATAGGAATTTTTTTTTTAAAAAGTGACTTGCCTAAGTCATGCAATTGGTGTCTGAGGATAGATTTTAACTCAGTCTTTGACTCCTTGCTCAAGACTCTATTAACGGAGACACCTAGCTGCCTCAAATTAAAGCTATTCTGAATCTCTAATTTGAACTCATTATATTAGAATTTTTTTTATTTTGTAATTTCTCTTTTGGTATGGAAGTACCAAGTGAAGAATGAGATAAAATATTTCCTACATTTCAATTACAGGTCATGTGGAAAGATCTTATGACCCTTAGGATACAATTACAAAGAAGTAAGCAGGGTAAAATGAAAATATAGGAATAATAATGTATTTGATGAAGCTGTGAACTGGTCTACCATTCTGTAAAACAATATAGAACTATGCCCTCAAAAGGTATGTTCAAAAAGAACTTAATTGTGTTTCTCCTACTTAATGGAACTGTTAGTAGGCTTATACCCAAAGATATCAAAGAAATAAGAGGTTCTACAAGTGTGAAGATATGTATAGCAGCTCTTTTGTGGTGGCAAAAAATTGGAAACTAAATGTATGTCCATAAATGGAGTAAGACTGGCTCATTTGTGGTATATGAATTTGATGAAACACTATTATGCTACAAGAAATGAGTAAACATATGATTTTGAAGAGAATAGGAAAGATTTATATTAATATGATGCAGAATTAAGCAAGCAGAATTAAAATACTTTATAGATAACTTTAATACTGTAAAAAAATCAATAATTTGAAGAATTTTTTAAACTGATAAAGAATGAAATGAGAAAAACTAAGAGAACAATTTATACAATAAAAATATTTTGATGACATACTTTGAAAATTTCAGAGCTTTGGCCAATACAATGAGTATTTATGATTCTTGAGAGATAATGAATTTAGGGTAGAGAATGAAATATTTTTTAATACAGCTAAATAGGGGCTTTGTTTTGGTTGAATATGAATTTATGTTACAAGAAATTTGTTTCATTTTTTGCCTCCTTTACTTCCTTCCTTCCTTCTACTTTCTTGCTTTCTTTTTTCTTTTATTCATTCATTCTTTCTTTGTTAATAAGGTAGTATGTGTGAGGAACAGAAAAGGGATATCTCTTCATTTAAAGAGGAAGAGATGTAATAGGTATAGGATGTTGCATTCACTTTCAAATAAGGTCACTGTATTGTTAGCTTTGCTTGATTGTTTTACTTTGTTACAAGAAAGCTCTTGAAAGGATAATCTGGAAATTTTGTAAAACAAAAATAAAACAAAAAGTCTTTTAAAAAAAAGAACCCAATCAGAAACGACTAATCATAATTATAGCTATCTACTTCCTGAACGTTGACAGATTCAAGCTGCAGACTGAGACACACATCTTTGGACATAGCTAGTTCAGGAATTTATTTTGTTTGACATATATATTTGTTGAAGAATTTTATTTTTCATTCTTTAAGAAAAAAATTGAAGGGGAGGAGATGGCTCAGTGAGTAGAGCACCAGCCCTGAAGTCAGGAGGACCTGAGTTCAAATCCAGCCTCAGACACTTAACAATTCCTGGTTGTGTGACCATGGGCAAGTCACTTAACCCCAACTGCCTCAGCAAAAGAAAAAAAAAAAAAAAAAAGAGAGAGAGAGAGAGAGAGAAGAGAAAAAAATTGAGGAGATGGGATGGAGAGAAAGTAAATGCTTGTTAATTGAAAAAAATGTGAAGCTTAAAACCAAGAAAAATGTCTTTAAATATTTGAAAAGCTATAGTGAGTGGTAGTATGATTCAATAGAACAGATAGTATGGTAGCCTCAGAGTCAGGAAGTGCTACCTCAGATAGACCCTGGTTATGTGGTCCTCAGCAAGTTACTTCTCAATGAACCAGGTGACACTTGAAGAGTATAAATTGCAGAGCAGATGTGCTCTGCTCCATTGGCAGGAGAAGCTTCCTATGCTATGAAAACACAGAATTAGATTTATCTTGTGAGGCTCCAATCAATGAACAATCAATAAACATTTATATACCTAGTATGTGTTAGGAACTATGCTAGGCAACTGGGAATTAATGAATTAAGTTGTCTGTTTTTGTCTGGAATTATGATTTTATCAGCATAAAGAACTCCAAAAACTCCTTCAACCAATACAGTATGTCACTGTTCTACAATCTATATTTTAATTGCCTGGAATCACTGAAAGTGTAAGCTATTTGACCAGGATCATAGAGTCAGCATGTATCAGACGTAGGGCTTTCACGGAGGACTTCCTAATTCAGAGCCCTGTCCTCTATCCATTACTCCAAACTGCCTCACAATTAAGCAGTTGGCTTCATTAAATGAGAATTTTTCATCAATGGGTAAGAAACTGCACTCACTAAAATTTATTTTCAAATTATTTGATTTGGTTAGGTATTTCTAAGAATGTGTTAAGACAATTTTGTTTTCAAATCAGACAAACTAAGAGCTTTAGCTCTTACATGCTTAAATTAAACTACAGAATTACAAGGGTTCTCCCTTAAAGAAAATAATTATCTTTGCTCACCAACCCCTCCCCCCCCCAATTTGTAAGAGATTTTACACAAAACAGAAAACAGTACAAAGAAGGTTAATATTTCACTGATACATAGAACTTTAATTAACATTGACAGGAATTTCTATATGAATCTCTCCTCTTAACCATTAAGAAGATAAAACCCAGGCCCTTATCTAAGAGGAACACCCCCCCTTTCCGCCTCCCCCCCCCCCCTCACAACCTCTAAATACTCTGGAAAACAATCACTGACAAGTCATGATCTTTCATATATTTGCAGAGCAAATAAAAGAAGCATTCTTAAATTTAAAACAACTAAAGAGTTTTAGGTTTATGAAAAGAAAAAAATGAGGTTCTATGGAAGGCAGTAGGCAAGATTTGTAGTCTAATAATAACTGAGATAAGCTCATTTTTAGAAAACACTTAAGTTAGCATTAGGATTTTTCCCCCAGAATAAACTCTTGTGACAAGGGTTTATCACAGGCATAATGACATAAATTACTGTTTATTTAAGAAGTGTTACACAAATTTTCAATGAGATAGAATAGAAATTACTAAGAGTTGAACTTATTTACCTTAAAGTATTTGGAGAGACAGCAATGTATATTTTAAAAGTCAAAGAAGTTGGCAAAGACTATTTGTTTTAACCTTCTTGGATTTTTTTACGTAAATAGATAGATAGATATCTTTACCTATATGTATATCTTTAATATAATCTGATGTTATATAGATATACACAAAATGTATAAATACATATACATATAAAAATAGCAATTAAGCTGCTGTGTCAAACATATTCATATTCTAGTATACTTTTGCATAATCAGTCAATAAACATTTATTAAGATCCAATTATGTATGAGGCAGTTTGTTCAATTCATGTGCCAGTTATCTTTCCATGGAGAGAACTTTCCCATAATACCTTGAGGACTTAAATTCAAGAATGTAAATAAAAGAATCCTTTGTTGTTGTATTTGGTCTCTTTCAATTTTGTTCAACTATTCATGACTTCATTTGTTGTTTTCTTGGCAAAGAGATTGCAGTGGTTTGTGGTTTGATTTTTCCAGCTCATTTTATAGAAGAGAAAACTGAGGCAAACAGGGTTTAGTGACTTACCCAGAGTAACAGAGCTAGTAAGAGTCAGAGGATTGCACTGTACGAATACAGAAAAGACAGTTTCTGCCCTCAAGTAGCTAATAATTTAGTGGGAGGAAGGAAGACAATAGAAAGAAAATTTTAAAAATTCTTTGTGTGTGTATATATATGTGTGGAGGAGGAAGAAGGGGAGATGAAGGTAAGTATCCAGAAAGGGGAACAATGTATTTGGATTTCTAAATTATGCTGCACATTTTTGAAATGATTAACCTGTCACTGACAGCTCATTTTACAGAAGAGAAAACTGAGGCAAACAGGATTTAGTGACTTACCCAGTGGCTCAGAGCTAAAAAGAGTCTGAAGACAGAATTGAACTCAGATCCTCCTACCACCAAAGTAGTGCTCTATCCACCACTTCACCTAAAAGAATCCTATGTGATCTCAGATTCAATTTGGGATTTTTCTTTTGAAACTCTAGTTTATAGACCATAAACATAATTTTTGCATGATTTTAAATAGCTTTGCAGAATAATTTTAAATTCATATTTCTATATCACTGGCATATTAGAGTTTTGTACACAATTCCTTGAATATTTACAATGCTTCTCTTTTATTTTCAGAGCTATTTGATGTATTAGGGGAAAAAACTGCATCATAAAATTATAAGAGTCTTATATATAAAATATGTAGGGAATATAAATTTATGAGAAAGAACTAATTCCCAATGTACAAGCGCCCAAAAATATAAACTATTCTCAAAGGAAGAAACTAGATACAACCATATAAAGGATGTTCCAACTAACAATAAGTGAAATGACAATCAGAACAAGCTTGAATTTTCACTTCATAACCAGCAAAGTACATTAATTTTATTTATGAAAAAGCTTTTGTGTAATCAAAATTCCTGATTTTATCTTTTCTGATCTTTTTTGTCCCTTGTTTGGTAAGAATTCTTCTCTTACTGATATCTGTTAAAGGTACTTGATCTGGTTCTCAGTTTTTTGTTTAGCTGACCCATTGGTTACATAATTATTTTGAATTTACTGTGATTATATGGTATAAGATTTCAGTAGGAAATTAATTTCTGCTAAATCATTTTCAATTGTCCCAGCAGTTACTAAAAAAGTGATTATTTCTCCAAATAACTTATATTCTGAGGTTTATTGACAATGTGATTATTGATTTTTAAAAAATCACCTAGTCTGTTCCATTGAGCTGTATTTCAATTTTACAGCAAGTACAAAATGGTTCCAAAGATTGTTGCTATATAATGTCTATGTATATAATGTATATAAGTATATACAATATACATTATGTATATAATGAAGTCTAGAAGTATTATTCTCTTTTAATTCTTACATAATTCCTCCATGATTTCCCTCAATAGTTTGGAACTTTTGGCTTTCCAAATGTATTTTGTTATTATTTTGCCTATCTTTACAAAGTATTATGATTAGTATATTATTAAATTTATAACTTAATTTAGGATTTTATTACATTGGAGTGTCTCAACTATAAATAATGAATGTTTCTTCCTACTGTGTGATTCCTATCAATAAGTATTTAATAAGTACTTTTTCCATTCAATCACATAATCGTGGTTTGGATTGTTTTTGTTTTTAAAACAGTTAACTATATTAACTGTTTTCCTGTTGATGAACCACTGTTGTGTTACTGGTACAAATTCAATTCAATAATACTAAGTTTTAGATATATTGCTGTAATCTTTTTGTTAGCATTTTAGTTAAAAGTTTGAATTAACATTTTTAGAGGAATTTGTTATGCTTTTGTATTACTACATTATTTGCTTTGTAAAAGGAGTGGAGCAGAATGTATTCTTATTTCTGAGAAAAGTTGTTAATTATTCTTTACATGTTTGATAGAATTTATCTATAAATCTGCCTGGCGTAAGGCCTTTTCTTCCTTTGGTAATTCTTTATGAATTATTCATTTTCTGATAATTGATTGCTTACTATCTCTATTTCACATTCCCTTAATTTGGACATTTTATATTCTTGTAGGTAGTTTACTACTTCTTTTACATGATTAGTTTTGCTTCTGTATTGTATGTGGGTTCTGAAAATTCTTTTTCTTTTTTTCTCTGTTGTGATTTTACCATTTCTATTTCTTAAAATTTTACTAATTTGGTTTCATTTCCTTTCATGGTAGCTAAGACTGAATCAATTTTTTGTGTTTATAGATAACCAGATTTTATTTTTATTTATCGATTTGATAATCTTTTTTTGTTTTCCTTATGTAGCTTTCCATTTTAAGATACTCTTTTGTTCTTATTTTGGGTTTGTTTATTGATTTTAAAATTTTTAGTTGTTTCAATTACATGTTGAATTAATCTTCTCTTTTTCTATTTTGTTAATGCATATTTTGGAGATATAATTTTTCTCTGATGATTGTTTAAGATACTTTATAAAAGCTAGCCATTTTTATTTACAATATTGTTATTGTTAAATTCTCCAACAATTTGTTCACTTTTATTTTTTCTATTTCCTTATATTTTTGTTAGATTTGTATAGTTCTGAGATAGAAACATTAAGTTTTCTACATTACTTTATTACTATTATAATGGTGGAAGTTCTACCTCAATTCATGTTGTCACAGAAGGTCCAATGCCTCAGTTGAATCAATCAAGCAATTCAAACTAGTAATCGAGGAAGTTTCCTATACCTTTACTATCAAATGTGAATAATTCGTTAATCAGTTTGAGAGGACGATGAGGTTTTGGTCACTAGATGTCGCACAGAAAAAAAATAGATGTACCCCAAAGCTGATGGTTAGTAACAATAAGTCAGTCAACTAGTTGATTTTTATTAAGTACCTATTATGTGCCAGGTACTGTACTAGAGTGATGGGGATATAAGAAAGGCAAAAAACAATTCCTGCTATCAAGGATCTCCTAATCAGATGGGAAAGACAATATACAATTATCAGTCCATCAGAGAGAGAGAGAGAAGGAGAGAGAGAAGAAAAGAGAGAGAAGGAGAGAGAGAGAGAGAAAGAGAGAGAGAGAAGGAAGAGGAAGGGGAGGGAGAGAGAGAAGATGAGAGAAAGTAGTTTCTCTCTCATGTTTCCTTCTTTCCTTCAATACTCAATGATTAGTGAAATTGGATTTGGATCAGACAGTACATCTTTTTTTTTTTTTTTTTTTTTCCAGACAGTACATCTTTGATCAGAAAGACTAGACCAGTAGGAGACAACACAACAAGCCAGGAGAAGAGTGACTTGCCAGGAACAAAAAGGTACAGAACAGCAGTCACACAAGGAAGGAGGCAGGTTTAAGGAACATGATCCTTTATACCAGAGGAGAATGTCAATTATAGACTCGAGGAAGATCTTCCAGGTTATAAAGTACCAGTAATAATTTGGAAAGATTCTTCATTGTGTATTCATTTATTAAAAGCTCTGCTCTATGTGTTTTTTAAATCCTTATTGAGAAAATTAATTCTACCTAATTTCACTCTTAGTTTCTTCTTTTGAACCATCTTGGATTATCCTACTGTTGTCCCATGTTCTGAGGAGTCTGCAGGATGCTTTTTCATTGACCAGTTGGGGTCATATTTTGGAAAGCAGTATGGAGTAGAAGAAAGAGTGACAGATGTGAAGTTAAAGGGCTTGGGCTTAAAATGACCTGAGGTAAGCCACCATTGCTCTCTGGACCATTATTTCCTCAGCTTTAAATTGAAAATGTTACTAGAGCAGCTTTTGACTCTTATGCAACTCTCCTAATAGTGACCAACTGTAACTGGGAAAATTTAACAAAGGAAATAAAAATATAAAAGAACACAGATAATCCTACGTGATTTTTTAAGCTAATATCTGGCCTGTAGGGATCCATATATATGATTCAGTGGTTCCCATTTAATATCAATATTGTTTTTGTAATTCTTATTTAACCAGCCTAAGCTTTGATATCAAGGTAACTAATGTCTTAGTTCATTCTTTATAAAAACTAATTTTTTGAACATTTTAGACAAAGATTATATGAAAATCAGTGATGATTTTATTTCAAGATAATCTTTAATATTAAAATGTATTGAAATGTGGATATTTATTATGATACTGTCTGAAAAAGAAATGATGTCAGAAAAAAGAAATGGAGAAGAATATAAACAATGTCTGTAAACTCAAAGGACTGTATGGTACTGATCCACACAAGTTTCTTTTGTGGGTCAATGGAAAGAGACCTGACCTTAGAATTAGGGATGTTTATTGGTTTCAAGTGTATCTCTACTATTTATTACCTATGTGACCTTGGGAAAATCTCTTAATCTTTCTGGATTTCACTTTCCACATTTCTAATGGGCTGATTAGAAGATCTCAAAAAGTCCTCCTAGCTCTAAAACTATCTTTTAAAATGAGAAAAATAATTTTACAAAAATGCAACTCAATTTTATAGTAAAGTTTATTTATCTACAATATTTTAAAAATATATTAGCTGAACACTGAAGTCAGGAGGAACTGAGTTCAAATTTGACCTCAGACACTTAGCACTTCCTAGCTGTGTGACCCTGGGCACGGTCACTTAATCCCAAGTGCCTCAGGGGAAAAAAAAAAGATATACTGGCTCCCAGCAATGGTATAATTGATATATGTCAATTAGTTAAGTTCAAAGAAAAGCAAAAAAAAAAAAAAGTCTCTACCCTCAAGAAGCTAATAACTATATGGGGAAAACAACCTGTAAACAACTACATACAAAAAGCTATGTATAGGATAAATTGGTGACAGTCAAGAGAGAGAAGGCACTACAATTGAGGAATGGAGATATCAGAGGAATGAAGGGAGCATATTTGAGAAGGAAGGCAACAAGCTCTGACAATAGATTGGATATGAATGGGGTAGGGTGGTGACAGTTAGTGAGTTGAGGATGATGCTTGCTTACATTGTGAGCCTGAAGGAATTGAGATGATAGTGATATCCTTGATGTTAAGAGAGCAGTTTGGAAGGGAGAGGACTGGGAGGGAAAAATAAATGAGCTTATTTTTGGATATATTGAGTTTAATAAATGTTTACTGCATATTCAGTTTGAAATGTCTGATAGGTAGTTGGACATGTGATACTAAAGGTCAGCAAAGTGATGAGGTCTGAAAAGTAGATTTGAGAATCATCAATTTAGAAATAATAATTGAATCTTGAGAATCATCAATCTAGAAATAATAATTGAATCTGTGGGAACTAATTTAGGGCTCAGAATAGAAACCTGTGAGACATCATTTGTTAGTGAGTATGACCTGGATAAAGACCCAGCAAAGGCAATGAGAATTAATCAGAGAGGGAGGAAGAGAAATAGGAGAAAATAAGACTCCTAGAAATCTCCTTAGAAAAAGAGTATCCAAGAGGTGAGAATGATCAACAAAGTCAAAGGCTGCAGAGGACAAGGAGAATGAAGATTGAGAAAAGGAATAATAATCTCTGTCCTTTAAAGTTTGTATCACATGTTCAATTGATCAGCAACATTTCATAGGATTCCAGAATTTAGAATTGCAAGAGATTTTATATGTAATCTAGTTCAATTTTCTTCCCCATCTTTTTTTTTTTTTTTTTTTTTGAGATGGAAATTAAATCAAGCTGTAGGTAGTAAATAAGAGGCAAGATTCACCTTTGGCTTTCTGACTCCAAAAATGGTGTACTGTCCCCTAGACTGAGCAGCCTACTCAGAGAGCACCGTATACTTACTATGCTTAGTGCATTACGCTGGGTACAATACAAAGAAAATAAGATACTTCTTCATGTTGTTAAGCAGTTTACAATTTAGGAAGCTATTTTTTCTTTTTCTTTTCACCAGTCTTGAAAACACATACACTGTTCATATATCATTTCCAAGTGCATTTCCTAAAAGTTTAATAGGGGAATGAAAATCAAGAGCCCAGCTGTTTCCTTTAACATTATGAGAAACAGCATATGCTGATATTGGTTTGAAGTTATCCTCCAGGTTTATTGACCCACAAGATTAAAATAGATCACAGTGAATATCTACATAACCCCCTTTAAAAGTTAAAAACAAACTCTTAACAAGAGGTTTGAGGTTATTAGGCACTGTTTGGGAATGGCTCACATTTGTTTTGTTTTCCACCACAGGGGTTACCATCAAAGGGTGTTTGGATTTTACTGTGTAGCCTAACACTCCCTGACTTGCAGCTGTTTCATCCCCTCTTTCTCCTGCAGAGGGAGATATTTAAAACTTTAATTCTTTAGCCCTTAGAAGGGACTTTAGGTTTTCAACATGAGATGCAATTTTACATTTTCTGTTCTGCTAGCATTTCCTTAACCTCGAGAAAGAATTTTCTTTTCCATTTAGTTGAGCTAGTCTTCTGACCCTATGCAGGAAAGATGTTGGAGTGTGTAAACATTAAGTTCACTATTCATTTTGCTTTACTGAAATTAGGTTTCAGAATTTTAGTTTGGAAATTGTAGAATTTTATATATATATATATATGGAAACTATCAATAGAAAAATAAAGCAAAGCTCCTTTCACATATCACTGCATGAAATCATGTAATGCTAAATGGTAATCTAAATTCAGGAAATGAAGAAATTAGTTGTTCTCATAATCTACTGCTATGGAAATTTAATGATTAAAGTCTTTGGTAACCTCTCACTTTTTTTCTCCATTTTCTCCCCACTAAGATGTACTTCTCTTAGGAAAAAAAGCCTGTTAATAGTGTCTAGTTTCTTCTTTTATTGAGGTTATTTTCTCAGGATGGGAGTAAGGTAAATTATTTCCTAGTCCCAAACCTTCTTACTAACCTATATGAGGAGCATCTCAGTATAAAGGAAAGAGGATCGGCCTTGTCAAGAAGGTTTGGGTTCTAGAGCAGAATCTGACATCTACTGGCTATGCTTGGTCAAGTTTCTTAATCTCACAGTGTCTAGGCAACTATTTCTTAAAACTAGTTTGCCTTGAAGGTGCAAATTTTCAGTGGGAAAGTATTTCATGAATGGATTATTTAATATATGTATTTATGTACATAAAGTCTGTATATGTATGCAAACATATTCATATAGACACACAAAGCCTTGATAATGTGAGTACTGTTTCATCTAAGCCTATGTTTATGCAAGCTGCTTGAAACTGTTGTGTTTTGTGGTAGACAGTTTGATAGTGCAACTATTCTCTCAGGCAGGCTACACTTAAAACTTTTAACTTACTATGCTTTATAACAGGGAGGCATCTTTCTTGAACCACATATTGATAACTTCTGGCAATTTAAAAATTCCAAGAGGAGTAGCTAGTTGGAATATACCATGGACTAGATGAAAGATATGAAAGGTATAACAAGTTTTAAATATATAAATGTTTAAAATATCTACTTTTGCAAGATCTTTGTTTTTTAAAATGTCTAAAACCAGTGGGTGGAGAAAAGAGTGAGAGACTGAAACTAAGTGCAGTCAGTTCTGCTATAGTACTATGTTTTGAAAACATGAATTTGTTCTAATGCAAGTGACTTATTAGGCAGCATTCTGAACATCACTCAAATTTTGGGTTTGCTTCTGCCTAATTTTTTCCATGAAAAACAGGGAGAATGCAGAAGAAAATTGTACTGATTCACAATAATTCAAAAGTTATAACCTTTCTGTTGTCCTGTTCTACAAATAAATTTCAGGTCTTATTCAAGGTAGAGTACATCTTCTAGTGTGGAAGTTGCTGTGGATGGAGAAGGCCTAGTTTGAAACTCTCCAGTTCAACTCTTTTTTTCTAGGGCCTCCTGTCAGAGGTCTGGAATTTTGCTGGTGAAGTCAAGCAGCAGCCCAAGGCTGAAGATACTGCTATTATTTATTACAATATTTATGTATTTTGAAACCATTTAACATGTATAAAACCATGCTACCAATTTTAGTATATTGATAAAATTTTTGAATGTGATCTTAACTCCCATTTATCCCATCACCATCTGCATAACTCAGTGCTTTATGAGAATACATAACTCAAATGATAGCAGAACTGGATTGTACAACATGTACAAGTGAATTGTAAAAATTGATGTTTCCCACTTTCATTCACTATCAGCTTCTCCCTATGAATTCCAATATATTTATTGAATAATTAATAATATCCTGATCTAAAAGTCTTTGATCTCTTCAACTTTAATGACCTTCTTGACTCCACTTTAACTACAACTGACCCTTAAACCCTAATCACCATTTAGAAATCTGTTCTTTTTTTCCAGTCTTAAAAATTGAGTGTCTCCCCTCAGATCACTAATCTCTTTGTATTCTACTTTTCTGACTGAATCTGCTTTCTGTTCTTACATAAGCTTTTGAATTTTCATACTTCCCCTGTCACTTTGCCAGCCCATTCTTCTAGTTCATAAGTTCTGTTAGGGCATCATTTGACTACCTAATTGGTTGGAACTCTATGGTCAGATAATTCTATTACCTTCTTTAATGCACAATAGGATCCTTCTCTTCAGTTTTCTATGGTGGAGAAATCTCACCATCTGTTTTCTCCACTCCCATTCTCCAGTTGCTGGTTCTGTGAGCAATCTCTTTTTTTCTCCTTTATCTAATTATACAGCACTTAATAATCCTCCTCTGCATTTATCACACTGTACTGCATTATATTTGTCTATTCATATTTTTTCTTTCTACAACTAGATTACAAAGTTTCTTGGGATAAGTTTTTTTTATGCCTACCACATGGTATATTGTATAGTGTTTAAATGTTTGCTGAATGAATAAAGATGCCAATTAGTTTGTTATAAATTACAAATAATATTTCAGAAAACTTCAAAGAAATACAAATTGCAAACAATTCAATGGCATAGTTAAACAGTGTGTGGATATGCCCTCAGCAAGATCTCTGCTTGAATCCTGGCTCAGATACTTTCTAGTTTCTGATATTAGGCAAATGAGACGTGGCACAGCAAAAAAAAAACACTAGCTTTAGTGTAAGAGGACTGAGCATTACTGATATGACCTGCAAGTGATAGTCTTCCTAGTTTTCAGTTTCCTTATTTGTAAAATATGGAGATTTGACTAGATGGCCTCAATTCTAGACCTGAAATTACTTAATTTCTGAAAGCCTTAATTTTCTTATCTGTAAAATGGATGTAATACTATCACATCCCTCAAAAAACTGTTTTAAAAATTAAAATATTTAAAATAAAATTAAATAAGATGACATATATATGTATGCAAAAGTTCATATATGTATAAAGTTTCTTATAAACTTTAAAGTACTATGTTAATATGAACTAGTATGATTGTTTTATCTGCATATTTACTTCTATTTGTCACTTTTTGGTTATTTCTTCCTGTTCCTTTGATATTACAAATAAATAAAAAGTATTATAAACCTCTCCCATACCTAACAAGTTTCTAAGTCCAATCCCAAACCTGACCTCCTTAATTTTCAGTGTTACTATCTTTTACTTTACTGGAAAGAGCAGTTTTATTCAATTTTATTAAATTTCTATTTTATTCTGAAGCATGATAATGGACACTGGAAAGACAAAAGTGAAATAATACATAGTAATTGTCTTAAAGGAACTTTTATTTTAGTAGGGTAAGTAGTGGGAAAGAGTACATGGGAGTATATCTAGAAAGCAGATGGGAAAGGTTTTGTATCCCAACTGCTGTTCCATCTCATTAATTCTGGTTCTCAACAATTCTCATTTGTTTTAATAATTACAAATAGCCCAATTGGAGACCTTGCCTCCAATCTTTTCCTTCTCCAATCCATCCTCTAAACAACTGCCAAAGTATAGCTAAAGTATGGCTCTGGGTCTGCCCATACTAGTACTCTGTTCAAAAAGTTTTATTAGTTCCCTACTGGCTCTCAAATAAAATATAAACTCCTATTCAGTCTCTGAAATTCTTTACAATCTGGTTTTAACTTGTCTTCTTAGTAGATTGTACATTATTCTGATTCACACACCCTACTCTGCAGCCAAACTGATGTATGTGCTGTTCTTCATGGACAACATTCCATAATCTACTTCCAGACTTTTGCACAGATTGTCTTTTTGTGCAGAAGGACTTTTCTGAATGTCTTTAGAATCCCCAGCATCCTTCAAAGGTTCAAGTGTCATCCCCCATGTGAAACCTGTCTTGATTTCCCTCAATTGCTAGTGCCCTTTTCCCCAGAAATTATTTTAAATTATCTAGGGTCACTTTATTTTTCTTAGTAGGTTACAAGCTCTTTAAAGGCAGGGACTTTTATTCTTGAGGAGTCACTTTTAAGTCAGAGGATTCTAAAAAGCTTTATGGAAGATATGACTTCTGAATTTGGCCATGAAGGATGGGCATGCATTTTAGGGGGTGCATATGTTGAAAGGGACCATCATAAGAATAAGTGACAATGTACCAAAAAGCAAAGATGGATGAAATCAAGAATCT
The DNA here is from genome assembly GCF_016432865.1 of Antechinus flavipes. Taxonomy (NCBI): domain Eukaryota; kingdom Metazoa; phylum Chordata; class Mammalia; order Dasyuromorphia; family Dasyuridae; genus Antechinus; species Antechinus flavipes. The sequence goes on from NC_067401.1 coordinate 159,125,982, forward strand.
ATGACTAGAACAAAGAGTGGATAAAGGAAAGTAGTATATGATGAAGCTGAAAAACAAACTGGTTTGGAGCCATGTTGTGGAAGGCCTTAAATGTGAAGTTAAACTTTCTGTACTTTATTTGAAAACCAACAGGGAACCATGTTGCTTGGAAAAGCATGAAAAGTTTTCCATTAGAGAAATGAACTGGTCAGACTTATTACATTAGGAAGATGATGTAGACAACAGTGTGAAAAAAAGATGAATTGAAGAGGCTGGGGAAAGTATAAGTAGGAAGACCAGTTAGGAGCTATTTGAATGGTTTAGTCAAGAAGCTATGAGAGCATTAACCAGAATAGTTTCTGTGAGAATTGAGAGGGTATATGTAAGAGATTCTATAGAGGTAGAATCAATAGGAATTAGCCGCTGATTAGATGGAGCAATAATGGGAAAAATAAAAAAAAAATGACTTCATGGTTTTGTGTCTTTGTGACTAGGGAAATGGTGAAAGTACAAATCTTAATAGAGACATTAGTATGAGGAAATGTCTTATATTATTTGGTAGAAGGTGAAAAAAGAAGATAAATTTAGTTTTAGACATTGGATCACAGATAGAGTTGGGAGAAACCTTTGTTGCTCTCTTTGTTATTGTGTTTGTCTATCTGTCTCTTACTCACTTGAACAAATAAAATTTCTTTGCAAAAGTTCTCTTCAATCTCTTTGTAAGATAAAGCTTAGAGTAGTTGCAGTTAAGGAAAGAGAAGCCAAGGAGATTGGTGAGTTGCCTCAGGTCCCCTAAGCAGCATCATATGGAAGATTTGAACCCAGATCCTCTCACTATAAAGCAAGTGCTTTTTTCATTCATTCATACTTCTTCCTTTGCCTATACATTTGACCCTTTGCAAACATTGACCCTTGCAAAAACTTCTGTTCCAACTTTTTCCCTCCTTCCTTCCAACCCCTCCCCTAGATTTGCCTATATATTTTAGGATTGCTGCTAGGTCATACAGATGGAATGATTAAGATATAAACTCCCTCAATTTTCTCCTCTTCAGAATTTTCATCCATTTTTTCTTTCTTTCCTCTTGACTATGAGAAAAATGATTTCCCCCAAAGTTAAACACTTTAATTTATACTTCTGTACCAATTCCAGATTATTTCCCTAGAGATCTTAACATTTTTAGTAATCTTTTCTCTTGTGTGTTTTGAATCTCTTCTTCACTGATTCCTTTTCTTTTGCAAACATTTGAAACTAGCAACATTTTGTTATGTGACTATCCTATGCAAAACATTACACTAAACACTAAAGATACAAAGACAAAAAGTACTTAGTTCCTTACTTCCGGAATCTTATATTTTATTAGGATTCAACATGTATCTATAGAGAATATTATCTGTAGAGATAATTATATAGTATTATAAAGATGATTCCTCACATGTAATAGAATTAAAAGTTCACCAAATCTACTTGTCACCTAAGCTACCCCTCATCCTGTGTGGCTTCTCATTTTTAACTTTACTTTCTGAGCTCTGAGGGTAATACAGCAGTAGGTTTGAATATTTACTTATTACTAAAAAGTTTCACATCTCTCTTAATCATTTAAGTTCATGCTCTTAACCCACTTGATCAAATATTATTTATTTAATAATTTGGAGAAACTTACTTTCTTAATAGTAATTACTCATATCATATAGAATTATAATCTATTAACAATAAAGGAATGGACAATTATTTTCAATATCTTAGTTGTAAGAAAGATCAGAGCCAGTTATCCTCACTATAATTAGAGATGATTTCTGTCTTTTTATGACAACATAGTCTCACATCATTTAATTTTTCACTCAGGATAACAAATAAAATTTATTTTTTAAGAATCTTTTTCAACCTCTCTGTTAGATAAAGGTTATAAGAGTTCCACAAAAGAAAGGACATATACATATATATTCATATACATACACATATAAAAATCTCTCCATCCTTTTGCTTTCTTCTCTCTCTCTTTTTCCTCTATTTTCTCTCAGTCTCTTCCCAGACATGTCAGAACAATAATAGGTTTATTTTCTCTTAAACTATCATTATTCACAGTCTCTCTCCAGATTCGCTCTTTATAAAATTCCTTTTATGTTTTTTTTCAGGAAATAAGACAGTTTGTAAAGAAATAAAACATCCTCACCTTCCTTATGTCTTCTTTATAATTTCTTTCATAGATCCAAGTTTAACTCATATACTCTCCCTGACTCCATAGGGAGGAGCATATCATGAGAAGATGGTTATAACTCTTCTAGTTTCTTTAGTTCTTAAAGATGCAGTCATAATTTCTATATGCCTCTATAGGTGAGACTTTTGAAATGCAGGTTGTAACACAAGGTTATATGAAGAAGGAGACAACAGTAGCAACAGGGTATATTAAGAAAGGTTTTTACAGAGAGGTAGCATCTGAGGAGAGTTTTGATTAAAGTATTCCAACAAGTATGAATAAGGAAAAAGTACATTTCCACACATGGGGGACAGCTTGTGGAATATAAAAAGATGGAATATTGAGTTTGGTTAATGGGTCATTTTAACTGGAATCAGATAGAGAGTGTAAAGGTGGGGGGGGTGGAGGGGGGTGGTGTCAGGTAGTGGATAAAATAAGACTATAAATGTAGATTAGGCCATAGAACCTAGTTTAAATATTAGGCTGAGAAGTTTTCATTTTTATCCTATAAGAAGTGACATGGTTAAACATGTACCTTAGGGAGATTATTTTGGCAATTGTGTAGATAATGAATTATGTTAAGTTCTATAGTGATTAGAATTCCTAGTACGGTCATGATTAGGGCTGAGAGTTTTGTTAAAATAGGCATGATTATTGGGATTATTGTGATAGGAGGGATGTTTGATGTTAGTAGGAATCCTGCGAGGATACTTCCAAGGGCTAATCATATAATAGGGTTGATTAGGTTTCGGTTGTTTTCATTAAGTGGTGATATAGGGAGGAATCGGGGTTCTTTTAGGAGGTCAAAGTGGATCAAGGGTAAAAAGAGTGGAGGAAGGCAGACTAATTAAGACATTATTATAATGGTCCAGGGAGTACTGAAGGACTAATTAGCATGGTAACTGTGTAAATGAGGAGAAAGGGATCAATGTGATAGATGTGGAAATAGAACTGAGAAGATGAGCATGTTCCACAAACATACTCAGATTTCCTCTTTCCTTTTTTAGGCCTACTTTTAAGTATTTTAATATGGAAACTAACAATGGGATAAAATTTTTAAAAACCCTAAAATTTGGAAAAACTTCACATATATAATCAAAATCAAATTGCTTTCCTTCTCTAGGAGCTGGAAGAAAAGAATTTGGATATCAAACTTTTTTTAATAAGTAATTTTTTACATGTTATTGGGAAACAAACAAACAAATAAATATATTTTTAAAATGTAGCCTAGAATAAATAAATATAATCCTTGAATAGAAGAAAGCAAAACTCACAGGCAAATGGATGAATTTTTGCTTCTGATCAAGTTTTATTGAATCTCAAGCAGCTATAATTTTTACTGTGGTCTTGGGAAGTAATCTAGGTAGATAAATGGAGATGTGCGCCCACTGAAAAACCCAGAGAAATGATAGTAGAATTTTGCTATCCTGGAATCAAGTGGATGTTATAATACTAAATGATATAGGAGAAGCACATAAAGCAAACTGGAGAAAAAAAAATGGCAGCATAACATGTAGAAAACATACTGTATTAGGAGTCAGACTGGGAAGAATACAGGTTCCAGTTATAGTTAGTTCTCTGTAGGATCTTTTTGGAAGTGTCACTTATATATAGCACTTTAAAATTTGAGAAGCATTTTATCCACATAACTTTATTAAATTGTACATTAACTAATCCACTTTATGTCTTTGGGCCTTGCTTTTCTTCTCTTTTTATGTTTCTGCTCTATGTATTTGTTTGTAAATCTACTAATATATTTCCTTCTCCCCCAGGAATATCTCAAATACCTTTTATTTAATGTTTCTCTTTTGGTTAATGATCAAGCTTATGTTTGGAGGATATGCTTTTTTTTTGGATTGTGTTTGAGCCCTTTGCTTTTGGAATATATTATGACATTTTCTTCTTTGATTTCACATGAAAACAGAATAAACCTGTATTTTTTTATTATTATTATAGATTTTTATTTACAAGATATATGCATAGGTAATTTTTCAGCATTGACAATTGCGAAACCTTTTGTTCCAATTTTTCCCCTCCTTCCCCCTCCTCCTTCCCCCAGATGGCAGGTAGACCAATACATGTTAAACACAATATATGTATACATATCCATACAGCTATTTTGCTGCACAAGAAGAATAGGATTTTGAAATAATGTACAATTAACTTGTGAAGGAAATCAAAAATACAAGCAGACAAAAATAGAGGGATTGGAAATGCTATGTAGTGATAAACCTATATTGTTCAAAAGACTTTTTCTTCATTTTTAAAGCCTTTTCCTAGTTGACTGTAAAATTTCTATTATTGAAATATTGTGAAATTTAATCACTACTACATCTTGAGATTTGAACATTTCCTCCATTCTGGTAGTGATCTATTAATTCTCATAATCAAGGCCTTGTTGATTCAGAAGTTCTAAAAAAAATTTTTTTTGTATAATTTCCATAAGTATGGTTCTCAGGTTTTATGTGTCATGTTCTTCTGGGAAACAAGCCCATGACCTTTAAGTTAATCTGTGCACAATTTATCTTCAAGATCTATTATAAAAGACAGCATTTTGGTTCTTCATCTACCATGATAGTTCCTTCTTTGTCTCCTTTGCTGGCTGTTTTTCTTTACTGCCTATGAATGTGGGAATTCACAAAATATTTTGTCTTAAGTCTGCTGTTATTCACTCAACACTCCTTTCTACTTCGGTGATCTTAATTATTTCTATAGAGTTAATCAATGCCTCTAAGGAGATAATTTCTAAACTTATATCTTTGTACCTGGCTTCTCATTTGAGGCTCAAGTCAATATTTCTAAATACCTGATTCCCAGATAATTTCTTGAACTCAAAGCATTATATAAATCTTATAAAATCAAAATTGTTATCTTTTCCTCCACATTGGTTTTCCTTTGGACTTATATTTTTGGCTATTTCCCATATATTTATCATTCTATCAAGTTTCTTAGCATCATCTTTGAACCTTCCTTTCACCTTTATTTTTCTTATATACTTTAAAGCACAGGTTAAGTACTAGTTCTCCATGATGACCTCTTCACTTGAGTTAGGAGTGATTCCTTCTCCTCTCCTGAAACTATACTCATATTTTTATTGTTCCAAACATAAGTACTTATATCATACTCCTTTTATTATACACTATATTTGTATTATGTTCTGCATCACTATATTGTAAGATCCTTGGAGGGCAAAACCCACACCCTATTAATCTCTGAATATACATAATGCTTGATGATATGTCTTTCACAAAGTAGGCAAATATCTATTGAGTAGATATCTTGTGTACTTAAATTACATAAATAACTTATTTTTAAAGGTTTTAAGAACAATGATGTTTGTTAATTTAAACAAAGTCTTCTGACTAGATTGTGTTAACCAATATGTTGAATGTCAACTTCTTTATAGGAAATAGAAGACTTCTGACATTTAACTGTATTTTAATTTGCATGAATTAATTGTGTATATAGTGAGAATCAATATATTCTAGATAAAAAGGTTAAGAGGTTCCTCTGTGAACACAAGAGATAAACTTTGCTGCCTCAACTTTATGACATCGACGTAATCTAAGTGATACACTGGAGAGAACACTGGCCTTGGATTCAGGATAGAACTGAACTTGACCTCCTCCAGACATTTGCTGTGATGCTGGGCAAATCGCTTCACTTCTTTCAGTTTTATCTTTAAAATGGAGATAATAATACCACCTACCTCCCAGGGTTGTTTTGAAGATCAAATAAATAATACATAGATACACATACACTATAACATCATTTAATACACACACATACACACATACACACACATATGCATGTACACATATAATGCCTTGTAAACCTTAAATCATTATAAAAGTTCTAGCTATTATTATTATGACTGGTTCTCAACTGGGATTTACTGGTATTTGGTAGGGCTTTGCCAAATAGCTAAGTTCTGAATAAATGTCATTATTTTATAGGAGTCCGTATTTGTCTTGTATATATATTATACCAACATACTGTAGAGGAAGCCAGTATAGTTAGAAATCATTATTAGTAATGGTCTGCAACAGACTAACTTTTATTTTAAAAAATAGTACTTTGGGATACAATATTGAATATGAAAGTTTTTTTCCTGAAATAACTAGTGAGTAGCACAAAAAAGGAATTCAGGGTAAGAGGATACTAGTTTAGTTGTTCTTATGTGTTTTAATCAATTTGCATCCTAAATTATAGGAGATCAAATTATAAATTGATGTATAATATATATATAGTTTAAATCAACAAAATGAGTAAATGGATATGATTAAAATAAAGCACAACTTTAAAACAAATATTACTTCATCTTCTAGAAACATAATCAAACTGTGTTTCAAGAGAACTCTGATTCAAGAAGAATCAGTATTACTCTTTGCTTTGCTAAAAACAAAACAAAACAAAAAAACCAATAATGACATACAATGGAATAATCAAATTGATTATTAAAGAAAAATTTGACTACTACCAGATTTAAACCATTGAATTAGCCATTTTTTTTCATAATAATGATCATGGCAAGACAGAATTAAAGTAATTTGGCTTCTTTTATGCTTTTATAATGAGCTTAATCAGGAGAATCCACTCTCATTAGTTCTTACTAGGATATATCGTATGACAGCATGCTTAGAGCTAAGGCCCTTAGCAGAGCCATATGTAATGTCTTTGGAACTGGGCCTCTTCTAATGACACTTGTCCCATTCTATTTTAGTTTGTATGCTGGTACATGTACTGGCTTTTTGCTGGAAAAAAAAAAAAACTGGCATTTTGGGACAAAGAATAAAATCCCAGGGGATCCCTTTGTCCTGCTCCCAACTCTTAATCATGACAGCTGAATGGAGCCCTTTGTTAGAAAGAGTTGCCACTCATAGGGCCTTTAAGGAAGTCACCCTACCTTCTAGATTCTCGCTCTTCCTGTCTTTCTAGTATGTCAGAATTCTTTAGACCTCTTCTTAGATATCCCATGAGGAAAGTATTAGTGATTTCCCTATTCTAGCAGCAATATTGCATAACATGAATAGTCAGTACAGAGGATGGCCTGGGTAAGTTTGAAATTCAATTTCAAATCCCTATCTCCTGATTCTGCTTTGGTTTTCTTTCTTGAGCATAGATGACTGAACAGTAATTCTGAGATTGATACTTGCAGCAGTGAGGGAAATCAACTGATATGCAATAATTTGGGAGTTCCTGGGTCTCTCAGTCAATGCTAATTGTATTATAGAAGACCTTTATAGCTACTATAATTTCTGTAGATGACCCTTGGCAGAAGAAGCTCACTCCCAACCTCCTATGCTAGAAAATAGGAGACAGTGTGCAGTGCAGTCAATGAATTATGCCAGTATTTCAGTAACAAGCAAATATCTTGTTTTGCTTGTTACCCATGGAAAATGAATACGTGGTAGCCACATTTAAACATGAGCCACTAGAACTCAAAGCTCAATATCTCTGTATCTCATCTGAAAGGATTGAATTACTAATAGTTAATGAAAGATTCCCAGTATTTCAAATTCATCTATAGCAGTGTGGGGTAGACCCCAAGGTGCATAGGTCTAGTTAGTTGTTGGTTTTAGCAATAACACACAATTTCACTACTGCATAAGCTGGTGACAGATTTATATTCCTCTCTGTTTAAATTGTCTAGCAAGAATCCAAACATCCTTTATTTTCAAGTTATTCTCAATAGTTCATTATATAAATTTAAGCTTTCTGCCGAAATTTTCAGTTCCAAACTATAACCAAGAGACTTCATTACTTAGAGGTTTGTTTTCAACATCTTTCTTCATAAAAACTAGGTTCTCTACCTAGAAAATCCAGTTTTTGTAAAGATAAACGAAATAATCACTCTACTACATGTGACTTCATTCTTTTGATTACATTGTAGCATATGAATAAAAGCTCTCTGATAATAACAAAAACCTGCTAGCAGATAATATTTTCCAAAAATGTATTATTATTGTAATAAATATTATAAAATTATTATTATAAATGGCTATTAATTACATAGTGTTTTAACTGTAAAGCACTTTACACATATTATTTGATTTTATTTTCACAAAAATCCTGAGAGCTAATCCCATTATTATCTCTATTTTATAGAAGAGAAAACTAAGGTAGACAGAGGTTAGGTGACTTAACTAGAATCATACAGTTACTAAATGTTTGAGGCCATATTTGAATTTCTGACTCCAAGTCCAATTTTTTATCTACCTTGAATTAGAAGGGAATTCAAAGTTTCATAGGCTCACACCATCATTTTACAGAGAAGGAAACCGAGCACAGAATGGTTAAATGCTTACACAGGCAATAAGTGGCAGAGCTACCAACCAAACCCTACTTTTTGAACCTTTGAACCTAAATCTTAATTTCATGTACTCAGTACATAATGGCTACAGGAAAATAAGTTCATGTACTCAGTGCATAATGGCTATAAAAAAACTTATTTGGTTAGGCAGGTTAAATTGAACTTTTCTATTTTAATGCCTGATCCTGCTTATTATAAATCCTAATTTCAGAAAAGTATTATGGACCAAATCTTAAGTAAATTTTCTTCTTTCTTTAAGTGCTTCTATAGTTTCCAAGTTTTTCTGGGAAAAGAATATATTTTAAGAAGAAAATTCATAGAGCAGCAATTACCATTATGTCATTTGGTTAAAAATGTATTGCCACTGTTGCTTCTTTCACAACATGATTAATATGAAAATGGGTTTTACATGATTGCACATCATGTTATATCAAATTGCTTACTGTCTTTCAGGAGGGAAAACATGGAAAAAAGGAGAAAATTGGGAACTCAAAATTTAAAAATGAATGTGAAAATTGTTTTCACGTGTAATTGAAAGCAGTAAATGTATGGCTATTTCTTGTTTTTATATCACTTTCACTTCCCAAGATAGTTCTCCTCTTCCCCCCAAATAGCTGTTACTTATAATAGAGAACAAATATGGGAAGTAACTCTTCAGCAAAACTAATCAATGTATTAACCAAATCTGACACTATATATAGTATTCTGTGTCTATGCTCTTCTTAAATCTGCAAAAAAGAAAGAGAGGTATATTCTCAAGTTTCTAGATTTTCTTGAGGCCAATCTTGGTTAGAATAATTTCACAACATTCATTTTCAATTGTTTTGTTGTTTCCTTTTTATTTACATTGTTATAGTCATTGTGCATGTAGTTTTTCTGATTGTATTCATTTCATTTTACATGAGTCGGTAAGTCTTTCCATGCTTCTCTGTTTTCTTCATATTCATCACTTCTTAGAATGGAATAATATTAATTCATAGACCACAATTTATATATTCATTCTCTAATTGCTAATGTATCTTATTGTGTTTCAATTTCTTTGCTGCTACAAGAAAAAGTACTGCTATAAATATTTTGGGATATATAGGATTTTTTGGGGGGAGGAGGAGTAACACTAACTTCTTTGAGGACATCATCTATTTTTATACTTAAAATCCATTTAGTATAAAATTTTAGAAGAGGAGAGACCTCTATTACCTTTAAACCATACCCAGAAGCTTCATCTCTGTCATTTTAATAAATACCAAACAAAGAAAAAACAAACCAACAAAGTTTTGCTGCTCTGTGATGATTTTCTTTTCTCATATCACCCTCCAGTTTTCACTATGTAAATTAATTAGTACTTCAACAACATATGAAATGTTTTTACAGAAAAACAGCTGTGGTAAAGCAGTGACTAATTACTCTGCTGATATTGGAGTTTGATAGGTCAGCCAAATGAAGGTTTAAAAATATGTAGCAGGCAAATTTAGCCTTTCTTTCCTTCTTCAAGCAGAGTAAGCCTCCTCAGTTAAAAACAAAGTGAGCTCAAGAGAAAAAAAGACACAGCATGAGAAGACTTGTTCTTGCTTATCTCAAAAAAAAACCTAATTAGACTTAAATCGTAAAAAAAAAAAAAAAATTGTGTGGTTTTAAGAATAAATATTTGCTGATCTATTTTTCCCCTACAAAATCTTTCAAGTTATTGGCTCATGGAGGATATTTAAATAAAGTATATATTTGAACACTTATGCTTTTCTATTACCTATATATACATACACTTCACATGCTTTCTTAAAGAGAAAAATTTAAGCTTTCATTGAGAATGAGGTATGGACAGCGTTAAATATAATTCTACCCTGTATAACAAATTAGGTTTTGGAGTGATGCCTCATACTAGCTGCCTGGGAACAAATGGATTTTGTTGGCATGGGAACTAAGGAATTAGTTTGAATTTGTAAATATACTATGGTTATTAAAACTATTCTAAACAAGCTAGAATAATAACCTTCAAACATGAAAAGTCAATAAAATTCTTTGAATTCATTCTGTTGCAATTATTGGTCCTGTTTTCGTTATACACTTTGGGATAAAATATGTGGATTTTGTGCTGTTAGAACTGTTAAATGGATTTTAATACAAATGGACTAGGCAAGATCATCCAATCTTGCTGTTTGTAAAATACATTAAAGAAAATGCTCTTAATAAATCTTGAATGTACACAATTGATTTTGGATACTTTAGCATCCCTTTGTTAAGTCTTTGTGTGACAATGGTTTCTTTGGTTACCATTGATAATGGCTGAATTTGATTAAAGAACAGCAGTAATGTGCAACATCTGTAATTATATTTATATTACTGGGGAAATGCTGAAAAATATGGTTTTAAAAAAGTCACTAGGTGAGTAAAACCCTTTAGTTCAGAAATACCTCTCTAAGAATAGCGACTATTGCTCAATAGGGAGATGATTAAAGGATATCAAATCTGTTTTAAAATGAAATGCAAATTATCAAAAATCATATCAAAATGTTCTAATTAATAACTAATGAGAAATAAAAATTAAAATAATTCTGAATTCCCACCTCACATCTATTAGGTTAGCAAAGATGATCAAAAAATAAAAAAAGAAAATGACAAGTATGTGAGGGCTGTGGCATGCCAGATACATCAATCAACATATTTTTTTCCTCCAGTTAATTCACATCCCTTATACTTCCATGACTACCACCTTAGTACAGACTCTTATCATCGCTTCCTAGATTATTCCAAAGACCTTCTATTTAATCTTCCTGCTTCAAAATTTTCCCTTTTCCAAACCATATTCCTACATTGCTACAAGAGGATTTTCCTGAAGTGTAGATCTGAGCATATCCCTCCACTACTCAATAAAATCATATTACCACTGGAGTAATATTTTAATTAATAAATTACCATTAATTTTATGTTAAGTAATAAAATTACCATTTATTCCAAAAGTTTATATTTTCTATGTAGAAATATTACATTTTCTATGTAAGCAGTTAAAATTCTGTACAATAGCAAAATAACTGTTAGGACATATATGCTTTAACATACTTAACATATATTGATTAACCTGCCATCAGGGGGAGGGGATGGGGGGAAAGAGGGGAAAAATTGGAACAAAAGGTTTGGCAATTGTCAATGCTGTAAAATTACCTATGTATATAACTTGTAAATAAAAAGCTATAATAAAAAAATAGCATCAACTGCTTTTGGACATCTGGGGAAAAAAGTTCTGTACAATCCAACTTTTGCTTAAAAAGATGATGTCAGGAAATCAAATCCATAAAATAACAAGTTAGTAGGGCAAAAGCATAACAAAATCAGAAGAAATCAGAAGTCATTACATACAATTATATGCTAACAAAACTGAGGACACAAAATCAATAAGGAAATACCTTCAAAAATACAATATTCCTTAACTAACAGAGGCATTAAATTACTCTTTGAAAAGAAAACGACTCCCAAGGGGAAAAAAAAATTCTTGATCCTGATGGATTTATGGAAGAATCTAACTGTTAAAAAACAATAAATACCAATATTACATAAATTATTCTCAAAAATGAAAAAGCACCTGACTAAAATCATTTTGTGAGACAAATACAATCCTAATACTTAAATCAGGGAAGGATAAAAAAAGAATTATAGACCATATCAAATTAATAATTGTTGTGAGCTTTTTCTTCTTAAGACGCAGCCAGGTGATAAAAGTTCAGATCTTTTATTATCTCCAATATAGCCCGGTTAGCTTAGAGGCCTATCTCTCTGCTTGGTTCCAAGAGCTCTTGCCACTTTGTCCTTTGCTTCTGCCTCTGCTTTCTTCAGCCTCCAGAGCCAGCACCGCTCTTCATGTCATTCCGGTGAAATCTCGACTTGTAGCTTCTTCCTCTGAAGAACTTCTTCAACTGGCCCATTGGCCTATTTATGCTCCTTCCAGAGAGAAGGATTATGGGTTTTCTCCCATAGTGCTCTCTGGCCCAAAGAGTTTCAAGGGAGGTATGAACTCATTGAACTCCAATGAGTAAAGGTGTGAACACAAGCCTTGTATTAATTAGTTCTACTTAGTACCTTGTTTCAGGTTCTGCCCAAAATATCTTCTTGTAAGATTAGATCAACTCTAATTAGTTAGCAGTTAGTAAGGATTCCAACATCTCCCCCTTTCTTTTGTTTTAAAACATAGGAGGTTTCTAAGGGGGTACACATAAATCCATCAATATGGGCCAGAACTTTGTAACAGATATACATGGTATACATAAATCCATCAATATGGGAGGCATTATACATAATTTACATAAGCACATAGCAATATAACACAGGCTAGTAGTAATGTAACAAATAACATGAATCATCCTGAAAATTTACACATGTCATAAGTCCCAGAAATAGTCCATAAGCAATCCATTGTCCATTAGTTCATGTGCCAGGAATCTAATAATTCCTGTAAGCTCTGAAGTACTGCAAAAAGTCTCATCAACAATTTTTCATCTCAGGGAACCCAGTGATTCTTGCTGGTTTTTCAAGAACTAAAAGCTGAAGATTTTAAAGTTCTTTTGACAGTCTCATTATCAGCTATCTGATTCTTTCTCCATCTGTGGAAATATAAGCAGATCCTCTTCCCCAAGCAGTTAACCCAATTCCCTTCTATTTACCAAATTTGGGATTTCTCCTCATCATCTGGTAATTACATTGGAGTTGTTTGCATTGGATATTGTCTTGTTGTCTTAAAAGGCCTATATTCTTCCCAACTGTAATCCTGATTGCTTTTCTGTTGGTTGATGACATCAGAATCCTGAATTTCTAAAGTCTCTCTGGGTGTAACTTCAGCTGCTATCATGCCCCACCTGTCCTTTGATTGATACTTTAGAGCTGGGCCCTGCCTCTCATTCCTCTGGGTCAATATACATTTAGAGGCCCAGTGAAAGCCTCGGTTACATTTTGGACATGGGGTTTTGGGTTTTCTCTCACCCTGTCTTCTCACTCTATCTCCATATCTACAATGAGCTCTCAAATGTCCAATTTTTCCGCACTGAAAACATCGACGAGTTTCTCTAGAATTCCTCTGCCAAGAAGGACCTTGTCTTTCCATGTTCATCATAGTCTGGGCATAATAAGCATTTGTGCCCACTGTGGCACAGTGTCTTATGATTTCCTCTAAAGGAGCATCTTTGTCTAGCCCCCATATAATTCTTCTGCAAACCTCATTGGCATTTTCCTTAGCCAAATGTTTAGTCATTATTTCTGTTGCTGCATTGTCTCCAATGGTTCTTATTACAGCTGTTTGTAAACGTCCCACAAAATCTGCAAAAGGTTCATTGGGACTTTGCTCTATTTTTGTGAAAGCATTATTTCCATCTTTCTGTCCAGGGAGAGAATTCCAAGCTTTTATTGCAGCCTTAGAAATTTGCTCATACACTGTTATGGGATAATAAATCTGTTCTGAACTCTCTGCATACTGACCTTCTCCAGTTAGTTGGTCAAAAGCAACTTGTACAATAGCTCCTGTTTGCCTATTGTGTTGGGCTTGAATCCTACATAATTCATGAAACTCTGAAAGCCACAATAAATTTTGTCCTGGTTCAAGACATGTTTTAGCAATGGATTTCCAGTCATTCGGGGTTAAGATTTCATAAGACAAATTATCCAGTAACATCTTCACATAAGATGATGTAGCCCCATAAAGAGTGCAACCCTTTTTCAAATCTTTAATTTTTTCCAAATTAAAAGGAGTGTATCTTCTCCCTTTTTGACCTGAGGAGTTGAGCTCTTCAATCACAGGATATGTATTTATAAAATCAGATATATCTTCTCCTTCATTTTTTGCTTTAACTAATGCTTTTTCTAATCTTGTCAAATTCTGCTTTACAGGAGAAGCTGACTATGTTTCTGTCTCTCTCCCTCCCCCTTGTTCCACACATGAAGAGTTAATTGCAGGGGGAGGGTCATGAGATGTGGAATCATCTAATTCCTCCTGCTGTGAAGTATCACACTCAGAATTGTAATTAACTCCATTCTCATCTGATTCGTCCTCCTTTTCACCCAATAAAGTTGGTACTTCTTCCTCCTGTACTTTCCTTTTCATCATTCTATCACTTAAATAACTTCTTATAGCCAATTGTATTACATTATATGTATTAATTATTGAGTTAGGCCCATTTTTATCATAGAATTGATAAAGATCCTCTCCAACCAATTTCCATTCATTTAAATCTAATTCCTTATCAAGAGAGAAACAAGGACATATATCCTTTACAGTTTGTAAAAGTTCAGTGATTTGTTGTAAACTTATAATTAAACCTTGGCTTTCCATAACTTTGACAATGCTCTCTAAACATTTCCCTTGAACAGAAACAGGCTGTTTTCTAAATATCTGTCCCATCTTAGCTGAAATTCTACTTTAACTCTTCTAACAAAATTTCTTTGTTGCACTCACCCTAATTTCTGGGTTGAAGTCTTTTCCACTGGATCAGGATCAGAGGCTTTTCCACTTGAATCAGGATCGGAGCTTTTCCACTGAAATCCACTGGGGGGGGGGGGGGGGGGGTCTGTTTGCCCCACGTTGGGCGCCAAAATGTTGTGAGCTTTTTCTTCTTAAGACGCAGCCAGGTGATAAAAGTTCAGATCTTTTATTATCTCCAATATAGCCCGGTTAGCTTAGAGGCCTATCTCTCTGCTTGGTTCCAAGAGCTCTTGCCACTTTGTCCTTTGCTTCTGCCTCTGCTTTCTTCAGCCTCCAGAGCCAGCACCGCTCTTCATGTCATTCCGGTGAAATCTCGACTTGTAGCTTCTTCCTCTGAAGAACTTCTTCAACTGGCCCATTGGCCTATTTATGCTCCTTCCAGAGAGAGGGATTATGGGTTTTCTCCCATAGTGCTCTCTGGCCCAAAGAGTTTCAAGGGAGGTATGAACTCATTGAACTCCAATGAGTAAAGGTGTGAACACAAGCCTTGTATTAATTAGTTCTACTTAGTACCTTGTTTCAGGTTCTGCCCAAAACATCTTCTTGTAAGATTAGATCAACTCTAATTAGTTAGCAGTTAGTAAGGATTCCAACAAATAATGTTAATTAAAAGTCAGGCTACAGAGAGTTATCTAAGAAATCATTCATTATGATCAACTTGAATTTACACAATAGATATAAGAAACAATCAACAGAAGAACAATATTAAAGATGAAGTCATCAAAAACTACATGATTTTCTCAACAGATGTTGAAACAATCTTGACAAAATACAATACTTATTTATGGTAAAAATTGTACAAAATATATAGGCACAGAAAGAACTTCTTTAACATAATAAAAAGTTCTTTCTAAAACCAAAAATAAGCATAAGATGTAATGAAGATATACTGGAATCTTTTGTAGTAAATATGGGAATGGAAGCAAGGATGTCTTTTCCTCACTATTATTTGATATAATAGTTTTTGCAATGTTAACAATAGCAGTAAAAAGAGAAAGAAGCTAAAGTGTAAAGATGGGGAAAAGAAAGCTAAAATGATCCCTATTTACTGATAATATAATGATCCACTTAGAAATTCCTAATGTATAAGCAAAGCTATTGGGACAATAACTTTAATAATATTGTAGGCTACAAAATAAATATTCAAAAATTGACTGAATTTCTCTACAATATCACATAATCCAAGCACTCATAATAGAGAAAAAAATCACATTTCCAATGACTATACAGTGCATAAAGTACCTGGGAAAATCAAACTACCAAGGCAACAAAAGACTTATATAGCTTCAATTATAAAGTACTTGTCAAAGAATTAAAAAACAATTTAAGTATCTGGAAGAATATTCAGTGATCATGTCTAGGACAATGCAATGTAATAAAAGTGAAAGCAAATTTATGTTTCTAATGCTATAATAATCAAATTAGCATTGATGAATGATCTTGATAAAATGACAGGGAAGACTTAGAATATCAAGGAAAATTATGGAAAGAAAATAGGGAACTCAAACTATATTATAACCTAGTAGAATTAGGGACCTCAGCATTGGAACCATCTGGAATTTGTTTAAAAAAGAAAAACAGAGGGAGATTAATGGAACAGAGTAAACAAAGGAAAATCAGAAACAATGGAATGCAATAGTACAGTGTTTGTTAAAGCAGAAAACAGAAATTATTTGGGACAATACTTCTTTTTTTTTTTTTTTAATTGCTTGGAAAAGTTGGAAAGCAGTCTGGCAGAGATTAGGTTTATACCAACACCTGATACTAGATTCTATAAAACATTCTAAATGGATATATGATCTTACTATTAAAGATCTAGCTATTAAAAATTAGATGAGAATCTGATCATATATCTCTCACAACTATGGTTAGATGATTTATTCTTAAACAAAAAAGGAATAAGACAATCTAAGTTGATTAGTCAATCCACTGTTAGTCTCCATCAACATCTTTGGAAGAATCTAATTTTTCTTCTTATTACAGTATTTCCCTTTGAAAATTGAATTTTTAAGTACCTCCTATATCTCCTATATTGACTTTCCCTGCATCATTTTACTCCACTAGATCCTATATAATCTTCCTATAAGTCCTTTGAAATCAGTTTCTCTAAAATGTAGAACATATCAGGCTATACAGAAATTTACATCAACTTAGATTAAAATAAAATTTTAAAAGTCAGAAAAGATAACTTTGTTTACATGAAACTAAAAACCTGCACAGATAAAACTAATGCCTCTATGAGAAGGGAAGTGGCTGATGGGGAATAAAAAGCTAACTTTGTATCAAATTTCTCCAAAGAAGTTTTGGTATCCAAGATAAATAATCAACAAACATATGTAAAAACAAAAGCCATTCCTATATAAATGAGTGATCGATATGAACAATTATTAAAAGAATTGCAAACTATAAACAACCACATGAAGGAATACTACAAATCATTAAAATAAGAGAAGTTTCATCTGACACCACAAATTGGCAAAAATTAACAAAAGAAGGGCCTACTTAAGATCAGAGGGATTGTGAGAAAGTGGGTATATTTTGATGCACTGTTAGTACAAATCTGACTCAGTATAACTGTTTGGAAAGCAGTTTTGAATTATGGAAATAAAATAAATAAAAATATTCAAAATCTATGACCCAGAAAATCCATTCCTTGACTTTTTATAACCTAAAGAGGCCATTGATTAAAAAGTCCTCATATACACCATAACATATATAGTTACATTTTTTTGTGATAGTAATGAATTGGAAATAAAGTAGATGCAAATTGAATGGGGAATAGCTAAACAAATTGTTATATGTGGATGTAAAGAAATATTCTCATTATTGTGCTATAAAAAAAGTTTAATGTCAGGTGGCCACTATACTTTGTCCTAATTAAGAAGGCCAGTAAATCAGCAACTAGGTATGAGACCCTTCAATGCAACTACAAAAAAGCAAATAGTGAACACCTGAATCCAGATAACAGGGGGAATTTAGCTAGTCCTACCTGGTGCAGTGGGAAAGTTTGTAACCCCAGCACCAGCATAGCATGAAGTCTCTCTTCTCCTGTAGAACAAGCTTGGGGAAATCTCCCCTGTGAGCAGACCTCGACCTTTTAAAAATGAGCAAAAAAGCAAAAAGAACTCTAACAACAGATGAGCTGTTATGAAGACAGGGAAGATAAGAACACCAACACTGAGGATACTAAAGGGATGAAACCTGAAAGGGGAATATGAACTCAAAAGAGTCACTTGGGAGAATTCAAAAGGTATCTTAAAAGAGAGCTAAAAGAAAAGAGGAGAAAGAATATGAGAGTTTGCACTAGATTTGGAAAAGGAAAAACAGAAATTGATTGAAGAAAACAATTCCTTAAAAATACATTTGGTGAGGAGGCAGAGCCAAGATGGAGGAGAGAACACATGCATCTTCCTAAATTCTCCTTTTCCCTCAATCTATTTTAATGAAATTCAGCCTAAAAATTAGTGCTTAACTGTCAGAACCCACAAATATTGGGAGTACAACATATTACCAACCAAAGATAATCTCAAAATTCTCCAGAAAAGGTCTGTTTTGCTCGTGGGCAGGGACAATTAGACCAGGCACAGACCACAGGCAGGCAGCGAGAGCACAGGAAACAGCTTCCATTGAGCAGACTGGAGCGGGGGCGGGGTGTAGTCTCTGTTGGCAGAAAATCTCCAGGAAGAACTCTACCACAGTGTGAATTATTCTGCCCTGACAACAAGCCAGTAGATGAGCAGAGAAACTATAAACATACAGGGCAAAGACTATAATCCCCAAACCTAGACTCTCTCTGGACCTGGCCACACCCACCCAACATCTGGAGTGACTCAGCATGATCCAAGCACAGCTACAGTTGTTGGTCCCAGTACAGCCCTAGTAGCTGCCTTTCTGTTGCTGCTGATTTCAGCACAACTGCTAATCCTTGGGCAGCCAGTGGGTGCTGTCCCACTTTCTGCCCCTTCACTGCCACTTCCTGTTGCCTGTAGAAGCAGCTTGGAAATATCCCACTGCTCCCCTACCCCCCATAAGCAGTTTTTTTTTTTTTTTCTTCAAAATGAGCAAAAAGGCAAAGTGGGCGCTAAGTATTGATATACGGATATTGAGATATAGAAAGAGAGCAGACTTCAAACCCTGAGGAGACTAAAAACAGTTTGTCTCTAGATCCAAAGGTGGACATGATCTGATCCCCATTACACAAGGCTCTCATAGAAGAAATTAAAAAGGCTCTTACAAGAGAGCTAGAAGAAAACTGGGCAATAAAAAGGGAAGCTTGACAAGAGGGTCTGGATAAGTCATCACACTCATTTAAAGATAGAGTGGATAAAGAAATCAAATCCCTGAAAAACAGAATTAGTGAATTGGAAAAGGTAAACAATGCCAAGGAAAACCGAATTTGTGAATTGGAAAAGGTAAACAATTCCAAGGAAAACAGAATTTGTGAACTGGAAAAGGTAAACCTTTCCAAGGAAAACAGAATTTGTGAATTGGAAAAGGTAAACAATTCCAAGGAAAACAGAATTTGTGAACTGGAAAAAGAAAATAATTCTTAAAAAAAAATGGCGAAATGGAAAAAAATTCTGTAGAGCAAAACAGCTCATTTAAAAACTCAATTGGACAAATACAAAAAGAAATTTAAAAAAAGTAAATGAAGAAAATAATTCATTAAAAATCAGACTTGAACAAATGGAAATGAATGACTTGAGGAGGCACCAAGAATCAGTCAAGCAAAACCAAAAAATGAAAAAATACACACAAATCATTACCATTTTTATACATCACTAACAAAATCCAACAGCAACGGATACAAAGGGAAATTCCATTTAAAATAACTGTCGATAGTATAAAACATCTGGGAATCTATCTACCAAGGGAAAGCCAGGAACCATATGAGCAAAACTACAAAACACTTTCCACACAAAGTCAAAGCTAAACAATTAGAAAAATATAAGTGCTCCTGGATAGGTCAAGTGAATATAATAAAGATGACAATACTACCTAAACTAATACATTTATTTAGTGCTATACCAATCAGACTCCCAAGAAACTATTTTAATGACCTAGAAAAAATAACAAAAAAATTCATCTGAAAGAACAAAAGGTCAAGAATTTCAAGGGAATAATGAAAAAAAAAAATCAAATGAAGGTGGCATAGCTGTACCTGATATAAAACTATATTATAAAGCAGTGGTCACCAAAACCACTTGGTATTGGTTAAGAAATAAACTAGTTGATCAGTGGAATAGGTTAGGTTCACAGAACAAAATAGTCAATAACTATAGCAATCTAGTGCTTGACAAACCCAAAGACCCCAGCTTTGGGGATAAGAATTCATTATTTGACAAAAATTTCTGGGAAAATTGGAAATTTGTATAGCAGAAACTAGGCATTGACCCATATTTAACACTGTACACCAAGATAAGATCAAAATGGGTTCATGATCTAGGCATAAAGAATGAGATTATAAATAAATTAGAAAAACATAGGATCTTTACCTCTCAGACCTATGGAGGAGGAAGGAATTTGTGACCAAAGAAGAACTAGAAGTCATCATTGATCACAAAATAGAAAATTTTGATTATATTAAGTTAAAAAGGTTTTGTACAAATAAAACCAATGTGGACAGGATTAGGAGGGAAGCAATAAACTGGGAAAACATTTTTACAGCTAAAGGTTCTGATAAGCTAAAGGTTCTCTCAAAATATATAGAAATTGACTCTAATTTATAAGAAATCAAGCCATTCTCCAATTGATAAATGGTCAAAGGATATGAACAGACTATTTTCTTTCTTTTTGTTTTTTATTATAGCTTTTTATATACAAAACACATGCATGGGTAATTTTTCAGCACTGACCCTTGCAAAACCTTCTGTTCCAACTTTTCCCCTTCTTCCCCCCATCCCCTCCCCTAGATGGCAAGTAGATCCATACATGTTAAATATGGTAAAGTATATGCTAAATACAATATATGTTTACATATCCATACACTTATTTTGCTGCACAAGAAAAATTGGACTTAGACATAAGGTAAAAATTACCTGAGAAGGAAATAAAAAATGCAAGTGGACAAAAACATAGGGAATGGAAATGCTATGTTGTGGTTCATACTCATTTCCCATAGTTCTTTCACTGGGTATAGCTGGTTTTCTTCATAATTGAACAAATGGAACTGATTTGGTTAATCTCATTGTTTTGAAGACAGCCATGTCATCATATAGTATTGTTGGTAAAGTATATAATAACCTCCTGATCCAACAATTTTCAGATGAATAAATTGAAACTATTTCTAATCAAATCAAAAGGTGTTCCAAATCATTATAGATCAGAGAAATGTAAATTAAGACAGCTCTGAGATACCACTATACACCTGTCAGATTGGCTAAGATGACAGGAAAAGATAATGATGAATGTTGGAAGGTATGTGGGAAAACAGGGACCTGATGCATTGTTGGTGGAGTTATGAATGGATCCAACCATTTTGGAGAACAATTTGGAACTACACTTAAAAAATTATCAAACTGTGCATACCTTTTGATCTAGCAGTGTTACTACTTTGGGCTTATATCCCAGAGAGATATTAAAGATGGGAAAGGGACCCATATGTGCAAAAAATGTTTGTGGCAATCCTTTTCTTAGTGGCTAGAACTTAGAAATTGAATGGATGCCCATCAATTGGAGAATGGCTGAATATATTGTGGTATATGAATGTTATGGAATATTATTGTTCTATAAGAAATGACCAGCAGGATGAATCAAGATTGGCTTGAAGAGATATACATGAACTGATGCTAAGTGAAATGAGTAGAATCAGGAAATCATTATACACTTCAACAACAACAACTACACATGATGATCAATTCTGATGGACGTGGCTCTCTTCAACAATGAGAGGATCCAAATCAGTTCCAATTGATTTGTAATGAACAGAAGCAGCTACACCCAGAGAAAGAATACTGGGAAATGAGTATGGATTACAACATAACATTTCCACTCTTTCTGTTATTGTTTGCTTGTATTTTTGTTTTTTCTTCTCAGGTTATTTTTACCTACTTTCTAAATCCGATCTTTCTTGTGCAACAAGATAACTGTATAAATATGTATACATATATTGTACTTAACATGTATGGGACTACCTGCCATCTAGGGGAGGGAGTGGAGGAAAGGAGGGGAAAAATTGAAACAGAAGTTTTTGCAAGAGTCAATGTTGAAAAATTACCCATGCATGTGTTTTGTATATAAAAAGCTATAATAAAAAATTTTAAAAAAATATATGCACATTAAAAAATTACATTTGGTGAAATGCAAAAAATATGCTGAAGGAAATAACTTTTTAAAAAACAGAATTGGTGAAATGGAGAAAGAAAACAAAAACTAGAACTGGTGAAATGGGAAAAAAAAATCTAATGATAAAATTACTCATTTAAAAAGCACAATTGACCAAATGCAAAAGGAGGTTAAAAAAAAAAAGCTAACTTAAGAAAATAATTCACTAAAAATTAGAATGGGACAAATGGAAGTGAATAACTTGATGAGACATCAAAAGTCAGTCAAACAAAACCAAAAAAAAAAAAAAAAAACGAAAAAATGAAAAAAAAAATAGAAGAAAATATAAAATACTTTATTAGATAAACAACTGACCAGCAAACTAGATTTAAGGGAGACAATCTAAAAATTATTGGACTACCTGAAAACCAACATCTTTCAAAAAATCATCAAGGAAAACTGCCTTTTAGCAGTAGCTATTGAAAGACTCCACTGATCATCCCCGAAAAAAAAACCCAAAATGAAAACTCCAAAGAAAACTGTAGCTAAATTCCAAAATTATCAGATCAAGGAGTAAATACTGAAAGCAGCCATAAAAAATTCAAATATCGAGGAACCCTAATCAGGATTACTGAGGATCTAACAGCTTTCGCTTTAAAGGATCGAAGGGTCTGAAATATGATATTCTGGCAGGCCAAGGAGCTTGGACTGCAATTCTAATTTTTAGTGAATTATCAGCTACCAGCAAAACTAAGCATTATCTTTCTGGGGGAAAAAAAAAGAGACATTCAATGAAATAGGGACTTTTCAATTATTTTTTGATGAAAAGACTAGAACTGAACAGAACAAACTGATCTTCAAATTCAGAAGTCAAGAGAAGCTTAAGAAGGAAAAAGGGAAGGAAAAAACTTGTTTTTTTTTAAAAAAGTTAAAATGTTTACATCCCTACATGGGAAGATGATATTAGTAATATATAAGAACTTCATCTTAGGGGTATAACTAGAGCATATAGGTTATAAGTTGATTTTTAATATGATGATATAAAACAGAAACTGAGGTGGAAAGGGGATTGTACTGGAAGAAGATGGAAAGGGGAGGTAAAATGGGATAAATTACATCACATGAAGAGGCAAAAAAAAAAAAAAGACCTATGACAATAGAGGGAAAGAAGGGAGGAGGATGAACATTGTTTGAAACTTAATTTCATTGGATTTAACTCAAAGAGGGAATATCATACTTATATAATTTGATATGGAAAGTTGTCTCATCCTATAGGGAAGTAGGAGGGGAAAGGGGAAAACAAAGGGGGAAGGCTAATAATAGAAGGGATGGAAGAAGTACAAAGGGGAAAGGATAACAAAGAGGGAGAGGTTGAAAAAGGGGATAAAATTAAAGTGGATAATGGAGTGGATTAAAAACCAGAATCCTACAATATATTGTTTACAAGAAGCACGTTTGAAGTAGAAAGATATATAGAGTCAAAGTAAAAGGCTGGAGCATAATATATTATGCAATCCTGATCTCAAATCAAGCAAAAGCAAAAATAGATCTAATTAAAAGAGATAAGGAAGGAAACTACATCTTGCTAAAGGGAATTATAGATAATTAAGTAATATCAATATTAAACATATATGCATCAAGTGGCATAGTATTCAAATTACTAGAGGAGAAATTAAGAGAGTTGCAAGAAGAAATAGACAGCAAAACTATATTAGTGGGGGATCTCAACCTTTCTCTATCAGAACTAGATAAGTCAACCCCTAAAACAAACAAGAAGTTAAGGAGGTAAATAGAATTTTAGAAAAGTTAGGTGTAGTAGGTCTTTCTAGAAAACTGAATGGGGACAGATAGAAATGTGTTTTGTTTTTTTTTTTAACTCAGCAGTGCATAGAACCTACACAAAAATTGACAAAAATTATATTAGGGCATAAACCCCTCACATTCAAATGCAGAAAGGCAGAAAGTAAATGCATCATTTTCACATTGTGATGTACTAAAGGGCTATGGAAAACCCTGACCAAAAATTAATTGAAAACTAAATTATCTAATCCTAAAGAGTGGATGAAAAAATAAACCACAGAAACAACTGAATAATTTCATTCAAATGGCAAAAATGAGATAACATCAAAATTTATGGGATGCAGCCAAAGTATTTTTAGGAGAAATTTTATTTCTCTAGATGCTTACATAAATAAAATAGGGAAAGGGAAGGTTAATGAATTAGGAATTTAACTGAAAAAGCTAGAAAAAGACAAATTAAACACCCCAATTAAATACCAAATTTAACATTCTGAAAATAAAGAGATTAATAAAACAGAAACTAAGAAAACTATTGAACTAATCAATAAAACAAGAAGTTGGTTTTATGAAAAAAAAACAACAACAAAGTAGATAAATCCTTGGTTTATCTGATTAGAAAAAGGAAAGAAGAAAACCAAATTACCAGTATCAAAATAAAAAGGATAAACTTTACCACCAATGAGAGGCAAATCAAAGCAATATTTAGGAATTATTTTGCCTAATAAATGCCAATAAATAAATTGCCCAAATATATGGCAATAAATCTGATAGTGAAATGAATACTTGCAAAAATATAAATTACCCAGAGGAGGAAAATTACTTAAATAGCCCCATTTTAGAAACAGAAATTGAACCAGCTAAGAAAAAGTCTCTAGAGCCAGATGGATTCACAAGTGAAATCTACTAAACAAAGAATAATTAATTCCAATATCATAAAAAGTATTTGGAAAATAGGGGGGGGGGAAGGAACCCTAACAAATTCCTTTCATGACACAGATATGGTGCTGATACCTAAACCAAGAAGGGCCAAACAGAAAGAAAATTACAGACTAATTTCCCTAAAGAATACTGATGCAAAAATCTTAAATAATACATTAACAAAGAGATTACAGCAACTTACACCAGGATAATACATTATGACAGCATAGGATTTCTATTAGGAATGCAAGACTAGTTCAATATCAGGAAAACTATTAACATAATTGACTACATCAATAATCAAACTAACAAAAATAATGATTATATTAATAGGTACAGAAAAAAACATTTGACAAAATACAATACCCATTCCTAAATAAACACTTGAAAGCATAGAAATAAATGGAAATTTTCTTTTAAATGATAAATGGCATCTATCTAAAACCATCAATAAGCATCATATGTAGAGGATAAACTAGAAACATTCCCAGTAAGATTAGGGGTGAAACAAGATTGTCCACTATCACCATTACTTTTCAATATTGTATTAGAAATATGAGCTTTAGCAATAAGAGAAGAAATAGTAATTGAAGGAATTAGAATAGGTAATGAGGCAACAAAATTATCACTCTTTGCAGAGGATATGATGATATATTTAGAAAATGCTAGGGAATCAATTAAAGAACTATAGAAACAATTAACATCTTTAGCAAACTTGTATGATGTAAAATAAATCCATATAAATCACAGGCATTTCTATATGTCACCAAC
This sequence comes from Antechinus flavipes, assembly GCF_016432865.1. Classification (NCBI taxonomy): domain Eukaryota; kingdom Metazoa; phylum Chordata; class Mammalia; order Dasyuromorphia; family Dasyuridae; genus Antechinus; species Antechinus flavipes. The sequence goes on from NC_067401.1 coordinate 159,151,678, forward strand.
AAAGACCAGCAGCAGAGATAGAAAGAGAAATTCTATTTAAAGTAACTGTACATAATATATCAGATAATAAAAAATATTTGGGACTCTACTTGCCAAGACAAAGCCAGGAATGATATGAACACAGTTACAAAACACTTTTCACACAAATAAAGTCAGATCTAAACAATTGGAAGAATATCAAATGCTCATGGATAGACCAAGATAATATAAAAATGATAATTCTATCTAAATTAATCTACTTATCCAGTGTCATGCCAAACTGTCAAGAAATTACATTATAGAGCTAAAAAAATAATAGCAAAATTTATCTGGAAGAACAAAACATCTAAAATTTCAAGGAATTAGTGAAAAAACTACAAAGGTGGCCTAGCTATACCAGATCTAAAACTATATTATAAAAGCAGCTGTCATCAAAACCATTTGATACTGGCTAAGAAATAGAGTAGTTGATCAGTGGAATAGGTTAGGTTCATTACCAAAGACTCCAGCTTCTGGGATAAGGACTCATTATTTGACAAAAAATAGCATGTATGTATGTTTGGAAAGTAGTATGACAGAAACTAGGCACTGATGAACACCTAACACCTTATACCAAGATAAGGTCAAAATGGGTTCATGATTTAGCTATAAAGGGTGATACTGTAAGCAAATTAGGAGAACAAGTGATAGTCTCCCTCTCAGGTCTGTGGAGAAAGGAGAAATTTATGATCAAAGAAGAACTAGAGGACATTATGAAATGCAAAATGTATAATTTTGATTATATTAAATTAAAAGGTTTTGTGTACAAATTAAAAAAAACAATGCAGCCAAACTTAGAAGGGAAGCAAAAATCAGGGGAAAGTTTTTATATTCAAGCTTTCTGACAAAACCTCATTTCCAAAATATATAAAGAATGGACTCAAATTTATAAGAATGCAAACCATTCTCCAATTGATAAATGGTCAAAAGATATGAACAAGCAATTTTCAGATAAAAAATTAAAGCCATGTATAGGCACATTAAAATGCTCTAAATATAAATATTGATTAAAGAAAAGCAAAGTAAGACAACTCTGAGATATCACTTCACATCTCTCAGTTTAGCTAAAATGACAGTAAAAGATAGTGATAAACACTGGAGGGGATGTGAGAAAACTGGGATATTAATATATTGTTGATGCAGTTGTGAACTGATCTAATCATTCTGGAGTGCAATTTAGAACTATGCCCAAAGGGCTATCAAACTGTGCATATCTTTTGATCTAGCAGTGTCTCTTCTGGGCTTGTAACCCAAAGAGATCATAAAAAAGGAAAAGGACCACATATGCAAAAATATTTGTAGCAGCCCTTTTTGTAATGGCAAAAACTGGAAATTGAATGGATGCACATCAGTTGGGAAATGGCTGGAGAATTATGGTATATGAATGTAATGGAATATTATTCTTCTATATGAAATAAGGAACAGGCTATTTCTAGATGGCCTGGAGAGACACATATGCTGCTAAGTGAAGTCAGTAGAATAAAAAAAAAAAACCCAAAACATCATACACAACAACAACAAAATTATATGATGGTCAACTGTGATGCACTTGGCTCTTTTCAACAATGAACTGATTCAGGCCAATTCCAACAGATTTATGCTGGAGAGAGCCATCTGCATCCAGAGAGAGGACTATGGGGAATGAATGTGGATCACAAAAAAATATTTTTCATCTTTGTTGTTGTTGTTGTTGTTGTTTGTTTGTTTGCTTATGTTTTTCTTTTTTCAGTTTTTCCTCTTTTAATCTGATTTTTCTTGTGCAGCATGTTAATGTGTAAATGTTACATATACTTAACCATATGGGATTAGTTGCTGTCTAGGGGAGGAGGAGGAAAGGGAGAAAAATTTGGAACACAAGATTTTCCAAGGATGAATATTGAAAACCATTTTTGTATGTATTTTGAAAAATAAAATGCTATTATTATAAAACAATTTTAAATAAAAAAAAACAATTTAAAAGGATGATTGTGATACATACAGAAATGTATGAAAAAAATCTACATGAACTAATGCAGAGTGAAGTAGAACCAAAGAAAATTATTACAACTATAAAAATACCATGTATACACAAATCAAAAGTGAAAATTATAAAATTTTTAAGTTCCAAATTCTCTTACTTCCTTCTTCTATGGCCCTCCTTGAGAAGGCAAGCAATTTATATAGATTATATGTATGCAACCTTGCAAAACATTTCCACATTAATCATGTGGAAAAGACAGACAAAAAAAATCCAAATACAACTCAAAACCAATCTATGAATAATAAAGTTAAAATAACAAAAACAATAACAAAAGCACACTTCAATCCACATTCAGACTCCATTAGTTTTATCTACTGAGTAAATAATATTTTTCATCAAAAGTGCTTGGGAATTTGTTTTTTGGACTACTGTATTTATGAGAATGGTTGTTATTCATAGTTGGTCATTATACAATATGTTATTATTATGTATAATATTCTCCCAAGTTCTGCTCATTTTACTTTGGTCTTTTACTTACTTACTTACTTACTTACTATGGTCATTTACTACTGTGTATTGTGTACCTAATTTATTCTAATGACCTACCATTATGTTACTTAGTAAAGATGTAATTCTTCTGATTATTACTTGGTAATACCATTTGAGATGTGGTACTGTCAGACTACCTCCTTTCACATTGTTTCATTGAAATTCTTGATATTTTTGACCTTTTGTTCTTCCAGATGAATTTTTTTTTTCCTATCTCTGTAAAATAGTTTTTGCTGTGCTGTTTTTGTTTGTTTGTTTTGTAATTTGTTTGGTATGGCACTGCATCAGTAAATTAATTTAGGTAGAATAATTATATTAGGTTGGTCCATCTATGAGCAATTATTATTTCACCAATTGTTTAGATATGACTTTACTTATAATCTGCAATTATTTTAAATGGATTTTCTTTTTTTTAATTTCTTCCTTCTAGATTTCAGTTGCATGCTCAATTTATTGATCTGCTCTTTATTTTATTTGAAGTAAACATTCAGAGATAAAATTTTCCACAAAGTACTGTTTTGGCTGCATCCTCAAAATTTTTACTTCCTATGTGTTTCTCATAAACAAAACACTGTAGGAGTCTGGTTTTAAATCCATTCTGCTATCTGCTTCTGTTTTATGGGTAAGTTAATCCCATTAACATTCACTGCTATAATTATTGGCTGTGCATTTCTCTACTTTTGCTTCCCCTCACCCTGTTTGTTTTACTCTCTCTCCTTCTTTTACCCTGTCCCACCTCAAAAGTCTGTTTTGCTTCTGACCACTAATTCCTTTAATCCACACTTTCTTCTATAAGATTCCTTCCATAAGAGCGATTTGGAACTATACTCAAAAAGCTATCAAAATGTGCATGCCCTTTGACCCAGCAGTGTTACTACTGGGCTTATGTCTCAAAGAGATTTTAAAGAAGGGAAAGGGACCTGTATGTGCAAGAATGTTTGTGGCAGCCCTCTTTGTAGTGGCCAGAAATTGGAAACTAAATGGATGCCCATCAATTGGAGAATGGCTGAATAAATCATGGTACATGAATATTATGGATTATTATTGTTCAGTAAGAAATGACCAATAGGATGATTTCAGAAAGGCCTGGAGAGACTTACACGAACTGATGCTGAGTGAAATGAGCAGGACCAGGAGATCATTATATACTTCAACAACAATACTATATGATGATCAATTCTGATGGACGTGGCCTTCTTCAACAATGAGATGGATCAAATCAGTTCCAATAGAGCAGTAATGAACTGAACCAGCCACATCCAGCAAAAGAACTCTGGGAGATGACTGTGAACCACTACATAGAATTCCCAATCCCTCTATTTTTGTCCGCCTGCATTTTTTATTTCTTTCACAGGCTACACTATTTCAAAGTCTGACTCTTTTTATACAGCAAATTAACTGTTTAGAAATGTATACATATATCGTATTTAACTTATACTTTAACATATTTAACATGTATTGATCAATCTGCCATCTGGGGGAAGAAGTGGGGGGGAAGGAGGGAAAAAGTTGGAACAAAAGTATTTGCAGCTGAAAATGCTGAAAAATTACCTATGCATATATCTTGTAAAAAAAAAAAAAGCTAAAATAATAATTAAAAAAAGAAAACCTAATAAAAAATAAAATAAATAAAACTCTCACATTCAGCCCCCCCTCAAAAAGATTCCTTCCATACACTCTTCTTTTATCACATTATTTTCCCACTTTCCTCTACGATAAGACAGAGTTCTATTCGCAAATCAGTGTGTATTTTATTCCCTCTTTGTTGCAATTCTGATGAGAGTAAATTTCAAGTGTTGCTTGGAGCCCCCTTTCCCCACAATCTTTCCTCCCATTATAAAAGCTTTCTTGTCTCTTTTATGTGAGATAACTTACCTCATTCAACTTCCTCCTTCATCCCTTTGCCATGCATCCTTTACTCTCACTTTTTATTTCCTTTTTTTTTTTTGGGGGGGGGGATGAGGGGGATTATCAACATCTGTGCCCTCTATGTACACTACTTCTAACTGCCCTAATAAAGTTCTTAAAAATTACATGCATCATTTTCCCATTTAGAAATACAAACAATTTCATTTTATTGAATCCCTTATGTTTCTAAGTCTTATGTTTGAATGTCAAATTTCTGGAACTTCCGGCCAAGATGGCAGAGAGGAGGCACATAGCTGTGTAAGCTCCGCATTTTCTCTCACTATCCATTTCATTACAAGCCTCTGAATTAATGCTTGACTGAAAAAACCCACAAATAGTTACCAAGAGAAGCCATCCTTGAGATTTGCCAGGAAAGGTCTGTTTTTGCTTGAAGACGGGGAAGGTTTTAGATTGGGCATAGGCTGAGGACAGCAGCAGTGAGAGCACGGGAGCAGACTGGAGAGGGAGTGGGGTGTGATCGCAGCCATCTCTGCGGGGAGAGCTTGGCTACAGGACTGGATACTTTGCCCTGGCAGCAAGTCAGCCGCCCAGCAGAGAAGGTAAAAACACCAGGAGGTGAAGAATACAACCCCAAACAGCTGGAGTCTCTCAGGACCTGGCCACCCCTCTCCCACAGTGTCTCAGCATGCTCTTGGATTTCAGAGCGCAGGCACAGCACAGTCCTGCTAGTGCCTCACTGCTGCCCCGGCAGTCTGTAGAGGAAACTCGGTAACACCACCCAGCCCCTCCCCCAAAGAAAGCAGTCTCCATTTAGGGTTTTTTCTTTTTTTTCTTTGCTAGTTTGTCTTTGATTCTTTGACAAAATGAGCAAAAAATTGAAGAGGACTTTAACCCTTGACAGCTTCTATATAGACAGAGAGCAGACTCTAAACCTTGAAGAGACTAAAAACAGACTGTCTCCCGGTGAATCCCCAAAGGAGGAGATCATCTGTTCCTCAGCACAGATGAATCTCGGAGGAAATTAAAAAGGCTCTCACAAGAGAGGTAGAAGAAAAATAGGAAAAGGAGAGGGAGGTTTGGGTAAAAGAGCCTGGAGAAGTCATCCCACTCATTTAAAGAGAGACTGGATAAAGAAATAAAATTCTTGAAAAATAGGATTAGTGAACTGGAAACAGAAAACAGCTCTCTAAAAAACAAAATTGGCGAAATGGAAAAAAATTCCACAGAACAAAAGAACTCAATTGGACAATTAGAAAAAGATTTTTAAAAAGTGAGTGAAGAAAATACTTCATTGAAAATCAGAATTGAACAACTGGAATTGAATGACTCCAGGAGACAAGAAGAATCAGTCAAGCAAATCCAAAAAAAAATCAAACAATGGAAAAGAATGTGAAATACCTTCTGGGGAAGACAACAGACCTGGAAAACAGATCCAGGAGAGAGGATCTGAGAATTATTGGACTCCCAGAAAAGCATGATTGAAAAAAAGAGCCTGGACACTATTTTCCAGGAAATTATCAAAGAGAACTGCCCAGAAGTCATAGAAACAGAGGGTAAAATAGACACTGAAAGAATTCATCGATCACCTACTGAAAGGGATCCTAAAATCAAAACACCAAGGAATATAGTGGCCAAATGCCAAAACCCTCAGACAAAGGAAAAAATACTGCAAGCGGCTAGAAAAACCCAATTCAAATATCAAGGAGCCACAATAAGGATCACCCAGGATCTAGCAGCATCCACATTAAAGGATTGAAGGGCCTGGAATGTGATATTCTGAAAGGCTAAGGAACATGGTATGCAACCAAAAATAACTTACCCAGCTAGAATGAGCATCTTTTTCCAGGGAAGAAGATAGACATTCAACAAAGTAAGTGAATTTCACCTATTTTTGATGAAAAAGCCAGAACTTAACAAAAACTTTGATCTACAATTATAGAACTCAAGAGAAATCTAAAAAGGTAAAGATTAATCTTGGGAACTATATTTTGGCTATAAAAATGTATAAAGAATACATGTATATCTTGTTCTAGAAACTAGATGTGGAAAGGATATTGTACCAGAAAAGGGGTAAAGTGGGGATACTACATCTCATGAAGAGGCAAAGGAAACCTATTATATCTGAGAGAAAGAATGGAGGGGGATGAATATAGTGGGTATCTTACTGCCTTCAGAATTGGCTTTAAGAGAAAAATTTTAGACATATTCAATCTATGGTGAAACTTCTCCCACCTCATTGAAAAGTGAGAAGGGAAAAGTGAAAAGGGAAGGAATAAGCTAAGTGGAAGGGAATATGGAAACTGGGAGGGAAAGGGGTAAGATAGGGGGAGGAACTCTAAGGCAGGGGGAGGGATACTAAAAAGGGAGGGCTGTGAGAAGCAAGTGGTGATCACAAGCTTAATACTGGGAAGGGGGGTAAGGGGAACGAAGGGAGAAAAGCATAAACCGGGGTTAACAAGATGGCAAGTAATACAGAATTGGTCATTTTAACTATAAATGTGAACGGGGTAAACTCCCCCATAAAGAGGAAGCGGCTAGCAGAATGGATTAAAAACCAGAATCCTACAATATGTTGTTTACAGGAAACACACCTGAAGCGGGGAGATACATGCAAGTTAAAGGTAAAAAGTTGGAGCAAAATCTACTATGCTTCAGGTGAAGTCAAAAAAGCAGGGGTAGCCATCCTGATCTCAGATCAAGCTAAAGCAAAAATTGATCTAATTAAAAGAGATAAGGAAGGGCACTATATCTTGCTAAAGGGTAGCATGGATAATGAAGCACTATCTATATTAAACATATATGCACCAAGTGGTGTAGCATCTAAATTCTTAAAAGAGAAATTAAGAGAGCTGCAAGAAGAAATAGACAGCAAAACTATAAAAGTGGGAAATCTCAATTTTGCACTCTCAGAATTAGATAAATCAAACCACAAAATAAATAAGAAAGAAGTCAAAGAAGTAAATAGAATACTAGAAAAGTTAGATATGATAGATCTCTGGAAAAATATAATGGAGACAGAAAGAAGTACACTTTCTTTTCAGCAGTTCATGGAACCTATACAAAAATTGACCATATATTAGGATATAAAAACCTCAAACTCAAATGCAGTAAGGCAGAAATAGTAAATGCATCCTTTTCAGACCACGATGCAATGAAAATTACATTCAACAAAAAGCCAGGGGAAAGTAGACCAAAAAATAATTGGAAACTAAATAATCTCATACTAAAGAATGATTGGGTGAAACAGCAAATCATAGACATAATTAATAACTTCACCCAAGAAAACAATAATAATGAGACATCATACCAAAATGTATGGGATGTAGCCAAAGCAGTGATAAGGGGAAATTTCATATCTCTAGAGGCCTATTTCTATAAAATAGAGAAAGAGAAGGTCAATGAATTGGGCTTGCAACTAAAAATGCTAGAAAAGGAACAAATTAAAAACCCCCAGTCAAATACTAACCTTGAAATTCTAAAAATAAAAGGAGAGATCAATAAAATTGAAAGTAAAAAAAACCATTGAATTAATTAATAAAACTAAGAGTTGGATCTATGAAAAAACCAACAAAATAGACAAACTCTTAGTAAATCTGATTAAAAAAAGGAAACAGGAAAATCAAATTGTTAGTCTTAAAAATGAAAAGGGAGAACTCGCCACTAACGAAGAGGAAATTAGAGCAATAATTAGGAGTTACTTTGCCCAACTTTATGCCAATAAATTCGACAACTTAAATGAAATAGAAGAATACCTCCAAAAATATAGCTTGCCCAAACTAACATTATCCTAAACAGTCCCATCTCAGAAAAAGAAATAGAACAAACTATCAATCAACTCCCTAAGAAAAAATCCCCAAGACCAGATGGATTTACATGTGAATTCTACCAAACATTTAAAGAACAATTAACTCCAATGCTAAATAAATTATTTGAAAAAATAGGGATTGAAGGAGTCCTACCAAACTCCTTTTATGACACAGACATGGTACTGATACCTAAACCAGGTAGGCTGAAAACAGAGAAAGAAAATTATAGACCAATATCCCTAATGAATATTGATGCTAAAATCTTAAATAAAATATTAGCAAAAAGATTACAGAAAATCATCCCCAGGATAATACACTATGACCAAGTAGGATTTATACCAGGAATGCAGGGCTGGTACAATATTAGGAAAACTATTAGCATAATTGGCTATATCAATAACCAAACAAACAAAAACCATATGATCATCTCAATAGATGCAGAAAAAGCATTTGATAAAATCCAACATCCATTCCTAATAAAAACACTTGAGAGCATAGGAATAAATGGACTTTTCCTTAAAATAGTCAGGCGCATCTACTTAAAACCATCAGTAAGCATCATATGCAATGGGGAAAAACTGGAACCTTTCCCAGTAAGATCTGGAGTGAAGCAAGGTTGCCCACTATCACCATTATTATTTAATATCGTATTAGAAACACTAGCCTCAGCAATAAGAGTCGAGAAAGATATTAAAGGAATTAGAGTAGGCAATGAGGAAACAAAACTCTCACTCTTTGCAGATGATATGATGGTATACCTAGAGAACCCCAGAGATTCTACTAAAAAGCTATTAGAAATAATTCATAATTTTAGCAAAGTAGCAGGATACAAAATAAATCCCCAGAAATCCTCAGCATTTTTATACATATCTAACAAAACCCAACAGCAAGAGATACAAAGAGAAATTCCATTCAGAATAACTGTTGATACCATAAAATATTTGGGAATCTATCTACCAAAGGAAAGTCAGGAATTATATGAGCAAAATTATAAAAAAAATCTCCACACAAATAAAGTCAGACTTAAATAATTGGAAAAATATTAAGTGCTCTTGGATAGGCCGAACGAATATAATAAAGATGACAATACTCCCTAAACTAATCTATTTATTTAGTGGTATACCAATCACACTTCCAAGAAAATATTTTAATGATCTAGAAAAAATAACAACAAAATTCATATGGAACAATAAAAAGTTGAGAATCTCAAGGGAATTAATGAAAAAAATCAAATGAAGGTGGCCTAGCTGTACCTGATCTAAAATTATATTTTAAAGCAGCAGTCACCAAAACCATTTGGTATTGGGTAAGAAATAGATTAGTGGATCAGTGGAAAAGGTTAGGTTCACAATCTAGTGTTTGACAAACCCAAAGATCCTAACTTTTGGGAAAAGAATTCATTATTTGATAAAAACTGCTGGGATAACTGAAAATTAGTATGGCAGAAACTAGGCATGGACCCACACTTAACACCATATACCAAGATAAGATCAAAAATGGGTCCATGACCTAGGCATAAAGAACAAGATTATAAATAAATTAGAGGAACATAGGATAGTTTATCTCTCAGACTTGTGGAGAAGAAAGAAATTTGTGACCAAAGATGAACTAGAGACCATTACTGATCACAAAATAGAAAATTTTGATTACATCAAATTAAAAGGCCTTTGTATAAACAAAACTAATGCAAACAAGATTAGAAGGGAAGCAACAAACTGGGAAACCACCTTCACAGTTAAAGGTTCTGATAAAGGCCTCATTTCCAAAATATATAGAGAACTGACTCAAAATTATAAGAAACCAAGCCATTCTCCAATTGATAAATGGTCAAAGGATATGAACAGACAATTTTCAGATGATGAAATTGAAACTATTACCATTCATATGAAAGAGTGTTCCAAATCATTATTGATCAGAGAAATGCAAATTAAGGCAACTCTGAGATATCACTACACACCTGTCAGATTGGCTAAGATGACAGGAAATGTTGGAGGGGATGAATGTTGGAGGGGATGCGGGAAAACTGGGACACTGATGCATTGTTGGTGGAGTTGTGAATGAATCCAACCATTCTGGAGAGCAATCTGGAATTATGCCCAAAAAGTTATCAAATTGTGCATACCCTTTGATCCAGCAGTGTTACTTCTGGGCTTATATCCCAAAGAAATACTAAAGAAGGGAAAGGCACCTGTATGTGCCAAAATGTTTGTGGCAGCCCTCTTTGTAGTGGCTAAAAACTGGAAAATGAATGGATGGCCATCAATTGGAGAATGGCTGGGTAAATTGTGGTATATGAATGTTATGGAATATTATTGTTCTGTAAGAAATGACCAGCAGGATGAATACAGAGAGGACTGGCGAGACTTACATGAACTGATGCTAAGTGAAATAAGCAGAACCAGGAGATAATTATACACTTCGACAATGATATTGTATGAGGATGTATTCTGATGGAAGTGGATTTCTTTGACAAAGAGACCTAACTCAGTTTCAATTGATAAATGATGGACAGAAGCAGCTATACCCAAAGAAAGAACACTGGGAAATGAATGTGAACTATCTACATTTTTGTTTTTCTTCCCGGGTTATTTTTCCCTTCTGAATCCAATTCTCCCTGTGCAACAAGAAAACTGTTTGGTTCTGTAAACATATATTGTATCTAGGTTATACTGTAACATATCTAACATATACAGGACTGCTTGCCATCTAGGGGAGGGAAGGAAGGGAAAAATCAGAACAGAAATGAGTGCAAGGGATAATGTAAAAATATTACCCTGGCATGGATTCTGTCAATATAAAGTTATTATAAAATAAAATAAAATAAAATATTAAAAAAAACATCAAATTTCTGTTCATTTCTGATCTTTTCATTAGGAATAGTTGAAAATCTCCTAGTGCATTAAATGTCTATGTTTTTCCCCTAGAAGGATTTAACTCAGTTTTGCTGGTAGTCGTTTTTGGTAATAATTTTAGTTCTTTCCCTTCTAGGCTATCATATTTCAAGCCTTCCAATCCTTTAACATGAAGTTTTTAAATCTTGTGTCATCCTGTGTCTCCATAATATTTTGATTGTATTTTTCTGGCTGTTTGCAATATTTTCTCCTTGACCTTGAAGTTCTGGAAATATGGTTATAACATTCCTGAGGATTTTAATTTTGGTATCTCTTTCAGGAGATGATGAGCAGATTCTTCTAATTTCTACTTTACCCCTGTATCTAAGATATTGGGGCAGTTTTCCTTCATAGTTTCTTGAAATATGATGTGCAAGTTTTTTTTTTTTTAAGCTTGGCTTTCTAGAATTCCAATATTTTTAAATATTTCTTTCTTCTATCTATTTTCCAGATCAATAATTTTTCTAATGATTTATTTCATGCTTTTTTTTCCTTTTTTCTTCTTTCAATTATATTTTGTTTCTTGATATCTCATGAAGACATTTGTTTCCACTTGCTCAATTCTAATTTTTAGGGAATAATTTTTAAGATTTTTTTTGGTACCTTTTTTTTCCATTTGGCCAATTCTATTTCTTGAGTTCTTTCATTTAGTGAATTTTTGTATATCTTTTCCCAAGCTGCTGACTTTCTTTTCATAATTTAGTCTATTCTGCTTTAAAGGCATTATTCTTCTCAGTAACTTTTTCCACTTCTTTACCATTTGATTAATTCTATATCTTAAGGTATTGTTTTTATTAGCAATTTCTCTTTTACCAAGCTGTTGATTCGACTTTCATAATTTTCTTATATCATTCTCATTTCTTTACCAATTTCTCAAGCCTCTTTTATTTAATTTTTAAAAAATCTTTATTGAGCTCTTTCCAAGAATTTAGTTGGTTTGTATACAGTGTACATTTTTCTTTGAGGCTTTGCTTGTAGCTATTTTGACACCATTGTCATCTTGGTTTGTTTCTTGATTTTCCCTGTCACTATAGTAACTTTTTATGGTCAGGGTTTTTTTTTTGTTTTGTTTTGTTTTGTTTTGTTTTGTTATTTACTCATTTCCCAGCATATTTCTTAGCTTTTAATTTTATGTTAAAGTTTGGCTTTGTTCTCAATATGGAGGCTTTAGGTCTTTCCTGTAGCTCTTTCCAGAGTAAGGTCTGGGGATGGGTAGGGTTTTGGTGCCTTTATTATTTAAGGAGAGCTGTGGTCACTGCTTTGCTAGCCTATTCCCTCTTTTCCCAGGTAGTCATCTTGCTCTCTGTAGCCACTTGCTAACACTCTTCCTGGATCTAGGACTGTGATTAAGGATCTGGCTCTATTGTAGCCACAGTTACTTGTAACTGTACTCAGTTGAACTTGCTACTTGTAATTAAGATCCAAAGTGAGAAATCTCAAGCACTCTTCTTCATCCCAGAAGCATGACTTGAGCTCCTCTTCCCCTAAGGTATCAAGTGCTACCACTTTTTTTGATTCTGAGCCTCGATCCTAGAACTGTGTATGGGCAATGCTATGGAGTTCTGAATCCAACACCATTAAAAGTCTCCCACAGGGACTTCCGGTTAAGATGGTGGAGAGGAGGCTCACAGCTGCATAAGCTCCGCGCTTTCTCTCACTATCCACTTCATTACAAGCCTCTGAATTAATGCTTGACTAAAAAAAAACCCACATATAGTTACTAAGAGAAGCCATCCTTGAGATTCGCCAAGAAAGGTCTGTCTTTACTGAGGGCTGGGACGGTTTTAGATAGGGCGTAGGCTGAGGGCAGCGGCAGTGAGAGCATGGGAGCAGACGGGAGAGGAGGTGGGGAGTGATCGCAGCGGTCTCTGCGGGGAGAGCTTCGCTACAGGTTTGGATACTTTGCTCCGGCAGCAAGTCAGCAGCCCAGCAGAGAAGCTAAAAACACCGGGGGTGAAGAATACAACCCCAAACAGCTGGAGTCTCTCGGGACCTGGCCGCCCCCCTCCCCCCCCAACAGTGACTTAGCACGCTCTGGGATCTCAGAGCGCAGGCGCAGCACAGTCCTGCTAGTGCCTCACTGCTGCCCCCCCGCAGTCTGTAGAGGAAGCTTGATAACACACCCAGCACCTCCCCCAAAGAAAGACTCCAGTTTTTTCTGTTTTTCTTTGCTAGTTTGTCTCTGATTATTAGACAGAATGAGCAAGAAACTGAAGAGGACTTTAACCCTTGACAGCTTCTATACAGATAGAGAGCAGACTCTAAATCCTGAGGAGACTAAAAACAGACAGTCTCCAGGTGAATCCCCAAAGGAGGAGATCATCTGTTCCTCAGCACAGATGAACCTCATAGAAGTAATTAAAAAAGCTCTCACAAGGGAGCTAGAAGAAAAATGGGAAAAGCAGAGTGAGGCTTGGCAAATGGAGAGGGAAGCTTGGGAAAAGGAGAGGGAGGCTTGGCAAAAGGAGAGGGAAGCTTGGGAAAAGGAGAGGGAGGCTTGGCAAAAGAGCCTGGAGAAGTCAGTTAAAGAGAAAGTGGATAAAGAAGTAAAATCCTTGAAAAATAGGATTGGTGAACTGGAAACAGAAAATAGCTCTCTAAAAAACAAAATTGGCGAAATGGAAAAAAATTCCACAGAACAAAAGAACTCAATTGGACAATTAGAAAAAGATCTTAAAAAAGTGAGTGAAGAAAATACTTCACTGAAAATCAGGGTCGAACAAATGGAATTGAATGACTCGAGGAGACAAGAAGAATCAGTCAAGCAAATCCAAAAAAATCAAACAATGGAAAAGAATGTGAAATACCTTCTGGGGAAGACAACAGACCTGGAAAACAGATCCAGGAGAGACAATCTGAGAATCATTGGACTCCCAGAAAAGAATGATGAAAAAAAGAGCCTGGACACTATTTTCCAGGAAATTATCAAAGAGAACTGCCCAGAAGTCATAGGAACAGAGGAAAAAATAAACATTGAAAGGATTCATTGATCACCCACTGAAAGGGATCCTAAAATCAAAACACCAAGGAGTATAGTGGCCAAATGCCAGAACCCTCAGATGAAGGAAAAAATATTGCAAGCGACTAGAATAACCCAATTCAAGTATCAAGGAGCCACAATAAGGATCACCCAGGATCTGGCAGCATCCACATTAAAAGATCGAAGGGCCTGGAATATGATATTCTGAAAGGCTAAGGAACTTGGTATGCAACCAAAAATAACTTACCCAGCGAGAGTGAGCATCTTTTTCCAGGGAAGAAGATGGACATTCAACGAAGTAAGCGAATTTCATCTATTTCTGATGAAAAAGCCATAACTTAACAAAAAGTTTGATCTACAAATATAGAACTCAAGAGAAATCTAAAAAGGTAAAGATTAATCTTGGGAACTATATTTTGACTATACAGATGTATAAAGAATACATGTATACCTTGTTCTAGAAATTGATGTGGAAAGGACATTGTACCAGAAAAAGGGTAAAGTGGGGGTAGTACATCTCATGAAGAGGCATAGGAAACCTATTATATCTGAGAGAAAGAAGGGAGGGGGATGAATATAGTGGGTATCTTACTGCCTTCAGAATTGGCTTTAAGTGAAAAATCTTAAGACATATTCAATCTATGGTGAAACTTCTCCCACCTCATTGAAAAGTGAGAAGGGAAAAGTGAAAAGGGAAGGAATAAGCTAAGTGGAAGGGAATACGGGAACTGGGAGGGAAAGGGGTAAGATAGGGGGAGGCACTCTAAGGCAGGGGGAGGGATACTAAAAAGGGAAGGCTGTGAGAAGCAAGTGGTGCTCACAAGCTTAATACTGGGAAGGGAGGGAAAGGGGAAAGAAGGGAGAAAAGCATAAACCGGGGTTAACAAGATGGCAAGTAATACAGAATTGGTCATTCTAACCATAAATGTGAACGGGGTAAACTCCCCCATAAAGAGGAAGCGGTTAGCAGAATGGATTAAAAGCCAGAATCCTACAATATGTTGTTTACAGGAAACACACCTGAAGCGGGGAGATACATGCAAGTTAAAGGTAAAAAGTTGGAGCAAAATCTACTATGCTTCAGGTGAAGTCAAAAAAGCAGGGGTAGCCATCCTGATCTCAGATCAAGCTAAAGCAAAAATTGATCTAATTAAAAGAGATAAGGAAGGGCACTATATCTTGCTAAAGGGTAGCATAGATAATGAAGCACTATCTATATTAAACATATATGCACCAAGTGGGGTAGCATCTAAATTCTTAAAAGAGAAACTAAGAGAGCTGCAAGAAGAAATAGACAATAAAACTATAATAGTGGGAGATCTTAACTTTGCACTCTCAGAATTAGATAAATCAAACCACAAAATAAATAAGAAAGAAGTCAAAGAAGTAAATAGAATACTAGAAAAGTTAGATATGATAGATCTCTGGAGAAAATGTAATGGAGACAGAAAGGAATACACTTTCTTTTCAGCAGTTCATGGAACCTATACAAAAATTGACCATATATTAGGACATAAAAACCTCAAACTCAAATGCAGTAAGGCAGAAATAGTAAATGCATCCTTTTCAGACCACGATGCAATGAAAATTACATTCAACAAAAAACCAGGGGGATGTAGACCAAAAAATAATTGGAAACTAAATAATCTCATACTAAAGAATGATTGGGTGAAACAGCAAATCATAGACATAATTAATAACTTCACCCAAGAAAACGATAATAATGAGACATCATACCAAAATGTATGTGATGCAGCCAAAGCGGTAATAAGGGGAAATTTCATATCTCTAGAGGCCTATTTGTATAAAATAGAGAAAGAGAAGGTCAATGAATTGGGTTTGCAACTAAAAATGCTAGAAAAGGAACAAATTAAAAACCCCCAGTCAAACACTAAACTTGAAATTCTAAAAATAAAAGGAGAGATCAATAAAATTGAAAGTAAAAAAACTATTGAATTGATTAATAAAACTAAGAGTTGGTTCTATGAAAAAGCCAACAAAATAGACAAACTCTTAGTAAATCTGATTAAAAAAAGGAAACAGGAAAATCAAATTGTTAGTCTTAAAAATGAAAAGGGAGAACTCACCAGTAACGAAGAGGAAATTAGAGCAATAATTAGGAGTTACTTTGCCCAACTTTATGCCAATAAATTCGACAACTTAAATGAAATAGAAAAATACCTCCAAAAATATAGCTTGCCCAAACCAACAGAGGAAGAAGTAAATATCCTAAACAGTACCATCTCAAAAAAAGAAATAGAACAAACTATCAATCAACTCCCTAAGAAAAAATCCCCAGGACCAGATGGATTTACATGTGAATTCTATCAAACATTTAAAGAACAATTAACTCCAATGCTAAATAAACTATTTGAAAAAATAGGGATTGAAGGAATCCTACCAAACTCCTTTTATGACACAGACATGGTACTGATACCTAAACCAGGTAGGCTGAAAACAGAGAAAGAAAATTATAGACCAATCTCCCTAATGAATATTGATGCTAAAATCTTAAATAAAATATTAGCAAAAAGATTACAGAAAATTGTCACCAGGATAATACACTATGACCAAGTAGGATTTATACCAGGAATGCAGGGCTGGTTCAATATTAGGAAAACTATTAGCATAATTGACTATATCAATAACCAAACAAACAAAAACCATATGATCATCTCAATAGATGCAGAAAAAGCATTTGATAAAATCCACCATCCATTCCTAATAAAAACACTTGAGAGCATAGGAATAAATGGGCTTTTCCTTAAAATAGTCAGGAGCATATATTTAAAACCATCAGTAAGCATCACATGCAATGGGGAAAAACTGGAACCTTTCCCAGTAAGATCTGGAGTGAAGCAAGGTTGCCCTCTATCACCATTATTATTTAATATCGTATTAGAAACATTAGCCTCGGCAATAAGAGTCGAGAAAGATATTAAAGGAATTAGAGTAGGCAATGAAGAAACCAAACTATCACTCTTTGCAGATGATATGATGGTATACTTAGAGAACCCCAGAGATTCTACTAAAAAGCTATTAGAAATAATTCATAATTTTAGCAAAGTAGCTGGCTACAAAATAAATCCCCATAAATCCTCAGCATTTTTATACTTCTCCAACAAAACTCAACAGCAAGAGATACAAAGAGAAATTCCATTCAGAATAACTGTTGATACCATAAAATATTTGGGAATCTATCTACCAAAGGAAAGTCAGGAATTATATGAGCAAAATTATAAAAAAGTCTCCACACAAATAAAGTCAGACTTAAATAATTGGAAAAATATTAAGTGCTCTTGGATCGGCCGAGCGAACATAATAAAGATGACAATACTCCCTAAACTAATCTATTTATTTAGTGCTATACCAATCAGACTTCCAAGAAAATATTTTAATGATCTAGAAAAAATAACAACAAAATTCATATGGAACAATAAAAAGTTGAGAATCTCAAGGGAATTAATGAAAAAAAATCAAATGAAGGTGGCCTAGCTGTACCTGATCTAAAATTATATTATAAAGCAGCAGTCACCAAAACCATTTGGTATTGGCTAAGAAATAGATTAATGGATCAGTGGAAAAGGTTAGGTTCACAAGACAGAATAGTCAACTATAGCAATCTAGTGTTTGACAAACCCAAAGCCCCTAACTTCTGGGAAAAGAATTCATTATTTGATAAAAACTGCTGGGATAATTGGAAATTAGTATGGCAGAAATTAGGCATGGACCCACACTTAACACCATATACCAAGATAAGATCAAAATGGGTCCATGACCTAGGCATAAAGAATGAGATTATAAATAAATTAGAGTAACATAGAATAGTTTATCTCTCAGACTTGTGGAGGAGAAAGAAATTTGTGACCAAAGATGAACTAGAGACCATTACTGATCACAAAATAGAAAATTTTGATTACATCAAATTAAAAAGCCTTTGTACAAACAAAACTAATGCAAACAAGATTAGAAGGGAAGCAACAAACTGGGAAAACATCTTCACAGTTAAAGGTTCTGATAAAGGCCTCATTTCCAAAATATATAGAGAACTGACTCAAATTTATAAGAAATCAAGCCATTCTCCAATTGATAAATGGTCAAAGGATATGAACAGACAATTTTCAGAGGATAAAATTGAAACTATTACCACTCATATGAAAGAGTGTTCCAAATCATTATTGATCAGAGAAATGCAAATTAAGACAACTCTGAGATACCACTACACACCTGTCAGATTGGCTAAGATGACAGGAAAAAATAATGATGAATGTTGGAGGGGATGCGGGAAAACTGGGACACTGATGCATTGTTGGTGGAGTTGTGAACGAATCCAACCATTCTGGAGAGCAATCTGGAATTATGCCCAAAAAATTATCAAATTGTGCATACCCTTTGATCCAGCAGTGTTTCTATTGGGCTTATATCCCAAAGAAATACTAAAGAAGGGAAAGGGACCTGTATGTGCCAAAATGTTTGTAGCAGCCCTATTTGTAATGGCTAGAAACTGGAAAATGAATGGATGGCCATCAATTGGAGAATGGCTGGGTAAATTGTGGTATATGAATGTTATGGAATATTATTGTTCTGTAAGAAATGACCAGCAGGATGAATACAGAGAGGACTGGCGAGACTTACATGAACTGATGCTAAGTGAAATGAGCAGAACCAGGAGATCATTATACACTTCGACAACGATATTGTATGAGGACATATTTTGATGGAAGTGGATTTCTTTGACAAAGAGACCTAACTAAGTTTCAATTGATAAATGACGGACAAAAGCAGCTACACCCAAAGAAAGAACACTGGGAAACGAATGTGAACTATCTGCATTTTTGTTTTTCTTCCCGGGTCATTTATACCTTCTGAATCCAATTCTCCCTATGCAACAAGAGAACTGTTCGGTTCTGCAAACATATATTGTATCTAGGATATACTGCAACATATCCAACATATAAAGGACTGCTTGCCATCTAGGGGAGGGGGTGGAGGGAGGGAAGGGAAAAAAATCGGAAAAGAAACGAGTGCAAGGGATAATGTTGTCAATATAAAGTAATCATTAAATAAAAATTAAAAAAAAAAGTCTCCCACAATCTCCTTCCAACCATCTGACCTTCCACCTCCTTCCCTGGAGGTGGATAGCAAGTGACTATTTTATCTTCAAGTCTTGCATAGGCTGACACACTCTAGATTTTGGAAAAACTGATTTCAAAAGACTTAGAGAAAAATTAAATTGACTTCAATGGAGTAAAGAGCTTCAGGAGAAGTCAGCTTGGAAAATATGGCAGATATGTAAGAACTCTGGACTCAAAGGGAAAAAATTTCAATGGAAGAATACCAAGATCTTTCTGAAGAAACCAATGGAAACACACAGGGAATTCACTAAGTAAATTAGATTTAAGGAAATAATTTTCAGAAGATGTAATGAAGCTTGAATAATTCTACAATAAGCTGGTAAGGAAAGCTAAGCACAATTTTTAAAAGTCTCCTTTTTAAAAAAATTATGCTAAAGGAAAAGGGAAAATTAAAAACAAAATAGATTAATATCTTTGGGACAAAATTGGATAATGATAACTTACAAGAAAAATGGTAGAGCAGTGCCTTTATTTTTACTACATAGGAGAATGACATAACAAAATGAATAAGTGGAATTTGATACTCAAGATACTCAATAGTACCTATTGGGTGACTTTATGTTACCTGGGTTGGATGATTTATATATCCTTTGAACTAACTGGCAGATATGACTGGTGAGCTACTGTCAATGATAATTGAAATATCATGGAAAATGGGGGAGGTGCTGCAAAACTGGAGAACAAATATCTCAATTTTTAAAAAATGGAAAAGAATAGAATCTACAAAACATAGACAGATAAGCTTAACTTTGATTCTTGGGAAACATCTAAAATGGATCAGTAGGTTGAACACCTAGAAATAGAAGCAATGAGCTTTTATTGAGAACAGTTTATGCCAGAATAAACATTTTTTCTCTCTTTAAAAAAATAAAATTAACTCATAGATGACAGAAATGCTATTGATACATATTGCTAGATTTTGATAAAATATCTGATATTATTCTTAGGGGGGAAATGGAGAAATGTGGATTAAAAGATAACACAGAAAGATACATAACTGTTTAGATGACTAGATTCAGAGTAATTATTAAATGTCACCATGACAGATGGTTCCAGTGTAGTATCCTAGGCACTTGTGCTTGGCCCTGTGCTATTTAACATTTTTATCAATAATAGGATGCTCATCAAATTTATAGAATACACAAAATTTGCAAATTACATTAGCTATCAGGGATTGGTAACAAATGGATGACAGAATTAGGCCTTAAAAGGATGATGATAGGCCAGGGCACTTGTTTTCTGTATGTTATCTTTTTCTATGTTATAAGTTCCTTGAGAGAAGAAACCAAGTCTTATTTACTATTGTATCCTCACAGCACTTGGTAATTGCTTGATAAATTTCTGCTGACTGAAAACATTCTCTACTAAATTCCTACTCCACAGTGGAATCAAGATTCCTAAATTCTCAAAGGTTTGTGCAAATGGAATATACATTTTGGTAGTTCTTACAAATCTGGAAAAAGCTTTTGGTATAGGCCTAGTGACTGCCACCAAAAAGCTAATTTAGTTAATTTTGGGGAGGCTCATACAAAGATGGTAGATGGATGATTTTTTTCTTTTCTTCTTTCATCTCTTTCTAATCCTTCCCACTGTTCTTTCTTTCTTTTGCTACAGAAACTCATGAGTCTAAGTAGAGGAATTCTGATTTGTGTTGATGAAAGGTCACAAAATTTTTGAAGCCCTAAATAAAGATCAAATATGCAGACATGAATGAATAAATGGAAGGATGAATCATGTGACATCTCTGGAGTAGATTTTCTTTCAAAAATCTGTAGGGAAAACTGATTAACCACAACAATTCCAAGAAACTTGTCTAATGGCTAAGAAATTTGGATAGATACAAGAGGTTTGATGTTAGAATAGAGTCTGTATTTTAATGTATTATCTTAGTAGAGTAGAAGAACTTACATTTCTGTTGTACTTGATAAACTCAAAATGTTATATATAAGCAGGCTTTCTTATCCCACAAAAAAGTATAACATTCTATTTTTACAATTTTCATTTCCATGATATATAGTCATTCTTTCTTCTTTTTTCTAAACTATATAAGGGAAAATGATTTATCAAGGGCTAATATATTCTTCAAACTCATTATGAATAAATGAAAACAACCTGCAGTCATCAAAGTGGGTTTTGTAGTTTAGTTCTATGTAAAATTTAATTTGTAGCTGAACACAACAGCTGTATGCAATAAATTACATGAATTTATTAAATAATATTGTGTGCATATTCATGCTTTGCTATTTATGATGGATAGCTGTTTTATGAATTATGGGGTGACAATTTTGTTCGTTTTCTGCAAAATTAATAGATATTATCTAATTTTTAAAAAAACTTTGCATTCTTTTGCTGTAATTTCATTCATAATAAGTCAACCTTTTGCAATTATATAATCACAAATAATACTTTCACCTTAACTATCTGATATGATTTAAATTTTGCAAAAGACTTAAAATATTGCATCACATAGTGCCTAAGTTATGCCTAAGGAGTACATTTATTGATATCAATCAATCTTGGATATGATGGAGTGATAATGATATCCAATTAAGACAAGAAAAATACTGAACACAAAGAATACCACCCAACAAGATCTGAGGAGAACCAAATTTTTGCTTTTAATTAAAAACATAGAAGTTTTTAAATGCTTCATTCATTTTTATTATAAAATCAAAATACAGGATTTTTTTTTTCTTTAATGGAAAGCAGAAACATTTAAAATGTTTTAAAGAATATACACATTTTTAAAAAAAGAATTTTTTAAAAACCCAGAAAACTGCCCCTTTGTAATTTTGTCAAACTCAATTCTAATTTTTTTATACAATACAATTTTGAAACAATATTTGCTTGTTAAAGAGAGGGAAGAATTTCCTAGCAACTATTTAGTACAAATCTCAGTTGCCTGATTGGCTAATTCTCCATACCTAGAATGTCATCACATCTCTCAGAAAATCCTAACCATCCTTTAAAATCAAACAAAAATGCTACTTTCTTTCTCAAGACTGATATTTTCTCAAGTAGTTCTCATCCTGACTCTAGCTCCCACAGAGTATTTTGTTTCCTTCTCTTTAATGAACTGATTATGAATTGTTTTCCTTGTAGTTTAATATGGTTGATGACATTAAGAGATGAAGTTGATTTCAAGTAAGTTGGAAAGGTGTGCCTAGCCTCAAACTAAAAGGAAATAGTAAAGTAAACTGTGAACTCTGTGGAACCCAGATTCTTATTGTTATGTCTTGAAGACTCACAGTTTATGGAATCAAAGTTGGAAGGGATCAGTAGTTTTCTAGTCTATGTGTACATGAAAAAATCTCCTAATACATATAATAATCCAATCTTCTCTCAAAGATCTCAAATGAGGGAGAATGATTTCTGGGGGCAGCCCACTATATTTCTGGATCAGGTTTGTTTATTAAAAAGCTTTTCCTTCCAGCAAGCCTACAACAGCCTCTTTGCAACTTGCACACACTGCTTCTAGTTCTGTCTTTTCTGTATATTGGTTTATCATATCCTTGAATTCACTTAATATGTCTTACCTCCCCCACCTCTAATCTTGACCATCCCTTCTACCTCACTTCTTTTCCTGCACAATAAATATCCTTAGTTCTGACAGTGGATCCTTACATGAGCTAAATTGAAGACCTATGACTATCTTATAAAAATGATATTTCATCTTTGTATATCTATAATATATTTTGCCTTCAGATAGTTTACCATTTAATAGGGAGTTAAGATGTACAGTAAAATAATCATGACACAATTTGGAATATAATACATACAAAAAGGCAAACATTATCAAGAGGAATTTGAAGAAAGAAGGATCACTTTTGTGAAGAAAGGGCCTGATGGAGTAGATGGTACATGAATTGAATCTTAAAGAAGGAACAGAATTTCACCATATGAAATAGGAAAAGGATTCGTTTGAGGCACAGTAGTTTTGAACAAAAGTATACAGGAAAAGCAGTAGAAAAAGTTAGCTACCAGTGCTTTGATCTGGTTAGAATATAGAGTCTGAAAGGTAAAAGTATGAAGTAAGGCTGGAAAGTATGTTCAAGCCTAATTGTGTAAGACTGAATTTGTCTTTTATCTTGTACATAAAGGAATTTAACAACATGTTTTAAGTAGAGGAGTGAATGATCCACTCAAACCTATGATGAGGACCAAACATTATTTTAGCAGCATTGAGAAAAATAAATATGAGAGGGGAAAGTTAGAAGCAGGAAGGTTAGTTATTATATTAGAGATGGTGATTGATTATATATAGATTAAATATGGTGGTGTGAAGGGGAATGGAAAGGAGAAAGCAGATGTAAGAGGTACTACAACAAAAGAGTTGGTGATTGCAGATCTGAAAAGCTTAACTAATTAACATTAAATGTGGCATAATGGTGCTAAAATACTGTTATTGATGTCTTAGCCATAGGACTTCCCTATAGATGAAACTGTTATGAGCCAGAACTCTGAAACAAGGATTCTTATAAGGTGTTAAGTTAGTGGAATTGATGGATATCTAGTTTAGCATGGTGCTTTATAGTTCTCTAGTTCAGGACATGTAGTTAGTACTTAATATAGTTCTACAAGATTCACACCTATGATAAGAGAGCATATAAGCTCCAACAAACTCAGCCATATTGAGAGGCAGAGAAGACAAGAGAACTGGAGGCAGGAGCTTAAGCTCTCAGAGAGAAGGAGAAAACAAGTGGACTGGAGGTTGAACCACAAGCCCTTGGACTCAGATTCATTCATCCCATCTCATAGCACCTTGGTGGCAGGCTGTTCTCTTTAGCTTCTTCACTGAAACCAAGACTCCAGAAGGCCTTTAAAAAAGCTGACCGGGCTCCAGAAAAGGAGACAAGACTTTGAAAAAGATAATAAAGGATTTGGACTTTAACCCCTGGCTACTCTTGTGGTGATTACTGAAATGAAAAGAAGGTCTGCTCCCAGAGTTCCCAAGAAAATTGAACCAGAGAATATTACATGAAACCTCAAAGAAATCAATTCTTTGTGTCATTATCTAAGGCAGGGTTTCTTAAACTTTTGCAACTTGCAACTCCTTTTTGCCAGAGAAATTTTTAGAGAACCCTAATATAGATATATAAAATAGGCATGCAAATAAAACATTTACTGATAATATATCATAATTATATGACTCCCCCACCCCTATACTCAGTTACATAACCCCATTATAGGGTTACAATCCACAGTTTAAGAAACTTTGATCCAAGGCTCCAAATTTTTATGCTCAATTCTACTTGATAGTCAGTACCATTATATTGGGGGTTCCAAGAGCCTAGTAAGAAGAGCTGTGCTTTTTCACAATTATTTTGTACTCTGACAAAGTAAGCTAAGGAATGTCAGAAAATAAGAGCCATATTGATCTTATGTATCACATACAATCTCCTTAAGTACTTCTGAGAAATACACAAAAGCATAAATACTAAATAAATAGGGATAGGGACTTGGACTTCTGGTTTCACTGATATAGGGAATCCCAAATGACAAAACTCCTTCTAACTTTTACACTTTTAACTTTTAACTGTGGCACTGTGCATTTGGTTTCATTGGTATAAGGAAACTCCTAACAGTGTAGATTAGCAACATGTCAGCTGAAGCAATAAAAGGATTTGCCCATAGGTTATATAGACAATAGTACTGGAGCCAGAACTAGAAACTTGAGGCTGGTTCTTTAACTCCCATACTATGTTTTCTTTTTAGTGTCATTATAAAAGTTATCAAAAAACCCTCAACTTTGAAAATAAAAAGATTATTGATTGAAACATTTAAAATTAAAAGTCTACTGAAAAACCTGAGTATTAAAAAAAAAAACCCTTCTATTTTATATCAGATGTTTCCCCTATTTCAATTTTTATTCTCCACACTAAAAAATACTGTTTTTTAAACTCCATAACCAAATTGAAGAAGTATAAAATAAAATCAGTTTGATTATAAATCATTTTAAACAAAAACAGGAGGATTTGAGATATCCTAGGACCTTAAGCACTATAAGCTACCAAAAAGTGTACTTTCTTTTTACACAGAACTAAAAGTAAATTAGAATTTTGCATCAAAAAATTGTTTTAGGTAAGTCTTGAATAACATAGATTTCAGTAACAATGGTAATGAACTCTGCTTGTTAAACTCTCTAGGCACTTTCATTTGCAGATCTTCCTTCAGAAGTCAAATAGGTCATCTTTTTGGTTTTCTTGTTTTTTTTTTATTCTTCTCTGCCCATTCAAGGGTATAAGATGTTATTGTTACTCTGGTTACCTGAAAGAGCTCTCCAATGAAATCTTCTAATATTTTATTATGTCATGGAGGTAACTTTGAATTTTCCAAAATTTTAGATAGATACTTTGGCAGATCCTCATAAGTTGGAGTGGCTATTAGTATAAAACAGATGGTAAAATGTTTTTCGACTAGTTTAGTTAAATGTATTAGTTAATATGAGTTTGGTCATAGTAAAAATGCCCATGGTTCCATATACTTTTTTTGTATAGCTGAGGTGTTAGTGGCAGAGTAGCAAAAAAAAAAAAAAAAAATGGACAGACCATACTAAACATTAATAGATATTGTTAGTAATCCCAGATTTTATGACTAATTCATGCTCATGAAGAAGTGGAATCATACACAGATAGACAAGTGAAATAGTGATAACCTTAAGGCACTGAAAAGTATATAAGAAATATCTAATTTGTTGAGTATATCTCCATGGAGGAATTGGTGGGAAACTAGAAGACACTTGACTCTCGGTTTCTGAATTGCTCTAGTTTTTCCTCTATATCTTTCTGCTTCCAACCTGGCTCAGTTATAACTGCTCTGGACTAATCTTTAAGCTTTTTTAGCCATATCAGGTTCTTTGAGGCAGCAGACTTGAAAACAGAGATTTATCATTAGCTGCACAAACAAGTTGGATCTCTTTCTTTAAAAAAGTATATCTTAAAAGTAAGGTAAAAACATATAATACAGCATAGTAAAGAGAAAAGACTAAAAGAAGAGAGGGTACCTGTTCCTGAGATTCCATCTCCCGATGCTGTAGCTTTTTCTCTGTAGAACGTATCTGAATGCTTCGGCTTTCCAGCTCATCTTGTAAAGCCTAAAATAAAGTGAACCAAAAAAATAAAACATGTTAAACTAGAGAAAGAGTTTGCAAGTAACTTGCTAATAAAAACTATAGCTCTATTGTTTCCTATCTTTATTATTTCTTAAAAGTTCAATTTAATGAAAATGACAAGCTTTTGTATAGCTTTCTCCTATTGTAAGGAAATGTAATATAAAGATATTAGGGCTGACAATTAGCTTTACAAAAGGGTTATTTACTTATATATGGATTTATCACAGACTTCCTTTAAGCAGTCAGTCCCCATAACGCATTTAAAATAGAAACTGATTTATAAAAACTGAACCTACCCAAAATGTTCTGTTAATTCAGCTAAACAGTAATATTAAATATCTGCGATTTATTCAGTCTAAGAACTCTTTTATTATAGAAAGGAAGCATAAGTGTATTCATTTTATATAAAAGGCAACTAAGTAGTTCAAGGGACAGGGAATTGGACTTGGAGTAAATAATACACGAGTTCAGATCTGGCTTTGGACATTAACTAGATGTGGGACTTTCAGCAAATCATATGATTTTTCTATGCCTGTTTCCTCACCTAAAATGAGGATAATAATAACACCTACCTTCTAGGGTTGTTATGAAGATAATATTTCTAAAGTGAAGGATTTGAAAGCTTTGTGAATGCTAGCTATTGTTACTATGATAATAATTATTATTTATTTATTATGATAAAATCACAACAAAACTATTTACTATGTAAACATTATATGTGTTCCTCCTTTGTAGTGTTATATGTATAGTCACTTCTATGAAGTCCCTTTCCTCTGTAATGAGAGTAGAAAAGAGTGCTAAGCATTAATGAGTTCTTAGATTGTTAATACATATTAATTTAATTACTAGTATGTGAGATCTTTGTGCAGTGGAAATAGAAGACTAGAGTTCAAGTCCTGGTTCTGTCACTTGCTTCTTGTGTGACCTAAAGCAAGATCCTTAACTTCTTTGGGTTTCAGTTTCCTCAATGAAAAGTTAGGCTAAATGATTTCTAATTCTAAATTGATGATACTATGACCTTAAAAAAGCAGCTGTAAAAAAATGGAGATGACATGGAAGTTGAGAAATAATTAAGAAGAACACATTAATATATGATATGTATGATAGATGGCAATGAATTTGCAATAATTTAAAAATTAAAATAAAAATATAAAGCTTGCATTTTTCTATAACTCTAGGAAAGCACAGATAAGGAGAAAATTGATTAAATGAAGAGAAGAATTTGCATATTTTGAAATGACAAAAAAGAAAATAATTTCAAAAGATTCAGGATCCACTTAAATATATTTTCAAAAAACAATTAGAGTGTGAAGTCGTACCAAAATATTCATCCAAAGCAGACTTTGATAACCAAAAAAGAATTTGAAATTCCTTTAATTCCTAATTTCTCTTTAAGCTTATCAATCATTTCTACTAGCAGTTAGTGCAATGCTGGTTTACCACATTTTCAGTCAGTTAACATCTAATTTGATAAAATTTTCTTATCCAGCATAGAGCAATTACAAATATCTATTATAGGAAAACAGCAACTCAGAGAGATTAAAGGATTGAAAAGAATGTTCATATTTAATAACAATCACTCAAAAAATTTATTTCAGTTGTCAAAATCACCATTTGGGTTTTATGTTTGTGAAATGCAAATTGTAACCCAGTGAATCTCTGTACATATATACAAAGGATGGATTTTATATGTATTTAGTACTTTTCTTATGATTGTCTTGTGATTCATTTTATGACATAGTTTTTCAGACATACATTATGTTTTCTGCTAGATTGTAAACTCCATAAGGCCAGAGATCAAGTTTTATTTATTCCTATATCACCAAAATGCTATAAAAAAGATGTTAAATAAATGTTATACTTAATTGGATTATGGATGAAATATATGGTTTATAAGCAAAAAAAGAATTCTGATTTCATCTTACCAAATGAAAAAATTGGAAGATGAAATAATTCTCATTATCAATCAATTTGATTAGACATAATTATTCTCTGACAGTGAAGCTACCATTCAAAAGGAGTGACATGGTAATTTTATTAATATGCAATTCTAGAATGCCATTTGGTTTCCATAAATATTTCATTGTATATGTGGCCCAAAATGTAATTGAAGTGCCAGGGTACAATAATTGTCTACACAGGAAGTCATATCTAACACGAATCTGAACTTCCTAAAATCCCTAACCATTTTTTAAAGTGCCTCAAATACACCATACTTCAGAAAGATAAATATTTTCTTTTTTTAAATCAATAAAAACAGAAACAAAAAAATCACTGTCATATGCACAGCAGAATAGGAGAGGATTCAAAATATTTAACAATAAATTTCTATTTCAATATCTACACACACACACACACACACACACACACACATATAAGGTTGTATTTTGCTTGTTTGTCCTCTGTTTCTCTGAAGGTGAATATTATCCTTCTTAGGTTCAAGTCTTTCCATATTTTTCTAATTATCAACTCATTATTTGCTATGCCATTGCAATATTAAACCTTATACTATCTACTTGTTTTGAATAGTCTAAAACAATGTTAATATGACTGCTAATGTAATTTTCCTATTTTTCTCTTATGACTGAATTTATTTTGACTTTAACTTTGTTTAAGATTAATGTTTACTACCCCTGTTTTTTTCCCTAATAAATTATAATCCTTGTATTCGTGGGTATCTCTTGTTTTGTATCTCTGCTGACTCTTCTACTTTATCTGATAGTTTGCTTTGCTATTACTTAACATTGCCCCTCCTTAGGATCCCTTCCTTATACTCTCTCCTCACCTTTTCCTTTCTTCTTTATCCTATTCCCATTAAACTACATATCTTTCTATATCCCCTTATTCTATTCCCTCTCCCTCTTATTTCTTTATAATTTTTGAAGAATTTTATACCCTTCTAGATATGTAAGTATTGTTCCCTCTTTAATCCATTTCTGATTTCAGCACTACCAGCCCTCTTTCCTCATTTAGTTCCTTGGTATCAGTTCTTAAACCTCATTCACATAATATAATTATTGTTTTTACAATATGAGTATAAACCAATCATTATATCACTAGGAAACCATTATTTGTTGTAAGATTAAATCAATCATACTGAATTTAGAGAACTATTAAGCACCATGTTAAACTAGATAACTTGTCTCATCGAGTCCATTCAGTACCTTGTAAGAATCCTTGTTTCAAGTTCAAAGTTCTGGTATATAACACTCTAGTATATTTTTTTCAGATGATCTCATATTATCCAAAGAGGACCACAGTTCAGCCCCAGCTCCTATTTGCTTTTAACCAATTCTATGTTTGACTTGAAGTACAGTTTTGTCTTGTTTGGTGGTGGTGGTGGGAAAGCTAGAGAGTTTGGAATTTTCTGACCTACTCCACCATCTTCACCATCTTCCCAGAATCCTCTCAAGAGTATTTTGATAGTTTGGAATAATGAAACTGATCTTAGATTTAGAATAGTGAGTTCAAGCTTGGGATCTACCTTTTATTAGATCTTGGGCAAATCAACTAATTTGTTTGGGTAATCAATGTTTTCATCTGTAAAAAGAGGATAATAATTCTTGAACTAGTTGCTTTAACAGGTTCACATTAAGTGAACTTTAAAGTATTTTAAACTTTGAAGTACTATATATGAATCTTTAAGGTAAGACAATATTTACACCATTTCTGAATTTTGAAACTAAATATTAAGACATTAATATTCACACCATAATTCAGGACAAGAATCTTAGAATTAGAAGAGAGACGTTAAAACTGAATTCATTCAGTTCTTAATAATGAGTCTGTCCATAAAGGGAAGTGGGGAAGGAAACAAACATTTAATAAGCTCCTATTAACTTCTGTTTATTGTCCTAAGATCTTTACAAATATTTCATTTGAACCTCACAACAAGTGGGTACTACTATTATATCCATTTCACAGTTGAGGAAACTGAAGCTGTCAGAAATTAAGTGAAATTCCTGGATTCACACAACATTTAAGGATAGCTATGAATTTTTCTGACTTCAGGCCCAGTACTCTATCCACTGTACCACTTAATTGTCTCTATGGAGTGTCTCCTCTTAGGTTAAACTGCTGGATGGTTCAGTGAATAGAGCCTGAGCCTAGAGTCAGGAAGTATTCAAATCCAGGCTCAGATTCTAACTAGCTGTGTGATTCTGGTTAAATCACTTAACCTTTTTGTCTTACTCCACTGGAGAAGGAAATGGCAAAAAACTTCTAATATCTTTGGGTACACAAAGAAGCACTTTTCCAGTTTGCAAGAAAAAAAAATTATGGGAATTTAGGGAATTTGCTAGCCAACATCGGGGTATAAGTGTAAATTAAAGCAAATTCTGAACGATTAAATTGCTCAGAGTACAAAATCAATATCTTCTCTTAGTATGCTATTAATTTAAATCACCACTGAAAAGACAATCTTCCCTTCTCCCAATTAAACTAGCTTTTAAATCTTGCATACTAACTTTCTTGTTGAAAGTCTACATTACACTTGATTTTAAAGAGTGATTTATGTTGGTCTATGAACAATGACATGAAATATTTTGCTTTCCAGGGCAAATATTCTAAACTTTCCCAGACATATAAAAATGTAAATAAGATACTAATATTTATTTCACCAAAGAAGACATACTACAATTTAAAAAAAAGAGGAATTTCACACTATACCAGGGCAATTATTAATCCAAATTAAAGTGGAAATATTTTTATTGTTAAATGAACACTTGAGGGCAAAACACATTGTCTTAGTAATGTGTCTGAATCCCAATGCCTTTAAAAGTACTAATTGCTTCCATGTTGGTACAGAAAAAAAATTGACACCATATTTAATAATGGTATCATTGATAATCTAACTTCAAGCAAGCAGTTTATAGACAAATTAGTAAGATATTAAAGTTTAATTTCATTCAAAATAGAAACTTCAGGAACATAGCTCTGAATCAACTGATTGTAAACAAACTCTATTGTTACCAAATAACAAAAAGGGAAAGCTTTTAGTTAGACATTAATAAATATTTGTTGAATGAATGAAGAATGAATTCAGATAATGATGAAAGTATGGTTTTTTTTGGTATATAATGATCATTTGTTCATTTAATCATGTTCACATACAGCAAACATTTATTAAGTCTCCTACTATGTACTAGATGATGATAAAAATACAGAAGCAAACCTATATTTAAAAAGTTTATATTCTTCAGAACAGATTTCTGAATTTGAAAATTTCCCATTTCTATTAATAATACACATCCCTTTGTATGAACAGAATATGTTATTCTTCCAGAAAAAAAAATCAGCACATAAGCTTTGAGTTATTTTCACATGCTGGTGATGGTTATCTGCTAAGTGATTTGTAGTCTTTTTTCCAGTAATGATGACTGGAAGAGGGACAGGTGTTATATTAAGTCAATCCACATTTATTAAGCACTTACTATATGACAGGTACTGCACTAAGGACTGACGAAACAAAGATAAAAGATGGACAATGTTCTCAAGGAGCTCACAGTTTAGTGGAGGCAACAACATACAAAGAATTATATGCTGACAAGCAATAGAGAGGATAAGCTGGAAATAATTCACAAAGGGAAGGCATTATCATTAAGGGAGAAATGGGAAAGATTTCCTACATAGGTGGGATTTTAGTTGAGACTTGAAGGAAACCTGAAAAGTCAGGAATTGGAGGTAAGAGGATGGAGAATTCCAGGCCAGGGGAACAGACAGTGATTAGAATTGGGTTTTGGTCATGAAACAAAAAGAAGCAATTTTTGGATCTGAATCAATGGTAGAGTTAAATTTAAATAACTCAGCATTAAAAAGAGGGAATTGTAGCATTTATAGTAAAGGTGCTGTTAAATTATATTTTAAATTTTAATAGGACAAACAAAAACAGTCCTTCATTCAGAACAATGAAGACAGTACATAAATCAAAATATGGGCACAATTTAAAAGTTTCTTTCTACTATATTTAGGTTACAAAGTGAAGAAAGTATGGAGCAAGCTTTTGCACAAATGAGATTGATTTGTTAAAAAATACTAATAATTTGAAATTTGTTATAGTTAAAATCTACCTCCTTCTTTGACATTTTGCACAGTAAATAAAAGTAAGTCTCTACAATTTAGGTAAAGAATGACTATTTATAAAGACAAAATTGTGGTCACTCCAAAACCAAGTAATTGGAGATTCAAGTAGTATTGCCTTATTTCAACATAATAAACAGAATCAATGACATTTCTAATACAATTTAGTTTCAAATCTTGAATGTTTTCCTGTTTAAGATTTTTAAAGAAAGGACTAATTAAAAGCTGAAATAAAATGTTCGCAAATTTAAGCATTAAAATCTCTTCACATTTTCATGACATATCTATAAATGTTGAATCATGCATGACCTTAAATCACTAGGACAAAGCAATAAGGCCAAGTTGTGTCATTTGACTATGGAGATAAATGTTTGGTATTATCCAAAGATTACACAATAGCAGAGGCAAGGATTGATCTCATTGGCTATTTATAGAGGCTAGTGCAGCTTGGCGTTGAGAGTGGAGAGGGTGAGAGGTAAAGAGAGAAGATCAGAGAGAGAGACAGAGAGAGAGATAGAGAGACACACAGAGAGAATTTATTATGAAAAATTATTGGGTCTTCAACTAAAATTCCACTATTTATTTTTATTCATTCAAAGTTTTCCAGAGTAAAAACAATAACAGTACAATCATAAATACAAGATATATTTTTATTAATGATTCTCTGATTATAAAGAATGATTCTGGACACTGATACATTGTTGGTGGAATTGTGAATGAATCTAGCCATTCAGGAGAGCAGTTTGGAACTATGCTCAAAAAGTTATCAAACTGTACATACCCTTTGATTCAGCAGTGTTTCTACTGGGATTATATTCCAAAGAGATCTTAAAGGAGGGAAAAGGACTGACATTTGCAAAAATGTCTATAGCAGCCCTTTTTGTAATGGCAAGAAACTGGAAACTGAATGAACACCCATCAACTGGAGAATTGCTGAATAAATTATGGTATACAGATGCTATGGAATATTATAGTTCTGTAAGAAATTACAAGCAGGATGATTTCAGAGAGGCTTGGAGAGACTTACATGAACTTACATGAACTGATGCTAAGTGAAACAAGCCGAACCAGGAGATCATCATACACGGCAACAAGAAGAGTATAAGATGATCAATTCTGATGGACATGGCTCTCCTTAACAATGAGATGATTCAAACCAGTTCTAATTGTTCAGTAATGAAAAGAACTTCTACACCCAAAGACAGGCCTGTGGGAACTGAGTATGAACCACAACATAGCATTCTTTCTGTTGTTTGTTTGCATTCTATTTTCTTTCTCAGTTTTTTTTCTTCCTTGATTTAATTTTTCTTGTCAGCAAGATAACTGTATAACTATGTATACATATATTAGATTTAACACATCTTTTTAATATATTTAACATGTATTGGACTACCTGCCATTTAGGGAAGAGAGTGGGGGAAAAGGAAGGGAAAATTTGCAACAGAAAGTTTTGCAAGAGTCAGTGTTGAAAAATTACCCATACATATGTTTTGTAAATAAATAGCTTGAATTAAAATAAAAGAAGAAGAATGGTTTATACCAAAAGTCTAAAGAAAACCAGACCAACAGTCATTATAGAGATCACTAATAGATTGGAACAAACAATAATATAATTTTTTCTTCTGGTCTATTCTTAGGAATTATTGTTTTTATTTCTCATTCCAAAACATTTTTTTTTTTTAAAAAACCAGCTCAGTTCTAATTCTCTTTCTGTCAGTCTTGCTTTGGTGTTTAAAAAAAAAAACAACACCTTTAGGGTTTCAACTTACTATAAATGTTTGTTGTTCACATAAGGCAAAATTCCTTTTTGGTGGGAATGATTTTAGTTCTTGTTACAACATAAAGCCAAGAAATTATGCTTTGATGTAAATAATTGCTACAGTACTCATTAGGCTACTGATTTAATATGAAAGGTAAAAATACTGTGGTTAATGTCAAAATAATACCATTTTTTTCTTCAAAGAAAAATATTTTTCATTAAAAAAACAAATCCCAACAAAGCCTACATCCATATTGCTTGTAGGAATGGACCTAAAATGGTGAAATACAGAAATACTCAGCCTAGTTCTCCTGATAATCCCCTCAAAACAATTTAAAAATAATGTCTCAATTATTTTTGGACTGGCAGAGTTCAATATCCTTTGAGCCCAAGATAATTTAGGATTTTGGAAAGAAATCTGAGACACTCAGGTAAAAATTAGCATGGGGTCCACATGGATGAAATACCAGTGATAGGACTAAATGGTAGCAACAGAAGCACCAGAAACTTTGGGAACTCTCAAGACAGAGATGAAAATATTCAGTCAGAAGTTACAGAGATGGAGCTAAGTGTGAAGACAGAGTGAAGGCAGAAATTTTCCTGAGCCTTCTCAAATTCATCTCTATACAAAATAATGCCCCCAAATGAATTCTAGAGTGACAAAATTAACAAAAGGATAGAATGAAACAATATTCTAACTAAAGACAATCTGGCAGATTGGCAGGAAAGGACTGCCTCACTGGGGTTGTCTCCAGTATAAGCCATGCCAACATAGATTATTCTGGAAAGCCAGCAGCAGATCTTCAGGGCAACTGACTTGGTGGGGGAAGTAGTTTACAGCGTTCTTAACTCACAGAATGGTAAGGAAATTGGAAACTGATAAAATTACAGAGAACCATTTGCTGGCACTGGAAGAAGAATTCTGGTATACTGCCCATATGCAGTTCCAGGCTGAGGTCCCAGAGTGAGAAGGAGCAATAATAGAAGTTTGGACCTTGGTGATAGTTCCAGGACAGAAAAGAGTGTGTATGGTTGCTTATAGCCAAAAGCATATGCTAGAAAAGCAGTGATCATATTTCTCCTTACATCATATGATCTCAGAAGAATGAAAACTTGTAGATTTCCAGAGCTAGCTCTGAAAATAGCCCCATAAAAAACCTGAAACTTGCAAACTATTGCAAACCAGAGGGATCAGATTCTAACTTTAACATAAACTCAAAAGTCAAAAAAATGATCTAGAAAAATTGTGATGACGGCACTAGCACCCAGGATACCCCAGAATCAGCCGGAGTCAGGATAAGCAAAAGTCCTTAATCTTTATTCTTGGTCCTTAGATGCAGGATTGAACAGGATGGAAGCAGAATCTCCACGACCGCCTTCTCCCTCATCTACAGCCAAGAGTGTGATCCTGGCTAGTCTTACTCCACCCCCTGGTCCCTCCTACCATTCTCTGTATACACCAATCATTGAGCCAGTACGGATAATGGAAAGGACCATTTTCCAAACATATGCCCATAGAGTATTGTCCAATCAGTAGTTAGCCTCAAGTGCTGGGTGGTCCTGATCTCAGTGTATCCACTCAATAGTTTCAGCCCTCTACAAAAAATGAATAAAGAAGAAGGAAAAAACCCTAACCATAGAAAGTTACTATAATAACAGGGAAAAACAAAACAAAAATTCAGAAAAGACAATGAGATCAAAGCTGCTATGTGGAAAGCCTCAAATAGAAAAAAAAATTATTCTGGGGCTTTGGAAGAATTTAAAAAGCTTTTTTTCAAAAAGCTTTAAAAATCAAATGAGAAGGAAAAATTGAAAAAGAAATGAGTTATATAAGAAAATCATGAAAAAAGTCAATAGCTTGGTGAAAAAAAAGCACAAAAAATACTGAAGAAAATAACATTCTAAAAAACAGAATAGGTCAAAGGACAAAAGAGACACAAAAAATTCATGGACTAGAACTTCAAGCACAACTGGACCACTGAAAAAGGACATATGAAAATTCACTGAAAAAAAAATAACTCCTTAAAAAGTAGAATTGGCCAAATGGGGAAAGAGGTACAAAAGTTCAATGAAGTAAATTATTCCTTAAAAATTAGAACTGAGCAAATGGAAACTAATGACTCCATGATACTTCAAGAAACAATAAAGTAAAATAAAAAGAAATTTAAAAAGAAGAAAATGTGAAATATCTCACTGCAAAAGCAACTGATCTAGAAAATAAATATAGGAGAGTAATGTAAGAATTATTGGATCACCTGTCATGAACAACCACAAAAAGCCTAGACATCATATTTCAAGAAATTGTCAAGAAAAACTATCCTGATATCCTAAAACCAGAAAGTAAACTAGAAGTTGAAAGAATCCACTAATTACTTTCTGAATGAGATCCCAAAATGAAAACTCCCACAAATAGTGTGGCCAAATTCCAGAGCACCCATGTCAAGGAGAAAATATTGCTAGTAGTCAAAAGAAACAATTCAAATACTATGAAATCACAGTCAGGATAACACAAAATTTAGCAGCTTCTACATTAAAGAATCAGAGTAGTTGAAATATGAAATTCTGGAGGGCAAAGGATCTGGGATTACAAGCAAGAATCACCTGGCAAACTGAATATAATCCTTCAGGGAAAAAATGAATATTTCATGTAATTGAGGACTTTTTTGGTCATATAAATAGGTGTTTTAATTTATTTAGGATGGGGATTAATTTTTTTGACATTCTCCATACTGACATTTCTGCATTGGATCCAATCCTTATTTAGTATTTAACAGATAAGCCAATTGTACAGTGAGAGTATGTATGTTCCAAATATCAAGACAGCTAGCTAGCATACTGGATATGCTACTTTATACAATTTATAGGAATTCGTAAATATGAATTGCACACAATTGACAGGAATGGATAGATTGGAATCTACAGTATTTGATGGATTGCCTAGATAAATGAAGTTAGAGAGCTGTCAAAGTATCCAATATTTAATCCTATGTGCCTTCTTAATGTCTGCTAAAACTCTTCAGTGTTTGTGTTTTACCAACAATTTTACCAATTATATTATCCATATTAAAGCTATCCATTATTAATAACATGTCATCTTGTCCTATAATCTCCTGCTTTTAAATCATTCTACATTTTGATTTCTAGAATTCTTCTCTCAATTATGTTATCACTTCTGATTTAGGACTTTAAAGCATTCCCATTGAAAAGACCAGAACTGAACAGGAATTTTAACTTTTAAATATAAGCCACAAGAAAAACATATGAAGTAGTAAACATGAAAGAGAAATTACTTACGTTCCTATATGGGAAGATGTTATTTATAAATCTAAAGAAGTTAGAAGTATACATAGAAACCACAGATGTGAGTTAACTATGATGCAATGATATAAAAAAAATTGAGTAGTTAAAAAAAAAAAAAAGGATTCACTGGAAGAATCACAAGGACAAAAGTAAAAGAGACAAGAAAGGAAGAACTTTTATAGAGAGAAAGATTGGGGGTGCACCAGAAACTTCTTGATAGTTACTGTCAAAGGAATAATCTCAAGGAGTTCCCTTACATTGAGTTGGAGGCAGATATTTGAGACAAGGTAAAAGAAGAAATAAAGTAGGAAAAACAGAAGGAAAAAGGCAAGATGGAGGGAAATGCAAATTTAATGAACTCACCCATAAAATTAAAGTGTATAGCAGAATGGATAAAAACCAAAATCCTATATGTTGCATAAATGAAACACACTTGAAGCAGAGAGATGCAAACAGTAAAAATAAGGGACTAGAACAGAATATGTTATGTTTCAGATTAAATTTTTTAAAACAGGAATAGTAATCAAGAACTCAGACTAAGCTAAAGCAAAAATAAACCTAATTAGAAGAGACAAGCAGGGAAACTACATTTTATTAAAAGATATAGATAATAAAGTAATATCAATACCAAACATATATGTAGTTAATAGCATAATTTCCAAATTCTTAAAGGAAAAATTAAAAGAATTACAGGAGAAAATAAAAAAATTACTACTAAAGGGATCTCACCTTTTCTCTCTCATGAAATGCATCTAATCATAAAATAAACAAGACAGAAATTAAGGACATGAATAAAATTTTTAAAAATTCTAGACACAACAGACCTCTGGAGAAAATGGAATGGGAAAAAAAGGAATATATCTTTTCCTCATTGGTACCTATACAAACTTTGATTATGTATTATGGCCTGAAAACCTGATAATCAAATTGGGATATAATATTCTAGAAGACAAAAAAGCTAAGATTACAACCATGACAAATCTACCAACAAAATTAACTATAATGCTTCAAGGAAGAAAGTAGATATTTAATAAAAAATAGAGAACTGTTGATGAAAAGACCAGAACTGAATAGAAACTTTAATTTTCAAATATGTCTTAAGAAAAAGAGAAAAAGTAAACATGAAAGAGAAAACATAAAGGATTCAATTATGTGGAACTGTTTACTTTTTTAATATGGGAAAATGATACATGTATCTTCTAACAACTTGATCATTATTAAAGTAGTTAGAAAAATTCATATACAAAGAAAGTGCAAGAGTGAATCAATTAAGTTGGAATGATGTAAAGGAAAAAAATAGATAGGTAAGAAAGAGGAATGCTCTGGGAGAAAGTAGAAAGGAGAAGAAAGAAAATTATCTCGCATTAAAGAGACAAAAGAGGTTTACAGTAGACATGAAACTGGCAGGAGTTGGTTAGGCAGTACTTGAACCTCACATGTCCAAATTGATCCAAAAAATCATAAATATAGACAATTGGTAATAGATATCTACTTTACATAATTGGTAATAGGAGGAGGCAAGGATAAGATAAAGGAGAGTGGTAGTAACAGGGCAGATAAAAGAAAGCAATGACCAGAAGTAAAACAAACTTTAGAGGACAAAAAAAGAAAAACAGAAGAAAAAAGATGAAGGGAAAATGCATAATTAGTAATTATAATTCTTAATGTGAATGGGATAACCTCACATATAAAATGGAAGCAGATAGCAGAATGGTTTAAAAATAAAATCTAACAATATATTGTTTATAAGAAGCAAATAAATACTTAAAGAAAATGTTCAATGAATTACAGGAAGAACTACTAAAACTATATTAGTATGGGACCTCAACTTCCCCCTCTCAGGTCTAGATAAATTTAACCATAAAATAAGTAAGAATATCATAAAAGATATAGAAATAATCTTAGAAAAGTTAGAAATATGAGAGACCTTTGGAGAAAACTGAATGGGAATAGAAAGGAGTATACCAATTTCTCAGCTGTACCTATCACCTTTACAAAAATTGACTATGTATTATGACATAAAATTCTTACAACTAAGTAGAAATATTAAATGCATCATTTTTAGACAATAAGGCAAAAAAAATTACCTTCAATAAAGAGCCACAGAAATATAGATTAAAAGCCAATTGGGAACTAATTGTCTAATCCTATTGAATAAGGAAGTAAAAAAACAAATAATTGAAATAGCCAATAATTTCATTAAACAGAATAATAAACAATGATGCAGCATACCAAAATTTATGAGATATAGACAAAACAGTACACAAGGGTTCTGATAAAGGCTTCATTTCCAAAATATATAGAGAATTTACTATAATTTACAAGAAATCAAGACATTCTCCAATTGATAAATGATCAAAGGATAGGAACAGACAATTCTCAGACAAAGGAATAGAAACTATTTCTAGCCATATGAAAAGATGCTCCAAGTCATTATTAATCAGAGAAATGCAAATTAAGACAACTCTGAGATACCACCTCACACCTGTCAGATTGACTAGAATGACAGGGAAAGATAATGCGGAAAGTTGGAGGGGATGTGGGAAAACAGGGACACTAATACATTGTTGGTGGAATTGTGAATACATCCAGCCATTCTAGAGACCAATTTGGAACTGTGCTCAAAAAGTTATCAAACTATGTATACGCTTTGATCCAGCAGTGTTT
Organism: Antechinus flavipes; assembly: GCF_016432865.1. Classification (NCBI taxonomy): domain Eukaryota; kingdom Metazoa; phylum Chordata; class Mammalia; order Dasyuromorphia; family Dasyuridae; genus Antechinus; species Antechinus flavipes. Next base: position 159,191,801 of record NC_067401.1, read on the forward strand.
CTACTGGGTTTATATCCCAAAGAAATCTTAAAGGGAAAGGGACCTGTATGTGCACGAATGTTTGTGGCAGCCCTCTTTATAGTGGCCAGAAATTGGAAACTGAGTGGATGCCCATCAATTGGAGAATGGCTAAATAAATTGTGGTATATGAATATTATGGAATATTGTTGTTCTGTAAGAAATGACCAGTAGGATGATTTCAGAAAGGCCTGGAGACATTTACATGAATTGATGCTGAGTGAAATGAGCAGGACCAGGGGATCATTATATACTTCAACAACAATATATGATGATCAATTCTGATAGACATAGCCATCTCCAGCAATGAAATGAATCAAATCAGTTCCAATAGAGTAGTAATGAATTGAACCAGCTACACCACAGCGAAAGAATTCTGGGAGATGACTATGAACCATTACATAGAATTCCCAATTCCTAAATATTTGTCTGCATGCATTTTTTATTTCCTTCACAGGCTAACAGTACATTATTTCAAAGTCCAATTCTTTTTGTATAGCAAAATAACTGTTAGGATATGTATACTTATATTGTATTTAATTTATAACAACATATTTAACATGTATTGGTCAATCTGCCATCAGGGGGAAGGAATGGGGGGAAGGAGGGGAAAAATTGGAACAAAAGTTTGACAATTGTCAATACTGTAAAATTACCCATGCATATAACTTGCAAATAAAAAGCTATAATAAAAAAAAAAGTACACAAGGCAAAGTTTATATGCCTAATATATCATCATTGTGAAAAAAATAGGTCATTGAATTAAGCATGCACTAAAAAAGCCAGAAAAACAACTTAAAATCCTCACCTAAATACAAAAATGGAAATCCTGAAAATTAAAGGTGAGATTAATAAAATTGAAAGTTAAAAATTCAACAGATAAATAAAACTATGATTTGGTTTTACTGAAAAGAAGAAAACCAAATTACTAATATGAAAATTTTAAAGGGTTTATGCACCACAAATGAAGATAAATTTAAAACAATTATTAGGGGGCGGAGCCAGGATGGCAGAGAAGACACACACTTCTTTCTGAGTTCTCCTACTACCTTCACACTAATTGCAAAATTCAATCTCTGAAATAGTGCTTGACTAGTAGAATCCATAAATAGAGGGAGTGCAACAACTTACCAGCAGAAGATAATTTCAAAGACTGCCAGAAAAAGTCTGCTTTGATTGGGTACAGGCACAAGAGAAGGCTAGGTACAGGCAAGGAGGCAGAGTGTGGAGGCCAGGGTACGCTGAGCAGACCAGGGGTGAGTGCAGTCTTCGCAAGGTGGAGAATCTATGGGGAGGACTCCACCATAGGGTTGATTACTCTGCCCTGGTTGCAAGCCAGTAATCAAAAGAGAAATTATAAAATATCCAAGACAAACATAAAAGATTAAGAGTGTATACCCCAAAGCACCAGAGTCTTATAGGACCTGGCCACACCTATCCAGCATTAGGAGTGACTCGGGGATTCCAGCACAGCCGTTGCCTAGTCTTGGTGTCTGTAGAAGAAGCTTTGAACTTCTGTGGCCTAAAATCAGATCCCAACTTAAAAAAAAAAATGAGAAAAAAGGCAAAGCAAGCTCTAACTATAGACAGCTTCTATAGTGAAAGAGAACAGATTTCAAACCCTGAGAAGACTAAAAGTAGATTGTCTCCAGATAAAGTCCCAAGAGATCTTAAAAGACAGCTAGAAGAAAAATCAGGAAAGGAAAGGAAAACTTTGCAAGAGGGTTTGGAAAAGGCACATAACTCATTAAAAGATGGATTGGAAAAAGAAGACAACTCCCTATAAAACAGAATATGTGAATTGGAAAAGGTAAAGAACTCCCAGGAAAAAAGAATTTGTGAATTAGGAAAAGAAAATAACTCCTTAAAAAAAAAGTTTTTTTGTGAAATAGAAAAAAAATGCCATAGAACAAAATAACTCATTTAAAAACTCAATTGGACAAATAGAAAAAGAAGTAAAAAAAAAGTAAATGAAGAAAATAATTCATTAAAAATCAGAACTGAACAAATGGAAATGAATGACGCAGGGAGACATCAAGAATAAGTCAAGCAAAACCAAAATAATGAAAAAATAGAAAAAATTTGTTAAATACTTACTACTTGGGAAAACAATAGACCTGAAAAATTGCTCTAGATGAGATAATCTAAGAATTATTAGACACCCTGAAAATCATGATGAAAAAAAAGAGCCTAGATACTATTTTTCAGGAAATCAACAAAGAGAACTGCTCAGATGTCATAGAACAAGAAGGTAAAATAGTCACGGAAAAAATTCATTGAACACCTCCTGAAAGAGACCCCAAAATTAAAACTCCAAGGAATAGCATGGCTACATTTCAGAACTACAAGTAGCCAGAAAAAAGCAATCCAAATACCAAGGAGTCACATTAAGGATTACTCAGGATCTAGCAGCTTCCACATTAAAGGATCGAAGGGCCTGGAATCTGATATTCTGAAAGGCAAAAGAACTTGGAATATAGTCCAGAATAAACTACCCCACTAAATAGAGTAGATTCTTCCAGAATCTGATATTCTGAAAGGCAAAAGAACTTGGAATGTAGTCCAGAATAAAGGACCCCACTAAATAGAGCATTCAACTCCCAATTGAATAAGCATTCAATGAAACAGGTGAATTCCATTTATTTCTGATGAAAAAGCCAGAGCTAAACAAAAAATTTGACCTCCAAATATTGGATTAAAGAGAAACAGAAAAAGGTAAAAAGAACTCTTGAGAACTATATTTCTGTTATGGGTATACAGAGAGAATGCATGTATAATTTGATTTTACTGTTATAATATAAAAAAGGAACTAGGTGGAAAGGGGATTGTACCTTAAAAAGACAAAAGTGGAAATAAAAAGAAGGAAATGATGTCCCTTGAAGAGGCAAAGGAATCCTGTTGTATCTGAGGAAAAGAAGGGAGGGGGAAAGAGTTGGCTGAAAGAGAAAATATTAGATATATTTGATTTACAGAGAAACTTCTCTCACCTTATTGAAAAGTGGGAGGGAAAAAGCAAAAGGAAAGGGATAGGATAAATAGAATGGAATACAGAAATAGTAGGGGAAAGGTATAATAAAGGGGAGAGGGCTCTTTTGGGGAGGGATTCTAAAGGGGGAGGGCTGCTTGAGGCAAGTAGTGCCCATAAGTTAAATACTGGGGAGTGGGTTTAAGGGGAAAAGGAAAGAGAAAAGTATAATCTGAGGATAATAAGATGGCAGGAAATACAGAATTAGTAGTTTTAATTATAAATGTGAATGGGGTGAACTTTTCCATAAAGCAGAGATAGATAGCAGCATGGATTAAAAGCCAGAACTTACAATATGTTGTTTACAGGAAATACATTGAAAGTAGGGTGATACAAACAGAGGAAAGGTAAAAGGCTGGAGCAGAATGTATTATGCTTCAAGTGAAGTCAAAAAAGCAGCGGTAGCCATCCTGCTCTCAGATCAAGCAAAAGCAAAAATTGATCTAATTAAAAGAGATAAGGAAGAAAACTATATCTTGCTAAAGAATACCATAGATAATGAAGCAATATCAATAATATATATGCACCAAGTGGAATAGCATCTAAATTCCTAAAGGAGAAGTTAAGAGAGCTGCAAGAAGAAATAGATAGCAAAACTATAATAGTAGGAGATCTCAACCTTGCATTCTCATACCAAGATAAATCAAACCACAAAATAAATAAGAAAGAAGTTAATGAGGTAAATATATACTAGAAAAGTTAAGTACTTGGAGAAAAACGAATGGAGACAGAAAGTAATACACTTTCTTCTCCGCAGTTCATGGAACCTATACAAAAATTGACCATATATTAGGACATAAAGACCTCAAAATTAATTTCAGAAAGGCAGAAATAGTAAATGCATTCTTTTCAGATCATGATGCAATAAAAACCATATTCAATAAAAAGCTAGGAGAAAATAGACCAAAAAGTAATTGGAAACTAAATAATCTCATCCTAAAGAATGAATGGGAGAAATAGCAAATCATAGGAAGAAATAATAATTTCATCCAAGAGAATGACAATAATGAGTCAACATACCAAAATTTGTGGGATGCAACCAAGGTAGTAATAAGAGGCTTACTTGCATAAAATAAAGAGAAGATCAATGAATTGGTCTGACAACTGAAAAAGCTAGAAAAAGAGCAAATGAGAAACCCCCAATCAAATACTAAACTTGAAATTCTAAAAATAAAAGGAGAGATTAATAAAATTGAAAGTAAAAAAAAAAAAAAAACTACTGAACTAATTTTAAAAAACCCTAAGGGTTGGTTTTATGAAAAAAACAACAAAATAGATAAATCTTTGGTAAATCCAATTAGAAAAAAGGAAAGAGGGAAATCTTAAAAATGAAAAGGGAGAACTTTCCACTAATGAAGGGGAAATTAGAGCAATAATTAAAAGTTAATTTGCCCAACTTTATGCAAATAAATCTGATAACCTAAGTAAAATGGAAGAATATCTACAAAAATATAGGTAGCCTAGATAAACAGAGGAGGAAGTAAATTGGTTAAATAGTCCCATTTCAGAAAAAGAAATAGACCAAGCTATTAATCAACTTCCTAAGAAAAAATCCCCAGGACCAGATGGATTTACATGTGAATTCTGCCAAACATTTAAAGAACAATTGACCCCAATACTATATAAACTATTGGAAAAAATAGGAAATGAAGGACTCCTACCAAATTCCTTTTATGAAACAGACATGGTACTAATACCTAAAGCAGAAAGAATGAAAAGAGAGAAAGAAAATTATAGACCAATCTCCCTAATGAATATTGATGCAAAAATCTTAAATAAAATATTAGCAAAGAGATTACAAAAAATCATCTCCAGGACAATACACCATGACCAAGTAGGATTTAAAACAGGAATGGGCTGGTTCAATATTGGGGAAAACTATTAACATAATTGACTATATCAATAACCGAATTAACAAAAACCATATGATCATCTCAATAGATGCAAAAGAAGCATTTGATAAAATCCAACATCCATTCCTATTACAAACACTAAAGAGTATAGGAATAAATGGAATTTTCCTTAAAAGAGTAGCATCTATTTAAAACCATCAGTAAGCATCATATATAATAGGGATAAACTAAAACCATTCCCAATAAGATCAAAAGTGAAACAAGATTGCCCACTATCACCATTGCCATTCAATATTGTATTAGAAATACTAGTTTTGGCAAAGAACTGAAAAACTAACGGGGGTCCTCCAAGTGGAAATGGCCGAACAAAGTATATGAATTAAATAGAATGTTATTTTACCATAAGATGATAAATGAGATAGTTTTAGAGAAACTTACATAAATTGGAACATGATAAAGTGACTAGAACAAGAATAATTTATATCATAACAACATTGTAAAAACAAACAACTTTGAAAGGCTTAAAACTCCAAATAATGCAATGACCAATTAATATTTCAGATTCAATAAGGAAGCATAGTACCTATCTACTGACAAAAAGGTGATGGATTCAAAATGCAATATTAAGACACATTTTTTCTGGACATGACTAATGTGGAAATTTATTTTGATTCACTATCTTTATTTTTGAAAGGGATATTTTTAAGGGAAGAAGTGGAAGGAAGAAAAAATAAAAGCTTGTTAATTTTTTAAAAAGATAAAATACAATAAAAGTTACATTTTGGACATGCCGTCTCCCCCTCACTGTGAGCTTCTTGAGAACAGGATTTCTTTTATCTTCTATACAACATTTAGCACAGTGCTCTGCACAAAGAAAGTACTTCTTAAATGTGTTTCCATTCATGCCTGCATTCAGTCACTGCATTGATTTTAGAGAACACCCAGAAGACAGTCAATTCAAAATATCCAATAGGTCATTAGTGATGTGAAACTGACTGCAGCCTGGGAGACAAACAAGGATTGGACAAAGGTTGTATATCAACATATCTATATAAAGATAATAACTGAAACCATAGGAAGTGATGAAGTCACTAAATACCTGAAGTGCACACAGTTAGGTACTCATTACATGGATAACATAAAAGACATATATATATATATATATTTATATTTATATATATAACCAAAACTGAAAAAAGAAGAGGTCTTCTTCAGTGCTATAGAATAGCACTTGATTACAGAGTAATCAAGAATAAGGATTGAGAAAGAGTTATTAAACTTGGCAATTGTCACAATAGATAAATTTGGAGAATGTAGTTAAAATTGGTGGATACATTCAAAAGCTATATTGCAAAATATTTAGAAAGAAGAGAGAGGAGAGAAAGAGCAGGAATCTATTGAAGATGACTTTTTCAAAGAGCTTTGTTGAGAAAGGGAAGAGAGAAAGATGACAGCTAGCACATTACAGGATCTAAAGAGAGTATTTTTTTTAATGGAGGGAAACTTGGGCATGTTTACAGACAGGACTGAAGGAACAAGGAGATAGGAAGAGAATGAAGATTGAAAATAATGGGGAGTTATTTGTTGGGGAACAGCAATCTGCTAAAGGAGATGGTTTAAATTATATCAGCCTTGGACAGAAATTCTTTATCAGGACCTGAAGTAATAACAGAAGAAAACATAGAATGTTTTCTTAAAAAAATAGACTAGTAGAGAAGAGAGAACTCAAAGATAATGGCATCTATTTTTTCAGTAAAGTATGAGGCAAGATCTGCTGAGGAGTGGGGAAAGAGGTGATTTTGTAAATTGAGGGGAAAAAAATAGAGGTATGGAGCAGTCTCAGTAATTGTGAGACAGATAATCAATTAGGGAACAGTAAAAAGATTGATTTGATTGGTAAGGAGTTGAGATTAGATAGCATAACTTTGTAATGGACCCAGTTAATGGTTTTCTTCCAGCATGTAAGAGCAGAGGAGGTGTATAGTAGAAGTAATCTAAGATTGGGATCTGGGAAAATGTGAATGAAAGTATAAACAAGGTGACTATTGTATAATCTTAAAAAATTATACATGTTTGTACATAAGACATAATATTTTAGATAATTTTCCCTAAAAATCTGCGAGGCCCCTAACAGGAAGATATGTTTAATGTCAAGAAAAATATTCTATCATGTTCAAATGGCTATAAAACTATGTATACTCTTTGATCCAATCATAACATTACTAGGTCTGTATCCTAAAGAGATCATAAAAAGGGAAAAATATCATACATACAAAAATATCTATAGCAATTCCTTTTGTGGTGGCCAAAAAAAAATGGAAATTGAGGGATGTCCCTCAATTGAATAATAGCTGAACAAGTTGTGGTATATGAATATAATGGAATACTATTGTTCCATAAGAAATGATGAACATGCTGGTTTCAGAAAAAACTTGGACTTACTTAGATAAACTGATGCTGAGTTAAAGTAAGCAGAACTAGGAGAACATTGTACACACTAATAGCAACACTGTGTGATTATAGATTTAGATCTTTTCAGCAATACTCAGTATCAGACAATTCAGACAATTCTGAAATGGAATTTGAATGTATATTGAAGTATAATATTTTCACTTTTGAAAATTTGCTTTTTGTTTTTTATTGTGGTTTTTCCCTTTTTTGATTCTTCTTTTACAACACAATCATTATAGAAACATGTTTAACACATATAACCTATATCAGATTGCTTGCTATCTTGGAAAGGGGAAGAGGAAGAAGGGAGGGAGAAAATTTTAAAACTCAAAATCCTACCAAAAATGAATATTAAAAACTATATTTATAAGTAACTGGAAAAATAAAATACTATAAGTGAAAAGAAATCATATATACATATGAATATAGGGATATATATATCCATATTCATATTAATATACTGAATAAAATCCAAATGAAAGATTCTCTAATGCAGATGATAAGGTTCTCCTAAAGTTCCTGCTTTCAAATGATATTCAAAAGCCAAGAATACTCTAGAGCTTCCTTTATGGTATGTATAAACACTTAAAGAGATCTGCTTAGTCATTCACAATGGATATAGACTAAACATTATCTAGATTTTGAAGAATGTGGAATGGATGAGAAACCCAAAGAATTAATCCATCACTGTATATTACCCTGGACAGTCATTGCAGATGGATGATGAGTTGGGCTTACAATTGAATAGGAGGAGAAGACAGGACAGTATTCTAATTGGGAAATTCATAGTTTTCAGTGTTCCTAAGCAGCTCATGGCTACGAAAGTCCATCATCTTAAATCCAAAAATCATCTTAACAGTTTTGTCTCTGAACCAACGAATACAAAAATGTCAGGATAATTAAAATTACAGAGTGTAAAAGCAATAAATTCATAATGAATGACACTTAGTAAATGCAAAAGGACTGCAATAAACAGTACTACCAACAATGATATACATAAGAAATGGTATAAAAAGTATCATCAAGGACAGGTGTGACTAGAGAAGGAGGTGAGGGGGCCAAGTTATGTAGTGGGAGATAACAGATAAGGCTGAGTGTTGTTGTAGTATCTCCAAAATATTAGAATAACTAGAAGAAAGTCTATAGAAGCTCTGTAGGTCATCTTTTGAAAGTTTATAGAAAGACATAGATAGAAATCACACAGGATTAAAATGTAGGGGTGGGCTATGATGTGACTTGATAGAGAAAACATCCACACTTTTGAAATCATTAAGTATTCTTGATTAAATATAAAAGAAAGAGTTAAAATAAGTTTGATATATGATTATTTCATTTTTTAAAAAAAGTTTTCATTTTTCCCTGAGTCTACCATGCTCTGCTTTTTTCTCTTTACATAGTTTCCATGCTCATTAAAAGAATTTTCAGATTTTTCTTCATATTCTAGTATATTCTATTCCATAATACTCATAGGCAGAACCCTTTCCTTATAGTTTGTTCCATATTCTAAAACTTTCTTGTCATCATATGTGGAAAGTCATAAGGAAGGAGAAAAAAGTAGTTTAATAAAATTATAGCTACTGAAATAAGTAACATATGAATATATACTATTAATAAAACATTATATTCTCAAGTTACGTCAATGGTAGCTAAAATATAGCACAATGTTTGCAAAAATAAAGGTACACTTTCCTTTAAAAATTTATTTTAAAATTATTTTATTTAGAAAACAGAATAAGAAAAAATAAAAATAGAAAAAGAATACAAAACAAAATAGAACATTGTCATGTGCTCAGCAGAACATCAGGGAGGACTCAAAATATATAACAACAAATTACTAGTTTAAGAAAGTATATATACATATATTATATATTAGTAGAAGAAATTATATTCATAAGTGTCCATCTGTTCTCTACTTCCTTGTAAACTGTTATTTTTGTTCTCTGCTATGAATCTTTTTAACTTTATTCTTTTTTACCCCAAGAAGAAATAATTAAGAAAGGATATATTTGTGTATACATATATATAGGTGCGTGCACACGCGCACACACACACACACACACACACACACACACACATACACATCTTTCCTATCCCTGCTGACTGCTTTAATTCTGCTCCTTAATCTACCTTGCTATTACTTAACCCCCCCCACCTCTATGGATTGCTCCCTTGTCTTCTCTCACCTTTAGCTTCGCCATCTGTCCATCCCTCCTCCCTTATTTCTTTATAGATTTTGGAGGATGCTATACTCTTCATAGTATATATGTGGTGTTGCCTATTTAACCATTCCCGATGTGAGTAAGTTTTCAGAACTACAAACCCTCCTCCCTGCTTTAATGCCTCTGTGTCTATTCTTTCTCTGCACCTCATTTGTATAATGTGATCACTAATTTTTTTTACCTTAACTCTGTCCCAATCTTTTTTTGAGCCACTCTTTTATTGATGAAAGCCTTAGATATATGGTATACATTTCCCATGTTAAAAACAAACAAACAAACATATAAACAATTTGTCCATGTTGAGTTCCTTGAAACTGATCTTTGATATTGGCTCTTATATTGTAAATTTTCCATTAAGTTTGGGTTTGGTTGATAGACAGTCCTAAAAATCTGCAAGTTCAGTAAATGTCTATTTTTTCTTATTCAATATTATACATAATTTTGCTGGATATGATATTTTTGGCCGCAGGTCTAGTTCTTTTGATTATTGGTAGATATGATTCCAAGACCTGCAGTTTTTTATTGTGGCTGCTTATAAGTCCTGTACAATTCTAATTGTAGTTCTAGCATATTTAGATTTTTTTTCTTTGTTTCTCTTTCATCTGGGGGTTTCAAAATTTTGCAATAATATTTCTATACGTTTTCCACAAGGATCTCATTGAAGTGGTGATCAGTGGATTTTTTTTCTATTTCTATTTTTCCCTCATGTTCTATCACTCCAGGACAATTATCTTGGATTATTTTTTGCATTATTGTGTCAAAATTCTTTTTTGGTCACAACTTTCAGGAAGTTCAATTATTTTTATATTTTTCTTCTTGATCTGTTCTCCAGATCTGTTGTTTTTCTTGTAAGATGTTTCACATTCTTCTATTTTTTCATTCTTTATAATGTTTTGTTATTTCTTTGTTTCATAGTTTTACTGGCTTCCCCTTGCCCAATTCTAATTTTCAGAGAGTTATTTTCATCTTTTCTTGGATGGTTTTTATTTTTATTTTTTGAGTTTTTCCTCAATTTAATTTTTCTCATTTGATTTTTAAATTATTTTTTGAGTTCTTCTATAAATTCTCTCCAGGCAGGAAGCCATTTTATGTTACTCTTTAGGGTAGAAGCCTTTTTTACTTCAGTGACCTTCTCTTAAGATGAACCCTGATCTTCTCTGTTACCATAGAAAGTTTCTATGATGGGGTTCTGTTCTTCTTTGCCAGTTGATTTTTTAAAAATAAGAGATATTAGTGTAAGCACCTCTAATTGTAAAAGGGGGAATGGTGCCTCTGGCTTCACTTTAGCTCTCCCTTCTGACTTGGAACCCTAAACCAAGAGCTCCCTTCTTCTGCAAGTGCCCACAGCCACCATAATGTCTGTCCCACAGTCTCTACATTCATGGGTATGCTGGTTTCTTCCTGCCCAGGGCCATGTTCCTATAGCATAGCTGGGTCTGGCATTCCTAATCAGAATTCTAATAGGTTCACTGTTTTCCCAGTCTCTGACTTTGACTCCATGTCCAGGGAGGTAAAAGTTTCTATAGTTCCTGCTGAGGCTTCAGCAAAACCCAGCTCATTCTAGGGCTCCCCACTTGCTGTTTCTGCAAAGCTAGTCCAAAGATGTTTCTACTTTATACACTTTAATAATCCTTGCCCAGGGTCTTTCTTCAGATTTTCTTGGGTTGTACCTGGAAGATTCCTGTTCTGCCACAAGTCTTCTTGATTTTTCACTAGTTTAGGTTTACCCTGAGGCAAAAATTTGTTTTATTTGTGGGGGAAATCTGGAGAGCTTGAAATTTACCAACCTACTCCATCTTCCCAGAATCTTTTAAAAGGTATATTTTCTAAAGATAAAAATATTTATATCTTCCTTTTTATTTTACCTTCATAAATGCTATACTTTTTTATAAATGTAGTTTCAAAGGCTAAACAAATTATGACTTTTATACTATTTTGCCAAGATTCATTATGAATTAGAATTTAAAAACTTTTCTATGAATGAAATAAACCTTTGTAGACATGGAAAAATATCATTATTTAGGGTATTGTGCTCAATAAATAAACGAATGGGTGATACACAGCTCATATATAGTAAATTTCAATATAGCACCTCATTTCAGTAAACTTCCAATTTGAGGGGTGGCTACTCAATTGACATTTGATTTTCCCAATTTGTAGGGCCCCTTGCTTAAGCATAAAACTATAGTTTAATGAATGAACTCTTATTATTAGATTCCACATGAAAAATCATCTTATAAACACAATTAGCTTTAAAAAAGCATTTACTAAGAAAACATAGTAAGGGAGACAGAAGTAAGATAGATGAGTGAAGTGAGTATTTTCTCCCAAAACTTCCCAATATACTCCTCTAAATACCTTTAAAAGGAGAGTCCAACTGAATTGTGAACAGGAAAGCTATCAAAAAGGCACAGTGATTAATTTCTTTTTAGCATAGGGTAGATTAAGAAAACAGAAAGAGTTTGCAAATACTGAGGTGGAGCTGTCTAGAACAAAGTATTCCATAAATGCCGTGGGCTGTGGGCTTTAAAAGTAAAGGCAAGAGCAGCAGTAACAGCAGTGCAAGGAGTACACCATGAACTTAGGAGAATGAACACTTGGGAAGAAAGTGATTCCAGGGAACCCCTCTGTTTGGAGTGAAGAATTCAGTGACATTTGACAATTTTGTCATCCATTCCAGGGTAGTTCCAAGGTAGAAAGAAGTAGCTGCTGTTTCAAAGGAGGAAGGGCCCTATTTGAGTAAAGACCAGAATACTGATTAAGAAGGCAGTGACTAGAACTCTCTCTGGACTACACAACCTTGAGGGAAAACAAAAACTTATAGGTCCCCAGTCTAGCTGTGAAAGTACCAGGGCATAAGATCAGGGTGAGCAGAGTCCAACATAACATAAAGCCTAAAATCAGGAAGTAGGACCCCCCCCCAAAAAAAAAGGGTAAACACATACACAAAAAGAACATAAAAAGCTACCATAGTTAAGAAGACAGTGACTTAAAAACATTTATAAGGAAAGCCACCAAAGTGGGGGAAAATGCAGATTGGACATAAGTAAAACAAAAAATTTCTAGAAAAGTAAAGATTTTTTTAAAGAGCAAAAAATTTTTTAAAAAATTAAATAAGTATGGCAGAAGAAACACTGGGGAAAGAGACAAGAGCAATGTAAAATTATGAAATAAAGAAGAGCAATGTAAGACAACTATGAAATAAAGAATTAATAGCTTGGTAAAAGAGGCACAAAAATACTAAAGAAAATAATTTATTAAATGTTATGAGTTCAAATGTTGGAGTTCTTGTTCTTCTCGAAACACAGGGCTTAGAGGCTTAGAGCCCTCCGAATATCTCCAAATCCAAAGGTTCTGTCCTTCAGCCTCTGCCTCTGCTTTCTTCAGCCTCCAACCAACACAGAGATGGAATGTCTCTCTTGTCTCCTTCTGGGGAGCCCAGCCACCAACTTGCCGCAGAGAGAGGGCTTCTGGCGTAGCTCCACTGAAATCCGTTCTCTGCACCAGAGTCGCTCCTCTCGAGTCCGGCTGAACTCTCTTCTGTGACCAGCCAGCCAAGAGGAAAAAATGTATTCTGGAATGGCTGTCTCCTTATATGTGAATCTTCTGAGAGAATGGGATTATGGGTTTTCTCCCATAGTGCTCTCTGGCCCAAAGAGCTTTAAGGGAGGTGTGGACTCCCTTGAAGTTAGAAAGTGTACTTTGTGAAGCTAGCATACTTGTGGACTCCAATGAGTAAAGATGTGAACACAAGCCTTGTATTAGTTAGTTCTACTTAGTACCTTGTTTCAGGTTCTGGCCAAAATCTTCTTGTAAGATTAGATCAACTCTAATTAGTTAGCAGTTAGTAAGGATTCCAACAATTAAAAATAAAATTGGCCATGTGGTAAAGGAGATATTAAGCTACAATGAAGAAAATAATTCCTTAAAAATAAGAATTGGTCAAGTGGAAGCTAATAACTCCATGAGACATAAAAAAACAACAAAACAAATTTGAAAATGTAAAATTTCTCATCAGAAAAACAACTGCTCTCGAAAATAAATCAAGAAGAGATAATTTTAGAATTAATAGACAACCTGAAAGCCATGATCAAAAATAGTCTAGACATATTTCAAGTTGTAAAACTCCCCAGATACAACAGAATAAGTAGACAAAGGCATTAAAGTAACATTTTTTAAATTTTATTTTTCTTGTTTCTCCCTCTCTTGACAATAGTTAACCCAGACATGTTTCTGAATGACTTCACATGTATAACGTGTTGATTTTCTCGCCTTCTTAATGGATGGGAGAGGGGTTCAAGGGAGAGAATTTGCAATTGAAAATAAAAACAGAATTTTAAAAAGAAGACAAAATGAGAACAGTATCTATAATACATTCCCCCCCATAGACCTGAGTATACTCTTCCACAAATATATACAATACTCATAGGAAGAATGGGTACAAACTTAGAAAATACTTGCAACCTAGTACTCTAAAACTAGAGGATCTTGAAGTCCTTTTTCATGACTTTCATTATGCTTTCATAATGTATAGCATCTCTGCTGGGAAGATTACCTAGCTGGGTTCCTAAGGTCTCTTCCTTTTCACAATCAACTGTCTTCTCTGCTGATTAGGGGCAGGGGCTATATGCCTTGCCCTGCTTCCTTGTTGTATTTCTGTGTTTAGGCCTTATATAAATACCTATTTTCTTACTCTCTCCCCTTTCCCATTAGGTCTGTCTGGAGAGTGTGTCTCTACTTCTTGCCTCTTGAGTAATCACTTATTCTATTTCTATCTGATGAGGGTTTCTATTCCTACTAAATACAGTCTTAATTTAAGTAATTTATGAAGTTGGGTAAGTAGATAGCTGGGGAGGGAAAGGGAAAGAACAATTACCTTTCAGAGGCCAGATTTTACTTCCATTGTTGTCTTCCATGGCTGACTTCCAAAAATAGTATTCTCAGCTTTTGGGGGGACCATAGGTTAGGGGCTAATCTTCATTTGGTCAGTGGCACTGCCTCTCCCCAGTTCAATTAAGGAAAATTTATGCACACTTCCTAAAAAGATGAGTTGTTGTCTATATATCTTTGAAAATCAAAAATACTAATTTCTCATTACTTCTTTTATTTGTTCATTGCTTTCTGGGATAACATTAATTTGAGAGAGAACCACTTAAGTCTGAGATCACCCAGACCTCTAATGAGTCTATGATAAATCCACTGACTCTAAAACAAATGAGTCACTAAAGCAAGAAATGTAGGATCCCCAGAAATATTAGAAGTAGAACAAAGATCAGTTTAAAAATTCATTTAATTATTAAAAATTAAGATTTTTTTGATATGCTGTCCATTGTACCTAGTTTTATAATAAAGCAGATCTTTGAAATTACATAATCTAAGAACACCTAGCTAATGCAATATAGTAAATACAAAGAATTTTCAATAATTCTTCTTAAATAATTTTATTCCAGATGCTTTTAAATCCAGAACTCTCATTCCCCTGACCATTGCAAGACTGATAAAAAACTAGGGCCCAAGTATGGGCTTCTGCAGTTTAGAGGTGTGGTATAAATCCTCAAAGGGAAGGCTCATTTTCTAGCCAAAAAAGGAATAAGGAAAAGTAGGTATAAGTGAATCTGGACTCCAGAAACAGCTTGTCTTTGTCACTATAGCCAGAAAAAGATATTTATTATGTTCCTCTGACAAGGTTAGAAAATTACACCCTTTGGATATTTCATTCCCTGGAATTTTTAATCCTTTCACATGACACATTCAACCTGATTTATCACAAAATAAATACCTAAGTGACATGGAAAGCAGACATTTTGACATTAAGAATGTGAAATTATAAAAACATATTTAAAATTATCCACTGTTACCACCTACAACATGTTACACTCTGGGTAACTGTCTATTCCTATCTGCCTGTTATATTTCCAAGCGCCTTCACTCAAAGGCATCAGAAACAACTTTGAATACTACTTAAATTACTTTATAAATTCAGTGTCATATTAATAAAAATAGCAAAAGTTTACTTTATAGAACTAGACCCAAAACAACAATAACAAAATTCATCTAGAAGAATAAAAATCCAAGAATTATATAGGAAACAATAAAACAAAGTAAAAAGAAGAGGGCCTAGCAGTAACATCTCAAAATAATAATTAAAAAAACTAATTGGTACTAGTTTAGAAAATTAAGATATTCATTAAATAAACAAGCACAAAATTAGAAACAATTAAGTATAGTAATAGCTTTTGATAAATTCAAGGACATCAACTATTGGGATAACAATTCACAATTTGGCAAAATCTGTAGGAAAAGTGAGGAAGTTTTGAAGGAATGAGATTATAAGCAACATCTTACACTATATACTATCATGAGATTCAAATGGATACATGATTTAGATATAATCATGGATACATGATTTAGATATAAAAGATCACATCACAAAAAGAATGCAAAAAATAACTTCTACAATTACAGATAAATAAATTCTTATTAAACATGGGGAGAGACTCAAAGGAAATAAAATGAATACTTTTTAATATATAAAATTGAAGTTTTTTATACAAACAAAATCATTGCAGTTAGAATTGCATGGAAATCAGTTATTTGGGGGAAAATCCTTTGTAGCAATTATTTTGGATAAAGATCTGAAAGCCAAAATGTAAGAGAAATTGATACAAATATATAAAAACAGGAGGCATTTCTCAATAAATGAACAAAGTATGTGAACAGACAGTTCTCAAAAGAAATTTAAGCTGTTCATCATTATACATATAGAAAAACAACTTTGAAATTCTACTTTACATGTATTAGATTAGCAAAAATGCCCCCAAAAGAAAATGACAATTACTAGATGCTGTATGGTAAAACAGATATACTAATACTTTGTTGGTAGGTCTGTGAATTGTTCCAGCCACTCTGGAAAGCATTTTGGAACCATGACTCATAACTAATGAACTCATAAATTACTAAACTATGCTTACAATTTGACTCATTAATACCACTAGTCAGAATACACCACAAAGGGATTAAAGATAGTAGGAAAGGACCCAAATGAAGAAACTTCTATAAATAGAATTTTTTCTTATAGCAGAGAACTAGAAATAAAATGAGTACACATCTATTGAAGAATGAAAAGGCTGAAGAAATCACATTATATGAATATAACAGTATGTTACTTATTGAGCTCAAATGATGAATAAGATAGATTCAGAGAATTCTGGAAAGACATGAATTTATGTTGAGTGAAGTGAAGCAAACTAAGAGAACAATTTAAAAAATGACTACAATAATGAAAAGGAAAATAGCTTTAAAAGAATTATGAATGCTGATTCATTGCAATGAACAATAATAACTGTATTAATCTGATGATGAAACATGCCTCCCATCTCTTGACAGAAAGATGGCAGGCCAAAAGCATAGAATGACACAAATGTTTTTGGAGAGGAAGAATGTATGAAATTCTTTTGTTCTATTCACAGTTTCACAGATAACTGTCTTTTTCTATTATTTGCATATGGAAATGTTCCTGTCTATTGATGTTTGTCAAATTTATGATTTAAAAAGAAAAAAAAATAAATTTATAGTCTTATATTAATATTACTATAAAACCAAAAAAAATTATTCTGTTCACATGAATTCCATGTGCTTATTTTGGCCAATTCCATGTTATTGTCAAGTTTAAATTATTTCTTAATAACATCCATCTTCATAAAACTTTATACATGTAGCAGACACAAAATCATGATGTGTTAATTTTCTTTGATTGGTCCTATGATTTCATGGGTGTGAGACAGAGATATCAAATTCCCACCTTTCTCACAGCAAAACTCCCAAGTATGATAAAAATCAGAAAAATAAAATGTAATTGGGAAATGCTTAACAAAACAAATACAAATGCAATACAATATATTTAGTGTTAATTTCTGATTTTTCTAAGTCAATATGTGCAGATAGAGATTTAAATTTGATATTACTGGTATGAGGTGAGGTATTTCCTTTATCAAGGTATCTTTCAATAATTTTAAATTTAGGGATTTTCCTGGAATACTCTGAGGTTAAATAATTTTCTTAGAATCATATAACCAGTAGAGAAAAGAATCAAATCCAGATAGGAAGCTAAGTGGACAGAGTGCTGTGCCTAGAGTACAGAAGATCTGAATTAAAATCTAGTCTCAGAAATTTTCTAGCTGTGTGACCCAGCCAAATCGTTTAACTGCTATTTGACTTAAGATGCAGCTCAATGACTCAGTGGATAGAGAACTGATACAAAAATCAGGAATATCTGAGTTCAAATTTGGCCTCAGACCTTATTTGCTGGACAAATAACTTAATGTTTTTGCCTTAACCCACTGAAGAAGGAAATGGCAAATCATTCCAGTATTTTTGCCAAGAAAACCCCATGATCAATGGGGTAATGAAGAATTGGATATGATTCAACAACAATACTAGAATCAGTAATCAAGAAGTTCAAAAAGAAGGCATTAGGGTTTTTTTTTTTTTTAATATTACCTTGTTTACTTCTACCCTATCATGTACTTGAGAAAAAGTTCTTAAATAAAACTTAAGCATGACTTCTGTTCAGGATCTTCCCAAAAGGCATTATCAGATGTTACTTCTAATAAAATTACCTTATAAAATAGACAGTACTATATATCATATATATATATGCATATATAAAATATCAGATGTATATCTGATATCAGATATCATATGTGTGTGTGTGTGTGTGTGTGTGTGTGTGTGTGTATAATATAGGATAGCAACTTATTTCCTCCAACTGAATTGCTAAATTATAAAAGATTTATAAGTAAGAATTGACCAATAATTATGAATTATGTGACTAGCCTCCACTAACATGAATCTAATAGCTTGAAGAGACTATAACAAAAGCCTAGCTACTGAGCCCTATGAGCAAATGCAAAATGCTCAACTGATATAGTTTCCTTATGGACTTTGAAGCATGCTCAGATATTCTATAATTGGTTCTGGTCAGCTAACTATTTCGTGAATAGGAATCTCTTTAACTGTTTCTGGATGCAAAGTGGAAAATGGAGGTACATTGAAAAGGAACGAGTTGACTCTTCTCTTTGTTTGAGAAAAGAGGAAATGCTGTAAAGAGAAAGATAATACGCTCTTCCTATCTGAGGCCTAACATGTGGCCCAATCATTTGTTCCTTTATTTTAGGTGAAGGAAACTGGAGATGGATTGGAAATAGCGAGTTTCAAGAAAGCAAAAGAATGGGTTATGGAGAGAATGGAGTACATGGCTGGATTTTAAGCCACCTGGTCTAGCTTTGAAGCTCCATAGATCATCCTCAAGGACTAAGTTCAGTAGCAGAAGAGATAGAGTTATACAGTAGTGATGCTGCATTTGAATATGAACTCAGTGGTACTGATGCAATACCAAAAATGCATTAAATATGAATGTATTCTCCTTAGAGAAACCATTAGTATAGGGGAGAGAGTGCTTCTAAATTATTGGGGATTGGAAACATGTATGCTTCCATTCTTGTTATATCTTTGAAATAACATTTCTTTCAAAAACTAATTGGCAAAGGGCTATAAAATTGTGCATATGCTTAGATCCAGTAATACCATTATTAGGTCAGTATTCCAAAGAGATCATAAACAAAGGGGAAAGGACCCATGTGTACAAAATATTTTGTGGTGGTCAAGAATTAGAAATTTTCAGGATGTCCATCAATAGAGCAATGGCTGAACAGGTTGTGGTACATTAATGTAATGGAATATTATTGTCCTATAAGAAAAGATAAGGATGCGAATTTCAGAAAAACCTGGAAAATCTTACATGAACTGATGCTAATTTAAATGAGCACAGCCAAGAGAATATTGTACATAGTAAGAGCAACATTGCGCAATGATCAACTATGATACTCAGAAATATAATGATCCAAGACAATTTCAAAAGACTTGTGATGGAAAATGCTACTTGTTGGAATCCTTACTAACTGCTAACTAGAGTTGATCTAATCTTACAAGAAGATTTTGGCCAGAACCTGAAACAAGGTACTAAGTAGAACTAATTAATACAAGGCTTGTGTTCACACCTTTACTCATTGGAGTTCACAAGTATGCCAGCTTCACAAAGTAAACTTTCTAACTTCAAGGGAGTTCACACCTCCCTTAAAGCTCTTCGGGCCAGAGAGCACTATGGGAGAAAACCCATAATCCCTCTCTCTCGTATCCCACAATTTCTCCCTCTTGGATAAAAGAAACAGACAGAGGCTCTCGGTCAGATTTCAGCTGAATAACGCCAGAAGCCCTCTCTCCGAGGCGAGGCAAGAGAGAATACATTTTTCCTCTTGGCTGGCTGGTCGCAGAAGAGAGTTCAGCTGGACTCGAGAGGAATGACTCTGGTGCAGAGAGCACTTTGACGGATTTCAGCGGAATTACGCCAGAAGCCCTCTTTCCGAGGCAAGGCAGAATATATTCCACTTGGCTGGCTGGTGGCAGACGAAGAGTTTTCAGAGGATAAAGCTACGAGTGGAGAGTTCAGTGGACAACCAGATTCATCTTCATCTCACACCACTGTAGCTGGTGGCTGGGCTCCTGCATGCCCCTCACTGAGACCAAGCTGGTCTGAAAGACTCACCAGAAAGCTAGCTGAGCCCCAAGAGAAGGAAACAAGAGATTCATTCCATCTCTGTGCTGGTTGGAGGCAGAAGAAAGCAGAGGCAGAGGCTAACGGACAGAACCTTTGGATTTGGAGATATTCGGAGGGCCCTAAGCTTAACCGGCTGTGTTTTGAGAAGAACAAGAATTCCAACATTTGAACTCATAACACTACTCATATTCAGAGAAAGAACTATGGTGTCTGAATGTAGATCAAAGTATATTTTTCCCTTTTTTGTTTTTTCTTACTCATGATTTTTCCTTTTTATTCTGATTCTTCTTTCTCAACATGACTAATATGGAAATTCTTTTAACATAATTATACATGTATAACATATCAGATTTTTTGATGTCTTGGGGGGGAAAGGAGGAAGGAAGAAAAATTTACAACTCAAAATAGTATAAAAATGAATGCTGAAAACTATCTTTACATGTAATTGGAAAAAAATTTTAAAAACTATTAATAGAAAAAAAACTAATTAGTATTAGTTGGTTAAATGGCCCTGGTTAATTAGTACTTACTGGGGAGAAACACATTAAAATGAAGGCTTGAGCTGACAGTATTAGAGAAAAGCTGACTCCTTAGCAATACCACTTTAAAGTAAGATGTGTGGTCAATCTTGCTCTGGATGACTTAGATTGGAGTACTCACTATACTATACACTGGCTCATTATTAAGTACCCAGAAGAGCACATAAACAGATACATACAATATATAGCCAATCATTTAAGTACTTCTTTTGCTTTATTAGCACCATGCTAAGTGCTGGAGATACAAAGAAAAATTTTAAAAAAAATTTGCTACCCTTAAGGAACTCACAGTCTAATAGGGAAATAACAAGCAGTTATATACATAGAAAATACATGTAAAGAGAAGGTAATCTCAGAAGGAAGATGTTAAAAGGGGGCTAGGAAAAGTTTCTCCAGAAGGTAGAACTTAAAGGAAGTGAGGAAACCTAGGAAATGATAGAGATAAGGAAAGAGAGTATTCTAGGAATAGGGGACAGCCAGTGAGAATATAAGAAGTTATTAGGTAGAGCATCTTGTGGAAGAAAGAGCAAAAAGGAGAGCATCACTGTAATGTGACATATATGGAGAGGTGTAAAATGTAAGAAGATAGAAAAGTAGAAAGGTGCTAAGGGCTTTAGAAGTCAAACAGAATTTTATATTTGATCCTGGAGGTAATTGAGAGCCTTTGGAGAATTTTGAATAGGGCCTGGTGACATGATTGGACAGGTGCTTTAGGAAGACCACATTGGCAGATGACCTGGAGTAGGGAGAGATTTGAGGATGGAAGAACAACATGTGACAGTCCAGGCATGTGATATTCAGGACCACCATCATGATGGTGGCAGTATCAGAAGAGAAGGTAGGGAGAGGAATGTTTAAGAGTAATGTTATAAAGGTGGAATTGATAGACCTTAATAACAGATTGGAAGATTGGTTCACTATCTAAGTCTCTAAGGAACAAATCCCACAGACCTGGGAGAAGTGAGGTTTTTCTCTTGACTCTCAATGGGTAAGTATAGGTACATTAGGGAAAAAACAAACAAACATATGGACAAATACCAGAAGAAGAAAAGAAAAGAGAAATCAACTTTTCAGAATTTTTTGATAGATAGTACTAGGAATATAATTCAGGGAATAGATCAGAAGCCTTTCTCTTCTTGAAAACCCAAGTATGATTTTACTCTTTAGCTATGTATGGAAAGCTTTTCAATATGCTGAGATGTGAAAAGATAAGAGACATTACACTACATGATAAGAGACTGTTATACTACCAAGTTTGTTGCTGGGAGAGAAATAAAATAAAAGAAAAAAGGAGAAAAGAAGAGAGGAAGAAGACATTCCAATCTTCTTAAATCAAGTAAGTATAACTTACTTATACTTATAAGTATATATAACTTATATATACTTATAAGAAGTATAACAGGGCTGATGGGTGCTCAGCTACTTTCAAGATAAACTATATTTTGAATGCTAAGTAAATGCTAGACTAAGATGCAGTCTATTTATTTGGAAAGTAAAGCAGAAAACACAAAAAGGAGATGGAGGATTACACAAGAAAATACTCTACACAAAAAAAATACTCTTAGAAGCCTTCCACAGCAAAATTAAACACTGAAAACTTTGAAAAATTAAGTTTCACAGAAACTTGTGCATGATTCAGCAGAATTTTGGAAAACTCCACTGAGGTCAAATAACACATAGTTTAACATCTTTTGCCACCTATTGTCAGTACTCTACAGAAACATGAAATGAGACTGAAATATTGACTGAAGATATTCACTTATTAATCTTTTGGTGTTGTATAAATAGTCATTTAAACAGACTAAAATCTCAGAATAAGTGTTTTCTTACTTGAAAACAAATTACTCAGCGTTTACTCAATATAATCTTTAAGAAATGCTGTTCCCATACTTCCATATTTATTTATCTGCAGGAGATCATTATTCTTTGACAAGATTTCCTTCCTTTGGGATTTTCTCTAAATTACAATGCAATAGGAAATTGTCTTTTAAAACTTGACCTCTTTTCTAAGCTTGCTATCAGAAATATAAACTTTCAACAATATAAAAAAAAACCATTAATAACCAACTAGAAAAAGAAACATTTTTGGATGTCTATACATAACTTCTATATTTCCAGATTAAATCTATGAGTTGATTATGAGAATAATCTTTCCTTATCTTTTTATAGGTATGTTTTATGTGTACATTTTGTGTTTTTGTTGAAAAGATCATGTCTATTTTCAAACGCATTGAAAATATATGTGGTATGGGCACTGAACAGGGAGTTAAGAGTCTTGATTTCCAATCTGTCCTTGTAAGTAACTTACTACATATTCATGAATAATTTTATCTGATAGCTATACAACAAGATTTGTAAAATACTCATATTTTACATATAGTATTATTTTATTTGATCCTTACATTAAAACTGTGATTAAGCAACATAGCTATTAATTCATGAGGAAACTGAGTCTTGCAAAGACTGTGCTACCCCATTTTTCTCAGGAATTTAGTTTCTTCATTCAATTCAATTCAATTAAAAATTATTTGGCACTTACTATATATAGAATACTTTAGATGTATAAAATGGGAGTATTGATTAGATGATTTTTAAGGTTTTATTCAACCTTGAAATTCCATTAATGAAGAATAAAATATAGTGCTATTTCCTATATTTGCATAAAAGGAAGCATGCTAATCCATAGCTATCACTATGTTTGGTAATTATCTCATTTTAACACTGTTCTTGTTAAGTTGGACGAGAAAACAGAAAAATGACAGAATTATTTTTAATTATCTCTTGGATGATGAGCTGAAGTAGAACTTCTGAGAATTAAGCAGAAGAAAAACAAGGGTGCAACAAACAAATATTAGGGGAAATGTGACAATACCAACTGAAAGACTGAATTAACATCTGCTACCATTACAGACCAGGTTCCAATTTGATTTAAAAAACAAAACAAACCAAAGGCTATTTGAAGGGAAAAGGTATTAATTTTGCAGAGGGTGGTCATCAAGCCGTGAACATTTATTAAATGTCTACTACATTGCCCTAAGTACAAAGGATACAAGTATAATGAAAGGAAGACGAACTAGATGGATTCTGAGTGGAAAAAACTGTAGGTAAAGCATCAACTTTCAACATCTTTAAAAAGTTACTAATGGATTTCTACCTAGTACTATAGGCACAGAAAGACAGTTTGGCACTATAGAAAAAGTAGTGTTCAAAGCACAATATCTATATGCACTATTATCATTGTTACCTGCCTTCTACTGACAGCACTACTACTTGAATTTATAATCCAACTGAAACCTGAGCATATTTTTGTAGTGCTCATGGCAAACATTATTTATACTGAAATCCTATTTGTGAATAATTCCAAAGGCAACACAAGATAATTCTTGGAGTTTCAATAACTATGGATTTATTGATATTGCTTCTTTATTTATTTAAAAACAACAACCATCATCATTGTTTTGAATAAATGAAAGGCAAAGGAACATAATCCTACAAACAGCAGTTCCTATAATTAAACATAGTCAATTTCACCTTTAATGGTGATGATACATTAATGTAAGAATGATTAGCAAAACACAATGATAGGATAAATAACATGGTTGGCAGTCCAAGACTGATATACAAATTGATATAAATTGAGCTAAAATTATGGGATTAAAACTAAGAAAAATTTAGTTCCCTGAATTAGGAAAAAAAAGACTAGCATATACTATAATTCTGGCATGATTTTGCCTCTCAATGTTTTAAGAATATAAAATATGAAAATGAATAATGATGTGTGTGTATGTGCTAGTAGCACTAGTTTTTAAGAATGCTGCTTTGTTTTATGAACAAGTCTATTTGTTTTGGCTCTAACTTAATTCAAGTACATTTTTGCATATTTTACAGTGTAGTTTATAGACATCAAAGAAAATTGTCCTTCATCATTATTTACACATAAAAATCATGCAATTTGTGGTGTACTTAAGATTTACCTCATAAAAATTCTTGAATTTAATTTATTAATTGCTTATGATTTGAAGTCAAACAGGGCTGAGATGCAAATCATATGTTGCCCTGAAATACTGTATCATCAGATCATGTGTTATTAATGAGATTTTGAACAACCTTATGAATATTTATTTATGTGGTTAGAGAGCTTTATGAAAAATCCTGAAGCAAGTGACAGAAATGTACAAGTAAAAGATTTCTGCTTCTCTTAAAAAACAATAGTGGTGGTTATTTCTTTGTTTTTAATTCTATTCTTTCCACTGTGTTTCCAATATTAAAGAATTCCAGAAATCCATCAACCACCCTAATCTTCTCTTTGTACTACAAGTTTTTATCCTTAACTGATACTACAGCAGCTAATTATTGTTACTCTATCTCCCCATTCATGAAACAATTTAGAAATTAAAACTTTAGTATAGTTTATCATGCCATGAATGTATCATTTAATTTTAACCAACTAGATAAATTTAGAAAACAAAATATATGGGAACATATAAGGAATTCCCATGCTGAGCATATGGATGAGGCAAAAGGGAGAAACTTGTATTTCAATTAATTTAATTATGTTACTGCAATTTCTTGGGAAATTTTTATGGGTGGTGTGTATATCTACTCTCTATAAACTGCATATTCTATGTTTCTTTAAGTATTATATATCAAAGGAATATATTTACCGAGAATGGGGCAGAATTAAGCTTAAATGCTTTCCTATTGTTTAATATAGGATACTTGTATATGAATAATAACAATGTAATTTTGGGTGCATAGTCTGAATATGGCTTCATTTTGTTACTGGCAAATATAGTTAAGGGAGACAGTATAAATGAGTAGCAGATACTGACTTTACAATGAAGAAGTCATGGGTTCGAGTCCTTGTATGAACAAAATACTGATTATGTTGGCAAATCACTTAACCATTCAATGCTCCATAAAACTCTAAAGGTATAAATTACAGATGATTTGCTGATCTGAATTGGTGGTAGTGATGGTAGTGGTAGTAGTGGTGGTTGTGGTGATGGTAGTGGGTTCATTCTTGAAGTTCCAATCCATAAGTGAAATCCCAGGTCTGAACCAATGTATTTGTGTTGAAAATAACATATATTTCCTTTCTTGACAGGATTATTGTGATGATTTTCTTCTTTTAAAATAATAGTTCTCTCTGGGAAAAAGCAGGGTTCTCAGGGGAGGTTTTCTGAAGGCAGTCTTAATTGCAGTTGAAAGTAATAATCACCTCAAAATGCAGCCAGGTGATAAAAGTTCAGAATTTTATTGCCTTCAATATAGCCCAGTTAGCTTACAGGCCTAGCTCTCTGCTTGGTTCCAAGAGCTCCCTCCGAATGTCCCCAAATCCAAAGTTTGTCCTTCAGCCCAGCCAGCACAAAGATGAATATGTTCTTGCCTCTGAGAGAGGGCTTCTGGCTCTCAATCTCCCAGAGTGCTCCTTTCCGACCCCAGTCAATGTTCCGAAGCAAAACTCCTCACTCAGAGAGGGCTTCTGGCTGAACTCACTTGACGCTCCCCTCTCAATCTAAATTCAGCTCAACTCCCGACTGAGTCTGCTTCTTATATATCATCTCCCAAAGGTTGACTCCTCCTTCTGGAGGCACACCTAAGGGTGGTGTGAATTCATAAAGTTACAAAGTTTACTTTGTGAATCTCCCACACTTGTGAACTCCAATGAGTAAAGGTGTGAACACAAGCATTGTATCAATTAGTTCTACTTAGTACCTTGTTTCAGGTTCTGGCCCAAAACATCTCCTTGTAAGATTAGATCAAGGATACTGAACCATGCTAAATTAGATAATTATTGTCTCTATCAACTCTAATGACTTAACAGTTTGTAAAGATTCCAACAGATTATTAAATTAGTAAATTGGGGAGATGCTATAGATAGTTTATCTATTTTTAGCAAAATATTTGATATAATATTCATACTATTTTTGTGGATAACATGGAGAGATTCAGACTTGATGATTATATAATAGATAGGTTGGAACTGGATTAATGACTCCTCTCAAAGAATATTTGTAAAGGTTCAATATTAACATAGCAGGAGGCCTTCAGGGAAATGCCATTGCAACTTGTGCTTGGCTTTATGCTATTTAACATTACTATTGAGGAGTTATATTAAGGTATTGATGGCTTGCTCATCAAACCTATAGATGGCACAAAGATGAAAGGGATAATGAACATACTGGATGACAGAATGAGAATGCTAAAAGATTAAGCTGACATTTTAAGTCTTTGGGAAGAATCTGATAAAATGAAATTTAATAGTGATAAATGTCAATTATGGAGAGGCAATGTGGCTAAGTGGACAGGGAGATGTCCTTGGTATAAGGAAAGCCTGTATTCATATCTCACTCCTGATATCCTATTGGCAATCCTGGGCAACTCTACTCAGACTAAAAACCATATCTTAGAGGAATTAACTTTTTAGCTCTGGAATTCTCCAAGTTGCCCTGATTGGTAAATACCTCTCATGGCTCACTATACCTAAGACAATTCTAGATATGCACTGCAATCTTCTTATTTTTTGCCCTGCTGCTCTGTTAGCTACTCTGCTTCCAATATTCACCTTTTCAGCTCTGGAACCATAACAAGCTAATTTAAGTTTCTGCCATATATCAGGCATTGTGCTAAGTGCCAAGGACATAAAGAAAGACAAAAGACAGTCCATATTTTCAAGGAGTCCACAGTCTAGCAACACTACCATGGCTAGCTGAAAAAATATGTAGCTACTCAGCTGTAGCTACATCATACAATACATACATACATACAATGCACCATCCCTGAAGCTTTCCAAACCAAGACTTCCTTCCCTATCATTCCCTTATGTGTTATGTGTTACATCATTAGGATGTAAACACCTTGAGGCCAGAAACTATCTCTTTTTCATATTTGCATGCTCAGTGATTGGTATAGTACTCTGCCCAAAATAAACACTCAATAAATACTTTTTTACTTTTGCCTATGTATTCAACAGCTGTAGATCTAGATTGGTAGAGAGAGTTTCCTTGAGTTCTCTATACCAGTTAAAACACAAGTATGAAACATGTACACATTAGCAAGCTACAAAGGACAGTATTACAAGATGAGCTCAAATGATCCATTTCAAAAGTATAGTACAAAAGTAGAAGATGGGGATGATATGATTAGACAGAAATTATTATTAAGAAATATCTAGGGGATTTAATGAACTGTGAATCTAATTAATGCCAGCCACACGTGGAGGCTAAAAAAATAGAATACTGGATTGTACAAACAGAGCTTCCAGAAACAAGGTTGTGATAGTCAGTCCCTTTGCTCTCTGTTCTCATCAGATTACATTGGGAGTAATATCTTTTAATTCTAGAATTGTATTAATAAGCTGGAAAGTGTCCACAGCAGAACTGAAGCCAGGAAGCAGCTTTAGCTCTCCTAGCTTCTCTCAAAAACCACATGAAATCAAGCCTTTAGAATGACAGTCTACAAAGAAATGGAATGAAATAATTTTCCAGTTCAAGATAGGTTGGAAGGATTTCAGATCAGTCTTACTGAGGTGAAAGGATACATAGCCGAGAGAGAGAGAGAGAGAGAGAGAGAGAGAGAGAGAGAGAGAGAGAGAGAGAGAGAGAGAGAGAGAAAGAAAGAAAGAAAGAAAGAAAGAAAAGAAAAGAAAAGGGAAGAAAGAAAAGGAAAGAAAGAAAAGGAAAGGAAAGAAAAGAAAATGAACAAGAAACAGAACCACAGAAGCTATTATGGTGACAGGGAAGACCAAAACACCAATTCAGAAGAAGATGAAATGTCTACATATGAAACTTTAAAGGAGAATATAAATAGGTCTCAACTCCTAAAAGCCTTCTTGAAAGACTTCAAACAATTTTGAAAATCAAATAAGAGGTAGAAGAAAAATTGGGAAAAGAAATGAGGTATGCAAGAGAAAGCCAACAGCTTGGGAAAGGAAAACAATTCCTTAAAAAATAACAAATGGTCAAATGCAAAAAAAAAAAAAAAATCCATTGAAGAAATGTATTCTTTAAAAAATACAATTGGTCAAATGCAAAAAAAAAAAAAAAAAAAAAAAAAAGTCCAGTGAAGAAAACAACACCCTTAAAATTAGAATCAATCAAATGGAAAAGGAGATACAAAATTTATGAAAAATACATTAAAATCTAGAGCTGGGAAAATGGAAGCTAATGACTTTATGAAATATTAAAAATTAGTCAAACAAACTAAAAACAATGAAAAAAATGAAAGAATATGTAAAATATTTCATTGGAAAAACAGATGACCTGGAAAAAAAGATCCAGAAGAGACAATCTAAAAATTATTGGATTATATGAAGGCCTCAACCAAAAAGAACCTGGATAGCATTCTTCAAGATATCATCTAGGATATCTGTCCCTATATGCTAGAACCATAAAGCAAAATAGTCATTGAAAGAATCCATCTATCATTTCTGGAGAGAGATACCACAAGGAAAACTTCAATAAATATTGCTGCAAAACTTCAGAACTATAATCTCAAGGAAAAAATATCACAGGCTACCAGAAAAACAAAACAAAACAAAACAAAACAAAACAAAACAAAACAAAACAAAAACCAATTCAAATATTGAGGAGCCACTGTTCGGATTACCTAGTATTTAGCAGTTTCCATAATAAAGGATTGGAGGGCCTAAAATACCATATTCCGGGAGGCAAAAGATTTAGGATTACAACCAATTACAATCAAGTACCAACCAAGATTGAGCATCATTCTTCAAAGGAGGAGATGGATCTTCAGTGAAGTAGGGGTCTTTCAATCATTTATATTAAAAAGATAAGGATTCAAGAGAAGCAAAGAAAGGTAAACAGGAAAGAAAAAACCAACAATATTATTCAAAGGTTAAACTATTTACATCCCTACATAAGAAGTAATATTTGTAACTCTTAAAAACTGTATCTTTTATTAAGGCAATTAGAGGGAGCATATATAGACAGAAAGTGTGAGTATACATTGACTCCGATGTGATAATATTAAAGAAATACACATTAATAGGTGGAAAAAGGACTGTGTTAGAAGAGGAAAGGGGATATAAAATGGGATAAATTAGATTACACTAAGAGACACAAAAGATCTATTCTAGTGGAGGGAAAGAAGTGAGGGGGATGAAGTTTAATCTCATCAGTTTTGGCACAGTTAATTGGATATAGAAATTTGTCTTACTCTAAGGGAAGTCGGAGAAATTCCTGGGCCAGTGTTTCCCATGTCATACAATCGATTCTAAAGTTCTAAAGAAATATCTTGAGAATGTCCTTGTATCTCCTTTTCTGACCACCTTGTGAGCACTTCAAACACTGTGATCAGACCAACAGAGTTATGCTCTCTGCAGTAGAGTTGGAATTTTTGGCAGTTTAGTTCCAGAAAGGATCTCAGTGTCTGATATCTTATTCTGCCAGGCAATCTTCAGAAACTTGCTAATTCAATTCAAATGGAAGACATTCAGTTTCCTGATAAGGTACTGGTATACTGATCAGTTTCACAGGCATACATGTATTTATATACTCACATAGACAGACCTACAAGCATATATACTCATGTATATTCACACACACATGTATTTATCCATATGTAAACATGTATCTAAAACAATATTAACATAGTTAACATATAAAATGTAGATTTTTCTCTTGATTCAATCTTTAAGTTTGACTTTGTCTGAGATCAATGATTAAAAGTCCTAGTTTTTTTTCTAATAAATTCTATTCTTGATTCTTGATGTAGTGTTTCTGTAAATCTCTTATTTCCTATCCCTGCTAACTCTCCATTTTAACTTGCCTTACTATTACTTAATCTCCCCCCACCCATGGATCCCTCCCTTATCCTCTTCTCCTCATATTTTCCTTCCCTCTTTATTCCATTCCCATTAAGCTACATACTCTGATTAATCTAAATACCCTTCTGTATGCCAATGTATCCTTTATCCCTTGCCCATCAAGCTACATCTTGTCCCATTGCCATAAACTGAAACTTCCTTCTATTTCTCACTTTATCCTATTTCTTCTCTCCCTCCCCCACCCTTATTTCTTTATAGATTTTGTAGTGTGCCATACTCTTCATGGCATATATGTAGTATTGCCTATTTAATTATTGTATATTGTAATATATAATATTGCCTACTATTAGGTTTTCAGAACTATGAACCTCCCTACCCCCGTAATATTTCTGTGTCTATTCTTCCTCTCCAACTCATTTGTACAACATAATGACTATTTTTAACTTTTCCTAGACAGTTTTGCTTTTAAGCATCAGATCATACTGAACTCCACCCCAATCTTTCCTTTGAGCTACCAAATTACTGATGTCAATTTTAAACACATGATATACATTTCCATGTTAAAACAAACAAACAAACAATTTGTTTATGTTAAGTTCCTTGTAACTGATCTTTGATATTGGCTCTTAGGTGTTAGATTTTCTATTAAGTTCAGGTTTGGCTGAGACAAAGTCCTAAAAATCTGCAAGTTTGCTGAATGTCCATTTTTCCATTAAATGTTATGGATAATTTGCAAGATATGATATTTTTATCTACAAATCTAGTTCTTTTGATTGCCAGTATATATGACCACAGGACCTTCAGTCTCTTATTATGGCTACTGCTAAGTCCTGCACAATTCTTATTCTAGCTCCAGAATATTTGAATTGCTTTTTTCTTGTTTCTTGCTAAAATTTCTCTTTGATCTAGGGATTTCAAAATTTGGCAATAATATTCCCATGTGTTTTCCATAAAAGATCTCTTTGAGGTGGTGAGCAGTTGATTTTTTTTTTTTTTCTGTTACTACTTTTCCTTTATGCTCTATCACTCCAGGACAATTTTCTTGGATAATTTTTTGCATCATTGTGTCAAGATTCTTTTTTTGATCACAGCTTTCAGGTAATAAAATTATTCTTATATTTTATCTTCTTGATCTGTTCTTCATATCTGATGTTTTTCTTATTTTTCACATGTATTTTTTCATCTTGGTTTATTATGGCTTCAATTGGTTTCCCCTTGCCCAATTCTCATTTTCAAATAATTACTTTTTTTCTTTAAGACTCTATCTTCTTTTCTAGTTGATTACCTTTCCCCCCATAATCTTGTTTTTTTGGATGGTTTTTATTATTATTATTATTATTTTTAGTTTTTCTTCGGTCTCTCTCATTTGATTTTTAAAGTCTTTTTTTTTTTTTTTTTCGAGTTCTTCCATAAATTCTCTTTGGGCAGGTAGCCATTTGACATTACCCTTTGGAGTAGAAGATGATTTTTACTTCATAGTTCTTTTCTAAAGAGAAATCCTAGTCTTCCCTTTTCCCATAGTAAGCTTTTATGATTGGATTTTTTCTTCTTTGCTAGTTCATTTTTTTTTTTTTTAAAGAGAAGTATTAGAGTAGGCATCTTTAATCCTGAGGTGGTGGTGGAGGGGGGAATGCTGCCTCTATTTTCATTTCAATTTTTCCTTCTAACCTGGAACCCCAAACCAAAAGCTCCACCTTCCTGCAAATGCCTGTAGCAGGGAGTATCCCTGCCCTTCTACTTCAATACTCACTGAATGTGCTGATTCCATTTTGCCCAGGGCTCTCTCTCAGTAGCACAGCTAGGCCTGGCATTCCTAATCAATCCTAATCAACTGAGTTTCCTTCAGTCTTCCTAGAAGCACAGATCCTTGACTTTCCTGCTGTTTCAGAGGTGAAAGTTCCTGTGGTTTGGCTGAGGGTTTGCATTCAAGTCCTGATAATTCCAGGGCTCTCCCTGGCTTTTTCTGCAAAAGCAACCTGGAGGTGTTTGTACTACACATTGATTAATCCCCAGCTTGGAGTCTTTCTTCAGGTATTCTTAGGTATTATTGTCCCAGAAAGATTCCTGTTCTGCCCCAAATCTTCATTGTTTTTAATCAGTATATGTATGCCCTGAGGTACAAATTTTTCTGTTTGTTGGAGAAATCTGGAGAGCTTTAAAATTTGCTGACTTATTCCATCACCTTTTCAGAATCCTCCCTTCTTCATATTTATGTAATAGGTAAAGAGAGGGAGGGAGCAAATAAGTTTTGTGAAATCTATTGTTTCAACAGAGAATCATAATCTATACTTTCTAGCTCATATCACCCTCATAATTTTTTCCCTCTGCTAAATGTGTATAAATATTAAAATTTTCAGCCCTCTACATTTTCTTTCCTATAACAAAGTGTCATTTCCTCATGCTACTTTTAAAAAATAGTATTTTGTTTTCCCAAATACATGCAAAGATAGTTTTAAACATTCACTTTGGCAAAAACCTTTCAGTCCAAATTCTTCTGCCTTTCTCCTTTTCTCCTCCCTCCCAAAGACAGCAAGCAATCTGATATAGATTAAACATGTGCGAATATTCTAAACATATTTCCATATTTCCTCATTTCCCCAGTCTCAGTGCCAGCTATACAGAAATAGGCCTAGGGATCATTGAATCAGCAGTAGTACTGGTGGCTTCCAGATTTCCCAGCCCACAGATACCAAAGACAACTTGGAATATCAGCAGAAAAAATATCTGGCACCATGATGGGAGTCCAGTGTGCAGTTCCAGTGCAGGCCATCCCAGTACCAGCAAAACAGGAACAGACACACTGATCTCTGAAACATCAGCATCTGAATTATCAAGATCCCTGAGCCCAGAGGCATCAAAGATGACTTGGAAGGTTGCAAGAAAGGTTTATCAGGTATGGTGAGAGGATCTTGGGAAACAAACAAACCAGGAGTGGGCATGGGCAGTCATAGCTTCTTCATTTTCAGCTCACAAGAAGTCTTTTTACTAGCACTGAGGAAGGATTTTTATATTTTAGCACCTAAGAACTTACAGCTACAGTAGGGGAGGGATATGTCTAATAGTTCCAGAAAAGAAAAGCATGCTTGTGTGGTCAGTTTCCTAGAGGGATCTCTGAAAAGAGCTGTATAAAACCCTTGAAGCTTGAGACAATGCATCTTCCACCCTGGAAAGAGAACTATATTTTTAACAGAGTCAAAAGCCAAGTAATAGGCTAGAAAATAGAACAGACAATAGAAAAAAGGTTTTGACCATCGAAAGTTAATGGTGACAAACATTAAACACACACACACACTCAGAAGAAGACAACAAAGTCAAAGTTCCTACATCTAAAGCCTCCAAGAAAAATAAGAATTGGTCTATGGAAGAGCTCAAAAAGAATTTTGAAAATCAAGTAAGAGAGAAAAGGGAAAAAATGTGAAAATAAGATGATACAAAAGAAAGTAGAAAATGTAAACAAAGAAAAGAATGTCTTAAAAGGCAGAATTGGACAAATGGAAGAGACACAAAGGCTTACTGAAGAAAATAGGGCCTTAAAAATTAGAATTGAGCAAATCATTGCTTCATTTTTTTCTTTCATTGGAGGCAAGTTCACCCTTTTACTTTCTTACTTTCTCTCTCTCTCTCTCTCTCTCTCTCTCTCTCTCTCTCTCTCTCTCTTTCTGTGTGTGTGTGTGTTTCTTGCAAACAACTTATTTTAGGATTCTAGCTTTTAATCCTATCTACTTCTCTACTTCTACTACTACTTCACTATCTACTATCTACTTCATTTTTTATGGGATAGTTCATTCCATTCACATTCACAGTTAAGATTATTAACTCTATGTTATTAACTATAATATTAACTCTAAAACCTTGGTTTTCTTCTTTCCTTTTTAAATCAATTAACCAATTTTGTTACTTTTTCCATAAAATTAACTCTTAGTCTTATTTATTAAAGTTTTCTTACTTTAAAATGAATAAATCTTTTTTCAATTTTCAGATTTTCAAATTTTGTATTTAATTGGGAGTTTTAAATGTTTTCTTTTTCTAGTTTTTTTTAGTTGCATGCTCAATTCAATGGCTTCCTCTTTTTTTTTTTTTTTTAATTCACGTAAGCACCTAGAGATCTAAAATTCAATTCACCTCCTTAACTTTTTTTGTTTATTTTGTGGTTAGATTTATCTAGTTCTGATAGAGAGAAGTTGAGATCCCTCAGTAGTATAATTTTGCTTTATTCTTGTAACTTACTTAACTTCTCCTCTAAGAATCTGGACACTATTCTTCTTCATACATACATGTTTAGTATCGATATTACTGCATTATCTATGGTATCCTTAAGCAAGATTTAGTTTCTTTCCTTGTCTTTTTTAATTAGATCTACTTTTGCTTTTGCTTTGTCTGAGATCACTATTGCTAGCCCTGATTTTTTTTTTTTTTTGCTTCAGCTGAAGCATAATATATTCTACTCCAGCCTTTTACTTTCTTACTTTCTCTCTCTCTCTCTCTCTCTCTCTCTCTCTCTCTCTCTCTCTCTCTGTGTGTGTGTGTGTGTGTGTGTTTCTTGCAAACAACTTATTTTAGGATTCTAGCTTTTAATCCTATCTACTTCTCTAGTTCTACTTCTACTTCACTATTTACTATCTATTTCATTTTTTATGGGATAGTTCATTCCATTCACATTCACAGTTAAGATTATTAACTCTATATTTCCTGCCATCATATTTTTCTCAGGTTATATTTTTCTACTTTCACCCTTTCCATTCTCATTAGTGTCTGTTTCTGATCTCCTTCCTCAATCTACCTTCTGTTCTGCACCCCCTCCTTCTTGTCCCTTTCTCTTTCTACTTCTGCCTTCTCTTTAATTAGCCTTCTACTTTCTTTTTCCCTCCTACTTCTTTACTAACTTATGTATGATATTCCCTCTATAAGTCAAAAATGATAAGATTAAGGTTTAAACAATGCTTATTTCCCTCCTCCTTCCTTTCAACTGTAATAAATCTTTTGTGCCTCTTCATGTGACATAATTTACTCCATTTTATCTCCCCTTTCCTCTTTTTCCACTACAGTCTTTTTTTTTCACACCTAATTTCTTTTATATCATCCCATTAAAATTAACTTATACTTACACACTCTGTCTTATACCCCTTTTAATTGCCCTGACAAAGATATAGTTCTTGAGTCACAAGTATCATCCTCCCATGTAGGAATGTAAACATTTTGACCTTTAAAAATATAGTCTTTCTTCTTCCTGTTTACCTTTTTATGTTCCCTGATTCTTGTTTTTGAAGGTCAAATTTTCTGTTCATCTCTTATCTTTTCATCAGAAATGATTGGAAACCCCCTATTCTAATGAATGTCCATCTTTCCCCCTGAATGTTCATGTATAATTTTTCTGGATCGTTGATTCTTGGTTACTGTCAAGCTCCTTTGTCTTCCAGAATGTCATATTATCTAGGCTTTATGGGCCTTTAATATGGAACCTGCAAGGTCTTGTATAATCCTGACTATGGCTTCTATCTGAATTGTTTCTTTTTGGGTGCCTGCAATATTTTCTCCTTGATTTGATAATTCTGGAATCTAACTATAATATTCATTGGAGTTTTTACTTTGGGGGTTTCTTTCAGAAGGTGACTGGTAGATTCTTGCAATCATTTAACTATTATTAACTATTTTGTTCCCTGGTTTTAGGATATTGGGACAGTTTTCCTTGATGATTTCTTGAAAGATGTTGTCCAGACTCCTTTTTTAATTGTAGCTTTCAGGAAGTCCAATAATTGTTACATTGTCTCTCCTGGATTTACAAACATGACTGATAAACAGGACATAATTAACAGAGGGAAGACATTAGAATTACAAGGAGTTTCTTATAAAATATGGAATTATAGTTAGGATTTAAAGGAAGTTGGAGAAATCATCAAGCAGAAAGAGTTTTCCAGAGATAGGAAACAGCTCAAGAAAATACCAGAGTAGAGAAATGAAGTGTCTTATTCATGGAATAGCATGGAAATTAATGTCACTAGATCACAGGGTATGTGGTAAGAATAAATTATGAAAAGACTGAAAAGATACGAGAGGTCTAGGTCATGAAGGGCTTTGAACCTCAAAGAGAAGATTTTGTATTTCATCCTGGAAATTATAGGGAGCCACTGAAGTTTATGGAGTAGAAAAGTGACAAGATTAAACCTTCATTTGAGGAAAATCACTTCACCAATTAAATGGAAGATGTAATGAAATAGGGAGAGACTTGGGATAGAGGTAAACAAGCAGAACTGACCCCCATATATGCCCATAGAGACAGTGGGATGCTACATTCTTCAGAGGACTTAAGAGACACAGCAGCAGACAAGGCCAGTTTAACAACTGTGTCAAGGATCTTGAAATAGATTTAAGAAAAGTAGATTGGGCCATAGTAGGGAATAAAATCAATTCCCATTTAATGACTATGAAAGGAAGAAAAGAGAGAAAGATCAAAAACCATTATCTGTAGTGACCATCAAGAAAGGAGCCAAAAGCCAGGAATTACAGCAGAGGGCACAGCTTAATTCTATACATATCATACTAGAGGCAATGGTATTCAGACTACAGAGAGGTCAGAACAACACAAGTGCTGGCTATCTTATCCAAGAGCACATAAAGCAGAGATCCCTGTACAAAGTTCCAATCTGTAAACTAAGGAATAAGATAAAAAGAGAGAAAACACTGAGTATAATGAAAAAAAAATATATTGGTTAAGAGAAATTAAATGGTTAACGCAGAATGGCAATTCCATAGCAAGAACAAGTAGTAACTAAAATAGGAAAGCCATGATTACTAGGACTCTAAGAGTAGTTAAAAGTGTTGAATTAGAGATAAATGAAATGAAGATTCTTGAGGAGGAAAAACAGAAGGAAACTACATAGCTTAAAATACAAGATAGAAAGTTTTTATCCAAGAACTGTACTCCCTGAAAATAATAGAAAGAAGTAAATGAGAGTCAAGAATAATATAAAACAACATATTATCCCTCCCCCAAAAAAGAAAAAAAAATCTAATACCAAGAAAAAACAAAAGATGACAGGGGAAGAAATGAAGATCACCTAAGATATTTACTATAGAAAACAATTAAAATTGGTCCAAGAAAATAATTGCATCATTTAGAATCCCTGAAAATCATGACCAAACCAAAAAAAAAAAGTAAACATAGTTCAGAAAAATTATCAAAATTGTCCAGAACCATTACAATCAGATGGCAAATTTAAAATAAGAAGAATTTAATGATCATCTCTTGAAAGTAAATCTAAATTGAAAACACCCAGAAACACCAAAGCTAAACCTTCCAATTTAGAGAAAAATACTGGATATTGCAAGTATCCTGAAATAGCTCAAGAACCAGAGAAATAGTCAGGATCACAGAAAGCTATATTATAACTACCATAAAGATGAGAAAATCTTGGAATTGCAAAGGGAAAAAGGCTGATAACTAAGAATAACCTATCCAAAATTGAATATAATATCACAGGGGAAAGAATTCATATTAATACAACACTTTCAATCATTTCAGATGAAAGCTG
Source organism: Antechinus flavipes (assembly GCF_016432865.1). NCBI lineage: Eukaryota > Metazoa > Chordata > Mammalia > Dasyuromorphia > Dasyuridae > Antechinus > Antechinus flavipes. The sequence goes on from NC_067401.1 coordinate 159,229,840, forward strand.
TGTAGAATCTTTGAAATTCAAACAAGGGAAACAAGATAAATCTAGAAAAATAAATACATTTGAGCAATTGTAAGAGTAAATAATGATGAAGTTATTATGTTTAATAAAAAAAGAATGTCATTATTTTCAAGGGATATAGAACAAGTAAAAAAAAAAAAAGCAAGCCTGTGAAATGTGTGGGTTTGTTCTGTTCGCTTGGTTTTCAAGAAAGGAAAAAAATTTAGAGATAAACAAACAGAAGAAGAAATGAAAAGGAAAGAACTTATTTGTCATAAGTGTTCAAGAATATAAAAACACGAAGGAAAAGATGGAAAAAGAAGACATCTCAAGAATGTCACATTTATCTAAATTAGACAAATGAGATTTGAAGAAATACTGAAGCTTGGTGAAGAAAAATATCAAATTCCATGGGAAACTATGAAGGAACAGACATTAGTAATACCAAGATTTAAGAGGGTAGATTTGAGGAAAGAATGGTCAAAAATAAAATGAACTTCCCTATGGATCACATAGATCATATGGAGGAGGGGAATAAAAGAAGAAAAAGAAAGAAAAACCAGAATTGGGTTAGGTAAAGAGGTAAAGGAGTGAAAGTAGAACAGCTCAATTAAAGATTACAAATGTTTAAAAATATATATATTACAAGTGGTCATATTTTTTCTTTACCATCTTTATAAATAAGGAGGGGGTTAAAGAATGTAATGATGAGAAATACACAATTTACTATTAAAATTATAAATATGAATGGCATAAACTCCTTCCTTCCTCCCTAAAAATAGAATGGATTTAAAAAGCAAAATACAACCCTCCTTCCCTCCCTCCCTCTCCGCCTTCCCCCTCCACGCCCCCCCCCCCCCCCCGCCACTTTCTCTCTTTCTCTCTCTCTCTCTCTCTCTCTCTCTCTCTCGTCCGTCTTTCTGGTCTCTGTTTACACACACACACACACACACACACACAGATATTTACAAGAAACATTACTTTTTATCTAAAATTTCATAAGGCGTTAATCAAGCAGAATGCATTATATAGGCCTCAGGTAAATTTGAAAAAAGTAGGTGTGACAATCAGACAAAGAAAGTAAGAAAAGACATTTAAAAGAGACAAGCAAAGAAACTGCATTATACTCAAAACCACCATAGAAAATGCCTCCCCATTCCACACACACTGAAAAGCAAAGCACCGAAGTATTTAGTTATTTATTAGTATATAATCATTACTAATATAATAATAATTATTATATTCATATAATATATATTTGATATATGTTTATATAATTTTTATATAATTATTAAATAAATTATTTAAAAGCAGGAGTTCTTAACTTATGGTGGTTTGGTGGGGAAGATGGGGCATGCACTCCTTTGACAGTCTAGTGAAGCCTATTTTTTTTTCATAATACTTTGCAACTGCATAAAATAAAAAAATATAAATTTCAAATATAACGTTACATAAAAATACAACTAGCAATATATATATATATATATATATATATATATGTATATATATATATATATATATATATATAAAACCAGCAAGTTTAAGGATCCAAGAATCCCTGATTTAAGGAAAAGTTAGTCTAATTACAGGGAGAAACAGAAACAAAACCATAACAGTTGGACTTTAATATATTATTTTCAGATCTAAATAAAAATAACAGACAGAAAAAAGAGAAAGAAGTTTAGCCCCTGAATAGAATTTTAGGAAAGTTGGATATGATAGATCTCTGGAGAGTTTTGAAAGGGAACATAAATATTTATACATACTTGTCAGCTGTGTATGACACTTTTATAAAAACTGACCTTGTTTGAGATATGAAAATTTCAGAAACAAATATTTGAAGATGGCTTCAAACTTAAATGGATACTAAATAATTTAATTAAAATAAATCAATTAGGAAAGTGACAAATAAAAGACAACTAAACACTAAGAATAGAAATTTAGAAAATCAAATTTAAAAAGTGAAATCAGCTGAACTCAAAGAAGGGGTATAAATCAACCTATTAAACTCTACCTCTCATTAAACATTTTCTATCCCCAACAAATGAGAACACTTTTTAGTAAAGTCCATATGGCACACAGTTTATAATGAATCCACATATTAACATATCCATAAAATGTGCCTACCATGACTGGTGGACCTAGAAATTAAACTCACCAAATAATATGTAGTGTTAAATTTAACAAACAGGTATCATTTTTACAAATGATAATCTATTTTACAAATAGATTACTGCTCTTCTTTGTGCTTACAGAGATCTTCCCCAACCTAATGATAATAAAGGACAAACAAAAACTTTTTTTAAATAAAGGAATATCAAACTTTCTCCCATCAATGGAAAAGTCTGATTTCAGCAAAGTTTCCAAGATAGAAAGGAAACCTGGAATAGACTAAGAATCACCCCCTCACCTTTAATAAAAAATATTATTATCCTAAGTTTAAAAAAAATTCTTCTGAGATTCTGAGTCATATAGAGCACATGAAAATTTCCCAATGGACCTTCAATGTTTTCCAGGAGTAATACAGAAGACAATTCACATAGAGCTAGGTCAAAAAGCCTAATTTAAAAGGAAAACATAGCTACACAAGACCCAGTAGTCAATGACTCTAATAATTTATTGTATGATAAACCCAAAGGCTCCAGTTTCTGGGAAAAAACTCTCTATTTGACAAAAACTACTAGGTAAATTGGAAAATAGTATTGTAGAAACTAGGAATAGATCAACATCTTACACCCTATATCATGATAAGGTCGAAAGGAGTTCATGATTTAGACATAAAGGGTGACACTAAAAGCAAATTAAAAGAGCAAGGGATACTTTACCTATTAGTTCTTTGGAGAATGGAGGAATTTATGACAAAACAATAAAAAGAGATCATTATGAAATGAAAAATGGATAATTTTGATTACATTAAATTTAAAAAGTTTTGCACAAACAAAACCAAGGCAGCCAAGAGTAGAAGAAAACAGAAAGATGGCCAACAATTTTTACAGCCAACATTTCTGATAAAGGCCTCATTTCTAAAATATACAGAGAACTGGGTCAAATTTTTAAGAATACAAGTCATTCCCCAAATGATAAATGGTCAAAATAAAAAAAAAATGCTCAAAATTACTACTGGTTATTGTTGCCTTTCATCTTCTAATTTCCCTTCTATCCATTATATAGCCTTCTTGTACACTCTTGTTTATTTGTTGTCTCCTTAATAGATGGTGAACTCCATGCATATAGAGACTATTTTGCTTAAAAAATATGTTTTGTTTCTCTTGTACTCAGTTTAGTGTTTAATACATAGAAAGCTGCTTTATAAATATTTATTCATTGGCACTCATAAACCCTACAGAAGTGTGGAGTTTCCTTAAAAAGGATTAGGTACTAAGGGCTTCTAGGCTATTAGACAAACTTTTTCCTTTGGCCTTGAAGTCCATACAGATTTCAAACAAACTTTTTAGACTAATGTTACAAGCACTCTAGGTCTGCACAAAATTCAAACAAACATAAAATTAACTTGGATTTGCTCCCACAATGTCTTCTAGGTTAATCATAACCTAGACTCCCATTCTACTCATACTACCTTCCATACTATAAAACTATTCCTATTGCAAATATCAGTACAAAAATCATTTAACCAAGAAAAAATACATATACCAAATAAACTGATTTGACTTGTAAAGAACCAATTATCTATCTATGGTCTAAAACAAATTAATAACATACTAATTTTTCACTAGGATATCCCTGCTATACTGAGGAATCCATGAAGGAGAATCTTTGATGAAAAATCTCTCCAGTGGATCTCAGCAAATATTTTGGTGATGAAAATATATCCAAATGAATTGTTCATAGTGCACTCTTTACTTTGAACAATTCCCCATCAAATCTTCAGACTGGATTCCAAGTGGGGTGATTACTAATCTAGGGAACTCTGTGGTCTGTGCTCTTTCATTATTGCTTGAGTCCCTAGCAGTTTGCTTTCCATTAAAAGTCAGCCAGGAGACTTACTTAGTTCATAGCAAAAACATCTGTATACTTTTGGAAAGTATACTGCCAAGGTAAGTAAACTTAGCCACAGCATTCAAAATTTCTACATTTATTGTAACTAATAGTTCCACATATAGATGGTGTGTGCTGGCTGATGGAGAACCTGTATTTCCTTCATATTAATTATTAGATTAAAAATCAGTGCAAGTAGCAGAGAATCAAACCAAACTTTATTACATTTCAGCTTCAGAAGTTGCAATGAGTACAAAATCATCTGCAAACAAAAAAAAATTATGCACCAACTTTTCCTCCACTTTAGCCTTGGTTAAGTAGATGTTACAAGTTAAATAATTTACTGTAATGTTCTTCTTTTCTAAAATATAATCGTTCTCTGGGTGCAGGTTTCTTGGAGAGGTTTTCTGGAGGCAGCCTTAGTTTCAGTTTAGAGTAATAATCACCTCAAATGCAGCCAGGAGTTAAAATCCAGTTCTTTATTGTCTCTTCCAAAATAGCCCAGTTAGCTGTCTTTGGTTCTGAGAGCTTTCATTGCTAGTCTTTTGCCTCTGCCAGCTTCTGCCTCTAGCTCAATGACTCCTGGCTTCTCAATCCCCTCAACTGACTGACTTCTGGCTTTCAATCTCTTCAACTTAATCTTCACTGACTTGTAGCTCTCAATATCTTCAACTGACCCCAGGAGCTCCTTATATATGATCTCTTAAAGGTGTGAACCCAAAGGTTGACTCCTCCTCTGAGAGAGTGGAATTATGGGTTTCTGACTTGTGAATCTCCTGAACTTGTGAACTCCAATGTGTAAACTCTCTTAAAGGTATGAGCTCTAATGTGTGAACCAATTACCTAAGCATTGTTTTCTATCAATTCCATTGAGTTAACACCTTGTTTCAAGTTCTGACTCATAACATCTCCTGCTTTCTTTTGATTTTGAACATAAGGTGGTTATGACATCCATGACTTCTCAAGGAAGTGAGAACCCCAAAAAGGTGATCACACCTTCCCTGACTACTCAAAAAAGAAGTGAAAACACTATCAAAAGAAGATGGTCACACCCTCCCTGACATCTCAGGAAGGGAGATGAAAATACCAAAGGAAATGGGAAATCAAACCAGATTAGTGGGTTTCTAAAGGAGCTCACTTGAAACAGATATACATAAATCCATCAATATGGGAGGTATTACACACAATTACATAAATTACACAAGCACATAGCAATATAACAAAGGTTGGTAGTAATGTAACAAATAACATGAATCAACATGAAGAATTTATACATGTTCATAAGTCCTAGAAATAGTCCAAAAGGAATCCATTGTCCATTAGTTCATGTGCCAGGAATCCAATATTTCCTGCAAGCTTTGAAGTACTGCAATAGTCTCATCAACAATTTTTCATCTCAAGGAATTCAATGATTCTTGCTGGTTTTTAAGAACTGAAACAGTCTCATCTTGTGTTAGGGAATCCAATAATTTCTGCTGGTTTTCAAGTCCTGCAAAGGTCTCATTATCAGCCATGCTTTGTCAGTGTCAGATGTTTCTTAGATCTTCTCTTTTGTTTTGAGGTTTTTCTCCTTTTCTGTCTCTCTCCAGGTGCTCGTTGCCACCCATTTGTTTTCTTCTCCATCTGTAGGAACATAAGCAAACCCTCTCTGACAGATAGTTAACCTATCTAATTCCCTTCTATTTACCACTTTTGGGATTTCTCCTCATCATCTGGCAATTACATTGGAACTGTTTGCACTGGATACTGTCCTGTTGGGTTAAAAAGCCTGTATTCTCCCAAACTGTAATCTCTTTCTGCCATGTGATTACTTTTAGGCTGATAGATCACATCAGAGTCCTGACCTTCTAAAGACTCTCTAGGTGTAACCTCAACTGCCATCATGCCCCACCTGTCTTTTGATTGTTATCTTAGAGCTGGGCCCTGCCTCTCATTTCCCTGGGTCAATCTACATGCTGAAGCCCAGTGGAAGCCTCAGTTGCATTTTGGACATGGGATTTTAGGTCTTCTCTCACCCTATCTTTTCACTCTATCTCCATAACCTACAATGAGCTCTCAAATGTCTAACTTTTCCACACTGAAAACATTGATGAATTTCTCTAGAATTCCTTTGCCAAGAAGGATCCTGTCTTCCCATGTTCATCATAGTTTGGGTATAATAAGCATTTGTGCCCACGGTGGCACAGCATCTGATGATCTCCTCTAAAGGAGCACCTTTATCTAGTCCCCATATAATTCTTTTGCAAACCTCATTGGCATTTTTCTTAGCCAGATGTCTGGTCATTATTTCTGTAGCTGCATTATCTCCAATGGTTCTTGTTATAGCTGTTTGCAAACGTCCCACAAAATCAGCAAAAAGTTCATTGGGACCTTTCTCTATTTTTGTGAAGGCTTTATATCCATCTTTCTGTCTGGGGAGAGAACCCCAAGCTTTTATTGCAGCCTTAAAAATTTGCTCATACATTGTTATGGGATAATTAATCTGTTCTGAATTCTCTCCATACTGACCTTCACCAGCTAGTTGGTCAAAAGTTATTTGTACATTAACTCCTATTTGCCTATTTCGCTGGGCTTGAATCCTACATAATTCATGATACTCCAAAAGCCACAACAAGTTTTGTCCCAGTTCTAAACATGTCTTTGCTATGGATTTCCAATCACTTGGGATTAAGATTTCATAAGACAAATTATCTAGTAACATCTTAACATAAGATGATGTAGCCCCATAAAGAGTGCAACCCTTTTTCAAATCCGTAATTTTTTTCAAATTAAAAGGAGTATATCTTCTCCCTATTTGACCTGAAGAGTCAAGCTCTTCAATCATAGGCTATGCATTTATAAAATCAGATACATCTTGTCCTTCATTTTTTGCCCTAATTAATGCCTTTTCTAAACTTGTCACAGGCTCCTTAATAGGTGATTCTGATTGCATTACTGCCTTTCCCCCTCCTCCTTCTTCTACCATCCATGAAGAGTTAATTGAGGGGGCAGGGTCATGAGATGAGGAATGATCTAATTTCTCCTACTGTGAATCTGATTCTTCCTCCTTTTCACCTAGTTTAGTTGGCACTTCCCCCTCTGCTCTTTCTTTTTTTCCCTCATTCTAACACTTTTATAATTTCTTATAGCCAGTTGCATTAACTTGTATGTATAAAATATATTTTTGGAAATTGAGTTTGGATTAGAATTGTAGTATTCACCTAGTTGCTCTCCTACTAATTTCCACTCATTGGATCCAATTCTTTTTCTGTAGAGAACCAAGGAGATATGTACTGTACAGTTTTTAAAAGATCAATGATATGCTCCCAGGTTATAATTAAACCTTGATTTTTTATAAGTCTGGCAATGGTATCTAAACATTTTCCTTGAAGAGAAACAGAAGGCTGTTTTCTAAACATCTGTTCCATCTTAGATGAAATTCTACTTTAGCTCTTTGACAAAATTTCTTTGTTGTACTCACCCTAATTTCTGGGTTGAGGAGACTTTTCCACTGGATCAGGATCAGAGGTTTTTCCATTGAGATCAGGATCAAAGCTTTTCCACTGACATCAAGGTCCTGTCAGTCCCACGTTCAGGTGCCAAAATGTGGTATTCTTTTCTTTTCTAAAATATGATGGTTCTCTGGGAGCAGGTTTCTTGGGGAGATTTCTGGAGGCAGCCTTAGTTTCGGTTCAGAGTAATAATCAGCTCAAATGCAGCCAGGGATTAAAGTACAGTCTTTATTGTCTCTTCCAAAATAGCCTGGTAAGCTTTCCTTGGTTCCAACAACTCTTGTTACTAGTCCTTTACTTCTGCCTCTGCCAGCTTCAGCCTCTCCTCTTCCGAATCCTTTGTTCCACCTGACTGCAGTCTCTGGCTTTTCAATGTCCCCAACTGACTGACTTCTGGCCTTCAATCTCTTCAACTGACTCTTCACTGACTTGTAGCTCTCAATATCTTCACCTGACCCTCGCTGAGACTGAGAGCTTCTTATATATGATCTCTTAAAGGTGTGAACCCAAAGGTTGACTCCTCCTCTGAGAGTGGGATTGTGGGAGGTGTAAACTCTCATACTGAATCCTGAAATCTCCCAATTTGTGAACTCTAACATGTGAGCTAATGTGTAAACTCTCTTAAAGGTGTGAGCTCTAATGTGTGAACCAATTACATAAGCATCCTTTCTCTCAATACCACTGAGTTATCACCTTGTTTCAAGTTCTGGCCCATAACATCTCCCACTTTCTTTTGATTTAGAACAGAAGATGGTCATGACCTCCCTGACTGCTCATGGAGGTGAGAACCCCCAAAAAGAAGGTGATCATGCCTTCCCTGACTGCTCAAAAAAGAAGTAAAAACACCATAAAAAGAAGATGGTCACACCCTCCCTGACATCTCAGGAAGGGAGATGAAAACACCAAAGGAAATAGGAAATCAAATTTACCATCAATGTGGTAGCTGACCTTGATACTATGTTCATGTTGTAGGCAGCTGACAATATTGCTAAAAAAAATTGCTTTACTCCACTGTTAATTATGAAAGTGTGCGATCATCTTATCATCCAAAACCCAGTCAAGCATGCCATCATGAAATTGATGTACAATAATGACAAACTTTTGTAAACAACCAAATTTTGACATAATTTTCCTTAAGCCTTTACTACTGAAATGTCAAAGACTTTGATTATACTTATGAATGTTGTTTATAGAGCTCTGTTCTGCTCTTGGCATTGAACAAATATCATATGAATCATTCTTTGGCCCTTTCTGAAGCCACAATAGCTCTCAGTATTTGGGAAGATCCAAAAGGAAAGTGCGGGAAAGAAGAGGTATTAGACTGTCTACCAAACTGAAGATTTACAAAGCCATTGTGATGATCTCATTGTTGTATGCCCATGAAATCTGGATGGTAAACCAGTGCTATGCCAGAAAACTGGATCACTTCAATTTCAATTATTTCAAAAAGATTCTGAAGATAATTTGGCAAGTTAAGGTACCAAAAGTAAAGTCCTTTCTCACACTAAAATGCCAAGCATTCAAATTTTACTGCAGAGAGTACAACTCTGATTAGCACATTGAAAGCCAAAAATATATTTGACTATTTTACAGAGAATTCTTGTAAGAGAACTCTCTTGTAGAAAACTCTTACAAGAAAGGTGTTCATATAGTGACCAAAGAAGCAATACAAGAATATTCTCAAGATCTATCTGAAGAAATTTGGAATCAATTATGTGACATGAAAGATGCTGAGAAAGTACTGCCTGGAACAACTTCCCCATCTCAAAGAAGGCACTGTTTTCTATGAGTAAAGTAAAACTGTAGTAGCTCAAAACAAATGTGAGATGTACAAATTTAAGACATCTCTACTCCAAATGCATATGGATTATTTGAGCCTTTTGAGCTCATATTGGTTTGATCAGGCACAGCTGAGCACACCGTAGTCTGATTCCAACATGTGGGTCTTCAAGAAAAAAGAACTAACCAATCAAACAAGCAGCAATGGCATTTACTAAAATGGCATGGTAAAAGCAGGAGCTATAAAGTATTTCTACTATAAGCTTAGGACAAACTTTCCCATTAAAAAAAAAAATTACCTGTGCTGTGAGCCCTAACTTAAAAGGATCCTGGTAGTGAGCCAATAGTGAATTTCCCCTAGTGCATAATCTTCTCTGGGCAAAATGCCAGCTCAGCTTCCAGAGTATGCTTCTTTCTGCAGTGCAACTTTCAAATGTTAGTGCCAACTCTCTTTCTCTCTTACCTTTCATTTTTGGCCAAGAAGTGACTGCCTTTTTGTATTTTTGTTTGTCTGGTGAATGTGTCTTAGTTCCCTCAACTATACCTGAAACTCTCTCCTCTTTCTATATGTATGTCTTCTAGGTGTTTACTAAGAGAAACCATGATTGCTGGGGTTTGGAGAGAAGAGAAAAATCCCTTTCCTAACCCTAAGAGTGACCTCCTTTCAGGAGAAAAATTCTTTTTCCATTTTACAAAAATTCCATCTCACTCTCAAACTCTATCAACTTATTTTTAAATCACCTAGATGTGTAGGCATTGTTCAATCAATGGTATTGATAATACTACTCAGAGAAAGGTGGTTGTAGTGTCAACACATCAATATGCCATCATTTTTGCTTAACTTTGGTGACACAGTTAACTGAGTAGGAGGAGAGAGAGGAAACTAAATCCTCCCTCCCTTATATATTATTGTTATTTATGTTTATTCAGATATTTGCAATGTCAAAATTTTCTTAGATTGTCATTATAATTCTTTAGAAGCCATAGTAAGTCTTTGAAACCATCAGGACACTAGTCAGGACCAAAAAAGTAAATAATCTAGTAAAATGTTATACAGCATTTGAAAATAGTTTTAATATTAAGTGAATTCAACTAGATACTGATTTTTTTTTTAAATAGAGCTCAGAGCATGTGTGACACCTCTCTTACATAAAATATCTGATTAATTAGAACATTTAATTATATACTAGCAAAACTCAAGGACAGAATGCAATACAGGAGAAAGAGATCTAAGTTGGAAATTAAAACTATTGGAATCTTAACTACATTGCTATTAACTGTTACTTTGGGCAACTCACAATCTTTTAATATCTTGTTTTCTTCAGCTACAGTATGAGGGGCCAGACAAAATGCCGTTTTAAAGCAATTCAGGAGCATCCACAATTTACAAAAACAATATAGTACAATTTTATAGTATCCACATTTTATAAATACAAAAGGAATCTGGTTTACCTTTTTATTTTGTATAAAAAAAAGTTACCTGTACTTTCTGAAGAAATTTGCCCATTGCACAAATAATAGCCTTCTTTAAAACAGAAATAAGCAGGAAGAAGTAGAATTAGTTTTCAAGTAAAACAATGTATTGTTGAATTTTTTAAGAGCAGAAAAGAATAGCAAGGAAAGTGACAAAATGCTTTCAATAGGAGAAACAATTTGTTTTGGGTTGTTTCTTTTTTATAACTTTTCTTAGCTCGATTCATCTAGCAGGCCATCTATAATAGGAAATGTCTACGTACATAATAACTAGGCTCTAAGCTGTTTTTTCCCTTTTTTTTGTATGCCCGGTGTTTAGTACAGTGCCTAATACATAGTAAACACTTGATAAATGCTTGTTAACTGACTGAATCTGTCTTGCTTTGGTGAGGTTGCATATAAATCTTCTAAAATTTGATGGGAAAATTTTTAAAATTTGTACTTGGATTACTATCAATTTAGTTGGATTAATATCAATGCTTTTGTACTCTCAAGATGAGTTAGATGATAAAGAAACTCCAAACAATGTCATCTAATGCCAGACACTTTTCTTTTTCTCAATGCTACTAAAACCCCATAATAAGGTTTGTAATTCTCCTTTTTGGAAAACAGATTTCAATAAGCTTTTAGCATAGTGATAATTTCCCAATCTTTTGAAACATTCTTTCATTTTTCTTAAGTCCTTCAGATTTCTGGATATCCTACTTACAGGTGACCTTTTGCTGTGAACTCAATAGAGTGGCTAAGGGGAGAAATGAATCAATGCTTCAGAATCCCTTTTCTCTGCCTCCAAGGGAAAAAAAAAATTATAGCATCTCGCCTTGATATGAAGGCTCTCCATTGACATCCAGTTTCATAGTGAGGATCCTTCAATGTTGGCTTCAGATAAAGGACTCAGCACCACTGGTATAGTGATGCCAGAAGATTCTTCCAGAGTTTTTCTATAAAAGTGTTTCTAATATTTCTCACAAATGAACTTATGTGTGTTTAATTACAGTAATGTCATTTCACTAACATTTAAAAAACCTAATTCTGTCATAAAATCTCTTTTTTTTTAGGGCGGGGGGCTGGGGCAATTGGGGTCAAATGACTTGCCCAGGGTCACACAGCTAGGAATTATTAAGGTCAAATTTGAACTCAGGTCCTTCTGACTTCAGGATGGTGCTCTATCCACTGCACCACCTAGTTGCCCTATTCTTTAAGTCAACAAATTAGGTCGTCAAATAATTTTTGAAGGGTAGCTAATTTTGTAAAAAAATATTTATCAGTTATCATGTAACTAATTTAACATTGTGTTCTATTCTACCAGTATATCAGAGTACAGATGTAATCATGCATTCAGTGAAATGGCTTAAAAAATTAAACAAAGTCAAGACAAAAATCAATACTAATCAACTCCTTTTTATAATATGACTGGACAAAAGATAGATAATTTAAATTAATTTATGTAATTCTTTTTCACTGAAGAATCTTTTGTGAAAGGCCTCCTGCCTAGACCATTTATTTGAGCAGTACCCTAAGTCCTGAATATAATTGCTGTTTGTTTAGGGCTGATAGCTTGTGATATATAGGCTTTATATTGTATAAGGCCTTATATACTTGAATCTATTTAACTATAGGAACAGTTAGTAGAGTTCTGATAGTGAAGTAAACATGATTGATTAGTAGCTTAGTTTAGATCAATAAATTTGTGTGCGCTTTAAATCAAAAGTGGAAATAAAAATTAGGTTTGTTTCACTATTGGAGCTCATAAAGCCAATGTAATAATGTTATGGTGAGTTAAAGACTTCTGGAGAATGCTCACAACTAGAGTACTTAGTTCAAATGCCTTGAAGGGGAGGAAAGATATTAAAGTTCTGGTGATATATGATAATTTTTAAAACTTTAATCAATTTTAATTTTCTTGAATAAAACACAGTAGAAGATGTATTCCACTCCCATCATAATTCTGCGATACTACAACAAGCATAAAATGAGTTACGCAATGGCCAACCTTCTGGTGACAAAATCTCTCTGAATTTAGTGAGTCTATGGACAGCAGATAGATAATTCATTTCCAGGTCCACAATTAAGGCTCCTTCAGTATAGCAGACTTATTAGATGCTATATGGTATTGACAGAGTCAGAATACCATACTTCCATATCATAATTAAACAGGCCTAAAGTAGAGGTTGACAGGAAACATCCCTAAGATATTGCCAGAGGTATGAGGCAGCTCAGTATTTAGAGAGAACTGGGCCTGGAGTCAGGAAGACCTAAATTCAAATCTATTTTCAGCCATCTACTAGCTATCTGACCCTGGACAAATCACTTAGCCTTTTTGCCTTAATTTCTTAGAGAAGGAAATGGCAAAGTATTCCAGTTTCTTTGCCAAGAAAATCCCTTGAACAGTATTACTGTATGATGGTCCACAGAATCACAAAGAGTCTAACATAAATTAATAATAAAAAATACTATTTTATTTCCTTTCCCTAATTTGTGTCTACCATGATTTCCTATTTCCTGTTGAATAAAATCTAAATTCTCTGCAGGGATGATTCAATATTAGGAAAATTATTAGCATAATTGACTATATCAATAACTAAATTAACAAAAACCATGTGATCATCTCAATAGATGTAGAAAGAGAATTTGATAAAATCCAACATCCATTCCTATTAAAAACACTTGAGAGTATAAGAACAAATGGACTTTTCCTTAAAGTCAGTAGCATCTATTTACCTATCAGATCTTTGGAGAAGGGAGGAATTTATGACCAAAGAAGAACTAGAGAACATTATGAAAGTGAAATGGATAATGCTGATTACTTTAAATTTAAAAGGTTTTGAACAAAGAAAACCAACAGAAACAAGATTAAAAGGAAAGTAGAAAGCCAGGGGAAAAAATCTTTACAATCAGTTTTTCTGATAAAGGTCTCATTTCTAAAATGCATAAAGAACTGTGTCAAGTTTATAAGAATAGAAGTCATTCCCCAATTGATAAAATTTTAGATGACAAAATTAAAGTCATCTATTGTCACATGAAAAATGCTCTAAATCACTACTGATTAGACAAATGCAAATTAAAACAACTCTGTGGTACCACTTTATATCTCTCAGCTTGGCTAAGAGACAGGAAAAAATAATGATAACTGTGGAGGGGACCTGGGAAAACTGGGACATTCATGCATTGTTGATGAGATTGTGAAGGGAATCTAATCCTTCTGGAGAGCAATTTGGAACTATGCTCAGAGGACTATAAAATTGTTCATATCTTTTGATCCAGCAGTGCCTTTACTGGGTCTGTATCCCAAGGAAATCATAAAGAAGGGAAAAGGATCTACGTGTGCAAAAGTGTTTATAGCAGCTCTTTTTGTTGTAATGAAGAATAGAATAATGACTAGATGATGCCCATCAATTGGGGAGTGGTTGAATAAGCTGTGGTACATGAAGGTAATGAAATATTATTGTTCTATAAAAAATGATGAACAAGCTGATTTTAGAAAAGTCTGGAAAGATTTACACGAACTGATGCTGAGCAAAACAAGCAGAATCAGGAATACATTATACATAATAACAACAAGAATGTGCAATGATCATCTATGAAAGACTTTGTTGTTCTCAGTGATTCAGTGATCCAAAGCAATATCAATAGACTTTTGGCAGAAAATGCCATCTGCATGCCGAAAAAGAATTGAATGTAAGTCAACACATTCTGTGTTCATTTTTTTTTTCCCTCTCCCACCATGGTTTTTCCCTTTTGTTCTGATTATTCTCTCCCAAGATAATTCATAAAGCAATGTGTATTAAAATAAATAAATTAAATTTTTTAAAAAAATAAAAAATGTAATTTTTGCTATTTTGAAATATAAATCTCTATTATGCACAAGTGTGTTTTTTTTTTTTTTTAAAGGAGATAACGGATTCAAATTTCAAAGCCATTTTATTTATGTGTCTCTGAATTTTCAATGACCACTTTTTTGGGCTGAGGGCATCATCATCATTACTATCCTTTCCTTCAATGCCCATTCCCCCAAATTGAAAAGAAAAAAGAAACTCTTCCTTGTAATAAAGAAACATAGTCAAGCAAAATAGTTGACACACAATAGCTGTTTATGAAAAGATGTCTTATTCTGTTCTTCTCTATCACACCTCTATCAGGAAGTGGGATGAATACTTATTCCATAATCAGTTTTCTGGAGTTGTGATTGATTATTGCATTGATTAGAGAGACCCTAAGTCTTTTTTTTTTTAATTTAAATTTTATTTTATTTAATAATAACTTTGTATTGACAGAATCCATGCCAGGGTAATTTTTTACAACATTATCCCTTGCACTCGCTTATGTTTTGATTTTTCCCCTCCCTCCACCCCCCCCCCAAGATGGCAAGCAGTCCTATATATGTTAAATATGTTGCAGTATATTCTAGATACAATACATATTTGCAGAACCGAACAGTTCTCCTGTTGCACAGGGAGAATTGGATTCAGAAGGTAAAAATAACTCGGGAAGAAAATCAAAAATGCAAATAGTTCACATTCTCTTCCCAGTGTTCCTTCTTTGGATGTAGCTGTTTCTGTCCATCATTTTTCCATTGAAACTCAGGTCTCTTTGTCATAGAAATCAATTTCCATCAGAATACATCCTCATACAATATCGTTGTCGAAGTGTATAATGATCTCCTGGTTCTGCTCATCTCACTTAGCATCAGTTCATGTAAGTCTCGCCAGTCCTCTCTGTATTCATCCTGCTGGTCATTCCTCACAGAGCAATAATATTCCATAACATTCATATACCACAATTTACCCAGCCATTCTCCAATTGATGGGCATCCAGACCCTAAGTCTTTCAAAGTTGTTTTTTTTTTTAATTAAACATTGAAGTATAAAATTTTCTTCTGATGGTGCTTACTTCATTCTGCATTATTTCATAAAATCTTTCCATATTTCTTTGTCTTTTTCATACTTCCTTTTACATTTTTAAAATATTTTAATCATAATTTCGTAATGGCATAGTAATATTCCTTTATATTAAAATAAGTAACTTGTCTAGTCATTCCCCAATTGGAGGGTACTCTCTTTGCTAGAGCAAAAAAGTCTTTGAATATTTTTACATACATGAATTTTTCCTTTCTCTTTATTTTGTGTATGTCTATAAGTTGAAGGAAGATTAGGGTATGTATGGCTTTGTGACTTTGGGGAGCATAGTTCCAAATTGATTTCCAAAATAGCTGCCCTACTTCACAGCGTGTTCAACAGCATATTAGTGTGCTCAAGCTCCTCATAAGTCTCTCCAATAATTGTAGTTTTGTATTTTTATCACCTTTGTTAATTTGATGGGTATAAGATGAAATGACAGAGTTGTTTTAATTACTATTTCTCTTATTAAAATACTATTTATTTAAAATGTGAAAATCCCAAACCTTAAGGCACTTAAATTCTACAGTGCATGTAAGTGGAGAAGGAATCTTTCCCTTCTATGAATGCCTAAGGCACTGTCTGTAAGACACAATTTTAAAGAGCATTCATACTTCTCTTTTGTTATTTCATATTTGTATCCCCAAGAAACCTGTAAGTTCTTTAAGGACAGAATCTGTTTTATGCATAATCTTTACAATTAAGCAGTTTTCCAATATAAACACTCTACAGATATTTAAGTATTACTGGATTAATGAAGTGAACTATCTGAACTAGGATGGCTGAGATCTTATATGTTAGAAACAATTTTGGGGGTTAATTTGAGTAATTAGTTTCATTTTTAAAGGCAAGCCCACCATATTAGCTACAAATAAGTCAGGGATTCATAATTGGCAATGGTTTTGGAAAACTCTCTAAATCTTTAATATTTTGAATATTTTCATAACTGAATTTCAATAAAATGGGCTCCTTTGTCTTTTCTATGTATTTCATTTTATGTGTTTAAAAACAATCTAGAAGGGGTCTATTTCACTATATTGCCAAAGAATCCATGACATACAAGCAAAATTTGTAAATCCATTTCCTTATACATGAGTAGCAATGTAGGGAATCATATGGTTACAACTGAATGTAAATTTATTTCTGATACACTTTGCAGAATTTTTAAAATCTTTTCATTGAAATTATCATATATAGATGAATAACTAATAATAGCTAAAAGAATTAAACAAAGAAAACATGAGGATAGTGTTTTAGAAGGTCTTACTATTCACTGTTCCTTTCCTCTAAAACACAAATACTTAATCATCCTATACTTATTACTTCTGTCTGGTGTAACATATGTTCCTTTATGTTACTATAGCTATACCTGATTGTCTCCATGAAAATCTGATATTTGATGACTGACACTGGACAGGGTCATTAGTTTCAGAGGAACACCGAAAAAAAAAATGGGCCACAGGCAGAATAAAAGGGGTCCATGACTTATATACAGTGGCATTTATTTCTAACAACATTCCAATGTAGTGAACATATATTATTTTCCAAGGAAGTTAAAGTGAATGGAATTACTAAGGGTTGTTTGAATAAAACTGATTCCTGCACTGATCTGCCCATTGCACAGATTTTTTTAAGTCCCCTAGTTACCTTGATTGTTCTGTCATTATCCCTAATCAATTGCTTCTTTTCCTCTTCAAACTTCTTTATCACTTCTTGGAGTCGCCTTTCAGCTGCCATTTGCTGGCGGCTGCTTTCTTCCTTCAAAGAGGTAATTGTTGTTTGAAGTTCAGCTATGATCTGCAAGGAGAATAGCAAGCTATGAGTCCTAATTCTACAGTAAAGGGCACTGATTTCTATATGTATTTGTGGTGAATAAGGGATTAGATTTGGCAAATAATTACACAAACTCAGTATTTCAATTATCATATTAACACACATGACATCTCATTTAATTAAAGACTTGAATGGTATAAAACTTATGAAAATTAATTTTGAAGACTTTGTTATGATAATATCCCATAATATTTACTTATCAAAATGAAGGAAAATTGTAATCTCAAAAATCTTATGTTTCTGGTTTTTTAAAATGTATTTTACCAGTGGTATCAAACTCAAAGAGAAACAGTTCCCACAGCAAATTAATTTAGAAATTTAAAAATTAACAAATTTACACAATCTATGTTGAAGTACATTTTTACTTATTTTGTTAACATTTCCCTGTTACTTTTAATCTGGTTCAGCTGTAATTGGGCAAGGCCTGAACCTTGTGTATGACACCTCTTATTTTATATTTTAAAAAGAATCTACTTTTTATTTGCAATCTAAATCCTGATGCTTTGAACCCATATCTGTATTTTAATATTTCTACTTATAGAGTTACTACAGTCAAGAAGGCATAGTATCTAACCTCTGGGGCAGCATAGCAGAAGATGTGAAATGCTCTTCTATATTTCTATGAGAAAACCAAATAGACAAAAGACTAACCAGTGGTACCATAATCAGGATATTAGCCTTTCCCACTCTGAGGCTGCATATCAAAGCTGGAATAAGCAAGACTTTTAGGCTGATATTAGAATATCCCATCAGAGTTACAATAAGAATTATAAAGGGCAATTATGGCTACATGCTAATGAAGGTGGAAGACCCAGAGGTCCAAGTGAGAGTTTGAGAGATAGTAAGATGAAGTAAGCTTGAAGTAAGGAGTGTCTTGGATTAAAGTACTTCATCTGACACTTACTGGCTATATAACCACATATGAGGAAGTTAATATTTCAGTACCTAAACTATCCTCACCTTGTAAAATGAAATTAAGAATATCTGTTATTGCTGAATTGTTTCAGTTGTATCTGATTCTTCATGACCCAAGTTGGGATTTTCTTGGCAAAAATACTAGTTTGAATATTTTCCTTTTCCATTGCCTTCTCCAGTTCATTTTACAGGTGAGGAAACTGAGGCAAATGAGGTTAAATAACTTATTAGGGTCACATTTAAAGGAAGGCGTCACCTACCTGTCCTCAGAACACTCCAACTCATACTATTGAGTGAAGCTAAATAAAATCATGAAACTGTTGAATGGATTGATATAAATTTAAGTTATATAATCTCTGTCTTCCCCCCATGTCACATAAAAAGATTTCCCTTCATATTTCTAAGGCAAACTCTACATATACATTTATTCCATTTAATCCCATCTTCTCTATCAGATTGTTCCTTCTGTCAACCCCATTCTTTCATTTATTTTTAATATCTTCCTGAATATTAACTATTTTCCCACAGCCTCTAAACATACTCATATCTCCTCTGTTCTCAAAAAAAAAATCCTTACTAGAGCCATCCATCTCCACTAACTATCATCTATCACTCCTCTCTTCTATAGTTAAAACTGACTGCCATATATGCCTATAATTTCTTTCTTCTTACTCTTTTAACTCTGTATAGGGTTGATTCTGACCCCAAATTTCATCAGAAACTATACTTTCTAAAATTACCAAAAGATCTCTTAATTGCCAAATTCCATTGGCCTCTTTTTCAATCCTCATTCTTCTTGACTTCTTAGCTGCCTTTTGATCTTTACATGTTCTTCTCTCTAGGTTTTCATAATACTTAACTTTCCTGGTTCTTCCATGAGTCTGATTACTCCTCAGCCTCCTTTGCTGGATCTTCATCTATGTCACAACCACTAATTCAAAATGTTCTCATGAGTTGTGACTCTGGCCATCTTCTTTTCTCCTTTAATACTATTTCACTTAATGAGTGATCTTACTAGTGCCCATGGATTCAATAATCATCTTTATGTTGATGATGCTCAAATTTACTTAACTAGTCTCAACTTCTCTTCTGACTTCAGTCTCACATCTCCAACTTCCCATTGGATATTTTGAAATAATGATGTATACATAAAACCAATATGCCCCAAAGTGAACTTATTACTGCCCCCCCAAACCTTCCCCTCTTTCTAATTTCCTTGTTACTCTTGAGTTCCACCATCTTTCTGATCTCCTGTCATCCTTAACTCCTCCCTCTTACTCTCACGCCCTCCAACACAGTCAATATATTTCCAAATCTTGTTGTGTCTACTTTTTTAACACCTCTTGTAAACTTCCCCCTCTTTTTTTTTTTTTTTTTGGCATTGCCATGACCTTTATCATATTATACCTGGACTATTGCAATACCCTACAATATATCTCTCCCCCACTATAATCCATCCACTACTAAGCTGACAAAATGACCTTCCTAGCTGACAAAATGACCTTCCTAAACTTAGATCTGAACATATCACCCTGCCCCCTCTGCTTATTGCATAAACTTTATTTATTCCCCATCCCCTCTAGGATCAACTAAAAAGGCCTCTATTTGACATGAAAAGCCCTTCATAATCTGCCCCTAATGCCTTTCCTTATACCTTTTCATGTATTAGCATAAGGACAGTGATGTCCTTGATGTTTCTTGAACAATATACTCCATCTTCTAACTTTAGGCATTTTCACTGGCTATCTATTCTTTGTGTCTAGAATTTTATCCCTCTTCATCTCCATTTCTTGGTTTCCTTTAATTTTTAGCTAAAATTCCACATTTTATAAGAAGTCTTTTCACTCCCCATAATGTTAGGGCATTTTCTCTTTTGATTATTATTTTTTTTGTATCTTGGATCAATCATTCTATCTATAGTAATTACATAATTCTTTAGATGTAGTCTCTCCCACTAAACAGTTGCCTTTCTTTTTAACTCCAGCACATAGGACAGTATGTGGGACATAGTAAGTACTTAATGTTTATTGACTGCTTAATTGCCAATTATTTCTGTTGAATAGGCCATAAATTCTACTTTAACATTTATTAATTTTTTTCTTAAATCATTCCTGAAAACCCTGCTGTGATTCCATGTCCTCTTGAAAATCCACAGGGTCTTCTCCCTTATCAGATGATAGACAAATGAACTCAAGTACATGATCTGGAGGCCCATCTTTCTTCCTTAACGTAAGTTTTCTTCTTTCTGAGATCTTTGGAAATTTCAATATTTTTGCTTCATAGGAAAGGATAAAAATGGATTCAACTCAGTGCCAGTCCTCTTTGCTTCAGGATTGGTAGTTATACACACACACACACGAAGGCATCCTACCCTAGTTTCCTTAGTTCAGTTCTTTCACACCAAGAGTTCTAGACTAAGAAAGCTTCTGCCTTTGCACACAAACAGGAAGTAGTGAAGAGTAGAGTTGAATTTTGTTGCAAATTTGTGGGTTGGCTCATTTGGCTTTCCTTGAATGTGCTGCTGGTGATAGTGGTGGTGTTGCTGAGTTAGATCACTATGGGTTAACCTCTGCTTTTAATTAAGCATGTAATTCTTATTTTGAAAAATTTTAAAGGTCATGAGAATTGAAGAAAATGTCTGGTACTTCATCTTATTAATCACATGATCACTCTGGTATCATGATCCAAAAGAGAAGCAACATTATGGGATCTTCTATTCTTACTTTTATCTCTCACTGAATCAGTCCTCTGCCCCTATATTCTTTTTCATCATCCCAAATTCTGAGGTAATGCAGGGATTATTTCTGGATATTTTCTTATTAACAAAAAGGTAACCTTTCTCATTAATTAACCAGTTAACCTCAGTTCCAATTGATCAATGATGACCAGAAGCAGCTACACCCAGAGAAGGAACACCGGGAAATGAGTGTAAACTGTTTGCATTTTTTTTCTTCCCGGGTTATTTTTACCTTCTGAATCCAATTCTCCCTGTGCAAGAGAACTGTTCGGTTCTCAACGCATATATTGTGTCTAGGGTATACTATAATATATTTAACATGTATAAGACTGCTTGCCATCCAGGGAAGGGGGTGAAGGGAGGGAAGGGAAAAGTTGGAACAGAAGTGATAATGTTGTAATGTAATGCAAGGGATAATGTTGTAAAAAATTACCCATGCATATGTTCTGTTAATAAAAAGTTATAATTAAAAAAAATTAAGCTATTAGCTTGGAGATCCCATTTGAGTTCATGAGATTTTATAAGAACTTGTTCACATCTCTTTTTATTGAAAACAATCTCCTATTATTAGATAAATAAAGATTAAGGTTATTGGCAATACAATTTATCAACAGGATAAAATATAAATAATTATGTATAATATTTGGAATTCTTTCCCACTATTCAGTTTCTTTAAATAAACCAAGTAAAGTGTCTTTTCAAAAATTCTTTTCATCATTTTTTTTTACCACAAAAGTTAACATTTCTAATTTTTTTCACAAGCAAATCTCAAGCTTCTTTCTGTTTTCTCCAGTGTTTGCTTATACATGAGAGAACAATCTTTTTTCAAGTTATCACTCCTAATAGTCTCCTTCCAGATGACTCCTTATAGAATAACAATTAAAACTTTACAAACGATTAGCCAAATTGCCATTTTTACAACATTGTACCTAGCTCTTAAAGATACAGTAACTTCTATAGGAGAATATTATAGATAAAATTGCTGTATATATACTCCTAAATGCAAAACTCTACGAAACCAGTATTAGATTTCTTTTCTTCCCCAAATGATAAATGGTCAAAGGATATAAAAAAACAATTTTCAGATGACGACATTAAAACAATTTGCAAAAAAAAATTCTATAAATCACTATTGCTTAGAGAAATGCAAACAACTCTGAGGTACTACATCACACTGCGCAGATTGGCTAAGATGACAGGAAAAGATAATGATAAATGTTGGAGGGGATGTGGGAAAACTGGCACATTAATGCATTGTTGGTATAATTGCAAAATGATGCAACTATGCTGGAGAGCCATCTGGAATTCTGCCCAAAAGGTTATCGAACTGTAAATACCCTTTGATTCAGCAGAGCCATTACTGGGTCTGTATCCCAAGAAAGTTATAAAGGAGGGAAAAGGATCCACATGTGCAAAAATGTTTGTAGCAACTCTTTTGTGGTAGCAAAGAATTGGAAAAAGAGCAGATGCCAATTAATTGAGGAATGGTTAAATAAGCTGTGCTACATGAAGGTAATGGAATATTATTGTTCTATAAAAAATTAATGAATGAGCTGATTATAGAAAGGTCTGGAAAGATTCACATGAATTGATGCTGAGCAAAATAAGCAGAACCAGGAATACATTATACACATTAATAGCAAGAATGTGTGATGATCAACTATGAAAAATTTGGTTCTTCCCAGTGGTTCAGGGATCCAAAACAATCTCAATAGATTTTTAACAGAAAATGCCATCTGCATCCAGAAAAAGATCTAAGGAGACAATGTAAATCAACAAATGCTATATTCATTTCTTTTTTCTGTTTTTTTTTTTTTATTTCTCCTATGGATTTTTCCTTTTACTCTGATGTTTCTTGCCCAATACAATTCATAAAGCAATGTGTATTAAAAATAAATAAACTTACAAAAAAAATTTCTTCCTATACTCCATGTTTTAATTCCCTAAAAATCATCTAATAGTTATATCAAACTTATACTTTTGCTATGTACAATATTTATATATATACATATATATGTATTATATGTTAT
This sequence comes from Antechinus flavipes, assembly GCF_016432865.1. Taxonomy (NCBI): domain Eukaryota; kingdom Metazoa; phylum Chordata; class Mammalia; order Dasyuromorphia; family Dasyuridae; genus Antechinus; species Antechinus flavipes. The sequence continues at coordinate 159,252,986 of NC_067401.1, forward strand.
ACATTAGTATTATCATTATGTTATCATGTTATAAATGTATGTGTTTGTGCATATATACATGTATATTATATATATATGTATACACACGCACTTATAAATAATGTAAAGTTCCAATAGACTTTTAAAATTAAGGACAAAAAATACAATACTAGCAGCAGTAGTAATCACAAGTAGAAAACAATAACTTTTTTCAAAAGTACAAAATAATGTCAAATATATCTCAACAAAAATGAACTATATATAGCTGAAGCAGTAATTGGTTCTCCTGAAATATCAATATCGAATCTATTTATACTTGGGATTGTTTTAATTTCTTTTGCTCCATTGATCTTTCTTATTTGATTGTTGTTATAAACTCAATATTAGTACTTTTAAATATCGTAGTTTATTTCTTTATTCTTCATGACCTAAAGTGGAGGTTCTAGACAAAAACTACATTGCTCCTGGATTCAGCCCATTTTTTTGTTTATTTTTTCCTCAGGTCTCAGAAAAGCTATCAATTTTCTGTATGTAGTGTCTGCTTTACTCCAAGAAATGATGCTCTCAGCACTTCTCTCAGCTCTGGGATTTAACATTCTTGAGGGGTTACTTCAATGTGGCCATTTCTTTTTGAGTGCCTTCTAAAAGTTCTTTAATATCAAATATATGATTTACTTCAATGTGGCCATTTCTTTTTGAGTGCCTTCTAAAAGTTCTTTAGTATCAAATATATGATTTATTCCATTTCTTGAAAAGAAAGGCCTCTTATCTTTCTTTTCTGTGTTTTTTCAGTGGAGAGATATTTAGATTTTTCTATTTCATTATTAAATTTTTGTTCAATTTCTGTTTTAAAATTTATCTAATCTTCCCTGAACACCACAATCTTTCAGTAAAATTTTCCTTCCTTCAATTTTGGTAACACACTTGAAACTCATACTACTACTTGAATTTTGATACAGCTTTTTTGGACATCAGCTGCCTCTGAACCAAATGAAAATTCTTCTTAATGTACTTGCCATATTAATGTCCATCTAGTTCACATCTGTTACCAAAAATATCTCTGCAGAATCTCTGCAATTCTCTATTGCATCTTGGTAATGGTGTTTTTGTATCAAATAACTCTGAGTTTAATAATAATGAAATGATTCTCATTGGTGTCAGAGTCTAAGACAATCTCTTAACTAAATCATTTCCTAGAACCAGTACTGTTCTTGTTTCAATTACAGTGAAAATCATTAACTTGCACACTCATTTACTTTCCTCTTTTAAGTACATTCATTACTCACATTCAAATCTTGGCTATAATAAAAAAAAAATACTTCTGTGATTTTGCTCGAATTAAGTTGGTGATTCTTTTCTATTTGACTGGTGAAACATTTATTTTCTTGGTCTTTTATCTCCATGACTACAGCAATTTAAGTCTATTTCCCATCATTCCACAGATTCTTGTAGACTTTTGTATTTGTATTATCAGGATGTTTCTTTTTTATGTGATTCTTTAGTACATGCCTGAGAGAATTAATCAGAACTGGGACTCCTACTTGGAAATCTTTCATTGCCAGGATGTGCTTACACTACCTTTTCTCCATATATGGTAATTTTAATTCAAGGAATCTAGCCCTTCCTTTATTCATAGTTCTCTCTTTTTTGTTGTTAGGGATTGCACAGGTTCTCATAGGTGAATTTTCTCTACTATAAAAAGTCCCTTCAATCTCCTTAATACAGGCCATCTTTTCTTATAAAGACCTCTACTCTCATGATCATCTCTTCCTCAGAAGGAACTGTGTTCCAGATGCAATATCCAACAGTCAGTATATCTCATATATTTTTAAAGATCCAATGGATTAATGCACAGAATATTAATTGAATGGACTTCCCAGTTTTAAGCCCTGATCCTACTTTAAGTTACCTTGTAGTCTACTGATTCTTTGATTTTTTCTTTTTAATATTCTTATAATATCCTTATTTTTATTCCTAAGGTTTACTCCTAAAATCAGGAAACTCCCAAGATTCAAATTAGAAAAAAACCATTTCTGATTCATATTAAATCTCTCCATATCCACCTTCAAAATTCTGATAATTTATATTTTGCAAAGCAATAATACTTAGTAAAAAACAATGCAGTAATAATCTTATGTTATTAATATGCCTCAAAAAAAAAACTGGCAAGTTAATGTTACTAATCTTCAGTAGTACCATCAAGAAATTTGAAATATAATTCTATGAGAGTAAACCTTTGTGAAATAAAGATAAAATTAACTTTAGATGTAGTCCCCAACACAAGGGTACAGGAGTCAACCAACCACATTCTCAGCCTGCCATTTATTATTATATTTATTCTCATTATCTCAAATTCTAGGGTAACCCGGGAGTGTGTTTGGATATTCTCAATAATATTACAATCTTTTTTTTTATTAATCATTTATTTTAGAACCTTCATTTCAATTTGTGAGATAATATTTAATAAACCTGAACAACCTTTTTAAAAATAAGTTGTTCATATCTGTTTCCATCTCAAAAACACTAATATCCTCAACATTAAATTTAATGATAGTATAATGTATTAACAACATATTCAATAATAACACAAAGACATAATTATCTATGATATTTGAATTGAGAAAGATCATAACCAGAGTAACCTTAATGCCAGGGGACTTTTCTTCTTCCTAAAAACACAATTCTACTAGAAACTCAATTTACTTAAGAGTACCAATCAAAATCTTTCAAGAGTTATCATCAAATTTTTTGCAAAACAAAGGTTAAAATATTTTCATCATCAAGAATACTGATGAGGTGGAGCTGGAGCCAAGTAGGAGAGTTCACTGCTTCCCTCAAAATCAACACTAGATCAAGCCTCTGAATGGATTTTGGAGTAACAAAATCCACAAGCATTCAAAGTGTAATAATTTTCTAGCTTAAGATACCTTGGAAGGATTTCAGGAAAGGTGTAGAAGAAACCCAGCTCTGGGAGCAAGGTGTGGGAAATCCAGCTGGAGTCTCTTAGCCAAAATACAACAGTATTGACTCCTCTGACCTGGTTTTGAAGGCCAGATCAGCACATTAGCTGTGAAACCTCTAATGCAACTACAGAAGGCAAATTGTGAGGCTCTGAATCCCACCATAACAGATGAGACATAACCCAGCCCAGTGGGAAAGCCTGAAGCACCACAAGCCCCAATATAGTCAGTAAGAGGCCCTTGTTCCCCTGCAAAAGAAGCTTAGGACAATCTCCCCTGTGCCCTAGGAGGTCAAATTTTAGAAATTTAGAAATGAGCAAAAAAGCAAAAAAGACCCTTGACCATAGAGAGCTACTATGGAAACAGTGGCGATGACAAAACAAACCCAGAAGAGGAATATGAACTGGTCTTCATTTCAAAAAGGATTTTAAAAGAGAGACAGAAGAAAAATGGGAAAATAAAATGAGAGCTTTGCGAGAAAGCTATGAAAGTTTAACTTGGAAAAGAAAGCGCAGAAACTGACTAAAGAAAACTCCTTAAAAATAAATTTGAAATGGAAAAAAATGAAATACTGAAGAAAACAACTTTTTAAAAATTAGAATTGCTGAAATGGAAAAGAAAATCCATTTAACAAAACAACTGATTTTAAAGTACAATTGCCCAAAATGAAAAAGGAGATAAAAAAGTTTAAGTGAAGAAGAAAATAATTCAATAAAAATTAGAATTGGAAAATGGAACTGAATGCCTCAAGGGGATAACAAGAATCAGTCAAACAAAATTTAAAAACTTGAAAAAAAATAGAAGAAAATGTAAAATATCTCACTAGGAAAACAACAGATGTGGAAAATAGATCCAGGAGAGACAATCTGAGAATTATTGGATTCCATGAAAGCCACAATGAAAAAAAAAAAAGCCTGGACAACATCTTTCAAGAAATATCAAGAAAAACTGTCATGATATCCTAGAACTCTAGGATGAAATAGTAATTGAAAGAATCTACCAATCATCTCCTGAAAGAAAACCTAAAATAAAATAAAAACTCCAAGAAATATTGTAACTACATTCCAGAATTATCAAACCAAGAAGAAAATACTGCAAGCAGTCAGAAAGAAACAATTCAAATATTGAGCAGTCACTATCAAGATTACCCAAGACTTAGCAGCTTTCATAGCAAATGGGTCAGGATTAAAGGGGTTATGGATATAGAGAATATGTGGAAGTGGATAATTAAGAGAGTTATAAGGATGAACAGGGACAACATTATACCCTCCAAGCATAAGAGGGTAGATATTAGATGGGGTCGATAGACTAGAACTCCTGCAAGTGCTAAGAAGAAGGCTACGGTCAGGTTTAGGTTGATGGGAAGCATAAGGTATTCATGTATATAATATGATATTCTGGAAAGCAAAGGAACTTGGATTATACAAATAAAAATAGAGCTAAACAATTGGAAAAATATTAAATGCTCAAGAGTAGGCTGAGTTAATAAAATAAAAATGATAATTCTACCTAACTTAATCTACTTATTCACTGCCATACCAACTCAACTGCCAAAAATTATTTTATAGAACTAGAAAAAATAATAAGAAAATTTGATCCAAGTGTCTCTATTGAGTTAGTATCCCAAAGAAATAAAGAAGGGAAAAGGACTCATATACAAAAATATTTGTAGCAGTCCTTTTTGTAATGGGGAGGACTGTTTTTATTTTGAATGTATTATTTGAATAAAAGCCCATCAGCTGGATGGTATATCAAGTTATGGTATATGAATCTAGTAGAAAATTATTTTATAAGAAATGTTGAGCAGGCTGATTTCAGAAAAGTCTGAAAAGACTTACATGAACTGATGTTGAATGACGTGAACAGAATCAAGAAAATATTGTACATAGTAACAACAAATTTATGTGAAGATCAACTCTCATGGCCTTGGTCCTTTTCAACAACAAAGTGCTTCAAGGCAATTCCAATAGACTTTGGCTGGAAAATGTCAATCGCATCCAGAGAAAGAACTATGGAGAGTGAATGTGGATGAATGTGGATAATGTTTTCTCCTTTGTTCTTGTTATCTGTTTGTTTGTTTTCTCGAGGTTTTTTTTCACTTTTCATATTTTTCTTGAGCAACATAAGGAATATGGCAATATGTTTAGAAGAACTGCACATGTTTAACCTATATTAAATGGCTTGCTGTATTAGGGAGTGTGGCGGAGAGAGGGAGGGATGGAAATTTAGAACACAAGATTTTGCAAAGGTAATTGTTGAAAACTATCTTTTGGGGCAGCTAGATGGTACAATGGATAGAGGACTGGTTCTGGAATCAGAAGGAGTTCAAATCTGACCACAGATATTTAACATTTCCCAGCTGTGTGACTCTGGGCAAGTCATTTAACCTCAATTGTCTCACAAAAAGAAAAAAAAAATGGTTCCTTTTTTCTCCAGATCAAGTGTAATCCAATACTGATTCCCCATCCTGATTTCTACATTAGTTTTCATTTTCTTATCTGGCTGGGCTAAATCTGAGTCTGCTGCTTTTTGTGAGGAAAGACTTTTGGTCAATGGGGGGCCTTAACCAAATTTCCACTTAGAAGGCAATATTCTCAGCCTTCTTTTGTGGAGATAAGCAGAAGATGGAGTTTATATGCAGAGGCTCATTACAAAATAGATCCCAGGCACAAGCCCAGAAATTCTTTGTGTCTCTGTTGGGAGCTACTGGGGAGACATACTGAATGAACATTTTAAAGTCTCCGGTATTAATTCATAAAGTTTTTACTTAGTTGAGGTTTCTTCCTTTTTTGATCTATAGATTCAGCTGTTTATATTTGCTCTACTTTTTTGGGGGGTGTTCCTAAAGAAATAGCAATTGCCATTTTATTAATCAAAAGATCTTCAAGTTTTCTTTGCTTTTCAAGCATGTCCACTAAAATTTCCAAGTTTCTTTTTTTCTTATCCAAAGATAAAGGGAATATGATCAAGTTTTCTACTGCAGATACTAGATAGACATTGATATAACCTTCCATTTTTTTTCTATAGATCAGTAATAGTTCTCTCAATTTGCTTCTGCCATAGTGGTGTTTAATTTTTGTCTTTAAGGGTGCATGTTTATTGATGATAGCATCTTTTCTTCTATAACTCTTACCATAGCAATGCCCACTCTATATACTGCTATATACAGATCCTGAGATGCTTTTGTATTTTCTGTTATATAATGTAGGAAATTTTATTTATTCATTATAATAATATCAGTTTTTTAAAAATTACTCCATTTTAGAATGTTATTTTCTTGTTCCTTAATATTTTTATAATCCATGGATGACTTAGGTTACAATTACAGGAGCATCAAGACAAGCAAGACCCACAACGGATAGTAAAAAGAACTTTTATTGAATGGAGATAAGCTTGTGTTTATAGTAGCAGAAGGAAACCATGGTAGTGCTCTGTGAAGTAGCACTACAGGTGAAACTGAGAGAGTCCTTTTGTAAATATATATGAAATATATAAACATATTTATATAGATAGATATAGATCTATTTTATATTGTTTCTGTGTAAGTTCTTGTCTTAATTGTTTTTTTTTACATAACTACTAAACACAAAATGTATTATGTCTATCTCCTTTTAAAAAATCATTTGAAACTTTAGTAATATCATTTGTGATTAGGTTTAATTTATGGAGTTTACATTAAGTGAAGATTTTCAATCACCTCAGAGTCTTCAAGGTTGCCACCTTCAGTTTTAAGTAGCTCCTAAATTTAATCTCTTATTTCACTTACCTTGTTTTAGGATTTAAATTATTTTGTATGAGTACTGTGAAACAGCTAGCTAAATTGTTTAACTGAAAGCTAAATAATGTGTAGCACTGACAAAAAGCAATGGGAAATTTTTATTGATAACTGATGGGATTTGTGTCCCATATAAAGCATTCATTGATATAGTATTGATAATTAATAAAAATGTTCAACTCAGATCTATTTCATGTACACTCATTTTTTCCCTGTGTTAGCTCTATTTGAACCAAAGCATTTCCAATAGATGGGGCACTGGTTAATTTTAATTTGTTCATTTGTCTTGCCTTCTTACCATTAGATGAAACAGATCCAGCCACGATAATGTTTTCTGAATCAAACTGATCATCACATGGTTTTGTGTAGGGCCAGTCTGCAATTCTATGCTGCTCCATTTACTGAAATGTTTTATCACACTGGCTGGGGTGCTAACCCAAAGAAGAGTGTTAACAGAGGCAACATAGCCTGGGTTTTAGGATTCTATCCAGATCTTCTGTAGTGTTTACCAGAGCATAAAGAAGTCTTGTTATATCTTACCCTGGATGGCATTCCATTCCTTTTTATGGCCTTACCCTTTACAATACAGAAAATGATTTGGTCTTTCATGGGTGTTGTACTGTCATTATTGGGTGTTTTTTTTTCTTTTCTGGTTATTGTTATATAAAATTATGCTGGTAGAACACAAGCTTTGGAAGATTCTACAAATTGGAAAGCCTTCATGTACAGACCTTGAAAAGAGAGTATGCAGCTGATGAAAAGGAAGTTAGAGAGGCTGGTCACCAAGCAATGGATTTTTTTTGGCCATAGAAATAAAATGTTCTACAAGGCATGGAGGATTTCTTATTTATTTTAGCAAAATACTTACAAAATAAAATTACAAATCTTTTGAAATACTTAAGACTGTATGTCAACAAAATAAATTCTTATAAAAACAATCTTTAAATTGTCTTTTGATTGACTTAAGACTGAAAATACAAAGAAAACTAACTTGGCTTCTCAAATGACAATGGGCGTGAAATGAGAGGTATCTCTTATTTCGGAAGGTTTATGGCAAGAGGAAAGCAGGAGTAATAAAATTCAGATTTGGAGAAATGAACTTCCATTATGGTCCAGGATATTCTGAAAAAAAAATGCTTTCTTTCATGTGGAAAACTATATTACACATTCTTTGTCAAATATTATATGTATGTATGGGATACAGCAGCTTTGCCAAAAAAAAAAAAAAAATCATGCTTTGAAATAAATTTAAAGATTTAGAAATAAGCTAATGACCAATTAAATGTTTCAGTAGAATAGGATGGCATTAAATTATACTATTGGTTACAAATCTATAATACATAGCTAAGGAATGTGTTCACTTTTATTCATAACAGAGCATAAGGCTAATGAAAATGATCAAAAGAAATCAGGGGGAAAACTGTTAAATCTCTGTAGTAAACATTACTATGATCTTTTCAGAGAACTGTATAAATGTCCCTTATACTATGGTTGTCAAAATAAAAGACAGTTTTAATTTTCCATTTTAAATAAAAAGAACAACTAATTGTTCAGTTAGAGAAAGAAATGTTTTGAAATGTCAATTTGGTGTATGACATTAGAACTGAGAAGTCAGGGAGAGTTACACTAAAGTAATATATCTCAGCACACCACTACGACAGTTGTAATGGTCTGTTATTCTGTTAAGCAATTATGACATTGTTTAAATGATAGTGGTCTAATTTAAGACCTCTAAAGTAAAAGAATCTAGAATAAAGGTTAAAATTCCAACCTTAACTCACCCAATTGCATATTTTGAATGGCAGCACAGTTAAGGGTTTAATCTGAAACAGAAGAGCTAAAAAGAGACATATTGAACTGGATGGTACTTGTAAATAAATTAAACTGTACATGATAGGTAACAATTTGGAAGCTATATTATCTTTTTCAAATTTTAAGGGTAACTCCTGGAATCATAAATGATACTTGGCACACTAGATCTTACAGCTTCATGGCTTTAGTAGGAGTATTAACTTTCCACAATTTAAATATTTATTATATTCATTGGGGACAGGGAAGGGGAATGTTTTAAAATATTCTCTCAATTAGGTTTAGCATACCTGGGCACCCATTTTACCAATTAAATGTGAGGAAATCTGAGGAATATAGTTTAACCAATTTTTTTGGGATAAATGTTCTGCTTTCAAATTAGAAATACATGGCACTAAAAACAAATGAAAAGTGGAAAATATATTCCAAAAAGAACAAGAGGGAAATGGAATATCATGTGCCCAACATAAATTTGCCATGTGCTGTGTTTTTAAATTTAGTTAAAAAACAGCAACTAACTATTTTAAAAATGCTGTGAATTGTTCTTTTTCTTTGTTCATAATGATAAGCCAAATCCAACATTTTATATATTAAATTATAAAATATTTCTCAAAAAGACAGCGGCTGAATGGCTACATTTGTATTTCCCTTTGTCTAGTGCTACTAGTTTTAGTATCTAGATATGATGAAAACAAAGGTTTCTGCTCATATTTTCTGAAAGCCAGTCTATAACATTTTGTTTTTATTTACTTCATTTATTTTGGCTGAGGAAAATAATTTTCATTATCTATGTATCACCTTAAGAAATATGTTACTGTGACTTAATGATATGAAAACTCTACCACTACAGATTGTAAGACCTTAGTAAATAATTATTAGAGAAGTGTCTGATGCTCAGAACTTGTTTATGGTTACATAGATGTCAGAGGTAGACTTTATACACAGTTTGTACACAAATATTTGTATTTGACATCAGACCTATATTCTAAGTACTATGCCTTATGCTTCACTGTCTCTTTAATAAAATACACATATTATATTACATGAATTCCTACATACCGTATATGTTTAGGTCAAACTGCTATAAAATACTAACTTATCTAGTAGTGCAAGAGATAAGATTCCTACATTGTTCTTGGGGATCTATATCATTGACTCACCTTAAATAAAAAGGTAGCAAATAATTGATTGGATAGAAATAATGATTTTCCCTTCTCTAAAAGCATTATAATAGGAAGGCCTTCGGGAGTCATTCTCTAATTTTTATGAGAAACATAAAGGTCAGGGAGTTTAAGTGACTGATTTAAAGTCATAGGGAATAACTATAAGAGGATGGATCTTAACCTTGTTCTTCTGAAATCAAAGCCAGTGACTCTCCTACTATACCATATTGCTTCCTGAGTTAGCAGGTGAGCTACTGATGCAGCCAAGATGTATTTTACCTTTTAAATTTTATTGAGAATCAGCCATAAAATTCAACAAAATGTTCCAAAGTTCAGAGAAGCACAATATGATATCATCCAGATTCTAAGACCATGGTTAGAGTTTTGTGTAACCTCCTAACGCCTTGGATGCTAAAGTGCACTGACTGGTTTCACAAGGTACCCAAAGATATGAAGGCAGATATTAAAAGGGATTATGGGACTGACATGTTTAATTTTCAAATATTTTTTCATGATATTTGAAATAAGAAATTCTTATTTTGATTATTTGCATCTCCAGTAAAAATAAGTGAACAAGACATTGACCCACGAAACAAAGAAAGGAAGTATTCTGGAATGAATTTTAACTGTCAAAAGCAGAGTCACTACTGTGGAATATTCTTTAAAAATTTTGCTTACCTGTGAGGATTTAGCAAACTTCTGACTATATTCCTTCTCAATCTGCTTCAACCTGCTATTGGCCTGAAAAACAAACACACACACACATATATAAAAGGAAACCAGATTAGCTTAACTAAAGAACGTGTCCAGACACTTCACTACTGACCTATATGCTTGGCATTCTCTTGACATGCCTATCACCAAGCAGCTGGGATAGCTGCCAAGTACAATACTCTTTTGTGGTAGCCACAAAAACTACACGGTTTGTCTTTGATCTGAAGCCAACTATTCATCACTTAAAAGACAAAAAAAAAATGTATCTTTGTTGCCAGTTATTAGAAAAACATGCAAATTCAGTGGCTAAAAAGAGAAAAAGTGAGAGAAACAGAACAAAAGTGTGAAAGAGAGAGAAGAAAAATTACTAAAAAGTGAATGGGAAAAGAAGGCATTAATACTGAGTAAGAAGAAGAAGAGATAAGGAAAAGTTTTGGTGAGGAAGTTTAATAAACTTTCCCCTTAGTTTGAAAATTTAAAAATTTAAATATTCAAGTAATGTTAGAAATGTGACATTTATTTTATAATTCAGTGATTAAAAAATCAACAAAATTCCTAAATCAAATAATTTGAATGCTAAGACTGTGGCATATAACTACCAAAATTTTATAATCTGCCACACCCTAATCCCAAGAGCTTCCTCTTTTGATTTTTTAATAGTGCTGACTAATGTACCACACATTTGATATTTAGCATATGATTAAATTATTATTTATCTTTTTTATATATCTGCCTCAAGTTCTTAAATTGACAGGAAAGATGGTTTTTAAAAAATTTTATATCTTCAGTGCTTAGAATAGTTCATTTTGTGTTATATATACTTCATAAATATTTGAGTTATTAATTTTTTTTTGAAATATCTAAGGGGAAAAGCATGTTACTTGGCTAAAAATCATGGGGCCTACCTATCTTAGAAGAATCAAACTTTCAGCTATCTTAAAAGGCAATGGAAAGATGTATTGTACATATTTCAATTTAATCCAATTCATTTTATATAATAACAAAATTAGAAAGAAGCCATTAAGGACAAACTATAATAAGAAAAAAAAATTCCTCGACAGCACACCCCAAGAACAACCATTCAATATTTCTTTTAAGAAAAGCAGGTAACACTTAATTTCCCTTTGGCACCATTTTTCAGTTAAGGGTAGGTCTAATTATTAGGAAATTTTCATTTATATCAAATCTAAACTGGTTGCTTCGTAACTCATTTATTGTTCCCAGAAGAACAAGTTCAACCCTCCATCTGTCAGCATGTTAAGTCTTTTCCATGTTAAAAGTCACCAGTTTTTTTCTCTAAAGATCCTTATAAGGTATGATATTTAGGCTCTTAAATAATTCCAGCTTTCTTTCTCTGAACACATTCCAGTTTAATATTTTATTTCCTAAATGTAACATCTACAACTAAATATAGACACAGTCTGACCAAGGCAGAATATTATATAGGGTTATCATTTTCTTATTCTTAGTCACTATGATTTCCAATGTAGTCTAAAAGTGACTTAGTTTTCTTGGCTTCCAAATCACAATTGACATTTGTTGAACATGTAGTCCACTGAAATACTAACATCTTTCCCAAAGGAGCTGGTCCTTAGCAATGTCTCCTTCATCTTTTGCTAAATTGTTTAATTTTAACCTGGGTATAAAATTTTACATTGATTCCTTTTAAATTTTACCATATTAGATATGGCTTAATGCACTAGTCTTTCAAGAGTGAAGATTCCTGATTTTGTCATTCAATAGTACCTATCTTTCCTTGTTTGGTGTAATCTGCAAATTTAATATGTAGACATTTGCTCTGAGTTGAATTGAATTCAAAAATTACCAATGATGACTGATTGGAATAAATGGATATGTATGAAAGAAGTAGGCTGATAAAAAAAAAAAGACAGAGAATAAGATGGTCACATTTAAAGTTGTACTGATAGAATCAATCAACATGAGCCTTGAATAAAGCCTAAGTGGCTATAAGGACAGTGGTAGAGAAAGGTAATAAATTCTGCTTTGTTTGACTTTGAAATGCCTATAGGACAATCAGTTCAAGATCTTAAAAGGGCAATTGAAGAAGCAGAACATTCCAGTCATGGGGGACTACCAGTCTAAAGATATAGAGATGGAAGTAGAAATATGTGTGAGGAACAGCAAGTAGGCCATTATGGTTTTGAAGAGCATATGGAAAGGAAATAATATGTAAAAAGACTTCAAAAGAGAGGAAGTCCTAGGATACAAAAAGCTTTAAATGTCAAAGTGAGTTAATATTTGATCCTGGTGATGACAGAAAGCCACTGGAGCTCGTTAAGCAGAGGAGTGATATGGCCAGGCCAGACCAGACCAAACTTTAAGATAATCACTTCAGCTACATGGGGGATGGATTTATTAAAGTAGGGAAAGACTTCTGGAAAGGAAACCAAGTAGGAGACTACTGGAATAGTCCAGCCAAGAAGTAATCTGAACCTGTAATAGGTGATAACCATCTGAGTAGATGAAGATGTAACTAATAGATGTTGTTCATCCTTCATTTCAAAGAAGACCAATGATATCATGGAATATGTCTTGAGTTGTGAATGAATTGATTTAAATGAAGCAGACTGGCCAAAGTCATCATCTTCACTCTTTCTTCCACAGTCACTGAAGTCCACTGATAAGACAAAAGTCAGATTAAGTGGTAACAGTTTAGGATGCAGTGGACAACCATGACATCTTTGATGTCTGACCAAGCTCTATGCACTCCACAATGCCTGCTTCAGCCACCTTCATGGCTATTGGAACAGACTGTTTTGATTCATTTGTTCTACTGGGGAAAATCTTCACATGCTTGAGACATCCCCTCACTCATGGATGAGTCTGAGGCCTATTAGTAACCCTGAACCTGATTTAGCCTGACAAAATGGATTTACTGGGGTGTGATCACTATGTATGCTACAGTTTCTTGGAGCCAAAGATGAGAGTTATGAGAAAGGTGGATATTAAATGTGTATAAGCAGTTCTGAAAAGGGTTCAGCAAGCTTTCACAATAGAGGTGTTAGTCCTCCATGAAAACCCATACTCCCCGTGATAGACATGATAAAGTTAAAAAGAACAGACATAATGAAGCGAGAAATGACAAGATTTGGCATCTGATTTGATATATGGGTTAAATTAGAGTTGAAGATGACACCAGGGTTGCTAGTGTTATAGCTTAAGTAGCTATAAGCAGCAACAGGAAAGTTTAGTAGAGAGATTAGAGGAAGAGGAGCAGGAAAAGTATAACCAGTTCAAGATCTTTGAAAAGAAATTCATAATGTAGGACTGAAATTTAGATCTTCCTCCTAAAGGAGGAACTTTTACAGAAATGATAATTTAACCCATGGGAATGGAAAAGATCAACAAGGAGGGAGTAAAAAGAGATATGAGAAATCCTAGGATAGAGATAAATGCTTCAGTGAGGTCAAAAACAATGTAATTTAAGAAAATATTGAGGTAAGCCAAGATGGTGATGAGGATGCATGCATCTATCTAAGCTCTTCCTTGCTCTCAGACTACTTCTTTTATGAAAGGCCTCGAAATAGTGCTTGATTGAAAAAACCCATTAATATTGGGAGTACAAGACAATATCAACAGAAGATATCCACGAAATTTTCCAGAAAAGATCTGTTTTTGCTCACAGGCGGAGATGGTTAGACCAGGCACAGGGACAGGAAAGTTGGCATTGAGAGCCTGGATGGCAGCTCACACTGAGCAGACCAGAGTGGGGTGGGGTGTGATCTCAACCAGTGGAAAATCTGCAGGGAGAACTTTATCACAGTGTGAGCTACTTTGTTCTGGCAAGAAGCCAGGAGATCAGCAGAGAAGTTATAAACAGAGGGGACAAAGACTATAACCCTGAAACACTAGAGTCTCTCAGGACTTGTACACACCCACCCAATACCCAGAGTGACTCAGCATGCTCTCAGAGCACAACTGCTATGCACAACTACAATGCAGCCATTGTTGTCCCACTGCTGCTTCACTGCTACTTCCTGTTGTCTGTAGAGGAAGCTTGGTTATATCCCACTGCCCCGGATAAGCAAGCCATAGTTTTTTGTTTGTTTGTTTGTTTTATGTTTTATTCAAAATGAGCAAAAAAGTAAAGTGTGCTCTAACTACTGATAGCTTCTATGTGGAAAGAGAGCAGACTTCAAACCCTGAGGAAACTAAAAACAGTTTATCTCTAGATGAAACCCCAAAGGGGGATACGATCTGGTCACCACCACACAAGGCTCTCACAGAAGAAATCAAAAAGAGATTACAAGAGAGCTAGAAGAAAAATGGGGAAAAGAAAGGGAAGCTTGGCAAGAGGGGAAGGATAAGTCATGTTACTGATTAAAAGGTAGAGTGTTTAAAGAAATCAACTCCCTGAAAAACATAATTAATGAATTGGAAAAAGAAAATAGCTCTCTAAAAAAAACAAAATGGGCAAAATGGAAAAAAAAAATTCCATAGAATAAAACAACTCATTTAAGAACTCAATTGGACAATTACAAAAAGAAATAAAAAAGTAAATGAAGAAAATAGCTCATTAAAAATCAGAACTGAACAAATGGAAATGAATGACTTGGTGATACATCAAGAATCAGTCACGCAAACCCCCCCCCCCCAAAAATGAAAAAAATTGAAAAAAAATGTTAAATACCTGCTTGGGAAAACAACCAACATGGAAAATAGATCTAGGAGAGACAATCTGAGAATTATTGTACTTCCTGAAAATTATGATTGAAAAAAAAAGAGCCTAGCCACTATTTTTCAGGAAACCATCAAAGAGAACTGCCAAGATGTTACAAAAACAGAGGGTAAATAGACATTGAAAGAATTCATCAATCACCTATTGAAAAAGATCCCAAAATCCAAAATCCAAAAAAATATTGTGGCTAAATTCCAGAACTATCAGACCAAAGAAAAAATACTACAAGCAGCAAGAAAAAAAAATTCAAATACAGAAGAGCCACAATAAGAATTACCCAGGATCTAGTATCACCCACATTAAAGGATCGAAGGGTCTGGAATCTGATATTTCAAAAGGCTAATGAACTTGGTATGCAGCCAAAAATAACTTATATAGTCAAAATGAGCATTTTTTTTCCAGGGAAGAAGATGGACATTCAATGAAATAGGTGAATTTCATCTATTTCTGAAGGAAAAATAATGGAACTAAACAAAAAGATTGATCTCCAAATATGGGATTCAAGAAAAATGTAAAAAGAAATCTTGGGAACCATATTTCTGTTATGAATGTACACAAAGAATACATGTATAATTTGGTTTTATTGTTATAATATAAAAAAGAAGCTATAGGTAGAAAGGAAATTGTACCAGAAAAAGAGAAAAGTGGAAGTATATATCATATCATGAAGAGGCAAAGGAAACCTATTATATCTGAGGGAAAGAAGGGAAGGGAATAAAAATAGTGTGTATCTTAGTATCATCAGAATTGACTCAAAGAGAAAACTATTAGACATATTGGATTTACAGAGGTAAAATTCTCCCATCTCATTGAAAAGTGGAAGCGGAAAAGTGAAAAGGGAAGGAGTAAGCTAAATAGAAGGGAATACAGAAATTGTGAGGAAAAGGGTTAAGAAAAGAGGAGGGATTCTAAGGTGGAGGGAGGGATCCTAAAGACAGAGGGATGTGTGAGGCAAGTGGTGCTCACAAGTTTAAAACTGGGAAAGGAGGAAAAGGAAGGAAAGGAGAAAATCATAAGCTAGGGTTAACAATATGGCAGGAAATACAGAATTAGTAATTTGAATCATAAATGTGAATGGGGTAATTCCCCCATAAAGTGGAAGTGGTTAGCAGATTGGATTAAAAGCAAGAATCCTACAATATGTTGTTTATAGGAAACATACTTGAAGCAGGGTGATACATACAGAGTAAAGGTAAAAGGCTGGAGCACAATCTACTATGCTTCAGGTGAAGTGAAAAAAGCAGGGCAAGCCATGCTGATCTCAGATCAAGCAAAGGCAAAAACTGATTTAATTAAAAGAGATAAGGAAGGGCACTATACCTTGCTAAAGGATAGCTAGATAATCTAGCAATATCAATTAAACATATATGCATCAAGTGTTGTAGCATGTAAATTCTTAAAGGAGAAACTAAGAAAGTTGTAAGAAGAAATAGCAAAACTATAATAGTGGGAGATATCAACCTTGCACTCTCAGAATTAGATAAATCAAATCACAAAATAAATAAGAAAGAAGTTAAAGAGATAAATAAAATACTAGAAAAGTTAGGTATGATAGATCTTTGGAGAAAACTAAATGGAGACAGAAAGGAGTTCACTTTTTTTCTGACAGTTCATGGAACCTATACAAAAACTTTTCATATATTAGGACATAAAGACCTCAAATTCAAATGTAGAAAGGCAGAAATAATAAATGTATCATTGTGAAATGTATTCACAATGCAATAAAAATTACAAACAATAAAAAGCCTGGGGAATATAGAACAGGAAGAAATTGGAAACGAAATAAACTCATCCTAAAGAATGATTGGGTGAAACAGCAAATCATAGACGCAATAATTTCACCTAAGAAAATGACAATAATGAAATGTCATTCCAAAATGTGTGGTGCAGCCAAAGCCATAATAAGGGGAAATTTTATATCTCTAGAGGCCTACTTACATAAAATAGAGGAAGAGAAGGTCAATGAATTGGACTTGCAACTAAAAATGCTAGAAAAGGAAGAAATTAAAAAACCCCAATCAACTTGAAATTCTAAAAATAAAAGGGGAGATGAATAAAATTGAAAGTTAAAAAAAAAAAAAACTATTGAATTAATTAATAAAACTAAGAGTTGGTTCTATGAAAAAACCAACAAAATACATAGACCCTTGGTAAATTTGATTAGAAAAAGGAAATAGACAATCAAATTGTTAGTCTTAAAAATGAAAAGGAAAAACTTGCCACTAATGAAGAGGAAATTAGAACAATAATTAGGAGTTGCTTTGCCCAACTTTATGCCAATAAATTCGACAACTTAAAAGAAATGGATGAATATCTTCAAAAATATAATTTGCCCAGATTAACAAGAATTAAATTGGCTAAAAAGTCTCATTTTAGAAAAAGAAATAGAACCAGCTATTAATCAACTCCCTAAGAAAAAATCTCCAGGACCCAGATGGATTTACATGTGAATTCTACCAAACATTTAGAGAACAATTAACTCCAATGCTATATAAACTATTTGAAAAAATAGATATTGAAGCAGTCCTACCAAATTCCTTTTATGACACAGACATAGTACTGATACCTAAACCAGGTAGGTTGAAAACAAATTATAAACCAATTTCCCTAATGAATATTGATGCCAAAATCTTAAATAAAATATTAGCAAAAAGATTACAGAAAATCATCCCAGGATAATACACTATGACCAAGTAGGATTTATACCAGGAATACAAGACTGGTTCAATATTAGGAAAACTATTAGCATAACTGACTATATCAATAACCAAATTAACAAAAACCATATGATCATATCAATAGATGCAGAAAAAGCATTTGATAAAATCTAACATCCATTCCTAATTAAAAAAAAAACAAAACTTGAGAGTATAGGAATAAATGGACTTTTCCTTAAAATATTCAGGAGCACCTATTTAAAACCATCAGTAAGCATCTTATGTAATGGAGATAAACTGGAACCATTCCCAATAAGATCAGGAGTGAAACAAGGTTGCCCACTGTCACTGTTATTATTCAATATGGTATTAGAAATGCTAGCCTTGGCAATAATTGTCGAGAAAGAGATTAAAGGAATTAGAGCAGGTAATGAGGAAGCCAAATAATCACTCTTTGTAGATGATATGATGGTATACTTAGAGAATCCCAGAAATTCTACTAAAAAGCTATTAGAAATAATTCACAACTTTAGGAAAGTTGCAGGATACAAAATAAATCCACATAAATCCTCAGCATTTTTATACATCATCAACAAAATTCAACAGCAAAAGAAACAAAGAGACATTTCATTCAAAATAACTGCCAATAGCATAAAATATTTGGGAATCTATCTGTCAAAGGAAAGTCAGGAACCATATAAGCAAAACTACAAAACACTTTCCACACAAATAAATTCAGATCTAAACAACTGGGAAATTATTAAGTGCTCTTGGATAGGTCAACCAAATATAAAAAAGATGACAATACTACCTAAACTAGTCTATTTATTTAGTGCTATACCAATCAGACTCCCAAGAAACTATTTTAATGACCTAGAAAAAATAAAAACAAAATTCATATGGAAGAACAAAAGGTCAAGAATTTCAAGGGAACTAATGAAAAAAAAAATCAAATGATGCTGGCCTAGCTGTACCAGACCTAAAACTATATTACAAAGCAGCAGTCACCCAAGCCATTTAGTATTGACTAAGAAATAGACTAGTTGATCAGTGGAATAGGTTAGGTTCACAGGACAAAATAGTCAATAATATAGCAATCTAGTGTTTGACAAACCCAAAGATCCCAACTTTCAGGATAAGAATTCACTATTTGACAAAAACTGATGGGAAAATTGGAAATTAGTATGGCAGAAACTAGACATGGACCCACATTGAACACTGTACACCAAGATAAGATCAAAATGGGTTCATGATTTAGGCATAAAAAACATGATTATAAATTAGAAGAAAATAAGATAGTTTACCTCTCAAACTTGTGGAGAAAGAAGGAACTTGTGACCAAAGAAGAACTAGAGATCACTATTGACCAAAAAATAGAAAATTTTGATTATATCAAATTAAAGTTTTACAAACAAAACTAATGCAAACAAGATTAGCAGGGAAGCAATAAACTGGGAAAACATTTTTACAATTAAAGGTTCTGATAAAGGCCCCATTTCCAAAATATATAGAGAACTGACTCTAATTTATAAGAAATCAAGCCATTCTTCAGTTGATAAATGGTCAAAGGATATGAACAGACAATTTTTAGATGATAAAATTGAAACTATTTATACTCACATGAAAGGGTGTTCCAAATCACTATTGATCAGAGAAATGCAAATTAAGACAACTCTAATATAACACTACACACCTGTCAGTTTGGCTAAGATGACAGGAAAAGATAATGATGAAAATTGGAGAGGATTCAGGAAAACTGGTACACTGATGCACTGTTGGTGGAGGTGTGAACGGATCCAAACATTCTGGAGAGCAATTTGGAACTATGCTCAAAAATTATCAAACTGTGCATACCCTTTGATCTGGTAGTAGCACTGCTGGGCTAATATCCCAAAGAAATACTAAATAAGGGAAAGGATCCTGTATATGCCAAAATCTTTGTGGCAGCCCTTTTTGTAGTGGCTAGAAACTGGAAAATGAATAGATGCCCATCAATTGGAGAATGACTGGGTAAATTGTGGTATGTGAATGTTATGGAATATTATTGTTCTGTAAGATATGATTAGCAGGAGGAATACAGAGAGCACTGGAGAGACTTACATGAACTGATGCTAAGTGAAATGAGCAGAACCTGGAGATCATTATGAACTTCAATAACAATAATATATAAGGATAAATTCTGATGGAAGTGGATATCTTCGGCAATGAGAAGATCCAATTCAGTTCCAATTGATCAATAATAAACAGAAACAGCTACACCCAGAGAAAAAACACTGGGAAATGCATGTGGACTGCTTGCATTTTTTCTTCTTCCCAGGTTATTTTTACCTTTCTGAAATCAATTTTTCTTGTGCAACAAGAGAACTGTACAAATATATACACACATATTTTATTTAAGATATACTTTAACATGTATGAGACTGCCTGCCATCTAGGGCAGAGGGTAAAGGGAAGGAAGGGAAAAGTTGGAACAGAAGTGATTTCAAGGGACAATGTTGAAAAATTACCCATGCATATGTTCTATCAATAAAAAGCTATAATAAAATAAATTAATTAATAAATTTAAAAAATATATCATTAAGTTTTGCAATTAAAATGTAAAAGGGAAGTGTGACTGGCCTATAGTGGCCAATTCTGTGAAGCCTACATAGATATTCCTTGCACATTCGAATTCAAGTGGTCCCATGGTTTGGATGAATTTACTTTTAGACAAATGATGAACAGTTCTCTAATTGGCTGAGAAACAAAAAGAACTGAAGAATCAGGGGTTGATAGCTGGATTAAATGTACCTACTAAAGTAGGTACTGTCCCATTTCTCTCTCTTCTTTATTCTTTTTTTTTATTGCTGTCTTTTTACAACACAATTTTTTCCCAACCTCTCTCCTTTTTTTCCCTTCCTGACAGCTACTTCTAAAACTAAGTATATATTTTTTTAAAATGAGGGAATAAAAAAAAAAAAAACTAACAAAACTGATATATGTGTGTGTGTGTGTGTGTGTGTGTGTGTGTATGTATATATATGAGAGAAATCATGCAATGTTTAATAACCACAGACTTTCTACCTCTGCAAAGGAGTGGGATGGTGGTATCTTCTTAGGGAGATAAGCTTTAAAAGAAAAATTTTTTTTTTACAAGATTCACTTTTGATGGCTTTAATGAATGTTGCTCTCCCCAGTTATATACTGGTAAAATGCATTATTTCTCAATTTTTGAGAATAATTTGCGTAGTATTTATGCCAAATAGTTACTTCTATTTCTTTTTTTAAAGAGATGATTATTTAAGATCTCTGGTCTTCTCTTAGTTTGAGGCTTAGAAGGAATTATGTATTTCATTTGTGTTTCCAGTTTTATTAGTATATAACTACATTTTAAGTTTTGCCAATTCTTCTTATTCCCTCTAATTTTTTTTTTTTGTAATTTGATTTTCTGAACTCTTCCTTTTAATAAAGTTGGTTAAAAGTGTATTAATTTTGTATATTAATTTGAAGTGAATAGAGCTTGGAGTTAAAGACCTGAATTCAAATCTGGTCTTAGATATTTGCTAGTTGTATGAACTCTGGACATTTAACTCTATTTGCTTCAGTTTCTTCAATTATAAAATGAGGATAATATTATTACCTAGTCTTACAGTTGTTTGAGGACCAAATGAGATAATATTTGTAAAGAACTTAACATAGTACTTGGTTTATAGTAGGCATTACACTTGCCTGTTTTCTTTCTTAGTAACTGGAAAGAATTAGCTTTTAGGTTTATTTCTAATTTATTTCTATATTTCTACAGTTTCATTTATTTTTAGTTTATTTGCCCTCTAATATTCAATAGCTCCTCTTTTCTACTTACTTTGGGTTTTTTGTAGGCTTTTTAATTCTTATGATGGACATTCAGTTCATTAATCATTTTCTTTTTATTTTGTTAATTTATTTAAAGGGATATAAAATTTTCCCTTGTGAACTGTTTTAATTTCATCCCAGAAAAGTTGATTTATTATTTCATCACTATAATTTTCTCTTAGATAATTATTGTTTTCATGATTTGCTTTTTGTTTCCACTCATAATTCAGGATTTCATTTTGAAATTTCCTTTTAAATCTACATCTTTTTTTTTAATCTCTGAACCAATTATTGTTTTTTTTTTAATTTCACTGATTTATAATAAAATAGCTTAAACTAAAATATCTATCTATAATGTTTATTACCACCTTTTACATTTATTTTCAATATCACTAGCCTCTAATACATCGTGAATTTTTGTAAAAGTTTTATAAAAGTTCTATATGGAACTAAGAAATATATATATTCTTTAGTTATATCATTAGAAATCTTTTAGTTTCTTTAATTTCTCTAAAAATTTGTTCATTTTTTTATCTCCCCCATGCTTATCTTTGTTAGACTTATCTAAAACAGAAAGATGGACATTGAAGTCTCCTGTAGTTCAGCTAATATTTCCCTTATGAATTTAGATGGGACCTAAAAGTTAAATATTGAGATTGGCTTAATTGTTGGTAGTTGCTTTAGTAAAATAATTTTCTTGTTTATTCCTATTTGTTTTGTGAATTTTTCTTTTGCTTTGACAGCATAATTGTGATTCCTAATTATTTGGATTCATTTGATGTACAATAAGTTGCTCTAGTCCTTCATTTTTATCCTGTGTATGTCTTTTTTTTTTTTTTAGTTATATCTATTTATTGTAAGCAATAAATTCTGAGGTTTTTAAAAAATTCAATATATCATTCTTTCCTAGCTTTTCTTTTCTTAATTAATCCATTCATGTTTAAAGTTATGAGATGTTTATATTTTCTTCCATTTGGTTATGACATTTTTTTAAACTGCTTTTTCTTCTTTAAGGACAGTATTTTGTCTTTTCAGTTATTTTAGTTTAATCTATTTTAAAGCAATTATCTCTGTTCTTTCCTTTATTTTCAAGAATTCCCCAAATCCTCAATTTCTTACTCTTTTTCTTAATTTTTTAGAATTGTATTTATTAATTCCTTTATCTTTCTTCATTTTTTCTAACTCCCTTTCTTTCATTCCTGTTTTTCTGTTAAGAAATTACAATCCTCCCCAGCAATTTCTTGTGTTAATTTTTTTTTCATTTTTCTATCCCTTTTTCTAAAAAAGGTATTTATTTCTCTCATTTTCTTCATCAATTCCTCTCCAAAGAAATACTAAAGAAGGGAAAGGGTCCTGTATGTGCCAAAATCTTTGTGGTGGCCTTTTTTGTAGTGGCTAGAAACTGGAAAATGAACGGATGCCCATCAGTTGGAGAATGATTGAGTAAATTGTGGTATATAAATATTATAGAATATTATTGTTCTGTAAGAAATGACCAGCAGGATGAATACAGAGAAGCTTGGAGAGACTTACATGAACTGATGCTAAGTAAAATGAGTAGAACCAGGAGATCATTATATATTTCAACAACGGTACTATATGAGTATGTATTCTGATGGAAGTGGATTTCTTCGACAAAGAGAAGATCTAATTCAATTCCAGTTATCAAGGATGGACAGAAGTAGCTACACCCAAAGAAAGAACACTGGGAAATGAATGTAAACTGTTTGTATTTTTGTTTTTCTTCCCAGGTTATTTTTACCTTCTGAATCCAATTCTTCCTGTTTAATAAGAGAACTGTTTGGTTCTGAACACATATATTGTATTTAGGATATACTGTGACATATTTAATATGTATAGCACTGCTTGTCATCTAGGGGAGGGGGTGGAGGGAGGGAAGGGAAAAGTTGGAACAGAAGTGAGTGCAGGGGATAATGTTGTAAAAAATTACCCATGCATATGTACTGACAATAAAAAGTTATAATTATTTAAAAAAAAAAAAGGAATTCATAAGGTCTTCTGCCTTATCAGGTGTTGATTTATATTTTCTTTGTCTTACAATATTTATTCAGAGATGTTTGGATTTTGCTTAGATGTCTTGGAACTATCTTCTTGGAGCTCCTTCTGTTTTAATATCTTCCATACTGATTTATATGCTTGTGTTCAAGATTTTTTTTTTACTGTTTTATTCCTCTTCAAATATTTGATAATCTAAAGATTTAACAATATATATATATATATATATATATATATATATATATATATATATATATATATATATAATATATATATATATATATATATATTGGTTCTTATAGTCTACTGTGGCTTAGGACACTTTTTTTTTTTACTCCTTTTCCCTTGATGGTAGATCACTTTGGCCTATACTTCAAGGTTATTTTGGTCTCCTAGTTGGAGGAATTCACTTTTCACTGGCTTCAACTCTACCCCAAATAACTTCTGGGGAAACAAAATTGGATCCAGATGGATGGTCTGATTTAGTGTATTCTTCACACAAACAAGTGTCATGTATTTGAAGGGAATTGATATTCCTCTCCCCTCTTCTTCCCCCCTCCCCTCACCCCCAAAATTCTCTGGTTGAACACTGTTGCAGCACATCACACTGTTTTCTTATGCAGCATATGCATTCTAATATTTGTAGCTCTTTTGCCTGGGACAAAGAGGTGGACAGAAGTAAGTTTTACTGCTAACTTCCATACAGTGATAGGGTGAGGATGATGGAGGGATATGCTGGCAGAGACTGCAGCAACAGGGTTAAGGAAATTGCTCAATGTATCTCAGAACATAAGCCAATGGCTATACTAGTAGAGGGGCCTATTGGGGAAAAGGGTACATACAGAGGGATTGGCCTTGACAAATTCATTTTTCTTTTCAGGAGAATGGGAGAAATTGGGGGATTAAATAAAGAGGTAATGAAATACAGGGAAGGATAGAAGAGATAGTTCATGAGGAATGGTGTCTATTAAAAAATTCAGAGGAGACTCCCAGAGTGATGTGTAGCATCTTTGTGGAAGATTCATTGAAAAGCAGAGACAAAAATCATATAGGATGAAAAAGCAAGAGAGAATGAAAGGGATATTCCTACTACACTGGATTCATGAAAATATATGTATCTGTGTATGATATGTATATAGAAATATATAACATACATCTTTATATATGTATCTATCTGAAAAATCTTCCTTTTACTAATAAATTTATGTGTTCATCAAAAAATTACTCCTTTCATTAATAGTTTTATTTTTTCCTTTTTAGTTTTTTTTTCATTAACATATATTTATAGCATAAAACAAGCATTTCCATATCAGGGCAGAAAGTGCAACTCAGTTTGGCTGGTCACACTGCTTGAATGTCAAATGTATTCTTACAAAAAAGATTATTGTATGGCGAACTCACACAGGGCAAGAACTCTTGAAGTGATCAAAGAGCATTATAAGGATATTCTCAAGGTCTTTTTAAAGAACTTCAGAACTGATTGCATGATATGGGAGACACTGGCACAAGACCATCCAGCAGGGCATGCCCTCATCAGAGAAGGTACTATACTCTCTAAAC
Organism: Antechinus flavipes; assembly: GCF_016432865.1. Classification (NCBI taxonomy): domain Eukaryota; kingdom Metazoa; phylum Chordata; class Mammalia; order Dasyuromorphia; family Dasyuridae; genus Antechinus; species Antechinus flavipes. The sequence continues at coordinate 159,278,149 of NC_067401.1, forward strand.
AAAGCAAAATTGAAACAGCTCCAAAAAAACAAACAAAAAAAAACCTATGACGTGCAAAGTTAGACAATCCACCCCAAATGTACATATGTTCTGTGCCTGACATGTGGTAGAGTATTCTGAGCTCATATTGTTCTGATCAGCCACAGTCAGACACACTATAACATGACTCTAATGTAGTGATGTCATTTTGGTCCTCTTTGGGAATGAAGGAAAACCAACCAATCAATAATAAAAAAGGTGGCTGTACAGAAAACTGCAAATCTTCTAAATATAACTTGCTATTCCTTTCAAATATATGACAAAATTGTCATGTACATTGTTTATTCCGTCTTTTCCTACCTTTTTCCAGCCCATCCTTGAGATGACTACCATTAGATACAAATAGGTATAGGTACACACATGTGTATTTATTTATATACACACATGTACATATATACACATGTTACACAGAGAGACATGTACATACACATACATATGAGTATGTTATGTGTGCAGATTTATAAAATTATTTTAAATATACTTCTATTTTTCAGTTCTTTCTCCAGATTCAGATAGCTTCTTAATAGGATCTTTATAATTAATTTGGGTATTTAGGTCTTTATTTATTGATCTTTCCATGGCCCTTTGTTACATGTAATTTTTATTGCGTCATGACCTGAAAAGTTGCATTTAGTATTTCATCCTCTCTGCATTTGATATTAGGTTTTTATGCTCTAATACATGATCAATTATTCTATAGATGCCATATACCACTGAGAAAAAGATATGTTCCTTTCTATCCGCATTCAATATTCTCCAGAGGCCTATCATATCTAAGTTTTCTAAAATTCTTCTAAAATTCAGCTTCTTAAGTTCTTTCTTATTTTGTGGTTTGATTTATCTAATTCTGAAAAAGGAAAGTGAAACCCTCTGCTGGTATGCCATCTCTGCTCTTTCTTGTGATAATTCACTTAACTTCCCTGGGAATTTGGATGCAATATCATTTACATATATGCTTAATATTGATATGACTTTGTTGTCTATAGTACCTTTTACCAAAATGTAGTTTCCTTCCTTATCTCTTCTACTTGAATCTATTTTTGCTTTTGCTTTGTCTGAGATTAGGATTGCTACCCTTTTTCTTTTAAATTAACTTCAGATGAAGTCTATTATATTTTGCTCCAGACTTTTACCTTTATTCTATATGTATTCCCTTGTTGTGTTTCTTGTAAACAACATATTGTAGAATTCTGGCATTTAATTCACCTTATGAGGGACTGCATAATATTTACATTTACAGTAATGATTATTTTGTGTTTCCCTCCATTTTATTTTTCCCCATTTATAATTTTCACTCTCCATTCAACCTGTTCCTCCCGCACCAGAGTTTTGCTTCTGATCCCCGCCACCTTCAAGCTGCCCTCCTTTCTTTTTTTCCCTTTATTATTTTATTTTATTTTATTTTTATACCTTTTTATTTACAAAAAATATGCATAGGTAATTTTTCAGCTTGCAAATCCTGACAGTTGCAAATCCTTTTGTTCCAATTTTTCCCTCTTTCCCCCCACCCTTTCCCCAGATGGCAGGTTGATCATTATATGTTAAATATGTAAAAGTATTAAGTTAAATACAATATATATATACACACACACATGTTCAAACAGTTATTTTGCTGTATAAAAACAGTCGGACTTTGAAATAGTATACAATTAACCTGTGAAGGAAATCAAAAATGCATTGCCCTCCTTTCTATCAGCCCTGCCTTTTCTTTCCTCTATTACTTCTGCCCTCCCATCTATCAGCATCTCCCCTTTCCCTTGTCTTTCCCCTTTCTTCTCCTATTTCGCTATAGAGTAAGATAAATGTCTTAGATAACTAAGTGTGTATATTATTCCATGAGCCAAATCTGTTAAAATTTAAATGCTTGCCCTTTCCTTCTTCCATGCTACTGTAAAAGGTCTTTTGCATGTCTTCATGTAATGTAATTGACCCTATTTTATCTATTCTTTACTCTTCTTTCAGTACAATACTTTTTTTATCATGTAAATATATTTTTTATATTTTTACTTGAAAGTCCACACATTTCCACATTCTTTGTCTATGTTACACTCCTTCTAACCTCCCTAACAGTGATACAGTTGTCAAGAATTACAAGTATCCTCTTCCCATGTAGGGATATTAACAGTTTAATCTTACTGAATAATATGTTAATTCACCTCTCACTTTTTTACTATTTACCTTTTTTATGCTTCATTGAGTCTTGCAATTGAAGACTGAATTTTCTGTTAAGCTCTGGTCTTTTCATAGGAAAGTTCAAAAGTCCCCTATTTCATTGAATGTTTGTCTTTACTTCTGAAAGATCATGCTTGAGTTAGCTAGGTAGCTGATTTGGGGCTGTAAATGAAACTTCTTTGCCTTCTGGAATATCATATTTCAAGCCTTCTGATTTTTTAATGTAAAAGCTAAGTCCTGAGTAATCCTGACTATGTCTTCTTGATATTTTAATTGCTTCTTTCTGGCTGCCTAAAGTATTTTTTTCCCCTTAACCTGATAATCCTAGATTTTAGCTACAATATTCCTTGGACTTTTCTTTTGAGGATCTCTTTCAGGAGGGGAGTGGTGAATTCTTTGAATTACTATTTTGCCTTCTAATTCTAGGATATCTAGGCAGTTTTCTTTGATAATTTCTTGGAAGATACTGTCTAGTCTCTTTTTTTAGTCATTGTTATCAAGTTGTCCAGTAACTCTTAAATTATCTCTCCTGCATCTATTTTCCAGGTCAATTGCTTTTCCAATGAGGCATTTAACATTTTCTTCTATTTTTTCATTTTTTTTGATTTTGATTGATTCTTTGTCTCATAGAGTCATTATTTACCCAATTCTAATTTTTAATGAATTAATTTCTTCAGTTAAATATTTTCACTTCCTTTTCTATTTGCCAATTCTATTTTAAAGGAGTTGTTTTCTTTATTTCTAGCCATATGAAAATATGCTCCAAATCATTATTAATCAGAGAAATGCAAATTAAGACAACTCTGAGATACCACTACACATCTGTCAGATTGGCTAGAATGACAGGGAAAGATAATGCAGAATGTTGGAGGGGATGGGGAAAAACAGGGACACTGATACATTGTTGGTGGAATTGTGAACACAACCAGCCATTCTGGAGAGCAATTTGGAACTATGCTCAAAAAGTTATCAAACTATGCATACCTTTGATCCAGCAGTATTTCTACTGGGCTTATACGCCAAAGAGATACTAAAGAAGGGAAAGGGACCTATATGTGCCAAAATGTTTGTAGAGGTTAAAAGCTGGAAAATGAATGAATGTCCATCAATTGGAGAATGGTTGAGTAAATTGTGATATATGAATGTTATGGAATATTATTGTTCTGTAAGCAATGACCAGCAGGATGAATACAGAGAGGACTGGCAAGACTTACGTGGACTGATGCTAAGTGAAACGAGCAGAACCAGGAGATCATTATATACCTTAACAACGATACTGTATGAGGATGTATTCTAATGGAAGTGGATTCCTTCGACAAGGAGATCTAATTCAGTTTCAATTGATCAAGGATGTACAGAAGCAGCTATACCCAAAGGACACTGGGAAATGAATGTAAACTGTTTGCCTTTTTGTTTTTCTTCCCAGGTTATTTATACCTTCTGAATCCAATTCTCCCTGTGCAACAAGAGAACTGTTCGGTTCTGCACACGTATATTATATCTAGGATATACTGTAACCTATTTAACATGTAAAGGACTGCTTGCCATCTGGGGGAGGGGGTGGAGGGAGGGAGGGGAAAAATCGGAACAGAAGTGAGTGCAAGGGATAATGTTGTAAAAAATTACCCTGGCATGGGTTCTGTCAATAAAAAGTTATTAAAAAAAAAAAAAGGAATTGTTTTTTTCAGTGGAGTCCTCTTCATCCCCATTTGATCAATTCTATTTTTTAATGAGTTATTTTCTTCATTCAATTTTTGTGCTTCCTTTTCCAAGCTGTGGAATTCCTCCTCTCCTCCCCTTCCCCCCCTCCCCCCCCCGCCCATATTTTTCCTGCATATCTCTCTTCTCAATTTTTCTTCTATCTTTCTCACTTGATTTTCAAAATCCATTTTAGGCCCTTTCAAGAGAATTTTTTTAATTTGAGACAAATTCATATTACCCTTTGAGGCTTCACATGTAGGCATTTCACATGTTGGCCATTATTGTTCTCTTCTGAATTTGTGTTCCAATCTTCCCTGTGGTCACAGTAGATTTCTATAGTAAGGGCTTTTTTCTGTATCTTGCTCATAAAGTTAATCTTTGCAGATTCACTCCCAAGCTTTCTTTGATGGAAGACAAAGGTACTCAGGTTGACTAGATTTCCCCCAAGGTGCCTGAGGACATGTCTTTAGGGAATAGGAAGGAGAGAAATTTTGAAGTGACTATATTTTTTCAGTGACTTTGCTCAAATACTTGAGGTCTCATAATAGGACAGCACAGTTTTTAACTAACGTTTAAACAAGGTCAAGTGCCAACCAGGCACCAGACTTCAGGAGAGAAAAGAATATGCTGCTCTAAATTCGAATCATTAGAATAAAAGCACACAGGGGACTTTCTCATTTTATATTTGTGTTCCAGTGGCTTGCAAAATACCTGGTAAATTATAGGAATTTAATAAATGCTTATTGATTGACAGACAATGGTTCTAGATTTACTTACATGCTATGTTAGAAAGAATACTTCAAGAATATTTCAATTTGTGAGAGAAAGATATTTTCCCTTTGTTTGTCATCAATTTAGAGAAAAAAAATTTATAGTTTGTTAAGATTAAAATTTTCCCTCGCTGTTTTTTTGTTAACATTTCAGGTGTACACCTTCAAGTATCTGCTATTTAATTAAGTACTATTGACTAGAAAAAGCAGAATAAGTCTGTTAGATATTTTGCATGTAATTATGCCTTGGAGGTTACTATTTAACATACAGTGATAGCTACTTCCAGCCACAAAAAATATTAAGCCAAGAATAACTACTCCTTCAGTCTGATCATACCTTTACATTTGAATCCATGTGACTTTTGATCCTCTAGTCCCACATCTCTCCATCTTCTCACAAGAACAGCATGAAATATCTTGTCAAAAGCTTTATTAAAATCTAAGCAAAATGTATTTTTAGTAGTCTCTTAAATTAGTAGTTTAATTTAAGGAATTGTTTTCTTCAGTGGAGTCTTCTTCATCCCCATTTGATCAATTCTATTTTTTAATGAGTTATTTTCTTCATTCAATTTTTGTCCTTCCTTTTCCAAGCTGTTGAATCCCTCCTCCCCTCCTCCCTCCTCCTCCCACCCCCCCCCGCCCATATTTTTCCTGCATATCTCTCTTCTCAATTTTTCTTCTATCTTTCTCACTTGATTTTCAAAATCCATTTTAGGACAGAAGTAAATATAAAGCTAACCATCTTAATTCACTAACACAAAAAATCAAAACCCAGACAACAATCCAGGATCAAAACAGAAAATAGAATCTTACCTAATTGGGGAGTCTAAAATTCAAATTTAGGGTCAAGAGTCACAATGTGCATCAGAAATCAAGAATTGTAAATTACAAAACAGAGACCACTGGAAAAACAAAGGGATTTCTGAACCAATAAAGGCTAATAGTTTTTCTTCCTTTTCTAAATGAGCAACTGGTTAAATGTCTAATTCTTGGAACATGGTTATATAAAAAGTAGTTACACTTTCTCCATTGAACAGAATCAAGGATAGATCATAACGATGCAACAAATAAGCAAGCAAATAAAAAACAAAACAGTAAAGTATACATATTAGCATGGTGACTGCTTCTAATTTCTTTGAGCATCAACAAAGAAAGTATAGATATTTTTTAATTATTAAAAAAATACAAATGGTCAAATTTGTAGTTTTATATATCATAGTTAAATGTTCACACCACAGAAAATAGCAAGACATTTTAATAAATAATATTATTTATTAAATAATAATAGATAAATAGCAAATATTGGCTTAATAATTATGATAATTAACTTTATATTCTCAGTTTTGACTATATTCTGGAAAATTAAATAAATTGTTGCTACTTAGTCTAGAAGCAAAATGGGAAAAAAAGATTTTATATATTTAGTCTGTGTAATCTATTACTCACAGAATAAACATCCTCATTGGAAGACATTTCTTTATTCATATAAAACCAAGCTGATTAATTTCTGATTTGAAAAAATTGATAATTCTTATTTTAATAATTTGACTGAGCACTTGGAAAAAATATCCATTGCTTAACAGTTTTGGTGATTACTACTTAATAAATCATCTAGAGCCTGGGAACATTATTTCCTACCTCTATTATATTACTATTTCACCCCTCTTCCTGCCCCATTTGTTTTGATGTTATAAAGCTCATGTTCCTCCAAATGACTTTTGTTATTGCTTTGCCTAGTCTTTTGGTATTTTGATTAATATAACACTAAATCTATAAACTAATTCTAGTAGCATTTTCATTTTCATTATATTGTTTTGGCTCAGATATTTTATTCTTCATTTTTCTTTCTTTCTTTCTTTCTTTTTTTTCCAAATTTTATTTTTTTATTTTTTTTAAATAACTTTTTATTGACAGAACCCATGCCAGGGTAATTTTTTATAACATTATCGCTTGCACTCACTTCTGTTCCGATTTTTCCCCTCCCTCCGTTCACACCCTCCCCTAGATAGCAAGCAGTCTGTTGAATAGGTTACAGTATATCCTAGATACAATATATGTGTGCAGAACCGAACAGTGCTCTTGTTGCACAGGGAGAATTGGATTCAGAAGGTATAAATAACCCAGGAAGAAAAACAAAAATGCAAGCAGTTTATATTCATTTCCCAGTGTTCTTTCTTTGGGTGTAGCTGCTTCTATCCATCCTTGATCAATTGAAACTGAGTTATCACTCTTTATCGAAGAGATCCACTTCCATCAGAATACATCCTCAAACAGTATTGTGGCTGAGGTATATAATGATCTCCTGGTTCTTCTCATTTCACTTAGCATCAGTTCATGTAAGTCTCACCAGTCCTCTCTATATTCATCCTGCTGGTCATTGCTTACAGAACAATAATATTCCATAACATTCATATACCACAATTTACTCAACCATTCTCCAATTGATGGGCATCCATTCATTTTCCAGCTTCTAGCCACTACAAACAGGGCTGCCACAAACATTTTGGCACATACAGGTCCCTTTCCCTTCTTTAGTATCTCTTTGGGGTATAAACCCAGTAGAAACACTGCTGGATCAAAGGGTATGCACAATTTGATAACTTTTTGAGCATAGTTCCATATTGCTCTCCAGAATGGCTGGATGTGTTCACAAACCCACCAACAATGTATCAGTGTCCCTGTTTTCCCACATCCCCTCCAACATTCCGCATTATCTTTCCCTGTCACTCTAGCAAATCTGACAGGTGTGTAGTGGTATCTCAGAGTTGCCTTAATTTGCATTTCTTTGATTAATAATGATTTGGAGCATATTTTCATATGTCTATAAATAGTTTCAATTTCTTCATTTGAGAATTGTCTGTTTATGTCCTTTGACCATTTATCAATTGGAGAATGGTTTGATTTCTTATAAATTAGAGTCAATTCTCTATATATTTTGGAAATGAGGCCTTTATCAGAACTTTTGACTGTAAAAATGTTTTCTCGATTTATTGTTTCCCTTCTAATCTTGTCTGCATTTGTTTTGTTTGTACAAAAACTTTTCAATTTGATATAATCAAAATTTTATATTTTGTGGTCAATAGTGATCTCTAGTTTTTCTTTGGTCATAAATTCCTCCCTCTTCCATAGGTCTGAGAGGTAAACTATCCTATGCTCTTCCAATTTATTTATAATCTCATTCTTTATGCCTATGTGATGAACCCATTTTGACCTTATCTTGGTGTACGGTGTTAAGTGTGGGTCAATGCCTAGTTTCTGCCATACTAATTTCCACTTTTCCCAGCAATTTTTGTCAAATAATGCATTCTTATCCCAGAAACTGGGGTCTTTGGGTTTGTCAAACACTATATTATTAAAGTTATTGGCTGTTTTGTCCTTTGAACCTAACCTATTCCATTGATCAACTAATCTATTTCTTAGCCAATACCAGATGGTTTTAGTAACTGCTGCTTTATAATATAATTTTAGATCTGGTACAGCTAGGCCACCTTCGTTTGATTTTTTTTTCCATTAATTCCCTTGAAATTCCTGACCTTTTGTTTTTCCATATGAACTTTGTTGTTATTTTTTCTAGGTCATCAAAGTAGTTTTTTGGGAGTTTGATTGGTATAGTGCTAAATAAATAGATTGATTTAGGTAGTATGGTCATCTTTATTATATTTGCTCGCCCAATTCAAGAGCATTTAATATTTTTTCCAGTTGGTTAGATCAGACTTAATTTGTGTGGAAAGTGTTTTGTAGTTTTGCTCATAAAGTTTCTGATTTTTCCTTGGTAGATAGATTCCTAAATATTTTATACACTCAGTAGTTACTTTAAATGGAATTTTTTTTTGTAACTCTAACTGTTGGGTTTTCTTAGTGATGTATAAGAATGCTGATGACTTATGTGGGTGTATTTTGTATCCTGCAACTTTGCTGAAGGTGTGGATTGTTTCTAATAACTTTTTAGTAGAGTCTCTGGGGTTCTCTAAATATGCCATCATACCATCAACAAAGAGTGATAATTTGGTTTCCTCATTGCCTATTCTTATTCCTTTAATCACTTTCTCAATTCTTATTGCCAAAGCTAGCATTTCTAATACAATATAAATAGTAACGGTGATAGTGGGCAGCCTTGTTTCACTCCTGATCTTATTGGGAATGGTTGCAGTTTGTCCCCGTAACATATGATGCTTACTGCTGGTTTTAAATAGATGCTCCTGATTATTTTAAGGAAAAGTCCATTTATTCTTATACTCTCAAGAGTTTTTAATAAGAATGGATGTTGAATTTTATCAAATGCTTTTTCTGCATCTATTGAAATGATCATATGGTTTTTGTTAATTTGATTATTAATATGGCCAATTATACTGATAGTTTTCCTAATATTGAACCAGCCCTGCATTCCTGGTATAAATCCTACTTGATCGTGGTGTATTATCCTGGGGATGATTTTCTGTAGTCTTTTTGCTAATATCTTATTTAAGATTTTAGCATCAATATTCATTAGGGAGATTGGTCTATAATTTTCTTTCTCTGTTTTCAACCTACCTGGTTTAGGTATCAGTACCAGGTCTGTGTCATAAAAGGAATTTGGTAGGACTCCTTCATTCCCTATTTTTTCAAATAGTTTATAAAGCATTGGGGCTAATTGTTCTTTAAATGTTTGGTAGAATTCACATGTGAATCCATCTGGTCCCGGGGATTTTTTTTTTTTTTATATAGGGAGTTGATTAATAGCTTCTTCTATTTCTTTTTCTGAAATGGGACTATTAAGCAATTTATTTCCTCTTCTGATAATCTGGGAAGCCTATATTTTTGGAGGTAGTCATCCATTTCTCTTAGGTTATCAAATTTATTGGCATAAAAGTGGACAAGTAACCCCTTATTATTTCTTTAATTTTCTCTTCATCTGTGGAAAGTTCTCCCTTTTCATTTTTAAGACTACTAATTTGATTTCCCTCTCTCCTTTTTCTAATCAGATTTACGAAAGGTTTATCAATTTTATTGGTTTTTTCATAAAACCAACTCTTAGTTTTATTTATTAGTTCAATAGATTTTTTACTTTCTACATTATTAATTTCTCCTTTTAATTTTAGAATTTCAAATTTAATAATTGATTGGGGGGTTTTAATTTGGTCTTTTTCCAGCTTTTTAAGTTGCAGGCCCAATTCATTGATCTTCTCTTTCTCTATTTTATTCAAGTAAGCCTCTAAGGATATAAAATTTCCCCTTATTACCGCTTTGGCTGCATCCCATAAATTTTGTTATGATGTCTCACCGTTGTCATTATCTTGAGTTAAATTATTAATTGTGTCTATAATTTGCTGTTTCACCCAATCATTCTTTAAGATGAGATTATTTAGTTTCCAATTACTTTTTGGTCTATTTACACCTAACTTTTTGTTGAATGTAGTTTTTATTTCATTGTGATCTGAAAAGAAAGCATTTACTATTTCTGCCTTCCTGCATTTAATTTTGAGGTCTTTATGTCCTAATATATGGTCAATTTTTGTGTAGGTTCCATGAACTGCTGAGAAAAAAGTATACTCCTTTCTGTCATCATTCAGTTTTCTCCAGAGATCTATCATACCTAATTTTTCTAATATTCTATTTACCTCTTTAATTTCTTTCTTATTTGTTTTGTGATTTGATTTATATAATCTGAGAGTGCAAGATTGAGATCTCCCACTATTATGGTTTTGCTGTCTATTTCTTCTCACAACTCTTTTAACTTCTCCTTTAGGAAGTTAGATGCTATACCACTTGGTGCATATATGTTTAATACTGATATTGCTTCACTGTCTATAGTACCCTTTAGTAAGATATAGTTTCCTTCCTTATCTCTTTTAATTAGATCAATCTTTGCTTTTGCTTGATCTGAGATAAGGATGGCTACCCCTGCTTTTTTTACTTCACCTGAAGCATAATAGATGCTGCTCCAGCCTTTTACCTTTACTCTATATGCATCTCCCTATTTTAAATATGTTTCCTGTAAACAACATATTGTAGGGTTCTGACTTTTGATCCAGTCTGCTATCTGCCTCCTCTTTATGGGAGAGTTCATCCCATTCACATTTATGGTTAAAATGACTAATTCTGTATTTCCTGCCATCCTAATATCCCCAGATTAAACTTTTCTTTTTCTTGCCCTCCTTCCCTTCTTCCCTAGTATTAAACTTATTGTTCCCACTTATGTCACACAGCTCTTCCTCTTTAGTATCCCTCCCTTTGAATCCCTTCCCCTTTCTTGTACCCTTCCCTTATTACTCTTTTTCCTTCTCCCTTTTCCTCTCCCACTTTTTAATGAAGTGAGAGAAGAATCTCTGTAAAACAAATATGTCAATTATTTCCTCTTTGAGCCAACTCTGATGAGAGTAGGATTCACACAATTTTCCTCTCCCTCTCTAAGTTCCCTCATATATGACAGGCTTCCTTTGCCTCATCGTTGCATGTAGTGTCCCTCTTTTTATCTCCCCTCTTCCCTTTTTCTGACATTATCCCCTTTCCATTTCTACTTCCCTTTTTTATGTTATATTGGTAAAATCAAGTTATACATATGGTTTTTATGTATATCCACAACAGAAATACAGTTCTCAAGAGTTCCTTTTACCTTTTTCTACTTCTCTTGAGTCCTATTGTTGGAGATCAAATTTTTTGTTTAAGTCTGGTTTTTTCCTTAGAAACAGATGGAATTCCTCTATTTCATTAAATTTCCATCTTCTTCCATGGAAAAAAAAATACTCAGCTTAGCTGGGTAGTTTATTCTTGGCTGCATTCCAAGCTCTTTTGCCTTTCGGAAAATCTGATTCCAGGCCCTTCGATCCTTTAATGTTGAGGCAGCCAGATCTTGCGTGACCCTTATTGTGGCATCTTGGTACTTGAACTGTTTTTTCCTGGCTGCTTGTAAAATTTTGTCTTTACTATGAAAATTCTGAAGTTTGGCCACAATATTCCTCGAAGTCTTTATTTTAGGGTGTTTTTCAGAAGGTGTTCGATGAATTCTTTCAATGCCTATTTTCCCTTCTGGTTCTATTACTTCTGGGCAGTTCTCTTTGATAATTTTCTGTAAAGTAGTATCTACGCTCTTTTTTTCATCATAATTTTCGGGTAGTCCAATGATCCTCAAGTTCTCTCTCCTGGATCTATTTTCCAAATCTGTTGTTTTTCCAAGTAAATATTTGACATTTTTTTTCCAATCTTTCATTTTTTTGGTTTTGCTTGACTGATTCTTGATGTCTCAATGAATCAGTCATTTCTATTTGTTCAGTTCTAATTTTTAGTGAGTTATTTTCTTCATTAGCTTTTTTTACTCCTTTTTGTATATGTCCAATTGAGTTGTTTTGCTCTATGGAATTTTTTTCCATTTCACTATTTTTTTTTAAGTGAGTTATTTTCTTTTTCCAATTCACAAATTCTGTTTCCCTGCACTTCTTAGGAGTTTTTTTATCTTCTCCAATTCACATTTTAGGAAGTTGTTGCTCTCTTGCATAGTTTCTCTTTCCTTTCCCCATTTCTCTTCTAGCTCTCTTTTAAGGTTTTTAATGGTCTCTTCTAGGAGAGCCTTTTGTATTGGAGACCAACAATTGTCTGGAGATTGTCTGCTATTAGTCTCTTCAGGGTTGAAAAGCTGTTCTCTTTCTGTATAGAAACTATCAACCGTTATTTTGATTTTTTTTTACTCATTTTGTTAAAGCCTGTAGGGTCTGCCTTCAGAGCCAGAAGGCTACCAGCTTCCTCTGCAGAGCAGTGAAAGGTGTATGGATGGGTAGCTATCCTGTCAGCCAGCTACAAAAAGCAGCGAGGTACTGGAGTGCTCTGGTAAAGAGTTCCCCACCCGGGAGTAACTCAGGCCTGCAGGGCCGAGCTCAGAAAGTGCCCTGCAAAGAACCCCCGCTGTGTGAGATAAGGACTGCCCTGGGACTAGACACTGAGCAGTGAAAGTTTCATTACCCCAAGCCAAAGCCCGCCCTGGAGCTGTGGGTGTTAGCAATTGAGCAGTGAATGGATTTGCAGGAACCAGAAGCATTTGCCCGGGAAGCACAGTCTGCTGGGGAAGTTCTATTGCCCCAGGCCGAGCCACTGTGCCAATTAGAGGCTGCCCAGGCTGTGCCCCCCTGCTGTGCAGATTAGTAACTGCCTCTGCAAAAGCCCCAAATTGCAGGATGTGGTTGCAGGGCTGTGTTACAGTCTGCCTGAGTCACTTCTGGGTTTGAGGGGTTACAGCCAGATCTCGTTAGGTTCTGGCATTTTTTAGAATACCCTCTGCTTTAGACTTTAATTTCTCTGCCAGTTTACTGCTTTGTAATCAAGGCAGAACAGTTAGCCTATAGCAGAGTGGTCCCTATAACTTCTCTAGCCACAGAGGTCACCCCCGCCCCTGATCTGCTCAGGAAGCTAGTCTCTCGCTGCCTGTGCTAGTCTGTTCCTGGCCCCTCAGGACAAACCTTTCCTCGCGATCTTCCAGATTGACTTTGGCTGGTAAATTGCAGTTCTTCTAATCTTCATGAATTTAAGCAGTAAAGAGTTATTTTTGAGGCTGGATTAAATAGTTGGTTATGAGGGTAATAAGAGGAGCTTAGAGAGTCGTGTGTGCCTTCTCCACCATCTTGGCTCTGCCTCCAGAAGTCCTGTTCTTCATTTTTCTAAGTAAAATTTTATACTTGTAATTTTACAGGTATTGAATTGTCTAATAGATTGACTACCAGATTGTTTATGCATTTTATAATAATTTTCTCTGATGTAAAGGGCTGAAACACTGAATAGGTGCACTGGAATCAGACAACGGAGCACTTAAGGCTAATTACCTATTGAACAATAACTCTATTAGCATATGTTGGAAAAATGGCTTTCTCACTATTCTTGTGCTGGCTCGATCTTTCGGTGTACACAGATAATCACAGGAGGGATTAGGGGGTACAGTGAGATAAGCCAGAATCACTTTGGAAGAGGATGAGGAAAAGGGAAGTTGGTGGAGAGCTTGTGGCAGTTCTGTCCATAGCCTTCATTTCTCCCACCAAAGACTAAGGAACTTCAAGAGCAAGTGAGAAAGCATCCAGCTAAGAATTATATCTTGCATGTCCACTCTCATAGTGGACTTCTAAGTCCTATTTTTGATGGTAATTCAAAGGCAGATAGCCTTCTAACCATGTTGGCCAATACTCCTTTATTTCGAGAAGCCCAAGAATCTCATTTTAAATATCATCAGGCTGCTTGAGCTTTACATTTACAATTTGGGATAACAAGAAAGGAAGCTAAGAGCATAGTAAAAGCCTGTACAGCTTGCCTTCCTTTCCACGTTTCCATGCTTCTACACTCCCTCCAGGGAAGAATCTTTGTGGTTTGAGACCCAATAAAATTGGGCAAAGGGTTGTGACCCATTATAAATCTTTTGTCTGTCTTTTATCCATGTTGTGGTAGACACCTTTTCAGGATTCACTTTTGCAATATCAGCAGCTAAACAGACAGCCTAAGTAGTAACTGAATTCCTTATACAAGCATTTGCAATTATGGGTGTGCCACAAGCAATAAAAAACAGATAATGGACCTGCATATACTTCTAAACATTTTGCACACTTTTGTGCACAGTATAAGTTTTTACATGCCACTGGCATACCCTTTAATCCTCAAGGACAGGCAATAATAGAGAGGAGAAACAGAGACATTTAAGATGCTCCTCCAAAAACAAAAGAAAGGGGGAGCCACAGGTAACCCTAGAGAACTTCTAAATTTAGTTCTTTATACTATTAACTTCTTGATTTTTTACAAAGATGTACTGGCTCCAGCAGATAGATTTTATAACCCACTGGAAAGGCAATGTCCAGTGTGAGCAGCTCCACTATCTTTAGATAATCGCCAGGTGATGTGGAAAGATCCAGAAAGTTGGGAATAAAAGGGACTAGATAGGTTAACTGGTTGGGGAAGAGAGTTTATATCTCTACAGTTGGAGAAGGAATCAGATAGGTGCCAGCAAGCCATATTTGCCTTGTCCATTAGAGAGAGACGGAGCAGACCCTTGAAACGAAGGAGAAGACCCAAGAAACATCAGTTGGTTCCATCGCTGATTGTGCCCACCACTGAAAGAGCATGCAGTTATGGCAAATGACTCATGGACATCAAAAATTGTTGGACTTCAAAACCCTCAGGAATCATTGGAATCCCTGAGACATGAAAAGATTGTTGTAGGACTTCAAAACCATCAGGAATCATTGAATTCTCTGAGACACGATAAGACTGTTGTAAGACTTCAAAACCATCAAGAATCATTGGATTCTCTGAGACATGATAAGGCTATTATAGGACTTGAAAACTCTTAGGAATCCTTGAATTTTCTGAGAAATGATAAGACTGTTGCAGGCCTTCAAAATCTGCAGGAATCACTGAATTCTCTAACACATAAAAAGACTGTTGCAAGACTTCAAAAACTTGCAGGGATCACTGGATTTCCTGACACGTGAAGCAATGGACAATAGATTGGTTTTGGACTATCTCTTGGCTGCTGAAGGAGGCATATATGTGAATGTTGTTTACATACCCTCTTTCTAGGACTTCTGGAAATCTTTTACACCACCATATTGATTATATTGTTTGTTATATCACTACTTGCATGTACAATTCATGTTTGTTACACCACATGGAGCCTGTACCAGCTGTGGGGAGAGTCATCATTAATAGCCTGTGTTTTATTGCTATGTGCTTGTGTAATACCTACCATGCTGATGGGTTTGTGCATATCTATTTCTAGTAAGACCCTTCAGTCCAGAAACCCACTAACAACATCTGGCTTGACTCCCCACTTCCCTTTGGTGTTTTTCATCTCTCTTCCTGAGAAGTCAGGGAGGGCATGATCACCTCCTTTTAGGGGTTCTCACCTCCCTGACAAGTCAGAGATGGCATGACCACTTGTGTTCTAAAACAAAAGAAAGCAGGAGATGTAAAAGGCTGAAACTCTGAATAGGTGCACTGGAAAAATGGCCCTTGTCACTATTCCGTGCTGGCTCAATCTTTTAGTGTTATACAGATAATTGTAGGAGGGATTAGGGGGTGGAGTAAGACAAGCCAGAGTCACTTTGGAGGAGGATGAGGAGAAGGGAGGTTGGTGGAGAGCTTATGACAGTTTTGTGCATTCCCTTCACTTCTCCCCCCTAAAGACTAAGGACATTTTCTTATCCTGACTACAGCTGATTCTGAGGCCTCCAGGGAGCTAACCCGGACATCACACTCTGACATTATGCTTCCTATCATTCCATATGAAATTAGAAATGCTTTTGATTTGTGTGGGCTTATTTTGTAACCTGTTCTTTTCTTGAAACTATTGTCTTAATAAGTTACTTGGCAAGTTCACTAGTATTTTTAAGTAAACCATGTTATCATCAGCAAATAGGATTTGGTTTTTGTTTTTTGCCTCTATGCCTGTCTTTATGGCCTTAATTTTTTTCTCATCTTATTGATACTACTAATATTTTTAGAACTGGGTCTAATAACAGCGAGGAAAGGGGATATATTTGATTTACTTCTATATTTATTGGGAAAATTATCCTCATTTGCAAATAATGGTAGCTTTGATGTTGAGATAGATTATCATGTTAAGAAAAAATGTAGAGGGCTGGAACTCTGGAAAGGTATACTTGAATAAAGGACAGCAGGATGCTTACAGTTAAGCACCTATTCAGTGTGATTGAGGGGATAATAGTTCTCTAGTTAACCATATACTTAATGTGACGTAATGATACAATCACTTTAATTGGCATATACTTAGTACAATATGATGATATAATGGTTTCACAGATTGGCACATGCTCAGTTGCTGTAGTGATGTGATCGTACTGAGATACTTAAGGGCTGAGAGGACTGGGAACTAAGAGACACAGACAGAGAAGAACTCAGAGTCTCAGCCACACAGAAAGGAATCTTAGACAAAGAGGAGACACAGAAGAGTCTCTCAGGCACAGATACAAAGACAACTCTGGATTCCATCTTTGACCATTCTCCTTGTGAGTCTCCTGCCTTCATCACTCCTCCTAAAGACCAAGGCTCATGCAGAGATCCTCTAGAAACCTAGCCCGGACATTACGTTTTGGTGCCCTAAACGTGGGACACTGGAAGAAGCACACCACATTTTGAGGCTCTGGATGTAAGGATCTATACTTAGTAGTTTGACTGATGTGACCGTAAACTCAGTGGAGAAGTACCTGTGACCCAGAAATATGATGAATATAAAACTAGACAAGCAGCAAACTTAGGTAAAAGCTAAACTAGTCACTTTGGGTTTTTAGCTAAAATGGGGCAAATACTAAGAAAAGAGTCTTCCTCACCCTAAGGAGAGTGTGCAGCATACATAGCTAGGTTAATAAAGAAGCAAGGTTTGTTGGTAAACTTGAAGTAGATCACTGGACTCTTAAATATATTAGAGTGCACGTCTCCTTGGCTCTCTGAGGAAGAAAAATTAGAGCCAGATATGTGAGAAATAGTGGAAGAGCAACTAATTGAATGTTATGAAACTACGGGTCCTGATTCAATTCCTGAGGAGACATTCTTTATATACGATATAATACAATTGGATTTAAAGAATTCTACAAGTTATAAAACAAGGAAAAATGTTAATGTGGACAGCCAGATAAGGAAGTGTGAGGAGAAAAGAGCAGGAGAGGAATGGTACTGATAAAGCTGCTGAAAAGCATGTAGAATTAGACAAGAAAGGAATTAAGTACAATGCTGATGAATTTAAGGGGTGTGGTGCTTCTCACTTTCACAGCTTAGTCACACATCAGTAAATGCTCTTAGCATTCCCATCTCCTGACACTGCTCCCTCAATTTCACCTTCATGAGTGGAGGGAGGAGGAGGAATGAGAGGGGCAGTGACATCATCAGCACCACTCATAAAGCAGTTTTTGTCTACCCCCTATGACACAAGTACAAAAGGCATTAGTTAAGGCTAAAGAGGAAGGATAGGATACATCTGATTTGAGAATAGAAGCATACCCTGTGATTGAAAAAGTTGACTCTTCAGGTCAAGAAAGAAGATACATTCCTTTTAATCTGGAAATTATCAAAGATCTGAAAAAGGCTTGCACTCTTTATGGCTCTATATCGTCTTATGTTATGATGTTATTAGAGAATTTGGCTTTTGAAATTTTAATTCATCAATCAGACTCCCAAAAAACTACTTTGATGACCTAGAAAAAATAACAACAAAGTTCATATGGAAAAACAAAAGGTCAAGAATTTCAAGAGGATTAATTAAAAAAAAAAATCAAATGAAAGTGGCTTAGCTGTACCAGATCTAAAATTATATTATAAAGCAGCAGTTACTAAAACCATCTGGTATTGGCTAAGAAATAGACTAGTTGATCAATGGAATAGGTTAGGTTCAAAGGACAAAACAGCCAATAACTTTAATAATATAGTGTTTGACAAACCCAAAGACCCCAGTTTCTGGGATAAGAATGCATTATTTGACAAAAATTGCTGGGAAAAGTGGAAATTAGTATGGCAGAAACTAGGCATTGACCCACACTTAACACCGTACACCAAGATAAGGTCAAAATGGGTTCATCACATAGGCATAAAGAATGAGATTATAAATAAATTGGAAGAGCATAGGATAGTTTACCTCTCAGACCTGTGGAAGAGGGAGGAATTTATGACCAAAGAAGAACTAGAGATCACTATTGACCACAAAATATAAAATTTTGATTATATCAAATTGAAAAGTTTTTGTACAAACAAAACAAATGCAGACAAGATTAGAAGGGAAACAATAAATCGAGAAAACATTTTTACAATCAAAGGTTCTGATAAAGGCCTCATTTCCAAAATATATAGAGAATTGACTCTAATTTATAAGAAATCAAACCATTCTCCAATTGATAAATGGTCAAAGGATATGAACAGACAATTCTCAAATGAAGAAATTGAAACTATTTATAGACATATGAAAATATGCTCCAAATCATTATTAATCAGAGAAATGCAGATAAGGCAACTCTGAGATACCACTACACACCTGTCAGATTTGCTAGAGTGACAGGGAAAGATAATGCGGAATGTTGGAGGGGATGTGGGAAAACAGGGACACTGATACATTGTTGGTGGGTTTGTGAACACATCCAGCCATTCTGGAGAGCAATTTGGAACTATGCTCAAAAAGTTATCAAACTGTGCATACCCTTTGATCCAGCAGTGTTTCTACTGGGCTTATACCCCAAAGAGATACTAAAGAAGGGAAAGGGACTTGTATTTGCCAAAATGTTCGTGGCAGCCCTGTTTGTAGTGGCTAGAAGCTGGAAAATGAATGGATGCCCATCAATTGGAGAGTAGTTGAGTAAATTGTGGTATATAAACATTATGGAATATTACTATTCTGTAAGGAATGACCAGCGGGATGAATACAGAGAGGACTGGTGAGACTTACATAAACTGATGCTAAGTGAAATGAGCAGAACCAGGAGATCATTATATATCTCAACAACGATACTATTTGAGGATGTATTCTGATACATCCTCTCTTCGATAAAGAAAGCTAATTCAGTTTCAATTGATCAAAGATGGACAGAAGCAGCTACACCCAAAAAAAGAACACTGGGAAATGAATATAAACTGCTTTCATTTTTGTTTTTCTTCCCGGGTTATTTATACCTTCTGAATTCAATTCTCCCTGTGCAACAAGAAAACTGTTCGGTTCTGCACACATATATTGTATCTAGGATATACTGTAATCTATTCAACATGTAAAGGACTGTTTGCCATCTCAGGGAGAGAGTAAAAGAGGGAGGGGAAAAATCAGAACAGAAGGGAATGCAAGGGATAATGCTGTAAAAAATGGGTTATATCAATAAAAAGTTATTAAAAAAAAGAAAGAAAGAAATTTTAACTCCTAATGATTAGAAATCTATAGCAAGGACAATGTTTAGAACCTGGACAAAACTTGCTGTGGCTTTCTGAATATATTGAACTTTGTAGAATATAAGCCCAATGAAATAGGCAACCTGGAGTTAATATACCAGTCACCTTTGATCAACTAGCAGGTGTAGGTTCTTATGCAGACACTTTAGAGCAGATTAATTACCCTATAACAACATATGAACAAATTGCTTCTGCTGTTATCAAAACAGGGGGCACCCTCACAGAAAGACAAGATAGAGGGGAAGCCTTCATGAAAATAGGACAAGGTCCAAATGAATCCTGTGCTGATTTTGTGGGAAGTCTGCAGACAGCTGTCATACGAACTATTGGTGAAAATGTAGCAACAGAAATTAAGATAAGACAACTTGCTAAGGAAACCACTCATGAGGTTTGTAGAACAATTATACTAGGACTACACAAGGATGCTCCTTTAGAGGAGATCATAAGATGCTGTGCTACAGTGGGCGCAAATACCTTTTATACCCAGGCTATGATACAGACTTTTCAAGATCTGAACATGGGAAGGCAGGGTCCCTTTTGGCAAGGGGCTTCTAGAGAAACTCATCAATGCTTTCAATGTGGTAAAGTAGGGCATTTGAAAACTCAATGTTGGCAAAAAGATAGAGTTGAAAAACAGGGTGGGAGAACTGCACCCAAAACCCTATGTCCAAAATGAAACAAAGGCTTCCATTGGGCATCAAAATGTAGATTGACTCAGGGAAATGGGAAGTGGAGATTGGCTCTAGGGCCCCAGGCAAAAAACACTTGGGGTATAATGGCAGTCGATATTACAACCAGAGAGGCTTTAGAAGTTCAGTATTCCCACATGATCACTCAGCCAAGAAGCAACCTGATGGGAGAAAGGGATTACAATTGGGGAGAACAGAGTTGTATGCAGCTGGGACTACTGAGATATCCCCTAGAGAGGTGAACGCTATCCCTGTCTGGCCTACAGATCCTTTGCCTCCAGGTAAGTAGGCTTGACCATTTCACCTTCTGAGAGTGCTTACAAAACAATGTCTATCCATATACTGATTTGGGAAACTGGGGAATGTGTAGCTAATATCCCAGTCAATAATACAGGTAGACAATGTGTCATCTATCACCCAGGAGAAGAAGTAGCATCAGATTTATTGATACACACTCCTGACAGGCAATCTGGTGATATTTATCCAGATTTTGACTCCCAGCAATAGAATCCAGGAATATTCTGGACTGCAGCTGTTAGAGCTGACCAACCTATGCTCACTATCTATGTAAATGGCATACCACTGAAAGGGTTGGTAGACACAGGTTCAAATCTTACAGTCATTAGAGGTGCCGGTTGGCCTAGTCATTGGACAAAGATTAAGGCAGACACCTATATATGTTACATAGGAGGATTAACAGAAACTGAAATTAGTGCTACCCCTTTGAGATGGATATTTGAAGGTGAAACAGGAGTTTTTACTCCTTTTGTAGTTGAAAAAATCCCCATCAATCTATGGGGAAGAGACATCTTACAACAGATAGGACTATAGTTGAGTATTTTGGTCTTTAAGGCAGGGCTGCTGTTGAAGGCCTGCCAACACTCTCATCTGTTACCATTCAATGGAAAACTGATACACCAGTGTGGGTGGAATAGTGGCCCTTAGAAAATGAAAAAATTTAGGCCTTATTAGATACAATACAAGAGCAACTTGACCAAGCAACTTCTCTAAGTCCTTAGAATTCCCCTATATTTCTTGTAAAGAAGAAATGAGGATGTTGACTGATTTAAGAAAAGTAAATGAATAGATGGAAACTATGGGAACTCTTCAGCCTGGACTTCCATCTCCTACTCAATTGCTTAGGGAATGGCCACTTTAGGTTATAGACATTAAGGATTGTTTCTATTCTATCCCTCTAGATAAAGAGGATATGAAAAGATTTGCCTTTTCAGTACTCACCATTAATTTAGCTGAGCCTTATAAAAGATATGAATGGACAGTTTTGCCACAGGGAATGAAAAAGAGCCCTACTATGTGTCAAATGTATGCTGTTGCTGCTCATACTCCAGTAAGAAAAGCATTTCCAAAAGTAATGTTATTACATTACATGGGTGATATCTTGGAATGTGCACCTGAGGAGCAAATGTTAGATGCATGTCTACAAAAGACCATAGAAACACTAAGGAACTACAAATTGCATATAGCTCCAGAAAAAATTCAAAGACATACTCCTTTTCAATACTTAGGATATGAAGTATATCCTAAGATGCTTACAGTACGAAAACTTTCTTTAAGAACAGAGAAGTTGAACACCTTGAACACTTTTCACAAATTGATAGGAGATATCCAATGGATGCATACACTGTTAAGCTTAACTATCTCTCAATTACAACCATTATATGACATTTTAAGGGGAGACAATGCTTTAAACTCACCATGTCAGCTTAGAGAAAAAATTCAAGAGGTTTTGAGAAAAGTTGAATTGGCTTTGTCCAATGTGGTTAAA
Source organism: Antechinus flavipes (assembly GCF_016432865.1). Classification (NCBI taxonomy): domain Eukaryota; kingdom Metazoa; phylum Chordata; class Mammalia; order Dasyuromorphia; family Dasyuridae; genus Antechinus; species Antechinus flavipes. The sequence goes on from NC_067401.1 coordinate 159,300,189, forward strand.
AGTTACTCAGAAACCCCTGGAAATGTCAGGTTTTTTGCTACAAAAGAGGTACACACAGCAGTTCTTCATCAAGGAGACAATGTGAACCTCCCAGCACAACCAGACCAAAGCCTTACTTCTTACCTAGTGCTTATGGCTAGAATCTTACCCAGTGCTTGTGGTTAGAATCTTATTGGCAATGGATTTTTGAAGAAAATGTTTCTAAGGTTCCTCTTAAAGGACCAACTATCTTTACAGATGCATCAAAACATAATATTTGTGCTGTATACTCTCGTGACTTAATTAAAAAGAGAGTAGTCAGAACTTCTTTTCAGTCCACTCAGCAGAATGAATTGTATGCAATCATGCTAGCTCTTCCTTATTATCCAGGAGATATAAATATAATATTTGATTCAGCTTATTCAGTAGGTATGGTACAAAGAATTGGCACAGCCCAAATAAAATTTGTAGCTTCTAATATATATCAGCTCTTTAAGGAACTTTAAGAGCAAATGAGAAAACATCCAGGTGAGATGTATATCTTGTATGTTCACTCTCACAGTTGATTTCCAGGTCCTATTTTTTATGGAAATTTAGAGGCAGATAGTCTTCTAACCATGTTAACCAACATTCCTTTATTTCAAGTAGCCCAAGAATCTCATTCTAAATATCATCAGGCTGCTAGAGCTTTATGTTTGCAATTTGGGATAACAAAAGAGGAACCTAGGAGCATAGTAAAAGCCTGTACAGCTTGCCTTTCTTTCCACACTCCTTTGGTCCCTTCAGGGAAGAACTCTCATGGTTTGAGACCCAATGAAATTTGGCAAATGGATATGACCTATTATAAATCTTTTGGTCATCTGTCTTTTATCCACGTTGTAGTAGGCACCTTTTCAAGTTTTTTTTTTTTTTTTTTTTTTTTTTTTTTTTGGCAATACCAGCAGCAAAAGAGACAGCATGAGTAGTCACTGAATCCTTATACAAGCTTTGGTTTTTGTTTTTTGCCTCTATGCCTTTCTTTATGGCCTTAATTTTTTCTCATCTTATTGATATTACTAATATTTTTAGAACTGGGTCTAATAACAGTGGGGAAAGGGGATATATTTGATTTACTTCTATATGCATTTGGAAAATTATTCTCTATTGCAGATAATGATAACTTTGGGGTTGAGATAGATTTATTATCATGTTAAGAAATGGGTTACAAAATAAACCCAAATAAATCAAAAGCATTTCTAATCTCATACAGAACGATAGGAAGCAGAATGTCAGAGAAAATGACTACAAAATGCATAATAATCTTGTAGTCAACCTACCAGACAATTCAATGCTTTTGACTTATGTGGGTTTATTTTGTAACCTGTTCTTTTTTTGAAACTATAGTCTTAATAAGTTACTTGGCAGATTCATTAGTATTGTTAAGTAAACCATCATATCATCAGCAAATAGGATTTAGTTTTTGTTTTTTGCCTCTATGCTTGTCTTTATGTCCTTAATTTTTTTCTCATCTTATTGATATTACTAATATTTTTAGAACTGGGTCTAATAACAGTGAGTAAATGGGATATATTTGATTTACTTCTATATTTATTGGGAAAGTTATCTTCTATTTCCAATAATGGTCACTTTGGGGTTGAGATAGATTTATTATTATGTTAAGAAAAAATCCTAGTATACTTACATCTTATGGCATTTATTTTATGAGAAAAGCACAAATTAATACTGTCTGTTACTAAAGACTTATTTTTCCATCTACTATGATAGTCATATGGCTTTCAATATTTTTATTTTTTAACAAAATTGTTAACTGATTTCTAATTTTAAACTAGCTTTAACTACATGGTATGATTCTAAATTTATTATGATTTTGGGGGAATAAATAGTTGAAGACTTTTTATTATGACATTATTTAAATTTTTATAGTCATTAATGATATTGGTTAACTGTTCTCTTTGTTTTTCCTTTACTGGTTTAGATATTAGAACTAAATTTGTTTCATAAGAGGTATTTATAGAAATATGATTATATATATATTAGGTTCTGCTAATCATTTTCATTTCTTCTGAGTTGGTTGGGATTTTGCTTTAATAACTTTTATTTTACTGACTTGATTTTCTTCCCTTTTTAAAAATCTGTTAATTTTAAAGAACCAAGTGTTAGTATTTATTAGTTTTATAATGTTTCCAAATTTGCTATTTCTCTTCTAATATTTTATATTTTCTTTTGTATGTTTATTTTTTATTAGTGTTCTAATTATCTTGAATTGTACCTTCAATTCATGAATGCTTTTTTTTTTCTCTTATATTCTTAATATATGTTTAAGGGATGCATGCTTTCCTCTAAGATTGCTTTAACTTCATACTTGAAATTACAGCATTATGTCTCATCATTATCATTATCTTTCAGATGATGATTATTTCTACCACTTTTTCCTAATCCTAATCATTTAAGATGACATTAAGTCTCTAAACAGGTCTGAATCTTGTCCTTGTGTTCTCTGTATTTCTCAATATTCTGATGACATTACTGCTTGACTCTACTTTCCTCCCTTTCGATCTTAATACTATAGGAAATAAATTGAAATTGAAACTTAATTCTTGAGTCCTTTGGCTTCTTTGTCCTATCTCTTCTCATATGTAGCCAAACCTCAATCATGGATTACACTCTTCACTGGCTTCCTCAGATCCTACATACATATAATAGTGAAAGGAAGTGTAAAAAAAACTACACAACTGTGTAGACTTCATTACATTAAAAATCTTTGTTACTCAAATTCAACTATAACTTCACCGTTCCTCCTTAAAAGATACTGTCTCATCTACAATTACAAAATCTAAGCCCAACCCCCTTTACATTTACTCAAGTTCTTCTAAACTTCCTCTTAGCTAAATACATTACCTCTTACTTCTCCACTCACTCCAAATGTTCAAGTGGACTATGTGTGCTCATTTGTGGCAGTCTTCTGAGCTATATTGGTCTGATCAACCAGTCAGAAAACTGAAGTCATTCAAAAGGAAATCTCTATTCTCCCTTCCTCTTTATCACAATATTCCTTGATTTCATATCATTTCCCTATTCCCCCATTTCCTCAGTTTCTAACAGTAAAGCAGTCTTTCTTTTTGCTCAGACTACTACCTTTACACGTGTCTTTAATGCCATTCTCTTCAACTTCCAAATAAATGATAATTTCAATCACCTCTTCTTTCTCAAAATTTCAGCCTCTTCATATATCTATTGGTTTTCTCCATTTGACTCACTTTACTATCCCTCTGATGTATACTTTTTCTTTTTTCCTTTTAAAAAATATAGCTTTTTATTTTCAAAATACATGCAAAGATAGTTTTCAGCAAACACTCCTGCAGAACCTTGTGTTTTAAATTTTTCTCCCTCCCTTTCCTCCATTTCCTCCCCTAAATAGCAAACAATCCAATATAGGTTAAACATGTACAATTCTTCTATACATATTTCCACATTTATCATGCTGCACAAGAAAAATCAGATCAAAAAGGGAAAAATGTGGAAAAAACCAAAAAGCAAATAAACAATAACAACAAAAGTGTGTGTGTGTGGGGGGGGGGGAAACTATCTTATGACCAGCATTTAGTCCCTGTTATAGGCCAGAACTTGAAACAAGGTGCCAAGTCAGTGGAATTGAAGAGACAGTGGTTAAATCTAGTTTAACATTGATTTACTCCTACAACAACTAATGATTTCCTAGTGATATAATGATTGGTGTATACTCAGTGTGGAACATATTAGGAGGAGCTCTCAGGGCCAGCAAGGACAAGCACACTAGAAACTCTCAGAGCCTCAGCCAGGATTCAGTCGAGGAGATTGCCAGAGAAGGCAGCTTAAGTTCTCAGGACCAAGATTATAGAAGGACTCTAAGAAAAACTAGCCAAACCCCACATGAATTATATAAGACTATGAAGGAGACAATACAGGATTTGGACTTTAACACCTGGCTGCATTTGGGGTGATTAGTGAACTGAAAGGAAGGCTGCCTCCAAAGACCCCAAGAAACCTGCTCCCAGAGAACATTATATTTTAAAGAAGAATATTACATTTTGGCACCCAACGAGGGACCAAGAAGCTTCATCTGTAACCCAGAAACTAGAGTGAATACAAAAATAGACAAGGAAACTTTGTTAAAGGGCTAAAAATAGTATTTCAGCTACAATGGGACAAATGTTTAGAAAACAGCCTTCTTTTCCTCTTCAAGGAAAATGTATAGAGAGCATTGTCAGACTTATGAAAAGTCAAGGTTTGATTATAGTTTGGGAGCAGATCACTGAACTTTTAGAAACTGTACAGTACACATCTTCTTGATTATGGAAAAAAGAATTGGATCTAGAGGAGTGGAAATTAGTAGGAGAGCAACTATGTCACTTCTACAATGAAAATGGACCTGACTCAATTTCCAAAGAAACACTTTATACATACAATTTAATACAACTGGTTTTAGGAAATTATATAAATTATAGAATAAGCGAAAAGATGAAAAGATGTTGTGGCTTTCGGAGTATAGTGAATTATGCAGGATTCAAACCCAATGAAATAGGCAAAGCAGAGTTAATACTCCAATCACCTTTGACCAATTAGCAGGTGAAGGTCAATATGCAGACAATTCAGCACAGATTAATTACTCCATAGGAACATATGAACAAATTGCTACAGCTGCTATAAAAGCTTGGGAGCCAAATAAAAGAGGTGAAAAGAATGAAGAATCAGATAAGAATGGAGTTAAGTACAATTTTAAGTGTGGTGCTTCACAGCAGAAGAAATTAGGTCATTCCCCATCCCCTGACCTACTTCCTGCAATTAACCCTTCATGGGTAGAGGGAGAAGAAGGAGGGGGAGAGGCAGGGACACAATCAGCACCACCTATGAAGCAGCCTATGACAAAACTACAAAAGGCATTGGTTAAGGCTAAGAGAGAAGGACAGGATATATCTGATTTAAAAATAAATGCATACCCTGTGATCGAAGAGTTTGACTCTTCAGATCAAAAAAGGAGAAGATATACTCCTTTTGATCTGGAAAAAAATTAAGGATTTGAAAAAGGGTTGCACTCTTTATGGGGCTATATCATCTTATGTTAAGATGTTACTAGATAATTTGGCTTATGAAATCTGAGCCCCAAGTGATGGGAAATTCACAGCAAGGACATGTTTAGAGCCTGGATAAAACTTGTTGTGGCTTTCGGAGTATAGTGAATTATGCAGGATTCAAACCCAATGAAATAGGCAAAGCAGAGTTAATACTCCAATCACCTTTGACCAATTAGCAGGTGAAGGTCAATATGCAGACAATTCAGCACAGATTAATTACTCCATAGGAACATATGAACAAATTGCTACAGCTGCTATAAAAGTTTGGGGTATCCTCCCAGGGAAAGATCAAGGGGAAGCCTTCACAAAAATAGAGTAAAGTCCCAATGAACCCTTTGCTGGTTTTGTAAAACGTCTGCAAACAGCTGTCACAAGAACCATTGGAAAAAATTCAGCTACATAAATAATGATTAAACAACTGACTAAGGAAAATGCCAATGAGGTTTGCAAAAGAATTATATGGGGACTACATAAAGATGCTCATTTAGAGGAGATCATAAGATGCTGTGCTACAGTGGGCACAAATGTTTATTATACCCAGACTATATGAACATGGGAAGACAGGGTCCTTCTTGACAAGAGACTTCTAGAGAGAGTCATCGATGTTTTCAGTGTGGAAAAATAGGATATCTGAGAGCTCAATGTAGATATGGAGATAGAGTGAGAACACAGGGTAAGAGAAGACCTAAAACCCTATGTCCAAAATGCCACAAGGGCTTCCACTGGGCCTCAGAATATAGACTGACCCAGGGAAATGAGAGGTGGGGCCCAGCTCCAAGACCCCAATCAAAAAACAGGTGGGGCATAATGGCAGCTGAGGTTACACCTTTAGAAGTTGAGGACTCTGATGTCATCAATCAGCCAAAAAAGCAATCACACAGGAGAAAAGGATGACATGATCAACCAACAGAAAAGCAATCACACGGCAGAAAGGGATTACAATTGGGAACAATACAGGCTTTTTAACCCAATAGAAGGGCAGTGTCCTGTGAGAGCAGTTCCAATATAATGAGCAGCTCCAATGTAATCTCTAGGCGATGTGGAGAGATCCAGAAAATGGTGAATGGAAGGGACGAGATTGGTTAACTGCTTGAAGAGGGATTGCTTGTATTTCTACAGATGGAGAAAGAATTAGATGGGTGCCAATGAGCTGTATTCGCCTTGTCTATCAGAGAGAGACAGAAAAAAGAGAAAAACCTCAAAACAAAGGAGAAGACCTAAAAAACACCTGACATTGAAAGAGCATGGCTGATAATGAGAATTGTTAAAGAACTTTAAAATCTTCAGGAATCATTGGATTCCCTAACACAAGATGAGACTATTGCAGGACTTCAAAACTTGCAGGAATTATTGGATTCCTGGTACATGAACTAATGGACAACAGATTCCTTTGGGCTATTTCTAGGACTTATGGACATGTATAAATCCTCATGTTGATTCATGTTACTTGTTATATCACTACTAGCCTATGTTATATTGCTATGTGCATATGTAATTTATGTAATTATGTGTAATATCTCCCATATTGATGGATTTATGTATACCTGTTTCAAGTGAGCCCCTTTAGAAACTCGCTAATCTGATTTGGTTTCCCATTTCCTTTGGTGTTTTCATCACTCTTCCTGAGATGTCAGGGAGGGCGTGATCACCTCCTTTTTATGGTGTTTTCACCCCTTTTTTGAGCAGTCAGGGAAGGCATGATCACCTTTTTTGGAGTTCTCACCTCCTTGAGAAGTCAGGGAGGTCATGACCACCTATGTTCTAAAAACAAAAGAAAGCGGGAAGTGCTGACAGTCTTCTTTCTGGATGCAGATGGCTTTCTCCATCACATCTATTAGAACTGGTCTGAATCACCACATTGTTGAAAAGAGCCAAGTCCATCACAGTTGATCATCATATATTCTTGCTGTTGCCATGAACAATGTTATCTTGGTTCTACTTACTGCACATAGCATCAGTTCAGGTAGGTCTCTCCAGGCCATTCTGAAAATCATTCTGCTGATCATTTCTTATAGAATAATCATATTCCATAATTCATATACCTATTCAGCTGTTCCCCAACTGATGGGCATCTACTCAGTTTCCACTTATTTGCTACTACAAAAAGGGCTGCCACAGACATTAATGCATATATGGGTCCTTTTCCCTTTTTTATGATCTCTTTAGGATACAGGCCCAGTAGAGACATTGGTAGATCAAAGTGTGTACACAGTTTGATAGCCTTTTGATCATAGTTCCATATTGCTTCTTCAGATCACAACTCCACCAACAATGTATTAGTGCTGGATATTCTTTCTTCACTACTTTTTTATGCCCCTATACAATGGATATTTTTATTTGTCTAATAATTCCTTTTCATTCATTTTTGCAGATCATCATTTATATTATATCCTGTAACTGCTGAGTGTGTCCCACAGCTCTGTCTTGGGCTATCTCTTTCCTTTCTATACTCTTATTCAATGAACACAGACATCAGTTCCAATTGACCTAATGAAACTACTACAGTAATGATTCACACATCCAAGTCCTGTCAGAGGCTTTCTCCTAAGCTTCAGTTCCATGTCATGAATTACCCAATATTCCAGATGTCTTTGAAACGTCTCAGATTCATTATGTCAAAACTGGAATTTCCCCTCTCCCTCTTCTACCAAATTACTTTATATCAATTAAAGGCACTATCCTTCTTCAGTTACTTTATGTTTATAACCTGGGCATTATCCTCAACTGCTCCCTCTATTCAGATTTACTGTGACACCAAAGCTTGTTCTTTCTATGCATAGTCATAGATTTATTTCAGGTTCTCATAATCCTTTACATGATTTCAAGCAAGAGCTTCCTAATTGGTCGTTTTGACTTCCAACCCCATCCCACATCTGCCCATTTTATACCCTGATATGAATGATAGTCCTTAGGTGTATATCTGGTCATGTGACTTCCCTACCAAATAAATTTTGCATAATTCTTTTGTATGTTTATTTTGTGTTAGTTTTCCAATTATCTTGAATTTTACCTTGAATTGTGCTTTTTTCCCCCTTACATTTTTAATATATGTTTAAAGGATACATGCTTTCCTCTAAGATTGCTTTAACTCCAAACTGACTTATAAACAGTGTAAGCCAGGGCTGGGGGGGGGGGGGGGGGAGGAAGGGAGGGAAGGGAGGGGATTGGAACACAGAGAAAGCACTGGTTTTAAGACGAGGTGAGGAAGGGTTCCTGAGGAGGTAGAAATTTAGTTGCAACCTAAAGCGAGTTTAGGGAGATCAGTAATTAAAGGCAAGGCATGCCAGACACGGTGACAGAGAAAAGGATAGGAGTAAGAAGATGAAGTATCTTATTCTTGAAAATGTCAAGAGGCCAGTGTCATTGAATCAAAAATACATGTCACAATGAAAGGTACAAAGAGACTGGAAAGGTAGGAGGGGTCTAGCTTTACAGGAATATCTCAAATACTTCTCTTTTGTTGAGAATGCCACCTTTTTTCTTATTGATGATGATTCAAGTTTATTAAGTTCATTAAGTTCATGTTTATTAAGTATGTCATTTTGGGCTGCAGTTTGAATTACTTTTAGAAATATAATACTTAATTTTCTTTTATAGTTTCTCTTTGCTACAGAAGAGTTTTGCTATTTGAATTTCTTTTTCTTTAGAGTTGAGCTTCCTGCAGAAATCTGTTGGCATTAAAAGTATTAAATTTAACACTATACATTTTGGAATTTAAAGCATAAATTTTTCTTTTTTCTTTTTTTTTTTTTTTTAAGATTTGATTTTTCTAAAGTCAATATGTGGATTCTCTAGATTGGTGTGGTGTTCTTTTCTTTTTTAAAAAAATATAAATGATGGTTCTCTGTGAGAGCAGATTTCTTGGGGAGGTTTTCTGGAGGCAGCCTAGTTTTGGTTCAAATCAAATACAGCCAGTTGATAAAATCCAAACATTTATTTCTTATCTTTTTCCTTGGGTCTGGTTAGCTTTCTTAGAGGCCTATCTCTCTGCTTGGTTCCAAGAGCTCTTGCAACTTGTCCTTTGCCTCTCTCTCTTCAGGCTCCAGCCAGCACAAAGGTGGAAGATGGAATGAATCTGACTCCGCCTCCAAGAGTGGGCTTGTGGGCTTGTGGGCTTCTGTATCTCCCAGAGTGCTCCTCTCCAACTCCTGGCAATGTTCTGAACTGACTCTGACTGACTCACTGAAGCTCTTTTTATGCTCGGTGTAAAAGGTTGACTCCTCCTCTGAGAGTGGGATTATGGGATCCCTGATAGTGGGATTACGGGTTTCTGACTTGTGAATCTCATACTGAATACTGACTTGTGAATCTCCCAAAAGTGTGAACTCCAATGAGTACTTAAATGCATTAGTGAGCTAGAGGATTTGCTAAGTACCATGCTAAATTAGGCAACTGACTTATCACTTTGTAAGGATTCTAACAGATTGGTGTTTTGGTTTTCGTATTTACAAGTTCTGAGTAGTTTTCTGATGTCATTTCCTGCATTACAATGTTTAGTAGTAGTAGTAGTAGTAGTAGTAGTAGTAGTAGTAGTAGTAATAGTAGTAGTAGTAGTAGTAATAGTTTTGGTCTATTCATCATCTCTGTGCATCTAATCACAGCGGTCAAATACTTTGATCTGTATAGAGTTCACATGCATTTTTTACATAATTACCTTTTACTTCTCTTCTATCAAGTTCCCCCTTGTCCAGTCCCTTTTAATATTTCTGAATTCCAGAAATCTATCTTTCATTTATTTAGAGAAATTCTTCATCTGGGATTCAATGTTTAACCTTTTAATTGAAATTTTAAATCTTTTAATAAGATTTCTTGTTTCTCTTTTAAATCATTCTGATTCTTGTTTTCCCATGTTCTCTTGGATATAGGAGCCTTTTTTTAGGCATTTGTTCACTTTTCTTTAGCTTGTAATATAAATATAGTGGGGCCACTTTTAGCACATTCACCAGGGACAACTATTGATCAACTGATACCAACTGTTGGATAGCCATAATAGCCCTAGAAGTTACAGCACCTTTTAGCCCACCAGTCCTGCTTCTAACCCAGACCTTAGAGCCAACATCCAGACAAACAACTCCTGTGAAGAAGGAGTCTGCCATCCCCACCAACTATCAACTGCCACTTATGTGATTATTTAGCTGAAGAAGAAAATACCATGGAACATTTTCATTCGAGTTGCAGATAGAAGCTACCAAATTTGTTGTCTCCCCTATTAGAATGTGAGTTTCTTGAGGGCAGAGGCTGTCTCATTTTTTTTTCTCTCATGATTTTCTGCACATAGTAAACATTTAATAAATGTTTTATTCATTTCATTCATTTAAGAGAAATTTGTATTATATATGAGGATTTTATTAATTATGCTTCCTTTTGATTTTTAGGATCCTTTCTGTACATTTATCTACTTTGCTTTAGGCTTTCACTGAGAGCTTCTTCCTTGAAATATTTGATGTTACAGCTTTTTTGTATGCATACCTCTGGCATGTACTTCCAAGGCTGGGCTGCTTGAGTCTTCTTGAAGGCTCAGTGGCCTGTGCCCTTTTTCTAATTACCTTGTCTTGTTTCAGTGTCCCCCTTTGGCTTGCCTTCTTTCCTTCTGTGACTGTGTTAAATCATACATGATGCTTTTTGTGGGGTGAAGAGAGATTAGAAGTGTGTTCTAGGGAAAGTCTCTGAAATCTTCAAAGTTCCCTGTGGTGTTCTCTTCTTTAAAATATAATAGTTCTTTGGGGGAGAGTAGATTTCTTGGGGAGGATTTGGAGATTAATCACTCCAAATCCAGCCAGCTGATAAAATCCAAACATTTATTCTCTCCTTCCTTGGGTCTGGGTCGCTTTCTTAGAGGCCTCAGCTTTCCTTGGTTCCGAGAACTCTCGTTGCTAGTCTTTTGCCTCTAGCTCAACTCCGAATGTCTCCAGCCCCAGCACCAAGGTGAAAGTTGGAATGAATCTGACTTTGCCTCCGAGAGTGAGCTTGTGGGACTCTGTATCTCCCAGAGTGCTCTTTGGCCCTGAGAGCTTCTTACTTATATGCTGTTCACTGAGTACACACCAATCATTATATCAATGGGAAACCATTATTTGTTGTATGATTAAATCAATGCTAAACTAGATTTAAACATTGTCTTCTCAATTCCACTTAGTACCTTGTTTCAAGTTCTGGCCCATAACATCTCGTAGGATCAGATCAATCATACTGGACCATGCTAAATTAGATAATTATTGTCTCTTATCAACTTTAATGAGTTAACACTTTGTAAGAATTCCAACAGTTCCCTACTTACATAGGGCCTTTCCTTAGTCAGAGGACATTAAGTCGAAAAGGTGCAAAAAAAACCTAATCTGCCATCTTGCTTGTTTTATCTTTTTCTGTACCTAAACCTAATATCGAATAATTGGACATCTCTCAAGGGAAAATTATTACTATAACTAGCAAATGGTGTTATTTAACATATTAATATATATTTCACATTATATTTTTAATATTTCAGATGAGCAGAACAGTCCTAATATTGTATATTTAACCAAACTTAGCTTATATAAAGCTATGTAACTAATTAAAGTTGGTAAAGTAATCTAAATATATTATATGAAATAAAATATTTTAAAATGTATGAGATAAAAAAACTAGCTAAAATATATTATTCGCTATTTTGAACTAGAAATTTAGATACCACAATGTGATAAGCATACATATACACAATTCTTTTAAATACATAATAAACTTAGCATGTAAATATCTTTTTTTCTTCCCTCCCCCAACCCTAGAGATGGCTATTGTGTGTGTATGTGTATACACATATTTTTGTATGTAGATATACATATGTATATGTATGTTTAAAATCATTCTATACATCTGTTTATCAGTTCTTTTTCTAGATATAAAATACCTTCATACTATTCATTTATAATAATCAACATGACTTAATTGCTCAAACTTGTTTTAAAATGATATTGCTATTACTATATACAATGTTCTCTTGGTTCTGCTCATTTCATTTTTCATTATTTTGTACAAGTCTTTTCATGTTTTGCTAAGATCACCATGAACTCCTAACTTCTTATAGCACAATATATCACAGCTTATTCAGTCGTTCCCCAATTAAGGGCTGGTATCGATATTTTAGAATATATAGATCTTTTCCTTTTTTTTTTCCTAATCATTATTAGAAAGAGACCTACTGGTGATATTGCTGATCAAAGGGTATAGGAAGTTTAGTAACTCTCTGAACATAATTCCATAGGTATCCAAAATGGTTGGATCAGTTCACAGTTCCAATGGTGAATTTTTCCACAGCTTCTCCAACATTTGTTGCTTTCCCCTTCAATTATTTTACCAGTGCAATAGTTATAAAATGTTATCTTCAAGTTGTTTTAATTTGCACTTCTCTAATCAATAACATCAATATTTACTAATTTTAAGACAACTCTGAGATATCACTACACACCTCTCAGATTGGCTAAGATGATAGGAAAAGATAATGACGAATGTAGGAGGGGATGTGGAAAAACTGAGACACTAATACATTGTTGGTGGAGTTGTGAACTGATCCAACCATTCTGGAGAGCAATATGGAACTATCACCAAAGGGCTATAAAATTGTTCATACACTTTGATCCAGCAGGGTCTCTACTGGGCCTGTATCACAAAGAGATTATAAAAAATGAAAAAGATCCCATATGTGCAATAATGTGATAGCCCTTTTGGTAGTAGCAAGTAACTGGAAACTGAGTAGATGCCCATCAGTTGGGGAATGGCTGAATAAGCTATGATATATGAATGTAATGAAATATTGTTTTATAAGAAATGATCAGCAGGATCATTTCAGAAAGGCCTGGAGAGACTTACATGAACTGAGGTTAAGTGAAGTAAACAAGAAGATAATGTGATGATCAACTATGATGGACTTGGCTCTTTTCAACAATGAGGTGATTCAGGCCAATTCCAATAGAAATGATGGAAAGAGTTATCTACATTTAAAGACAGGATCATTGGGATGGAATATGAATCACAACATAGTATTTTCACCTTTTTTTGTTGTTTGCTTGCTTGTTTTTTTCCTCTCATTTTTTTCCCCTTTTTGATCTGATTTTTCTTGTGTAACATGAAAAATATGGAAATATGTATAGAAGAATTGTACATGTGTTTACCCTCTATTGGATTACTTGCTATGTAGGGAAGGGGGAGAGGTAGAAGGGAGGGAAAAAAATTGGAAGCACAAGGTTTTGCAAGAGTGAATGTTGAAAACTATCCTTGCATTTATTGTGAAAAATAAAAAGCTATTACTTAAAAAAAATTACTAATTTAAAAAAATTTTTCCTTGAAAAAAGATAAATGAAATAAATAATTGATTATATAATGCTATGAAATAATGATGTATTTATTTGAAAAGGACATAATAGATTTACTAAAAATTCAAATAAAATGTAGACTCCTCCATGAATCATAATGGATTTGTTTTCTCAACTTGGTAATTTATGAATCTAGTTTATGCAGGATTTATTTTCTAGATTTAATTGTCTAATCACATATATCATTAAACTTGAAAACTGTTTAATAAATAGTACAATCAATATAATAATGTATTTGACAAATTTACCTGCAATATTTTCGCTAAAGTAAACTTGTCTTGTACCTTATAAACCAATTATTAACTGACACAGAATACCTCCAATAAAACATGGCCTGGATCAGCCTATAACTATAGGTAGATTTTGCCACTGTAATTAACTTAACTAAATTTTTCCTGCAACAATTCAAGGGGTAAGAGTTTTCCAAATACTATACATTTATATCCTTTCCCCTTATTTTTTTAAATTTTCTATATTAACAGAGATCCTTCTATCAATCATGTCCATTATAGTATATTTAGCTAACCATTAAAAACTCAAGCAATTTTACTATAGGGCAAAAGTTAATAATGACATCTGGATTTATGTGCTTTAAGATTTGCAAAGCATTTTACATAAAGTAAAAGGGAATTTCAGGGTAAAAAAAAAAAGAAAAATAATTCAATTCCTAGTAAGCAGCCTCATATATATGCAATTCAGCATGAAAATGGTTCATTCTTTCTCTCATTCTAAAATATTTGTCATATAATAGGAAAATACAATAATAGGTATTGCAGAAAATACAAAACAGAATCAATTAATAGGTACTGTAGAAAATATAAAACGGAGATAAACTTTCTGCCCTTGGGAATTATAGAATAATACTTTGGTGGGTGCTTGGGAAGAAAGTGCTTTGGAAAGTCTTAATGTGAACTAGTATTAGTATGATCAAAAGTATGGTAATTTAATCCAATTTGACATATATTTATTAAGTTCATATTACATGTAACATCTCACACAAGGGAAATGGAATAGACACAAAGATGAAACTCACTGTTCTCAAGGAGTTTATATTCTAATTGGGAAAAAGAAAAATAAGGTATATTTAAATTATTATAACTAGATACAGATGCAGATTCAGTTATATATATGTGTGTGTGTATAGATATAGATATAAATATATAAATGTATGTATATATATATATATTATATATATATGCATAAAATGAACGAATAAGAAAAAGTTTAACATTGAGATCTTACTTGAGGACTGGGATTCTAGCTATAGAGATAATAGGGAAAGTTTTAAGGACGCAGCATTTTAGTTGGCCAACAAGTAGAGATAAGGAAAAAACTATTTTAGGTGAAGGGAATGAAAAACATGAGCAAAAGCAGAGAAGTACAAAATTAGTTTTTAGAGGCTATTACATATTCCAATTTGGTTAGATTGTGGAGTACTTTGAAAGGCAATAATGTATAGAAGAGGAATTGGATTTGTTCTACTTGTTTCCAGAAGACAAAATTAGAAGGAAGAAGTAGAGCTTGTAAAGCAGTAGATTTAGTCTGCATATAAGGAAATCTTTCCAACTATTACAGCTGTCCAATAATGGAATGGATTGGCTCTGGAGTTGATAGATTCCTCTCACTAGCAATCTTTCAAGAATAGTCTGAATAACTATTTATAAGATATGATAGAAGGTATTCTTATTTATGAATAGGTTAGAATACCTGGTTTCTGAGAATTCCTTGTACATCTGGGGTTCTACAAATATTATCTCATTTAATCCTTACAACTCTGTGAATGAGGTGCTGTAGATAAGGAAACTGAGGCAAAAAAAGGTTAAGAGTCATTTGCCCAAGTTCATAGAGCTAGTAAATTTCTGGGGCAGGATTGAAACTCAGTATTTCCCGACTTCAAGTCCAATACTCAAATCTATTGTGCTAGTTAACTTGACATGGGTCCCTTCCAATTCTAAATGCAAGATATATCATAAACTATAGATGGCTAACATCACAACCTTTGTGCCTAACTTTAACTTAGAATATTATTAAGAAAAGTACTAGAAGACAAATTTATGCTAAAGGCTATATACCACTTAAGTTTTTATTTTTAAATGGATGACAATCTAGTGGGAGAAAATACTGGGATATAATCAAATTAAATAAACTGGGATTCCCTATTCCATTTGACCAAATAGTACTAACTGAAAGTTTGAGCAAAGGTAATAACAACTAAGAGCTGAAATAATCAATGTAGTTTAACATGTTTACCCTGGATTAGTTTTATTCATTTTAAATGCAACAAAAGCTTTACAAAACAAAACAAAAATATAGAATAGTTCCACAGAGACAGAAATATTACCAGTGCTTTTCCATAGAGAAAGCCAAAAAATTCCAAGTAGGATATGATACAGTGCTTGCTTAATCATGAAAACAATAAAAATCCATAAATGTGATTTTACCAGAACCTAACATTGTCAGAATAGAATTATTTATGTATATTCAGATCATATAGTTGTGCATTAGAAATTAGTCTTAGAAACTAAACACCAATACACACAAAACTAATTTTGGGATTTTTAACTCCTTCATTTTCAACCATACATTCAGATTCATTTAAATTCACACAAGAACTGCAACAGTTTCACCTAAATCAAATTTTCCACAAGTTAAACATCCCTTCTATACTTAGATATGATTGTGAAAATACTTTGATCTCTATTCCCAAATTTATTCCTGTGTAATCCATGACAAAATATAATGTGATTTACTGTATCTTTATATGACAGCCAAGCAGCTGACAGTACTTAATAATATGCATAAGGGCAAAAAACCTTCTGGCCCCAAAATATATAAATCATAATTGAAGCACTTTATTATCATATTACAATTAAGCAAATATAGCATTATAAGATCTTCAAAACAATTCACATTTTCCACTTTTTAAAAAGGACATTTTTATTCACACATTTTGATATTGCAAGGAAATAATTTTTAAATTTTATTAATTCATTAATATATTTACTTTCTGATTATATGATATGATCTTACCAAAATTGGAAATGCAGGGGCTATTCACAAGCCTAAAAACTATTATGATTAATGGAGAAGATTTGTCATGTTTAGTTTTTGTTCTCACCTGGCTTACTCTTCCTTAGGCAGCCTAGTGACCACTCAATTCTAGTGTCTCACTATATTAATGTTAAGCTTAAGTGTGCAAACCAAAATCTGCTTAGTACACTTAATACACAGAACTTCCAAGCTCATAAAATCAATCAGCTTCCCTCTCAAAAGTAGCAGAAATTATAGGTGTATATGTACACCACCATATTCAATAAGAATGTCATTTTAGACCACTTGTTTTCCCCCACAGTAATCATAATGCTGGAATGGCCATAAATTCAACAACAATTCATTTCTTTTAAAAAGCATCTTTAATCTTATAAAAAAAAAACAACAGATCTGAAAAATAGATCAAGAAGAAAAAATATAAGGATGATTAAATTACCTGAAAGCTGTAACCAAAAAAAAAAAAAAAGTGCCTTGACATAATGCAATAAATAATTTTTTTAAATTGTCCTGGAATTATAAAACATTAGGGGAAAGTAGATAGGAAAAAAATATATGTTTATCTGAAGATCGCCACCTCAATGAAATCCTATATGGAAAACACATAGTAGTAATATTGCCAAATTTAGAAACCCCCAGATTAAAGAGACAATTCTACAAGAAACAAACAAAAAAATTCAAATATGCTGGAGCAACAGCTAAAATTGTACAAGATTTATCAGCAACTACAACAAAAGTATGCAATTACTGGAAGAGAATATATCAACAATCTGAAAAACTAGGCCTGACAGAAACTAGGCATTGACCCACACTTAACACTGTACACCAAGATAAGGTCAAAATGGGTTCATGATCTAGGCATAAAGAATGACATTATAAATAAATTAGAAGAACACAGGATAGTTTACCTCTCAGACCTGTAGAGGAGGAAAGAATTTGTGACCAAAGGAAAACTAGAGTTGTTCACAAAATAGAAAATTTTGATTATATTAAATTAAAAAGTTTTTGTACAAACAAAACGAACATAGACAAGATTAGAAGGGAAACAATAAACTGGGAAAACATTTTTACAGCTAAAGGTTTTGATAAAGGCCTCATTTCCAAAATATATAGAGAATTGATTTAAATTTATAAGAAATCAAGCCACTATCCGACTGATAAATGGTCAAAGGATATGAACAATTTTCAAATGAAGAAATTGAAACTTTTTCTAGTCATATGAAAATATGCTCCAAATCATTATTGATCAGAAAAATGCAAATTAAGACAACTCTGAGATACTACTACATACCTCTCAGATTGGCTAAGATGACAGGAAAAGATAATGATGAATATTGGAGGGGGTGTGGAAAAACTAAGACATTGATACATTGTTGTGGAATTTTGAATGGATCCAACCATTCTGGAGAGCAATTTGGAACTATGCTCAAAAAGTTATCAATTGTGCATACCCTTTGAATCCAGTAGTGTTACTACTGGGCTTATACCCCAAAGAGATACTAAAGAAGGGAAAGAGACCCATTATGTGCAAAAATGTTGTTGGGAGCTCTTTTTGTAGTGGCTAAAAACTAGAAATTGAATGGATGCCCATCAATTGGAGAATGGCTGAATAAATTGTGGCATATGAATGTTATGGAATATTATTGTTCCCGTAAGAAATGACCAGCAGGATGATTTCAGGGAGGCCTGAAGAGACTTACATATATTGAGTGAAATGAGCAGAACCAAGAGATCATTATACACTTCAACAACAATAGTATATGATGATCAATTTTGATGGACAAGGCTGTCTTCAACAATGAGATGATCTAAACCAATTCTAACTGTTCAGTAATGAAAAGAATTCAGTACACCCAGAGAGAGAACTATGGGAAATGAGTGTGGACCACAACATAGCATTTCTACTCTTTCTGTGTTTGCTTGCATTTTTGTTTTCCTTCTCAGGTTTTTTTACCTTCTTTCTAGATCTGATCTTTCTTGAGCAGCAAGATAACTGTATAAATATGTATACATATATTATATTTAACATATACTTTAACATATATTGGATTATCTAGGGGATAATCTAGGAGAGGGGATGGGGGGGAAGGAGGGGAAAAGTTGGAACAAAAGGTTTTGCAAGGGTCAGTGTTAAAAACTACTCATGTATTTATTTTGTAAATAAAAAGCTATAATTTTAAAAAAAGAACTAGGTCTAAGGTCAAAAATATTCTTTATCTAGCAACACTAACCAAAATGTTGAATGAAAACAAAAGGACATTCAAGGAACTTGCAGATTTTTAGGACTGTGTCTCAACCAAAACTGAAATTAATAGAAAATTTAACATATAAAAGCCAATCAAAGATTAATTTTAAAGGGACTCAACAAGGACAAATTGTGTTTTCTATATATGGAAATGTATAGCATGTATTTAAGATTAACTTCAATAATTGGGCATTTCAAAAGAAAGATTGGGGCAGATCTGAATATGATCTGACTGTCCAGGAAAAGATAAAAATAGTAATTTTTCTATACAAATGAAGTACAGAGGAAGAATTAACACAAAGATTAGAGTGAGGAAGAGAGATAGTAATTCTAAAAACCTACTCATACTGGGAATGAGTTAAGTAGGGAACAATACAAGGGGAAAGGAAAAAGGATAAGGCGGGGTATAGAAGGGTATAAACAAGGCCAAGGTATATAGAATAGTGGGGAAGAGATAAAGAGGGAGAGAAAGGTGGCATAGGATAAGATGGAATATAAAAGATTGTTTAGATTAATGGGAATAGGATAAAGAGGGAGGGAAAATAGTGGAAGATAAGGGAGAAACCCTGGGTGTGAGGAGGTTACATTAATAGCAAGACAAGTTAAGGAACAGAATTAAGTAGAAGAGTTAGCAGGGATAGATACACACAAATATTACAACAGGGATCAGAACTAGAATTTATTAGAAAACAAAGTAGAGCTAATACTCATTGATCTCAAAGTCAAACTTAAATATTCAATCAAGAGAGAAATCTAACATATCATATTAAGTTTTAGACACATACTTACATATGTATTAATGTGTATGTGTATATGTATGTATGTTGATATATGCATGCATGTATATAAATATATATGGGTGTGTATGTAAATATATATGTATGTATATATACATTTTTCCTTGATGTTCTTCTGGGTACATGACAATGTTTTGTTTTTTATTTTCCTTTTCTGTTTTTCTTTTTCTATTTTTTTCCTTATTTTGTAATTAGTTTTAAATAAATATTCTTAAAACCCTAGAAGTAATAAATAAAATAAGAAAAAATAAAAAGTACTTTTAAAAATTACTTCTGAGATTAAACAAATGAGAGAACAATACAAAAAACAGTTTAAAAAGCTGCTCAAATTTATGCATTGGACATTCTTAAAAGGAAAAGTATAAATCTGGATTAACTCACAATAAGCAAAAAGAATTTATTGCCAGATAATTTCAATTTATAGTTTTAAAAATTTCAGGGTAATCATAGCTTCCTCTGAAACAGTTAAAATTGAAATTTCTATGAAACATTCTATCACTAAACATGACTCTAACTCCCTATTTATGTCTATAAGAAGACTGAATAAGGAGAGATAATTTAAGGTCTTCTAACTCTTTGTTCAATGCTACTATCACTATATATATGGTCTTTCTCTCTTCCCTTCATATGAATCCCTGGTATGAAGAAGGGACAGGTGCAAATGATGCAGAACAGGAACTTCAATCAGACTATCCTGCCTTCATTGTCAGAATTTTAATCTACCCATCTTGTTTCCATTGTCACATACACACACATAAGAAGGGTGTATAGATTTATGGGAGTGGGACAAAGTGTGTAGATTAAAGGAAGAGGGAAAAAGGATTAGGTGGCAATCAGACCAACAACTCCTGAGACTGTCATTAGATATTAGTATGTCTAAGACAGACTCAATCATCTTATGCAACTGCTCTCACTGTGTATCTGGTCACCTAGACTTGCATGTGACTTTGTTCTCCACTAAGATTCCATAACTCCCGCCTATCTGCCTAGTACTCACCCTTATTTCTCTCCCAATCTTTCCTCTGATTTAAAAAGCCATCTCACCTAAAATATGATGCTTAATCTCCTTCTTGTAAATAAAGGACCTCCTTTGTGACTATGATAAATATCTTTTGTGAATTCTTCACATTGCAAACTGCTCTCCCATCCCGTTACCTGGGTACATCATGTACCTGATACTTCTGCACAACTACAGTACTGACTTGTTTATTTCTTTTAAAGGAAAGCTTTCCTCAGAACTAACAACATTGTTTTAAGTCTAGCTACTGAACATTTTTGAGCATGACTTCTATCTAATACAGAGTATACCAAACCCGATTTCTCCTTTTGAAAATTGTGGTTTGTTAAATCATTTAAAACAATTACATAGTTAATAACATTTCACTCATAAATATCTTAAGAATTTCTACCTTTTATAATTATTTTTTTTCCTAGAAAATGAATTATTTTTATAAAGGCATCATGGGGAAATGAAAAATATATTCTTCAATATCCCCATTTAGAAAATTTCTAAAGTTTTTCTTTTCAGATCTAATTTTTCTAAGTTTCAGCTACATTTTTTCTTTTTGTTTGTTTATTTTGCTGTTAGATTTATACAGTTCTAAGAAAGGAACATTAAAATCTTTCATAATTACAGTTCCATAATTTTATCTTTTTGTAATTCAGAACCCTTATGAATTTGTTTGTGAATTATGTTGTTTGCTGTAGATATATTGTCATACATTTAATAATGGCATTTCCATTGTTCCTGGAATATTGCTTATCTTATAAAATATAACCTCTTTTTTAGCTATATAACCACACATAATAATAAACCTATCTTTGTAGGTTGAATGAAGGCAATCTACAATTCTCTATTAGCTCTTTGTCTCACCCTATTTATTCTTGCATCTTTCCATTGTATTGTACCTTCTAGAAATGATATTGATTCATTTTTAAAGGATCACAGAATTTAGTTCATGAAGCACACATCCAGCTCTTTCTTCATTACATCTCCTAATTCCTTGTTTTTATTAAATCTTTAGTTACTTAGATTCCTTTAGCTCCTTAAAGATATCTTCGTCCTTTTATCTCTATTAGATTTTCTTTTTTCCCTCCAAAAATAATGTTTTATAAACATGAAAGAAATGATTTAAATTACTTAATTTTGAGAATTGTAGTCATTTAGTCTTCCTTTTCCTAATGTTGGGATGGTTGCAAATGAAAAACTATCTTTACTTGTAAAAAAAAATTTTTAAGATAGAAATGTTTCAAATTCTTCTATTGAATTTCCATCTTTTCCCACTGAAGTCTAGGTTCAGGTTTAAAGGATATGTTATATTGGGTTGTAGTTTGTGCTCCCCTGAATTTGGGGACACATTATTTCATTCTTTTATTTCTTATAACAACTAAAGAATCCTGTGTTATATGAATTGGTATTCCTTCATATTTGAAGGCCTGTCTGTGGATATTTGCAAAATTTGTTATTGAAATTGTGAAAAATAATCATATACACCTTGAAAATTCAAATATGGAATTTATTACTATTACTGATCTGTAAATTCAGTTGATCAGTGCTTTGCTATATGCATTTAAACATTCTGGTGAGTTATCTTGTAAAATCTCCTCTAGTATGGTATTTGGGTTTTTATTTTATATTATTTTTTAATATTTCAATTTGTCCTGTTTTTTGGTAGATATAGAATCCTCAAGTTATGTTTATGTACTTTGAAGTCAATTACTTTGGTTTCAATAGAATTGATGTAATCTTTTAAAAATGTTACTTCTTTTCTGTCAGATTTTTTCCTCATGAATTTTGTTGTTCTATAGCTATTATTTTACATCTCAGAATCTCTACTTCTGTAAAGAAATTATCCATCATCTTTATTATGTTCTGAATCCTGAAGTTTGTTTTCGACATATACTTTGCTCTTGCTCTAATTTGTAACCTATTTTCATCTCTACTTTCTTCTTTAAGTTTTATTTTTATTTTGAACCATCCTATAATTTCTTGCTAATAATGGTCCTTGATTTTTTTGTAGAATTTAAAATTTTATTTTCTAAAGCCAGAGTTTAGTTTATTTTACTTCAAAATATAATACTTGTTCATAGTGTAATGACTTGAAGATTTTATTTATTGTTCCATAGAAGCAGAACTTTTATGAATTTATCGGCTTCAGAACTTAAGTTTTTATAGACTTTCTTCCTTAGAGTGTTGGACTTTTAGACTTTCTCTTATATTCACAGCCACTTACTTCTTGCATTTTGCCCCTTACTTTCTTTAATTCCTTTTCCAGCAGCATCAAATCCTTTTATCCTCTTTTAATGTTCTCCCTTCCCCAAGATTGAGATTCCTTGGCTTCATATTTTAGACATTTGAGGGCCCAGCCCAACTCCCTATCCTATACATCTTTAGCTTTGTTTTTAAAGACAAGAAAGGTAATTCCAGACTACCTTTTTGAATTAATTTCATATTACTCCTCATATCTCTTATTTCATATCCTTATATCTATGTTACAATGAAATTTTCTGGCTTTATTTGTTGAAGGGCAATGGATTGAATTTTAACAAATTTAAGGTAGTAATAGCACATACAGGTAGAAGTACCTAATATGCATTTGGCAAATAAAGATATGTCAAAGAAAGAGAATGTAATGATCACGAGCAAATTGATTGAAATTAATTTTAAAATTATTTTCAAAATTTGTCAAGCTCTATCTATAACTTAAGTGTAACAAGTATGAGGGAGTTAACATTTTAACAAAATTAAAAATAATAGAGAAAAGACCAGAGTGAAAAAATTAAATTGAGATTCAAAAAATCCATTTTAAATTAAACTAATGTCTTCATAAATTAATATTAATCCTTTAACAGTAACTTTCAAAGGTTTATATTCTATGATGATGGCTTTAAATAATTATGCTATATGCTACTTTCCTTAAATTTATAAAAGAAACTGAATTGTTCATTACAGCCTTTAGATGACTTCTAGTTAGAAAAATTCAATCTTATTTCTTCAGCTACTATTTTATGGTTGGAACCCAAGAATCTCATATTCGTTATAGTGATACTGATTTTACAAAGGCTTAAAAAAAAAAGTCTACCTATACTGTTATAATGTTTTAGTATGTCTATACTACTTCATTATATATTTAAATATATAATTCTTTAAATAAATATTTGAATTTCTGAAATATACATAGCCATGCTTAAGTACTGAATTATTGCAATACTACTTATTCTGAGTAATATTTTATCCTAATATTCTGACTCTGATTAGAGAATTGTGTGTTTCTTTTAACATGAAGTTCTTGAAGTAACCAACAATTCATTTCAACAGTATTTATTAAAAGCCTATTACATTCCAACATTGAACTAATTCTGTGGATACAAAGACAAAAATGAAACCTCTCTATAATTTAGGAGATTGCAATACACAGGAAATTAATATGTAAATAAATACAAAGTATATACAAGTTAGAGTGGGGAAATTTAAGAATTTGGCACATTAATACAAAGGCACAAATAATGTAATCACCAAAGGCCAGAAATCTAAACCTGACCGATCAATAGATTCTAAGTGTGAGTAATTCCTTAATAAATAAGAAAGGATCACAGGGGCTTTCAGTCATCCCTAGAAAGAAAATGAGACAGGAAATAATTTTATGGTTGGATGATAGAATCAAAGGCAACTCCCCCTCATCCTTGCAGGTCAGTCAAACAGGAGTTAAAACTAATAATGAAGTTAAGAGGGAATTATTCTATCACTTTATTTACTAAGGAAAGATCATCTAGAGAATCACCTAATAGGTGCCATTGAACTCAATTTGAATCTGAATAGGAATAGTTCATCTATGTGCAGAAAGGTTCCATTCAAATCAACAAGCACTGATTAAACAACTAAAATAAGCAAGCCAGTATCCTAGATTCTGGAAATATTCCTGCCTTAAACCAACCCTCCTTCTCCCCACAAAAAAAATTTAATCTATTGAAATCTAATCTAACCCTATTTATAATCTTGTATTTTGCAGTTTGTGTTTTGCACTTTTTTACTGACAAACCCCTTGTCAGATGGGGGTTGTCCTTTCTAGGAAGATGATAATAAGCCCCTTTTTGCTTTTCTTATTTTGAGAGTATAATTGTTTTTGTGGTCTCTACTGTTCTACACACAATATTTTGGAGAAAATAATTTATACATGATCTTAAACTACTTAGAATATGGAGGATGTTATTTCAAGGATTTGTGATTTTACTGGCATATTTCTTCTAGTAATAGACTCTTCAGTATGGATGAATTAATGACATAGCAATTAAACTCTTAATTTTTACTAGTAATTGTGTTCAGCACTAGGGGTACACATAAGAAAGCAAAAATATATTTTATCCACAAGGAACTTACATTTTAATAGGGGAAGATAAGTCACAGAGGGAAGAAGTTGATCAGGGTGAAATATCATAATTTGAAAAGTTGCAGGGATAGTGAGGGAGCCATTGAGGATTGGATTGACATGGATTGATATGCCATTTCACAATGGTAAATATTAATTTGATTATGTTTGCCAAACTGAAAATAAAGCAAGGGGGAAGAGCAACAAAGGGTACTCATGAGGTGGCAAGGCAACTGTTTATGAGAAGGCTGGGACTAAAGTAAGGGGCTGCCCTGGACTGAAAAAAATTACCATAAGACAGACTCAATAATGACATAGCAGGGGCCAAAGGTGGAAGGTCTGGAGATGAAAAATTAAGTTCTTTACAGCTAAGTTTCTGAGTCTAAGTGGCAACGAGATGATCAAGGAGTAATGTGTTAGATGGTTTAGTTTTGCTAAGTATTGCCAAGGAACTAAGTGGTGCAGTAGCTAGGGATCTTGGGCCCAGCTTCAGGAAGATCTGAGTTCAAATATGGCTTCAGATTCAAGGGTTGAATGACCCTTGAAAAGTAAATTAATCCCTCTTTATCTTGATTTCTTCAACTGTAAAATGGGGATAAGAATAGCATCTATCTCCCAGGACTGTTGGGAGGAATAAATGAAATAATATCTGTAAAGTACTTAACACAGTGCTTGGAATTTGGTAGATGCTATATAAATGCTTATTCCCTTCTTTCCTAAGGAAAAAAAAAGTCTTTTTATGAACTTCTCTAAACCTAGCTATGCTGGATCTTGGACCATATATATATATATATATATATATATATTACATTGCTGATTTTATATTTAAAAGCCTTGTCAGACTGGTAAAAACAACCACTTGGAGCTTAACTCTGTTGGAATATTCTTTGAGAACTCAGAGTCACAAAAAAACCACATCACAATAAAATTCTGGATTCAAACTTATAGAAGATGAAGTATCTAGTGATAGTCAAATCATACCAGAATTTATATAGTACTTTAAGTTTGCAAAATTGAATTACATGTATTATCTCATTTGTTCCTCATTATGGCTCCTTGAGGTATGTGCTATAATCACCCTCATTTTTTACAGATGAGGAAGCTGAGACAAATAGAGAGTGATTTAGTTAGGGTCACAGGCATAAGAACTGTCTGGGTCAATATTTGACTGTAGGTCTTCCTGACTCCAAAGCTAGTATTGGGCCACTTGGACATTTATATTTTAATATGGGTTTTCCTTATTTTATTCAATTTTTTTTCAGAAAACTTGAATTTATCTCCTTAGATTTTTTTCTTTCACTCATGTGTTAGGGGCTAGATATTGTGCTTTATTCATCTTTTCATTTCTCTATGTACCTAAGACAGTATCTTGACTAAATGAAATTCTCAACAAATGATTACTGATCAAATCAATGAATGAATGAATTGGCTTCCCATCTCTGCACATCAGTTTCCTCATTTGAAAAACTGAATTACCTCTAAGATTCCTTGCATTTCTGGGATACTATAATAATTATTTAATGTCAATGCCTTTCCTCACATCTATTAAATACTAAAGCTTCATTTATCTGGCATAAGGAAGGGAAATTCTATAACATCAATTTCGCAGATAATTAAGGCATTAAAACATTGGAGATTTTACTTATTGTGGAATTTTAAAGATTTAATGTGTATTTATTGTTGCTGATGTTCAGTCATTTTCAGTCATGTCTGACTCTTCGTGACCATATTGGGGTTTTCTCTGCAAAAATACTGGAGTGGTTTGTAATTTTCTTCTTCAGCTCATTTTAGAGATGAGGAAATTGAGACAAACAGGATTAAAAAACTTTCTGAAGGATCAGAGGTCAGATTTAAATTCAGAAAGATAAGATTTCCTGACTTCAGGTCCAGTATTCTGTCTACTACATCATCTAACTGCTATACATATATAGAATATTAAAGTAGAAGAATGATCATTAAACATTTAAGAAAGCCCTTATTAAGCAGAGTATTCCAAACACAACAAAATCTTTTGTATTAGAGGATCATTATGATAGATATCAATTATCTTTCAATGTGATAAAGGAATGAAGTCTTTAGAGGTTAACTGAGTATTTAATATTGCTTGCCTCTATATAGACTAGTCTCAGCATGGTGAGCTTTTAATTTCTATGACTACTTCTATGGTTTTTCAATTTTCTTCCTCTTTATATGAGTATAGGCTGTTACTTCTTATGATTCTTACCTTAGCTAATATGCTACTTTCACTCTGTATTTAAAAAACAAAATACTTGTCATAACCAAGCTTTAGTCAGTGATAAAAATAAGTCAGATTCAGAATAACAGAGACATGGAGAACAGTCTGGACAAAGAAGTCCAGGAATACAGTTAGTTAACATAAAGAGGGTTTAGAAGTGGTAAAATGTAAAAATCACAGAAGGCAGGGTTACCCACAAAAAAATAAAG
Organism: Antechinus flavipes; assembly: GCF_016432865.1. Classification (NCBI taxonomy): domain Eukaryota; kingdom Metazoa; phylum Chordata; class Mammalia; order Dasyuromorphia; family Dasyuridae; genus Antechinus; species Antechinus flavipes. Next base: position 159,327,525 of record NC_067401.1, read on the forward strand.
AGAATAAGCATGGTGAAGAGTTGGCATAATGGAGTTCAAAAAATAACCAGTGAGGTTCTAAAACAAGAAACTTGACACTGAATGCTGTTATAGTAGTACTAGTAATAACAACAACAATAATAATGATAATTAATAATAATTAAATGCCTTTTAAAAAGAAGGAAGAAAATATACTTCCTTCCCTTCATAGCAGAGATAAAAGACTCCTAGGATAGAACAATACATATTTTTGTCATATTTGGATGATGTTGAGTAAATTTTGCTAAATTTTTTAAAAAATTCTATATTAACAATGATTGTTTTAGGGAGTAAAAAAGGGAATGATATATTTGGAAATAAACATAATGTAAAAAAAAATCAATAAAATTAAAAAGGTAAAAAGTCCTCTTGATTCAGGGTGAAACTGGTTTGAGTCAGAGAAGAATGATAGAAAGAGCATTTTAAAGGATCCTAGCTACTTGTAATAAGAGAATCAAAAGAATCAGTAACAGATAAGATATAGTAAATTAGTTATGGCACATGGGATTTTTTAACAAATATATTTTAGTTATATACATACACATAACTACACCAGTTTATTTCCACGTTTATATTTATGATCCAGAAGGTTAAGATACCTAGAAAATGAATTTGGAAAAGTGGTTTTTACAGAATAGTGGCTAAGTGGTAGGTTGTATCCTATGGAAGCTAAATGATGACAATTGCTTCTAACTATGATGATGGAGATGAATGTGGTCTCTGAGCTCAGGTCACTTACGTTGATATTTGTGCTCTGGCACCTTGAAAATAGGCAGTAATTAGAAGCTTCTAGTTGGTACATTGGTTCCTATTTAAGGTGGGGTAAGGAATTGTGCTCAAGTGATTTGTAATTAAGAAAGGAGCTGCCACCCAATCAGCAGATTTAAAAAGAAAAATAACTTCTGCTTTCTTTCATTTTCTTAATTCAAATGTGTCAGACTGGGCTATCTCTTTCTTAAACTTTGAATAAAATGGGGAGGTATCCTTTTTTTTTCCTGCCCCTTCCACAGAAGCCACAATTTATAGTAGTACAGATCTTATAAGATATGTGTGTGTGTGTATGTGTGTGTGTGTGTGTGTGTGTGTGTGTGTGTGTGTGTGTCCTGGTAAGCTTAAGACTGGATCTTAAGTTTTTAGCTTCTTTTTTCTACTTTGTATTTTTTTTTTTTAATTTGAGAAAAGGTAACTGAATATTTCCAGACTTAGTTACACCTTATGAACTGGAAAGTTCCAGAGTCACTGGGAGCTCTAAGTGTTGGTAGCAAGAGCTATTTCCTGTAGCTATATTCTTCTCAAAGTAGATGTTCAATGAAACCAGGATGAGCCGTACATGTTTGCCAGAAGATATTGATCTTAGTGAGTTGTGTGAACAATACAGCTCTAAAGTGAAAATTGTGGTCCTGTAAAACGATTCATGTTTTATTTATTAACCAAGCACAAGAATATAATAGGAGTGATGGGTTCCTGGTTCATGGTGTAAGTATTAATCAATAAACACTTATGAGCATTTTTTTGGTGGTAGAGAAAATACATATGTATGCTATATTTTTTATCTACTATTTTGAACATTAAGTAAGATTTCTAGACTTTTCTAGATGAGACCTTTAATCTCTTTGGAGAAAACTTGATACATGAGCCAAACCTAAACTTTGTTTTAGGAGGTTTTCTTGGAATAATTAAAAGGGGCATAAGGCATGAACTAGCAAGTATAAGAAAAACTTGCTCTCATTCAGTCTGTATGAATCTTAAGCAGAAGAGTCTTGTGGGCAACTAGTATGATGTAATGTAGGCAATGTAGTACAGTGGATAGAATTCTAAACTTGAGAGTTCAGGAAGGCCTAAATTTCATTCTGGCCTCAAGCATTCAGCTGAATCATTCTAGACTAGTCATTTAAACTCTATTTATGCTTTCATTTTCTCGTGGGTAAAAGTAAGGCAATGATAGTACCTATGTGTAGGATTGTTGTGTGGATAAAAGGAGATAATATTTACAAAATGCTTTGCAAACTTTTAAGTTCCATATAAAAGCTAGTAATTTATTATTCTTACTTTTATAGAACTTAAAAATATGGCAAAGTACTCAATTTACTCAATATGAAAATATACTAAAAAATTAATTCTCATTCTTAATTACTCTATAAACCACAAATCAAGAATCTCCTCAGAGAGAAGTCTAATAATTTAAATAGATATTGCTGAAGTTTAGAGTTATGACTTTTTGTACAAAAATTCTATAGAATGAGTTTACCATAGCTTACCTTTTCCAGTGTTAACTCTGTTTCAGCTGCATGTGTCATTTTCAATTCTAACTTCATTTTTTCTGAGTCAGCTTTCAATTTGTTCACAATGGTCTCATGGTCTCTTGCTGTTCGTTGTTTTTCTTCTTCCCGAAGAAGTCCAAGCTCTACAAGCTGCTGTTTCCTTTGAGAGTTTACTTGAATCAACTCTTCTCTCAATTTGTGAACTTGAGCCTCCATATCAGAAATAACCTATTTTTTTAAAAGGAGGGACTCTTATTAGAAATGGCATTCCTGATAAAAGACTTTCATAAGTATTAAGAATATAAATGGAAATGCTATCTCCATCTCCTTTTCTTCTTCCACCTACACCTTTTAACAATATTTACTAAGGCTTAAGGAAATTTCCCCAATTATTCATATAAAAGCCTGCATTTATTTCTTCCATTTTGGACGGCAACACCCTGCCAAAACTTCCTGAAGGAATTAATAGCGTGATCATGAGATTAGGCATCATGTTCTTTCAACACACATTGAATAAATTAAAATTTTTCCACACAGGAATAAGGACAAGATAGTAGATAGAAATAATAAAAATTTGAAATATCAAGATTAGGGGCAGGTAGGTGGTCAGTGGATAGAGCACCAGCCCTGAAATCAGGAGGACTTGAGTTTAAATCTAGTCTCATACATGTAATACTTCCTAGCTGTGTGACCCAGGCAAGTCACTTAATCCCAACTGCCTCAGAAAAAAAAAATCAAGATTAGAACTAATTTATGGGATTGGGAGCCATAGAATAAAATCATAAATAGTCCTTATTTTTATTATCATAATTATAACAAAGAAAATATAATTTCAGTTAGAATTAAAATTGTGTACTTTATTATTATTATGTAATATTATTATTATTAATACAAAATAATATTCAATTCAATTGAATTCAATTACTTCAACATGAAATTTCTAAACAATAGACCTGAATCTACTAGATTAGAATTGACAAGCACTATATAACATCTTGTCTCAGTCAAATAAGAGAGATCTACCGATGTATTGTACAAGGAGAGTAGAGTAATCCATTTCAAGCCTGCTTTGGCAGAGAATGTAGCCTTGCAATTGCTTCTACTGTTGTGTTAAAATGGTTTGAAATTGATGACTCTCATTTCATTTTCTAGAAGAGATGGTCTCACAATTGTGCCTAATATTATTTCAATCCATTTGTTTCTCTTTTCTAGATGATAGGGATGAACATTAACATTAAAATAAAGTTCTAGCAAAGTAGTTTCTTTTGTTGCTCTTGTTTTAACATCATGATTTTTCTGATTCTAAACTCAAGTATAAAGTATATCAATACTGCATGGCAAACAGAAAGAAAAGATTAGTCAATTTCAAACAAAAATCTACTATTGTTAAATGAGCAGATGTGTGACAGTACAAATCTGATGAATTATTAAGATGATGTTGACTGGCTAATTAAATTGTGAAATTCATAATGTAGAGGTTCAAATTTTACACTAAAGAAAAGATATTGCTTTATTTATGAAGTGTCTCAAAACTAATCTGTTGGTTTTTCATATATTATGTTATATATATAAAAAACACATAACATTTATGTTGTTGTTCAAGGCTTTTTAAACAATTGCAGTTTCAATCATGGCATAATGAGCTTTTTCAAATAGAAAGTAAAATAAAACTTGGGGAAAATAAGATAGTGGGAAACATAGAGTTAGTTATTTTAACTGTGAATGTGAAAAGAATGAACTCTCACATTAAAAAAAAAAAAAAGCAGATAGCATACTGGATTAAAAGCTAGAATCCCGCAATATGTTGTTTACAAGAAATACATTTAGAGCATAGTGATACATAGGAGTAAAAGTAAAAGGCTGGAGCAGAATCTATTTTTCTGCAACTGAAGTAAAAAAAAATCAGGGGTAGTGATCCTGATCTCAGATAAAGCAAAGCAAAAATAGATATAATTAAAAGAGATAAGGAAGAAAAGTTGGAAAAGGAACAAATTAAAAATCCTCTATTGATACCAAATTCAAAATTCTGAAAATCAGAGGAGAAATTAATAAAATGCAAAGTAATAAAACTCTTGTATTAATAAACAAAATTAAAAATTGGTTTTAGGAAAAAACCCAATTGATAAACTTTGGGTTAATTTGATTAGTAAAGGAAAGAAGAAAACAAAATTATCAGTATCAACAAATGGAAAGGGTGAATTTACCACCAATGAAGAAAGAAATAATTAAAGCAATAATCAGTAACTATTATGCCCAATTGCACATCAATAAATCTGCTAATCTAAGTGAAATGGATGAATACTTACAAAAATTGAGATTATTGAGAATAACAGATGAAAAAATAAAACACTTAAATAGTACCATTTTACAAAAAAGAAATTGAACAAAGCATTAATGAACTCCCAAAGGAAAAAAATCTCCAGGGTCAGAGAGATTTACAAGTGAATTCAACCAAACATTAATTCTAATACTATATAAACTATGTGAAAAAATAGGGGAAGATGTCGTCCTTCTAAATTCCTTTTATGAACAGATATGGTGTTGATATCTAAATCAAGAAGGGCTAAAACAGAACAAGAAAATAATAGACTAATTTCTCTAATGAATATAAAAGCAAAACTCAAATAAAATACTAGCAAATAGATTACAGCAATTTATTACCAGGATAATACACTATGATCAGGGATGCAGAGTCAATTCAATAGCAGGAAAACTATTAGTATAATTGACCACATCAATAACCAAACTACAGAAATTATATAATTATCTCAGTAAGTACGGGAAAAGCATTAGACAAGATACAATACCCCATTTGGATTAAAAAAAAAAAAAACTAAACTAAAGAGCATAGGAATAAATGGAATTTTTTTTAAAGTAATAAGAATCATCTATCTAAAATCATTAGCAAGTATTATTTGTAATGCAGATAAGCTAGAAGCATTCCCAATCAGATCAGGTATAAAAATAATTTGTTCAATATCACCACTATTATTCAATATTGTACTAGAAATGTTAGCTTTAAGAATAAGAGAAGAAAAATTGAAGGAATTAGAGTAGGAAACAAAACTCATTCTTTGCAGATGATATGATAATATAGTTAGAGAATCCTAGAGAATCTACTATAAAACTACTGCAAACAATTAACAACTTTAACAAAGTCGCAGGATATAAAATAAAGCCATATACATTATCAGCATTATATGTTATCAACAAAGCCCAGCAACAAGAGATAGAAAGAGAAATTCCATTTAAAATAAATGTAGACAATATATAATATTTGGGAGTCTACTTGCCATTACAAAGCCAAGAACTATAGGAACATGTTGGAATCCTTACAAACTGCTAACTAATTAGAATTGATCTGATCTTACAAGAAGATGTTTTGGGCCAGAACCTGAAACAAGGTAGTAAGTAGAACTAATTAGTACAATGCTTGTGTTTGCACCTTTACTCATTGGAGTTCACAAGTATGCCAGCTTCACAAAGTAAGCTTTGTAACTGTGAATTCATACCTCCCTTAAAGCTCTTAGGGCCAGAGAGCACTATGGGAGAAAACCCATAATCCCATTCTCTCAGAAGATATAACGCCAGTGAAGAGAGATCTATTGCAGAATATATTTTCCATTTGATGGCAGAAGAGAGTTCAGCTGGATTGGAGAAGAGCACTCTGGGGCAGACACAGAGCACTTTGGGAGATTTCAGCGGAATTACGCCAGAAGCCCTCTCTCCGAGGCAAGAAGGAATATTTTCCACTTGGCTGGCTGGTGGCAGAAGAAGAGTTTTCAGAGGAAGAAACTACGAGTCGAGAGTTCAGCGGACAACCAGATTCATCTTCATCTCACACCACTGTGGTTGGTGGCTGGGCTCCTGCACTTCCCCCACTGAGACCAAGCTGGTCTGAAAGACTCACCAGAAAACTAACCGAGCCCCAAGTGAAGAAGACAAGAGATTCATTCCATCCTTGTGCTGGCTGGAGGCTGAAGAAAGCAGAGGCAGAGGCTAAAGGACAAAACCTTTGGATTTGGAGACATTCGGAGGGCTCTAAGCTAACTGGGCTATATTAGAGACAATAAAAGATCTGAACTTTTATCACCTGGCTGCGTTTTGAGAAGAAAAAGATCACCACAGGAACACATTTACGAAATACTTCTCACACAAATAAAGGTAGATCTAAATAATTGGGAGAATATCAAATGTTCAGGGGTAGTCGGAGTTAATATAATAAAAGTGACAATTCAATCTAAATTAATCTATGTATTCAGTACTATAGCAATCAAACTGCCAATACAAAATTCATCTGGAAGAACAAAAGATCAAGAATTTCAAGGGAATTTATTTTATTTTTTTTAATTCAAAGGAAGATAATCTAGCTGGGCCTGGCTTAAAACTATATCATGAAGTGGGAGTTATCAATATCATTTGGCACTGGCTAAGAAACAGAGTAGTGGATAAGTGGAAGGGGTTAAACTCACAAGACACAATAACTATAGTAATCTAGTGTTTGATAAACCCAAAGACTCCAGCTTCTGGGATAAGAACTCACTAACTGACAAAAGTTACTGGGAAAACAAAAACAATATGGCAGAAACTGGGTATTCACCAACATCTTGCATTCCAAGATACCATGCCAAAATAAAGCCAAAATGGGTTCAGGATTTAGATTCCTTTTTGTCAAAATAATGTCTAAATAAGCAAATTAGGATAACAAGATCTTTGGAGAAGGGAGGGATTTATGGCCAAAGAAGAAATGCAAAATGGGTAATTTGATTATATTAAATTAAAAAGGTTTTGCACAAAGAAAACCAATGCAGCCAAGATTAGAAGGGAAGCAGAAAACTGGGACATACATTTATAGCCAGTGTTTCTGACAATGGCCTCACTTCTAAAATATATAGAGAATTGACTTAAATTTATAAGAATTCAAGGCATTCCTCAATTGATAAATAGCCAAAAGATATGAGCCATTTTTAGATGAATAAATTAAAGCCATATAAAAAATACTCTAATCATTATTGATTAGAGAAATGCAAATTAAGATAACTCTGAGGTACTACTTCACACCTCTCAGATCGGCTAAAATAACAGGAAAAGATAATGATAAATGTTGGAAGACATGGGAAAACTGGGACATTAATACAATGTTGATGGAGTTGTGAAATGATCCGACCATTCTGGAAAGCAATTTGGAACTATGCCCAAAGGATTATAAAACTGTGCATATACTTTGATCCATCAGTGTTTCTTCTTGGTTCGTATCTCAAAGAAATCATAAAAATGGAAAAGGATCTACATGTATAAAAAATCTTTGTAGCAGTCCTTTTTGTACTGGAAAGGAACTGGAAACTGAGAAGATGCCCACCAATTGGGGAATGGTTAAATAAGTTATGGGATATGAAGGTAATGGAATGTTATTGTTCTATAAGAAATGATCAGCAGGATGATTTCAGAAAGGCCTGAAGAGACTGATGAACTGATGCCAAGTGAAGCGAGTAGAACCAATAGAATGTTGTACACAACAACAACAAGATTATGTAAAGATCAACTGTGAGGGACTTGACTCTTTTCAAAAATGAGGTGATTCAGGCCAATTCTCATAGACTTATGATAGAGCCATTTACATTTAGAGAGAAGACTATGGGGACTGAATGTAGAGAATAACATAGTATTTTTACCTTGGCTGTTGTTATTGTTTGTTTATTTGCTTATTTTTGTTCTTTCTCATGTTTTTCTTTTCACTTTTGATGTGATTTTTCTTGAACATCATGCCAAATATGGAAATATATTTGGGAAAATTGCATATATTTGACCTATATTGGATTGTTTGCTGTCTTAGGGAGTGGCAGGAGGAGGACGAGAGAAAAATTTGGAACACAAGGTTTTGCAAAGGTGAATGTTGGAAACTCTTTGTATATATCTGGAATAATAAAAAAACTATTTTTTAAAAAAGAAAGATCATTGGAAAATGAAATAAAACTGGTGGAAGATTAAATAATTAAATCCTAATTCTTAAGTCAAAGAATACATTATAGACACAACTGAAGTTTTCATCAATGAAAATTATTACAATGCAACATTTTAAAACTAATGGGATATTTAAAGTAAACCTCAGTGGAAAATTTTTTGACTCTAAATACTGACATCCATCAAACTAAGTAAGAACAGATATATAAAGGGTATAATTAACATTAACAAGTTAAGTAACTAAAAATTTCTAAAAAGTAAAGCAGAAATTTTAAAAATGAAAGAAATGATTACTATTGAAAGCATTGATTGAAAGCAAAAGATAAAATCCATTGAGTTAAGATTTAATCCAGTAATTGTTAAAAAAAAAAAATCAATTAACACATAAGCAAACTAGGAGAGCATAGTTTACCTGTCTAATCTATGGAAAAAGGAAGAATTTAAGACAAAATAAGATAGAGAGAACATTGCAAAATATAAAATGGATTATTTTGATTTTATAAAATTAAAAAAAGGTTTATTGAATAAACAAAACAAAACAGTGCAACCTAAATTAGAAAAAAAAAGGCAGAAAACTAGGGGGAAATGATTACATCAAATATCTCTGACAAAATGCTAATTTCTTGAATAGAAAAACATGTCAAATTTATAAGAATAGAAGTAATTTCCCAAATGATCAAAGGATATAAATAAGAAGTTGTTACACATACACAAAGAAACCCAAAGGTATCTATCGGCATATGAAAAACTGTTAAAAGCAAAATGACAAATGTTGAAGTGGATGTGGGAAAATTAGAATGTCAATACACTACCCAGAGTAGTAAACTGATCCACCAATTCTGGAAAGCAATTTGGAACTATGCACAAAAGGCTATAAAACTGTACATCCTTTGATCTAGCAATACCACTACTATGTCTATGTCCCAAAGAGATTTAAAAAAAAAAAAAAAAAAGGAGGGTTTATTTGTACAAAAATATATAAAGTAGCTCTCTTTGTGGAAACTGAGAAATGGAATTGAGAGAATGTCCATCAATTGGGAAATATTTAATAAATTGTGGTATATAATTGTAAATGGAATATTATTGTGCCATAAAGAAATGATAAGCTGAATGATTTCAGGAAAACCTGGAAAGACTTACATAAACTGATACTAAGAAAAGTGAGCAGAACCAGGAATGACTACACAGTGAGAGAAGGGAAAGGAAGAAAGGATAAAGTCTGGAACTCAAAATTTTAAAAAAAGTTAAAAATTGTTTTTAGATGTAATTGGGGGGAAATAAAATATATAAAAAGGAAACTAACAAAACAAATAGCTTATTTTAAAAAGTTTTTTTGGGGGAGGAGTGGGAGTTGTGAGGCAATTGGAGTTAAGTGACTTGCCCAGGATCACAGCGCTAATGTGTGTTAAATATTTGAGGTCGGATTTGAATTCAGGTCCTTCTGACTTCAGGACCAGTTCTCTATCCATTGCACTATAGATATCCCAGAAGGAAAGGAATTTGCAAATACACGCAAATACACACACACACACACACACACACACACACACACACACACAAAGATAATTTAGATGAAATAGATGAATATATTTTTTAAAAGACACAGAGAAGCACATATGTGTGTGTATTAGATATATAAATAACACACATTAGAAAAAAGACAATGAATAAACCATGAATGAACTCTCAAAGAAAAAGAAAAGAAATGATTTACAAGTGAATTCTATCAAACATTCAAAGAAAAAAATAATTATAATTTTGTATAAGCTGCTGTTAAAAGTAGAAACCATTCAAACTTTTTTTCCCCCTAATATAAATATAGTCTTAACACCTAGCCAGGTAGAGACAATATAAAAAAAGAAAATCATAGACAAATTTGTCTTATAATCACTGATTCAAAAAATTAAGCCAAATATTAGCACATAGGCTACAACATATTAAAAGAATTATTCAAAATCAGATTTATACTAGTTATATTGGATTGGTTCCTTACAAGGAAAACTATAATCATAATATATCACATTAATTAAATAATTAAAAAAACCACTACTATATGCCTGAAAAAAAGTTTTGACAAAACTGTTTTTCCCCAAAAGCATATAAAGCATAGGAATAAATGCACTTTTTCTAAAGGATACTAGGAGGCCGTATGCCCCCTTAGGTTGGGGAATAACAGGACAACTGAACCCTCTTTTCAGAATATCTTCTCTGTCCCCAAGCCATTAAAAAACAGTAGATACTGATTCAATACAGCCAGAGAATTTTTTTTTTTAAAGATGCAGATTACACTACACTACAAATAAATTAAAGGGCCTGAAACATATTCTGGACTAGTTCTGTCTCTTCAGAAATCATTTGGGGCAGTTAAAAGTAACTGAGGCTGTGGCAGCTAGGTGGCGCAATAGATAGAGCATCAACCCTGAAGTCAGGAGAAACTGAATTCAAATGCAGTTTCAGACACTTAACACTTCCTAGCTGTGTGACCCTGGGCAAGTCCCTTAACCCCAAGTGCCTCAGCAAAAAAATAAATAAATAATAAAAAATAATTGAGGCCAGTTAAAAGTAATTTCTTTAACAAGAGAAAAGACCGAAGAAACTGTCAGGTTCAGCCTTGGACATAAATTCAACATCAAATAAGGAAGATTTAGAAAGTGAGTGAGAGATGACTATAATGGGAAAAGACAATTAAAAAGGAGAAAGAAAATTCATCTCCAATCTTAGATCACAAACAATTAAATCACCTGGAGAGATAACAAAATTACAAGATGAATAAAATGACATCCAAAACACTGCTATTGTTTGCTTCTAAGTAAACCCTGTAAAACAAGAAATTGAATCAACACTTGATAAAATATGCATTCCTAAAAGAGCTTGGAACTGAAATAGGATGTTTGTGTGTATACAGATATACTCAAATACCCAATTTTTAAAAAAACAACAGGAATGAAGGAAAATGAGGAATAGTATTTTTCCAAATATATATATATATATATATATATGTATGTATGTATATATATATATATTTAATTTTATTATATTGTGTTTTGATATGGAATATCCTCTTACCCAGGTTGGAAGTGTAGTGGCCACTTATGGGACAGATTTCAATACTAACCAACAAAAAAGCTTTAACTACTTAGGTTGGTTTGTATCTCACAAGGCAGGTTGGTGATCTTCTACTCCTGGGAATTCATCATATTGCCAGATAGTGTGTTTTTTTTTTTTTTGTGTGTGTGTGTGTGTGTGTGTGTGTGTGTGTGTGTATGATTTACTTTAACCATATCACCCATCAGAACTTCTAAGTTTAACTGATACATTAACAAGAGCTTCTCCAGCCGCAAGGATTACAGGGATGTGTTATAACACCAGAACCCTCAATACTATATTATAAATTATCAATTATCAAAGCATTTATTATTTGTTAAAAATAGAATAGTTTAATAGAATAGATTATAAAAGAGAAAATCAGAAATAATGAAACTTAGTAACACAATATTCAATAAACCTTAAAATATAAATTACTTAGGAAAGATTCTCTATTTGATAAAAACTACTGGGAAAACTAGAAAGCAGTCTGGCAGGATTTAGGTTTAGACCAACATCTTAAATCATATTTTGCAATAAGTACAAAAATAGTTACATGAACTGAATAAAAAAAATAGAAGAGAAACATTCTTAGTCTTTTACAGCTAATGAGAAGAAGATGAATTCTTAATCAAGATATAGGGACAATTACAAAAGTAAAATGGTTAATTTTGATTTTATAAATCCTTTTGGATAAACCTTTTGGATAAACAAAATTAGTGCAATACTAAGATAAGAACGAATGAAGTCAAGAAGGGGAAAAATCTTTGCATCAAAAGTGTTTGGAAACAGATATAAAAACTAACAAAATATATATATTAAAAACAACTAACTAACTAACTAACTAACTATATATATATATATATATATATATGATAGTCATTCCCCAAGGGGAGGTGGTCAAAGGATATGGATAGTTCTTAAATAAATAATTACAAATAGTTACCAATATGAAAGAATGCTCCAAATCATTAATATAAGAAATGCAAATCAAAACAATTATGAGGTTTCACTCTGAAACTTGACAAAGATGACAAAATATTGGAATAGTCATTGTTATAGTGGTTGTGGAAACAATATACTCTTGGTAGAAGTATGAAGTAGTACAACCATTCTTGAAAGCACTTTGGAATTATGTAAATAAAGTGGCTCAAAGACTTATACATTTACTTGGAGATTGTTCTACAAAGCATATATTTCCAGAAGGTCATTGATAAAAAGAAACAATTCTTATATGCCAAATCAAGTCATCAAGCACTTATTAATTACTTACTATATGCTAGGTACTGTACTAAGTCCAGGGGAATACAAAGAAAGACAAAAAACAGTCCCTTTTCTCAAGAAGCTCAGACTAATGAGAATGGTAATATATAAACAGCTATATATGAACAAGATAAGTACAGGAAACTGGAGATGATCATTTGAGGAAAGGTATAAACATTAAGGGGGATTGGGAAATATGTTTGTAAAAAGTGGTACTTTAATTGAGCTTCAAATGAATCCAAGAAAACCACAAGGCAGAGATGTGGGAGTAGGAGACACTCAGGGAAAATGTCAGAAGTTGGAACATCATATGCAAATAACAACAAAGAGATAGGTGTTATTGAATCACAAAGTACATGGGGTAAGGTAATTAAGGTCTAAGAAGAGTGGAAAGATAGGAAAGGGCTAAGTTATGAAAGGCTTATAAGCCAAATAGGATTTAATATTTGATACTTAAGAAGTAACAGGAACCACTAGCTCCTTGAATAACAGGTGATATGATTAGACGTGCTTTAGGAACACAATCTGACAGATGAATGGAATATAGACTAAAGTAGGGAGAATTTGTAGCAGAGAAACCAACCACAAGGCTACTGTAATAGTCCAGAAATGAGGGATGAAGGCTTATACTAAAAGTAATGATAGCGTGAAGTAGAAAAAGAGGCATATACAGAAGATATTACAAAGGGAGAAACAATAGAATTTGAAATATATTGGATAAGGGAAATGAAAACTAGATTTTGAGTTTGGGAAATTGAGGAGGAAATGGTATTTTCAATAGTAAGAGAAAATATAAAGAGTGGATTTGGAGAGAATGATAGTTTAGTTTTGGACATGTTGAGTTACAGATATCTATAATACATCCAGATAGAAATAGATAATTGGAGATTTAATGCCACTGACAATCGGTGATGAAAGACTGGAGGTCAGAAGATATATCAGTTTGGGATGAGTAGATCTGAAAATTAGCAGCATGGAGACAATAATTATATCCACAGGAAATGATGAGATTACCTGGTAAAGTAGTATAGAAGTAGAAGAGGGCCTAGGATAGAACGTTGGGTGTCAACAAAGAAAATATTTACAACAGTACTTTTTCTGGTAGCAGAGAACTATAAACAAGATATATGCTTATCAACTGAGGAATAAATAGTTTTTAAAACTATTTGTGGTACATGAATGTAATTGAATATTATTGTGCACTAAGGGATGACAAATATAATGTATACAAAAACATGGAAAAACAGATAATCAGATACAAAAATAATAAGCAAATGTTGGAAAATTATTAACAATGACCACTATTTTCCAATGTAAATGGAAATAACATTTTAAACTGAAATGTTACAAAATTATTAAGAACAAATTTGAAAGCAAAGATATGAGAAGATATATCTTTGCACTAGATGTGGAGTGTATGGGTGTGGAACACTGCATATATTATTAGATTTTGGGGGGGATATATTGATTGGTTTTTACAAATGTTTTCTTTTTTCTCCTTTAAAGGAAATCCTTTCTTATAAGGGATAAGTTTCTGGGAGGTGGGAGGAGGGATGTATGGGGAAATTGTTGGCAACATAAAAGCAAGAGCTAAAAATTATTTTTTAAAGGGATTACCTATAAAGCAAGGATGTCCATTATGATCACTATTACTTAATATAGTGGTAGAAATCCTAGTTTGTTACATTCAAATAGATATTTTTTTAATAGACAAAGGACATTGCAAATCGTAATCTATTGGCTTTTCACCCGTCTCTCTACATATTTATTCTTCCCTTGCACCATAATCTCCAGTTCTTGACACCTCCCCCCACTTTTTTCTCTATCAGATTACCAGCTCTAGCTACTCCTCTTCTCCCAATTTTGACTCCATGGTGAACCAATTTAATTCTATGTTGTCTTCATCTCTTGAATCCCTAGTTCTCTAATTCACCAATTATATACAACCAAGCCTCAGCCTTAGATCACTCTCTTCAATCACATGGGTAAATTTCTTCACTTCTGTGCATGTACTGCTGACTGAAAATGAAGAAATAACAAACACTCTTTTGACTGGGTCCACTACAAATTAATGTTTCATTATATCAAAAGGCCCCCCAGCTGTTGCTAGGCAATCCTAAATTACCTCCCTTATTAATTCACTCTCCCATTATCCACAGTAGTTCTTACAATTTTTTTAAATCACTCCTCAAAATGCCCACTCTCTCCAACACACTCGGTTGAGAACCTTGCCCCATGTTTTAAAGAAAAAAATGATGTCATTTGTTATGAACTCCTTCTTCTCTCTCATCTCCTATCATTCAGGTACCTTCTCTTTCACTCTTGTCTCATATGATAAAATTGACTTTACACCTTGGTTAATCCCTCTATTTGATCAAGCAATCTCATTCCGCTTCTTTTCCAACTAATTGTCTCCTCTGTGATCTCCATCTTTCTGTCATTCTTTCTGTCTCTGTCTCTGTCTCTTTCTCTCTGTCTCTGTCTCTGTCTGTCTGTCTGTCTGTCTCTCTCTCTTTCTTATTTCCTACTGCATAAAACATGCTTATGACTCTCCTATCCTGAAAAAAACAACAACCAAAAAACAACCCTCATTTAATCTTCCCACCCCTACTGTAATCGGTCCTACATTTCTTTAATAACTCCTTAAATAGGTTGCCTCCACTTTCTCCTTTCACTTTCTTTTTTTTTTAACTCTTTATAATCTGGCTTCTGAATTTATCATTCCAGTGAAAAGATTCTCTTCAAATTACTAATGATCTCATAATTGCCAAATCAAAGGGTCTTTTCTCAATCCTTATTCTCCTTGATCTCTCTATAGCCTTTGATATTGTTATCTTTTCTTCCTTTATATTCTTTTTCTCTCTAGGTGTTTGGGATACCACTCTCTCCTAGTTCTCCTGCTACTTATCTAATTGCTTCTTTGCTGGATCCTCTTCCTAATTGTGCCCTCCAACCATAGGTGTTTTTTTCTTCTCCCTTTCTACTAACCATCTGGTGATGTCCTCAACTCCTATGGATTGACCCAATTTCTCTGTTGACCTCCAATCTTACAATTCCACTCATTACTATGTACTTTTAAATACTTGTCCTGCTCCCTTAAATTCTTAGTTTACCTACCTTTCCAGGTTTTGATAACTCCAAGTCCTATGTAAATGACTAGCTGCCCTGGTTCTGCTCTTACCTAGAAATCTTTACTCTGCTGTTGCTCACAGCTACTTAAGTTTATACTCAAAATATGTGCTGAACAATTTAGGAGGCAGCAATAATAGTAATCCAGTAGCTACTCTATTTTGAATTCCTAAAAGATGTTAGCAATAAAACAAATGTGTTGGCAACTTAGAAACAGAAAAAAAAATGTTGCCATGGTTATGGAATTATAACTCCACAACCTACGTTTTTTCTTAACAATTCTAGATTTAAGAAGTAACCAATAAGAGGGTAAGTTATAATTGTATCAAATTGCTAACTATAAATTATTTTTTTTCTAGTAGTTTATTAACTTTTTTAGTTCAGATGTTCATTTTCTTTCTTTAAAGCAAGTTAATTTGATTAGACTATATAAACTGTATAACAATTTCACTGTCGCCGTCAATTTAAAAGAAATTGCATCCAGAGTTGACAAGGAGAGGTGTGGTTAAAGTAGTAATGTTCACCTAATTTTAATTAGTTAATTAGAAACTTTGTAATTTTAAAAGTCTCATATTTGTGTAGAGTTTGATAATTTTTAAAGGTGCTTTTACATTGATTACTTGATATAAATAATCCTATGAAGTAAGTGGGGCAGGTATCCACAATACAAGGAATTTGACTTGCATAAGATCACACAGAGTTATCAAATGGTAGTTAGATTTGAATCCCACTCATCTCACTATTACTCCAGTGTTCTTTCAAGTTGATTTTGTTGATAAATTAAACTTCGTAGTTTAGTATTCATAAGAACTTTGAACTGAAGTTTATATTCCAGTTAATTGAAGAGTTTTCCTTTTAATTACAAATTTCAATTTAAAAAGTAAATTCTATTTTTATTAAATGAGATAGCAATCAAGATGAAGTATCCAAACTAGCAAAGTTCTGATCAATAAATCCAAAATAAAGCTGCAACAAAGCAACTAAAATTTTTTTTCAGATACAAATGTTTCTTATTCATGAAAATATTACCTACATGACAGTATATTTTTATTATACTTTATTATGTTGCTATCTTACAGTATACATTTTATTACATTTTGTAACATTGCTTCCTTCTCTTTCAGTAATACATCAAAATCAAGCCATATTTCAACAAAAAGGAATTTAGGCTTGGCTAGTGATGTTTATATATAACATTTAAAAATATAGGCTTATTGGAAATAATTATAATTAACTAGTATATTGCTAAAACTTTGATTCTTTTTGTTCCTTTCTTCCATTTTTATTTCTCAATGTATTGTATGATAGCATAAAGTGTTATTTTCTCCTATCTCAGAGTTTTTGGTAAATGACCTTATTTTTTTCAAATGAAATATCAGATAAAGCTCTTAGCTGAGAGATTGGGGCAGGGAAGAGCTGTACAAGGCATTAGGAGGACTGAAAAAGCTTTGGAAAAGCTGCTGTAGTAAATGGAATAGTGAGTAAAATAGAAGGGTGTAAAAGTAAACAGCAATTTAAAATTATGTAACAAACTTTTAGTACACCCGAATGGTTTTCTCCAGTTTTCATTCAGCAAGATATAATTAGGAGCAAATTCAGTAGATAATAGGAATAATCAAAGACTGGCACTTAGAAGGACAAAATTAACAATAGGATAAGCAGACAAAGGACAAGATAAAAAAGATCAGTCTAGAGTTGGACACATTTGCCAAGGAGTCAAGATGGGAAAGAGAGGACTGTATAGGCAGTGTTGTGTGACAATCATGGTCAAAAAAGAGCAAAGGCATGTGTTTTAAGAAATCAAGGAAAAATGTTCCCAACATTTTAGAAGTAAAGGGCAAAATGGAAATTGAAAAAAATCTATCTATGAACTCTGAAAGAGATCCAAAAATAAAAACTTCCAGGAATATTATAGCCAAATTCAAGAACTCCAAGATTAAGGAGAAAATATTGCAAGCAATAAGAAAGAAACAATTCAATATGGTAGAACCACAGATTATACAGGGTTTAGCAACTTCCACTTTAAAGAATAGGAGGGCTTAAAACATGATATTCCAGAAGGCAAAGGTGCTTGGAATAATCACACCACTCAGTGAATCTTCTCAATCATCTACTCAGTGAAACAGAGCATAATTCTTCAGGAGAAAAAAATGGATATTAAATGAAATATGAAAACTTTTAATTATTAAGGATGAAAAGATGAGAACTGAACAGAAATCTGATTTTCAAGTAAAAGACTCAAGAAAAGCTTTAAAAAGTAAACAGGAAAGAGAAAACATAAGGGATTCAATAAGGTCAAATTGTTTACAGCCTTACATGGAAAGATGATACTTATAAATCTTAGAAACCTTACATTAGAGAATTTAGGAGTATAATAGACAGACTGTGCAGGTATAAGTTGATTTTGATGGAATGATATAAAAAGAATAAAAAGAGGAAAAAGTATTGGGAGAATAGTAAAGGGAGAAGTCAAATGGGATAAATTATATAACACAAAGAGGTGTGAAAGACCTATTACAATGGAAGGAAAGAGGGAGAGTGGGGTGGGCATCACTTGAGCCTTATATCAGAGTTAGTTCAAAAACAGAATTACATACGCATTCAGGTGGGTTTAGAAATGCATTTTACCCTATAGGAAAGTAGAAGAGGAGGGGTGTGAGAGAAGGATGGGAAAAAAGAGGTCAGAAGCAAAACACCAGTGAGGAAGTACACAGGACGAGATAGAAGGGAGAGGAAGGAGAAAGGTAGGGGGAGGAGAACAAGGAAAGGGAGGGAGGGGGAGAGAGATACAGTAATCATAACTGTGAATGTGAATGGGATGAATTCGTCAATAAAATGGAAATAAATAATAGAGTGTTTTCTCTTATAATCTTATAACATATTGTTTACAAGAGACATATATGAAGCAAAGAGATACATACAAAGTAAAGTTAAGGGTTAGAGCATAATCTACATAGGTGTGACAATCATGATTTCAGACAAAACAAAAGTTAAAAAAAATAATTAAAAGAGATATGGAAGAAAACTATGTTTAGTTAAAAGACACTAAAGAACAGGGCTTCTTAAACTTTTTTCATTTGCTTTTTAGCCTGAGAAATGTTTATGTGACTCAGGATTTAGGTATATAGGTAAATGGGTATATAAAATAAGTTTACAAATCAAACATTTACTGGTAATCATAATTTCTTGACCAAAGTTTAAGAAATTGGGTCATAGACAGAAAGGTAATATCAGTACTAACCATATATGTGCCAAATGGTATATCATCCAAATTTTTAAAGGGGAAGTTAAATGAGAAGTTAAATGATTTAAGAAGAAATACAAAGTAAAGTGACACTAGTGGGAGATTTCAATTTTCACCTCTCAGAATTAGACAAATTTAGCCATAAAATAAGCAAGAAAAAAGTTAACAAGGTGAATATAATAAAATCAGATATGATAAACCTCTGGAGAAATCTAAATAATAAAATGAAAGAATATAACTTTTTCTTACCTACACAAAAACTGACCAAGGATTACCATAAACATCAAATCAAATGCAGAAAGGCAGAAATATTAAATGCATTCTTTTCAAATAATAATTCAGTAAGAATTATAGTCAATAAAGTGTAGTGGAAAGATAGATTAAAAATTAATTGGAAACTAATCTAATTCTTAAGAACAAGTGGGTCAAAGAATAAATCATGGAAACAATAACTTTAAGAGAATGAAAACAATAAGACAATGTACCAAAATTTATAGGATGCAGTCAAAGAAACACTTAAAATCTATATCTAAGTAGAACCTGTATGATATTGCTTGTAAATGAGTCCTCCCAAATTCTTTTCACAACACAAATATGGTGCTGATACCCAAACCAGAAAGAACAAAAATAGAGAAAGACAATTATTTTTGCAAAAATTTTAAATAAAATTCTAGCAAGGGAGATTACAGCAATATTTCACAAGGATCATACACCATGACCACGTGGGATTTATACAAGGAATCTACCTACAGGACTGGTTCAATATTAGGAAAATTATCTGTATAATTGACCATATCAATAAAAACAATCAACAAAAATTACATAATTATCTCAATAGATGCTGAAAAAGTTTTTGACAAAATACAACACACATTCTTCTTACGTGTACTAGACAGCATGAAAATAAATGGAGCTTTCTTTAAAATAAGTAATATTGGGCAGCTAGGTGGCACAGTGGAAGAGCACCAGCCCTGAAGTCAGGAGGATCTGATTTCAAAATCTGGTCTCAAACACATTTAACACTTCCTAGCTGTATGACCCTGGGCAGGTCACTTAACCACAATTGCCTCAGCAACAACAGCAACAACCAAAAAAAAAAAAAATGTAAGTCAACCTGGTAAAATAAGTAATGTTTATGATTTTATATCAGTGAGCATAATGGGGAATAAAGTAGAAACCTCTCAATAACATCAGGATTAAACAACCATGTTCATTAATACTACTGTTTTTTTTAATATTGTCTTAGAAATGCTATTTATAACATTAAGACAAGAAAAAGAAATTGAAGGCATTTGAATAGGCAACAAGGAAACAAAACCATTATTTTTTGCAGATGATATGATGGTATCCTTGAAGAATCTTTTAAAAATCAACTAAAAACTAGTTGAAATAATTACCAACATCAGTAAATTTGAAGTATATAAATAAGCCTACATAAATCATCAGAATTTCTATATACTACCAACAAAATCCAGCAACTTGAGTTAGACAAATTGATTTTAAAATAACTGTAAACTGTTAAGGGTGAGGTCAATTCTCCAAGAGCCTCAACAGCTGTGGAACATAACATCTGAAAGAGTTGCAAGGCAGCCTTTACTGACATAGATGTTGTGGACTGGGAATGAGTCTGGGAAATTGTAAATAGAAGGAAGAGGAAAGAGGTCATACAATACAATAGCTTCTCAATCAAAGAGGGCAGAGAACAGCAGCGCCTCTCAGTCTCCTTCTATCATCCTTTCACAAGAGGAGATCCATTTTGGGTTGGATTTCCAGCACCCACTGTCAGGTGGCTCCCATGTATTCATTCCAAAAGATCTCCTGTGTATTCCAACAGTAAACAATATAAAATATTTGGGATTCTACCTACCAACACAAATCCAGGAACTACATAAACACGATTACAAAACACTTTACATACACAAATATATCAGATCTAAACAATTAGAAAAAGTCAATATAACACAACATCAATTTTACCTAAATTAAATTATTCAATGCCATGCCAATCAAAATACTGACAAATTATTTTTTTAAAGCTAGAAACAATCATAACAAAATTCATCTGGAAGAAGAAAATTTCAAGAATATCAATGAAATTAATGAAAACAAATGTGAATGAAGGTGCTCTGGATGTACCAGATCTCAGACTTCATTATTATAAAGTAGTAATCATCAAAATCATCTGGTATGAGCTAAGAAATGCAGTGGTGGATCAGTGGAATAGATTAGGTTCAGAAGATTCAGTAATAAATGAGTAATCTAGTGTTTGAAAAAGTCAAAGATCCTAGCATTCAGAACAAAAACTCACTATTTAACTAAAACTGTTGAGAAAATTTGAAAACTATATGGTAAAATTTTGGTACAGACATTCCATCATTATCAAGATAAAGTCAAAATAGGCATATGTTTTAAACATCAAAAGTGATATCATAAGCAAATTAGAAGAGCAAGGATGATTTACCTTAGAGAAGAGAACAATAAAAAAAAAAAAAAAGAGAGTAACAAACTGCAAAATGGACAATTTTCATTATGTAAAATTTAAGTTTTTGCAGAAACAAAATCAATAGAAACGAGATTAGAAGGAAAGCAAAAAGTTGGGAAACAATTATAGCAAAATCTCTGATAAGGCTTTATTTTTCAATTTCAGTTCTCAAACAGAAGCAAGTCAAATTTATAAGAACATAAGTCATTCACCAATTGATAAATGGTCAAAAGATATGATAGATATCTATCTATAGTCCTATAAAGAAAATACTCAAAAATATTATTGATGAGACACTATTGATTAAATCACCTCTGAGATACCAGCTCACACCTATCAGATTGGCTCCTAATATGACAGAAAATGAAAAATTACAAATGTTGAAGGGAATGTAGGACAATTGATTACATACACATATATATGTGCACTTTTGGTCGAGCTGTGAACTGATCCTATTAATCTGGATAGCAATTTGGAACTATGCTCAAATGATGATATAATTGTGCATTCACTTTGATAAAGCAATAACACTACTAGGCCTATATCCCAGAGATTTAAAAAAAAAAGAAAAATGACCTATTTATATAAATATATACATATAAATTATATCAGCTCTTTTTGTGATAGCTAAGAACTGAAAATTGAGAAGATGTCCATCAATTGAGAACTGATTGAACAAGTTGTGGTATATGGTTTTAATGAAATATTATTATGCTATAAAAAATAACAAGCAGTATGATTTCAGAAAAACCTCAAAAGACTTACATGACCTAAATTAGAACCAGTAGGGAACTTATGGGAAGACTTGAATAACCCAGCACAGGATAAGCAGGACATGCATGGGATGTAACTGGATTATTAGAAGAAATATCCCCATTGGTAATACCACAGAATCACTGGAATATCTAGATAACCAAGCGGTATAGTGAATAAAGTACTGGACCTGAAGTCAGGAAAATCTGAGCACAAATCCTAACTTGATCGTTTATTAGATTACATAACTAGTCATATAACTAGATCACATAACTGGCTAAGATCACATAATGGCCAATTTCCTTAGTACTTTCTAGCCTCAGTTTCTAACTCTATAAAGTGCAGTTAATATAATAGCACTTACCTTATAGAATTTTTGCAAAAATAAAATGAGATAAGATAGATAAATGGTAAATAATGCTAGATAAGCATTATATAAACATCCTTTATTTCTATTATTATTATTTGAGAATTCTCAATTCTGAGAGTAGTTCCTTATAAAAAACAAGTACCTAATGAATGTTTGTTTACTTGTATTATCTTGGGACGCAATCTCATAATAGTACAATATGGCACTTAATTAAGACTTTGGGGGTTGATCAGGGATAAAGTCCTATTGGAACAAATAACTTCCTTCTTTTTCAAACCAGTTCTTTCTGACATCTCTATTTCTGTCCTCAATTTCAAAAGGTTAAATTATCATGGATTCCTGATTTTTTTTGCCCTTATATATTCAACTAATCACTAAATGCCACCTCTGATTTATTAATGAGTGCATCTATTGCTTGCCATTTCCATTGCTGCTCTTACCTTAAGTTTCTATTACCTCTCCTTGGATTAATAACTGATAGCTGATTTCTCTACTTCTATTCTGTGCCATTCCCAATAATACTGCCACAATATTATTCCCAAATCAAAGCTATGATCATGTCATTCCCTTCCTCAACAATCTTCAATATCCATTCCCTTTACATGGAACAAAATTAAGTCAACAAGCATTTATTAAGGACCTATAATACTGGGTACTGTACTCAATGCTGAGAATATAAAGAAAGGTAAGACAGCCCTTGCTCTCATAAAGTTCAGAGTCTAATGGGGAGATATCATGCAAACAACTATGGACAAACAGGATATAAACAGAATAAATTGAAGATAATCAGACAAAAGTGCTAAGATTTAGGAGAACCCAGAAAAGGTTTCTTGTAAAAGGCAGGACATTAGCTGAGATCTGAAAAAAAAATTAGGGGTACCAGGAGATGAACATGAAGAGGAAAGAGTTCTAGTCACAGGGGAAAGGCAATGAAAATGCCTATTGTCAGAAAATTAAATGTCTTGCTTGAGGAAGAGAAAGGAGGCCAATGTAACTGCATTGTAGAATAAATAAGGAAAGTATAGAAATATTAGAAAAATAGGAAAGAGTCAGATTATAAAGGTCTTTGAAAGTCAAATAGAGTATTTTATATTTGATCCTGAAGGCAACTGGAAACTACTGAAGCTTATTCAATGGTGGATGACTGGTCAAATTTGTAATTAAGGAAAATCATCAAATATTTGAAGAAACTTGTTTTTAAGGAAATTAGTTGGATAGCTGAGTGGGAAGATGCACTTGACACTGAGAGAAAGGAAATATGAAGACCAATCAGAAGGCTAATGCATTAGTTTAGCATAAGGTGATAGAAGTATGCATGAGGCAAGAAGGAGTAAAGACGAGAAATTACAAAAGTAGAAATGATAAGTTCTTTATGTGGTATAGTGGAAAAGAGTGCTGAATCTAGATTAAGGAGGTCTGGACTTAAATACTATTTCTAATGCTTATTATCTGTGATCTTTGGAAAGCTCCTTAATTTCCTGTGAATTGGTTTCCTCATGTATAAAAAGAGGAAATGAGATTAGTCACATAAAAAGAGGTCCCTTCCAGCTCTAGATCTATGATACAAACCTTTCATGTTTCAACTCTCACATTTTACTTAATACCCTATTTACCCCATCTAAACTGTATTACTTACCATTCCTTGATCATTAAACAGTTATTCATACTTCTGTGACTTCTTTATTCATACTGTCCCCTATCACTTAAAATGGCTTCTATTAATATCTCCACTTGTCAAAACTCAACCCACAGTTTGTTTTCTTCCACATGAATCTTGCCTTAATTAGGCCCTAATCTTAGGCAGTGAAGGAGATAAAAAACATATAGTTGAGGATAGAGGGTATCAAAATTATCCTATAATAATAGGGGAGAAAAGAAAGTAAAAAATATGTCAGTAAATTGGATGTCTATTAGACATTTTATAAGATGTAAGAGCAGCCAGTCAATCTATAAGCATTTATTAAGCTCCTACTCATCCATCTATTGTGGAGAGACACTTTGTTCTTGGTAACAACCCACAATACCATCTAAATATTCTAGGTAGTATTCAGAAAGATAGGGAAGTTCAAAATCAAGCAGAAGCAATGTGACTCAAATCCAGAAGAATAGAGTCTCAGCTTCAGCTTTCAGCCTAACCTGAAGTCTTCTAAGGAATAACCAGGGCATAAAGCTACGGCCAAAGGGAAGCCTACAATTCTTTCATTCTGAGGAAACATAGCTTTCCATCTGGCTAAATAGTATCTGAATCCAAACTATTATTGTTTTCAGAGCACATAATAGATTGACAGAAGGGAAAGAGACAGTGATCAAACACTGCCTTGAAGGAGAACAATGTTCCCTATTCTAATTTGTTTCTTAGATCCTGGAATAATACAAAAGTCAATATTCTAAACAAACAAACAAAAAAACCTAAAACAAAAATAGCAATGTTATCAGTCCAGACCTTCCCTCTAAAAGTATGTAGAGATCAATCCTTACCATAGTCAAAAGTCAGGAAGTAAAATAGGGAGGTGGGGTTTGGGGGGAGAGGGAGGGAAATCCCATCATGAAAAGTTATGATTTTTATAGAGATGATCAAGACTCAAGCCCAGAAGAAGAGAATAGCTCTAGACCATCTACAAGCAAAGTATCAAAGTAAAACACAGCTTGGGTACAAATCCAACTAAAATTCCTAAAAAAAAAATGCACTTTTTTAAAAATTAAAAATTTTTTATATAGATGAAATGAGATTGCTAGAGAAAAAACTGGAAAAAATGCTTTATGGAATAAAGAACTGGAAAAGATATTAAAAGTATAATATAAGATCTTAGAATATAATATTCCAGAAGGCAAAAGATCTAGGTTTCTTACAACTATTAGCTTACCCAGCAAAACTGAATATAATCATATAGGGAAATAAATTGACCTTTAATGAAATAAAGGACTACCCAAGATTCCTAATGGAAAAGCCAAAGCTGCACAGAAACTTTTAAATTTAAACACAGGAGTCAAGAGAATAATAAAAAGGTACATATGAGTAACAAATCAAAAAGACTTAACAAGGATAAACAACTTATATTCACATATGAATGGATGATACAGCTGTCTTCTCTGAACTGTATTGCCATTGGGTTTCATAGATTTAGTGGAAATAATTAGACAATGATTGAGAGTGATTTGTTATATTTTGGTAATCTTAAATAAAAATAGAAAGTGAGGGGAATAATATGATAGGAAAGGGGAAGAGAAAGGAAAGCTAGATAAAATCATTTCAAAATTAAGGTGTGAGGACATATAAAAAAGGAGAGAAGTATGGGCATAGCTGACATTTGAACCTCATTCTTAAATAGATTTGAAAAAGGCAGGAACAAAACACACGCACATGTTAGGTACAAAAATACATTTAATTTAATAGAGAAGCAAGAGAGAAAGAGGAGAAGAAAAATTTTAAAAGAAGATAAATTAATGGAGAGAATATAAGCAAAACAAACTTTTAATGATGTACAAAAATATATGTAGCTCTTTTTGAGATGGCATAGAATAAGAATCTGAAGGGGGTGACTATCATTTAGGGAATGGCTGAACAAGTAATGGTTTAGAAATATAATGAAATATTGTGATATAAGAAATAATAAAGGGGATAGTTTCAGAGAAACTTGTTATATGAACTGAATAGAACTAGAACAATTTACGCAATGACAACAATATAGTAAAGACAATTAAAAATAAATTGGCACTTTAATCAATGTAATGACTATCCACAATTCCAGAGGACTATTGATAAAATATGCTACTCTCCTCCTGTTAGAGATTAAGGATTCAGAATGTAGAATCATACATACACAAATATACACATGTATACATGGGAATACATATGTATACATATGTGGGCATAGCCAAAGCAGAAATTTGTTTTGCTTGAATATAGATGTTTTTTAAAAGAGTTTAGTTTTCTATCATTGGAAGGAGAAAAGGTAAATTTATTATTGAATGAAAAATAATATGTGTAAAATATGTGATTTCAGCTGAGACTTGAAAACAAGGAAACCAAAAAGCAAAGATGAGCACAGAGAGTATTCCAAGCAAGAGAGATAGCCAGTGAAAATGCTCAGAATCTAATGAGGGAGTATATTATGTGATGAACCACAATGAGGCTAGTGTCACTGGATCTCAAAGTCCATGGAATAGGGGCAAGCAAAATGTAAGAAGACTGGAAAGTGTGTGTGTGTGTGTATGTAGGAGGAAGCCTATGAAGGACCTTGAATACTAAATAGAGAATAGTTACGTTTGCAATAGAATTCTATACAGAATCTGTTACAAATGAAATCTGCATTTTCAAAGATAATAAAGAGATAATACTAGAAGGAATCTAAGAAATCATCTAGTCCAATCCACTCACTTTATAAATGAGAGAACCACCATCCAGCAATACTGAATGAATTGGGCAAAATCATGCTAATGATAATATGTAGATCTAGCTTTGAATTCAGGTTCTCTGACTCAGTTTTTTCCACTGCACTATACTCAGAAGCTTATAGGAAAAAACACTTCCCACCTCTGCCATCAGTATACAGTTGTATAGTTAATGATGGAATTTAATGACAAAATCAGGCAACAAAGGTGAGAGGGTACCAAAAATGTTAGGTACACTTAAAAAATTTATGGATGAATTTACAAGAAGTTACAAGAGTTAAAAGGAGCTTTCCGATGACTTTACAGAGTATGTGTCTAATATTTCTGCTAATAATAAAGCTTACATAAAACATAGTTGATTTCTCTGCTAATCAAAGTAAAAAGGCTCAAGGAATTCTTCTTAATTATTTATATTGTTAAGGATAAAGTATTCCTTAAAAGACTGGAACAAGTGTCTCAAAGGCTAAAGTTTAACTTGTATCATGAGTGGGAAGTTAGAAAAAAAATGATACAGGAAAAAGGAGAAAAATAAAGTTTCTTTTGCTAAGTCCCTTTTCACTAAATTATCTAAATACCACATAAAGGATTTGGTCTTTCTACCTTTGTAACCTCATCATGTCAAGTTGGACTAATGTATTGCTTTCTGGTTTTGTCTCCATCTTTCCTTTCTTCCAACTCCAATCCATCATCCATTCAGTTCTCCAATTGGCTGGTTGGTTGGTTACTGTCCTTCATTCTCAAAGAAGACCAAAATGGCAGGACTATGTTGGAGTCAAGGTATAGTGTATCAGATCAGACTAATATGAACCTAGAAGGCTCTATCACAGGTAAGGTTCAAATAATTCATGTGAACATTTGGAGTAGAGATGTTTCTAAATTTGTGAATGCTATGTTTCTTTTGAACAACTGCAATTCTGCTTTGCTCATAGAATACAGCACCTTCTTTAATGTTGGCACAGGGTGGTCCTGTGCCAATATGTCTCACAGTCAATGCCAAAGTTCTTCAAGAAACCTTGAGAGTATCTTTGTATTGCTTCTTCTGATTCCATGTGAGTGCTTTTCTTGTATGGATTTTCTGTAAAATAATTTTTTAGGCCATAGTCTGACAGTTGCACTCTCTTGAGTTGAGTCTGAATGTCTGAAGTCAACTTAAAAAAGAACCTCATTGTCTGGTAAATTATTTTGCCAAGTGATCTTCAAAGTCTCCTAAGACAATTCAACTGGAAGTGATTCAGTTTCCTGATGTGGCACCAGTAGACTATCCAAGTCTCATAGGCATGCAACAAGAGCTTTGCAGACCTTTAGTTTTGTAGGCAATCTAATAACCTTTTTTCTCACACACTTTTCTTTAGAGCCGCCAAAACACTGAGCTACTTCTGGTAATGTGTGTCAATCTCATCATCAATGTGTACATCCCTGGAAAGTATACTGTCAAAATGAATTTATCCAAAGCATTCAATATCTCTCTACTTGCTTCCATCAATGATTGGTTCTGTATATGGATGGTGTGGTGTTAGCTTGTGGAAATTATTCAACTAATCTTCCGAAAAAGAAATAGCTTCAAAATATTTGATAATCTTCTTTAGTATAACTATGTCATCCATTATTCAGTAAACTCCAGTACCTCCCAATTGCTCTCAGTATCAAATTAAAAAACTTCCATTTTGTCCTCCAGCAAAAAAACTTTCTCTAAGTCTTTCTACATTTCATAGGTACCACTGGACCCCATAGTCTGTCCACATGCACCCCTTTACACTTTAAAGTCATATAGCTAAAAATAAAATAAAAAAATAATAAAGTCATATAGCTGACTGAAAATTTAGAAACTATAAGATCCTGATGTATTTATGATGAGCCTAATACAAATGTGTTTGACTTGACAGTGAAAAATGTAGCAAAGATTTCAGATGATACTACTCTCTTCCAGAAGAGAAAGGTCAACCTTGTGGGAATTCATTCATTCATTCAACTAAAAGCATCACAGTACTGAACAGCATTGGATTTGAATACCCAGGTTCATTATGTAGTATTTGTAGAATCTTAGTCAAGTCATATTGCTTCTGTTTTATCTGTAAAATAAGAAAAGTGCTTTCTTAAATTGAAGTTCATCTGCATTATCGCACATTCACATTGGCCAAAATAAGCTAGACCAATTAGATCAGTTGGGATTTTTCTACTGACACAAAGCAGGTGTGATGAATTGAGAGGTAGAAAACGTATAATTGATACATTCACCTAAAGCATGAAGATACTGAATAGAGGCAATCATCAGATAGCACCTAAAAATTGGAAGGCAATCAGAAAGACTTAGGTTAAATGATGATTCTGCCAGAAGCAGGGCTTCTTAAAAAAAAAAAAAAAAAAAAAAAAAGCCCTAGCTATTTTGTTCACATAGAAACCTTAGATAAAACTTGGACATCTTAGAGAGTTTTTTATCTGTTGCTATTAAGATTAACAGGAAAATTACATTACTCATCATGGGTTCGATGATATTATAACTAGGATTCTGTCAGTGCCCATTCCTTATAAGGGTGTGTGTATGTGTGTGCATGCACGTATGTGTATTGTATGTATGCGGGCATTTACACATGTCCATTCATGAAGAGGGATGAGTAACAAATTTCAAGGTCCAGGGGAAAAGGCAATGCATATTTCCTTAATGAATGCTATGAATTCAAATTATATGAGATATAGGAGGACTTGAATAGATAGATATTGTGAGTGGGACAGGATTAAGAATCCTAAAGGTAAGGAAAATTCTTTTGAGAATAATAACCAGGGATACTCCAGAGAAGATTGAAAAATCTTTATTGAAAAACTCTCCCCTTTAAAGTGCTTTGAATCAGAAATCAGGACAATGAATTGGAGCCTAAACACACAAAGAATCCTTATCAAATCTGACAAATAAGGTAGGTAATATGCTGAATGCCAGTTAGGAATAAAAAAAAAAAATCTCAAGTTATAATGTTGGATCAAAACTTAGTATGTTGAAATTTAACAGAGATAAATGCTATCAATTACTCTTGGATTAAGAAAATTAATCTTCAAAAGTACAAAAAGGGGCAGATAAAACTAGACAGCAATTCATTTGAAAAAAGATCAAGGTGTTTTAGTGAGTTTCAAGATCAATGTGTCAAAATGGGGGCATAATAGCCCAAGAAAGATAATGCAATATTTTTCTAAATTAATTTTTGTTGATATCCTTTATTTTTTATATCATCTACATTTCTCTTCCCCTACCACCAGCCAAAGTGAGCCATTGTGACAGAATTTTTAAAAGGGAAAAGGCAAAAGTTGCAGAATACCAATGAACACATTTTAAAAATACAGAATTTCAAATTCCTGGATACCCATCTTTGTAAAAAGTAGCAGACGTCTTCTCAAAACTCTTTTTTGATACAAAACTTGCTTATTAAAATTTGCAACATTCAGTGATGCTTGTTTTGTTATTATGCTTTCCATTTACACCACTGCAGTCATTTTGAAAAGATTTTCCTAGTTCTTATTTAATTTTGTATCAGTTAATATGGTACTTCCCTATATTAATCACATTTACTGCTGATTATAGTCCACTAATATGTCCTTTGATGTGCAATAAAGTATTAAGCCATCCTCCAGTTGATGAACATTACTGACTTTCCAGTTCTTAAAAGCCCATGTAAATGAGCTTTAAATATTTGGCATATATATACAAAATCCTTTTTGTCACTGACCTTTCTCCAGCATATATGCTGGACAGAAGAATCTCAAGTTCAAAGAGTATGAGTTATAAAAGTCTGAAACTTTGAATAGGTGCACCTGAATCAGACAACTGAGCACTTAAGGCTAATTACCTATTCGAAATAAGACAATGACTCTATTAGCATGTTTAGATAAATGGCCCTTCTCACCACTGATGCTGACTCAATGTTTGCTGTAAAGATAACCATAGGCAAGGATTAGAGAGTGGGGTGACAGAGGCCAGATTTTACTTGGCGGCAGGACAAGGAAAAGAGAGGTGGAGATTCTGGACTCAAGAATCGAGGAACCTTGGCAAAACTTCTAGAAGTTTTCTCTGCCTCCTTCACTTCCCCCCCTAAAGACCAAGGACTTTTGTCTATCCTGACTCTGGCTGATCATGAGGCCTCCAGGGAGCTAGTCCAGACATTACATTTTGGTGCCCAACATGGACTAAGGACCCTAATTTCACTGAATAAGTCCCCGGTGACCAGGAAATATGATGAGTATTTTAATAGACACACAGGGAAATTACTTCGTTAAGATATAACTAGTAACTCTCATTTTCTAGATGAAATGGGGCAGATATTAGGAAAAGATTCTCCCCCACACCCAATCCCAACTCCACCAAGGGAGATCTACAGGAAGCATACTCAGATTAATAAAGAGACAGGGTTTGATTGTAACTTGGGAGTAAATTGATGGACTCATGGATACATTAGACTGCACATCCCCTTGGTTTTTCAAGGAAGAAGAGATAGAGGCAGATAATTGGAAACTAGTAGGAAATCAACTATGTGAATATTACAATGATAATGGTCCTGATTCAGTTTCCAAGGAAGCATTCTACATATACAACTTAATACAATTGACCTTAAAGAATCCCGCAAGTTATAAAAAAAAGAAAAGTTTTAAGAAGAGTCAGATAAGGAAGTGTGAGGAAAAAGAGGAAGAAACTGGAGAGGGTAAAGGAAATATCGCCAGAGGGCATGGGGAACTTAAAGAAGGTGATTCTCATTCTCACAGTCCAGCTTCAACTCGGCCTACACCTGAGCAGGTCCTTGACTTTCCCCTATCAACTTCACCTTCCTGGGTGGAGGGTGAAGGAGGAGTGGGAGGGGCAGTGATATCACCAGCACCTTCCTCCCAGCAATCATCCCTTCCTATGACTAGATTGCAAAAGGTATTACTTAAAGCCAAAGAGAAAGGGCAGAATACAGCTGATCTGAGAATAGAAATGTATCCAATGATTGAACAGCTTGACTCTTCAGGTCAAGAAAGTAGAAGATACACTACTTTTGATCTAGAAATAATCAAAGACCTGAAAAAGGCTTGCGTCTTTATGGAGCTACATCATCTTATGTTAAAATGTTATTACAGAATTTGGCTTATGAAATTTTAATCCCTAATGACTGGAAATATACAGCAAAGACATGCTTAGAACCTGGACAAAATTTGTTGTGGCTCTCTGAATATAGTGAATTCTGTAGGATACAAGCCCAATGAAATAGGCAAGCTGGAGTTAATACTCCAATCACCTGTGACCAACTAATAGGTGTAGTTCTTATGCAGATATTTCAGTACAGATTAATTACCCCATAGCAGCATATGAGCAAATTGTTTCTGCTGCTGCTATAAAAGCATGGGGCTTTATCCCAGGTAAACAGGACAGAGGAGAGGCCGTCACAAAAATAGCACAAGGGCCAAATGAACCCTTTGATGATTTTGTAGAATGTCTGCAGACAGCTGTCTGGCATAGAAGGATCAATCACACCTGGAGTTAGTGCTACCCCTTTGAGAAGGACTTTTGAAGGTGAAACAGGAGTTTTTATTCTCTTTATGTTGAAAAAAAATCCCCATGGACTTCCGGTTAAGATGGCGGAGAGGAGGCTCACAGTTGCATAAGCTCCGCGCTTTCTCTCACTATCCACTTCATTACAAGCCTCTGAATCAATGCTAGACTGAAAAAAACCCACAAATAGTTACCAAGAGAAGCCATCCTTGAGATCTGCCAAAAAAGGTCTGTCTTTACTGGAGGGCTGGGGCGGTTTTAGATCGGGCGCAGGCTGAGGGCAGCGGCAGTGAGAGCACGGGAGCAGAGCTGAGAGGGGGTGGGGAGTGATCGTAGCCGTCTCTGCGGGGAGAGCTTTGCTACAGGTTTGGAACCTGCAGCAAGTCAACAGCCCAGCAGAGAAGCTAAAAACACCGGAGCTGAAGAATACAACCGCAAACAGCTGGAGTCTCTCAGGACCTGGCCCCCCCTCCCTTCCCCCCCTCAGTGACTCAGCACGCTTTGGGATCTCAGAGCGCAGGCGCAGCACAGTCCTGCTAGTGCCTCACTGCTGCCACCTGCAGTCTGTAGAGGAAGCTCGATAACACACCCAGCCCCCCCCCCAAAGAAAGACTCCAGTTTTTTCTGTTTTTCTTTGGTAGTTTGTCTCTGATTAATAGACAGAATGAGCAAGAAGCTGAAGAGGACTTTAACCCTTGACAGCTTCTATACAGATAGAGAGCAGACTCTAAATCCTGAGGAGACTAAAAACAGGCAGTCCCCAGGTGATTCCCCAAAGGAGGATATCGTCTGTTCCTCAGCACAGATGAACCTCATAGAAGTGATTAAAAAGGCTCTCACAAGGGAGCTAGAAGAAAAATGGGGAAAGCAGAGTGAGGCTTGGCAAAAGGAGAGGGAGGCTTGGGAAAAGGAGAGGGAGGCTTGGCAAAAGAGCCTGGAGAAAGTTAAAGAGAGAGTGGATAAAGAAGTAAAATCCTTGAAAAATAGGATTAGTGAACTGGAAACAGAAAACAGCTCTCTAAAAAACAAAATTGGCGAAATGGAAAAAAATTCCACAGAACAAAAGAACTCAATTGGACAATTAGAAAAAGATTTTAAAAAAGTGAGTGAAGAGAATACTTCACTGAAAATCAGAATTGAACAAGTGGAATTGAATGACTCGAGGAGACAAGAAGAATCAGTCAAGCAAATCCAAAAAAATCAAACAATGGAGAAAAATGTGAAATACCTTCTGGGGAAGACAACAGACCTGGAAAACAGATCCAGGAGAGACAATCTGAGAATCATTGGACTCCCAGAAAAACATGATGAAAAAAAGAGCCTGGACACTGTCTTCCAGGAAATTATCAAAGAGAACTGCCCAGAAGTCATAGGAACAGAGGAAAAAATAAACATTGAAAGGATTCATCGATCACCCACTGAAAGGGATCCTAAAATCAAAACACCAAGGAATATAGTGGCCAAATGCCAGAACCCTCAGGTGAAAGAAAAAATATTGCAAGCGGCTAGAAAAACCCAATTCAATTATCAAGGAGCCACAATAAGGATCACCCAGGATCTGGCAGCATCCACATTAAAAGATCGAAGGGCCTGGAATATGATATTCCGAAAGGCTAAGGAACTTGGTATGCAACCAAAAATAACTTACCCAGCGAGAATGAGCATCTTTTTCCAGGGAAGAAGATGGACATTCAACGAAGTAAGCGAATTTCATCTATTTCTGATGAAAAAACCAGAACTTAACAAAAAGTTTGATCTACAAATATAGAACTCAAGAGAAATCTAAAAAGGTAAAGATTAATCTTGGGAACTATATTTTGACTATATAGATGTATAAAGAATACATGTATACCTTGTTC
This sequence comes from Antechinus flavipes, assembly GCF_016432865.1. Taxonomy (NCBI): domain Eukaryota; kingdom Metazoa; phylum Chordata; class Mammalia; order Dasyuromorphia; family Dasyuridae; genus Antechinus; species Antechinus flavipes. The sequence continues at coordinate 159,361,850 of NC_067401.1, forward strand.
TAGAAATTGATGTGGAAAGGACATTGTACCAGAAAAAGGGTAAAGTGGGGGTAGTACATCTCACGAAGAGGCATAGGAAACCTATTATATCTGAGAGAAAGAATGGAGGGGGATGAATATAGTGGGTATCTTACTGCCTTCAGAATTGGCTTTAAGTGAAAAATCTTAAGACATATTCAATCTATGGTGAAACTTCTCCCATCTCATTGAAAAGTGAGAAGGGAAAAGTGGAAAGGGAAGGAATAAGCTAAGCGGAAGGGAATACGGGAACTGGGAGGGAAAGGGGTAAGATAGGGGGAGGAACTCTAAGGCGGGGGGAGGGACACTAAAAAGGGAGGGCTGTGAGAAGCAAGGGGTGCTCACAAGCTTAATACTTGGAAGGGGGGGAAAGGGGAAAGAAGGGAGGAAAGCATAAACCGGGGTTAACAAGATGGCAAGTAATACAGAATTGGTCATTCTAACCATAAACGTGAACGGGGTAAACTCCCCCATAAAGAGGAAGCGGTTAGCAGAATGGATTAAAAGCCAGAATCCTACAATATGTTGTTTACAGGAAACACACCTGAAGCGGGGAGATACATGCAGGTTAAAGGTAAAAGGTTGGAGCAAAATCTACTATGCTTCAGGTGAAGTCAAAAAAGCAGGGGTAGCCATCCTGATCTCAGATCAAGCTAAAGCAAAAATTGACCTAATTAAAAGAGATAAGGAAGGACACTATATCTTGCTAAAGGGTAGCATGGATAATGAAGCACTATCTATATTAAACATATATGCACCAAGTGGGGTAGCATCTAAATTCTTAAAAGAGAAACTAAGAGAGCTGCAAGAAGAAATAGACAGTAAAACTATAATAGTGGGAGATCTTAACCTTGCACTCTCAGAATTAGATAAATCAAACCAGAAAATAAATAAGAAAGAAGTCAAAGAGGTAAACAGAATACTAGAAAAGCTAGATATGATAGATCTCTGGAGAAAATGTAATGGAGACAGAAAGGAATACACTTTCTTTTCAGCAGTTCATGGAACCTATACAAAAATTGACCATATATTAGGACATAAAAACCTCAAACTCAAATGTAGTAAGGCAGAAATAGTAAATGCATCCTTTTCAGACCACGATGCAATGAAAATTACATTCAACAAAAAAGCAGGGGGAAGTAGACCAAAAAATAATTGGAAACTAAATAATCTCATGCTAAAGAATGATTGGGTAAAACAGCAAATCATAGACATAATTAATAACTTCACCCAAGAAAACGATAATAATGAGACATCATACCAAAATGTATGGGATGCAGCCAAAGCGGTAATAAGGGGAAATTTCATATCTCTAGAGGCCTATTTGTATAAAATAGAGAAAGAGAAGGTCAATGAATTGGGTTTGCAATTAAAAATGCTAGAAAAGGAACAAATTAAAAACCCCCAGTCAAACACTAAACTTGAAATTCTAAAAGTAAAAGGTGAGATCAATAAAATTGAAAGTAAAAAAACTATTGAATTGATTAATAAAACTAAGAGTTGGTTCTATGAAAAAACCAACAAAATAGACAAACCCTTAGTAAATCTGATTAAAAAAAGGAAAGAGGAAAATCAAATTGTTAGTCTTAAAAATGAAAAGGGAGAACTCACCACTAACGAAGAGGAAATTAGAGCAATAATTAGGAGTTACTTTGCCCAACTTTATGCCAATAAATTCGACAACTTAAATGAAATAGAAAAATACCTCCAAAAATACAGCTTGCCCAAACTAACAGAGGAAGAAGTAAATATCCTAAACAGTCCCATCTCAGAAAAAGAAATAGAACAAACTATCAATCAACTCCCTAAGAAAAAATCCCCAGGACCAGATGGATTTACATGTGAATTCTACCAAACATTTAAAGAACAATTAACTCCAATGTTATATAAACTATTTGAAAAAATAGGGATTGAAGGAGTCCTACCAAACTCCTTTTATGACACAGATATGGTACTGATACCTAAACCAGGTAGGCTGAAAACAGAGAAAGAAAATTATAGACCAATCTCCCTAATGAATATTGATGCTAAAATCTTAAATAAAATATTAGCAAAAAGATTACAGAAAATTGTCACCAGGATAATACACTATGACCAAGTAGGATTTATACCAGGAATGCAGGGCTGGTTCAATATTAGGAAAACTATTAGCATAATTGACTATATCAATAACCAAACAAACAAAAACCACATGATCATCTCAATAGATGCAGAAAAAGCATTCGATAAAATCCAACATCCATTCCTAATAAAAACACTTGAGAGCATAGGAATAAATGGACTTTTCCTTAAAATAGTCAGGAGCATATATTTAAAACCATCAGTAAGCATCATATGCAATGGGGAAAAACTGGAACCTTTCCCAGTAAGATCTGGAGTGAAGCAAGGTTGCCCACTATCACCATTATTATTTAATATCGTATTAGAAACACTAGCCTCGGCAATAAGAGTCGAGAAAGATATAAAAGGAATTAGAGTAGGCAATGAGGAAACCAAACTATCACTCTTTGCAGATGATATGATGGTATACCTAGAGAACCCCAGAGATTCTACCAAAAAGCTATTGGAAATAATTCATAATTTTAGCAAAGTAGCTGGCTACAAAATAAATCCCCATAAATCCTCAGCATTTTTATACATCACCAACAAAACCCAACAGCAAGAGATACAAAGAGAAATTCCATTCAGAATAACTGTTGATACCATAAAATATTTGGGAATCTATCTACCAAAGGAAAGTCAGGAATTATATGAGCAAAATTATAAAAAAGTCTCCACACAAATAAAGTCAGACTTAAATAATTGGAAAAATATTAAGTGCTCTTGGATCGGCCGAGCGAACATAATAAAGATGACAATACTCCCTAAACTAATCTACTTATTTAGTGCTATACCAATCAGACTTCCAAGAAAATATTTTATTGATCTAGAAAAAATAACAACAAAATTCATATGGAACAATAAAAAGTCGAGAATCTCAAGGGAATTAATGAAAAAAAAATCAAATGAAGGTGGCCTAGCTGTACCTGATCTAAAATTATATTATAAAGCAGCAGTCACCAAAACCATTTGGTATTGGCTAAGAAATAGATTAGTGGATCAGTGGAAAAGGCTAGGCTCACAAGACAGAATAGTCAACTATAGCAATCTAGTGTTTGACAAACCCAAAGCCCCTAACTTCTGGGAAAAGAATTCATTATTTGATAAAAACTGCTGGGATAATTGGAAATTAGTATGGCAGAAATTAGGCATGGACCCACACTTAACACCATATACCAAGATAAGATCAAAATGGGTCTATGACCTAGGCATAAAGAACGAGATTATAAATAAATTAGAGGAACATAGAATAGTTTATCTCTCAGACTTGTGGAGGAGAAAGAAATTTGTGACCAAAGATGAACTAGAGACCATTACTGATCACAGAATAGAAAATTTCGATTACATCAAATTAAAAAGCCTTTGTACAAATAAAACTAATGCAAACAAGATTAGAAGGGAAGCAACAAACTGGGAAAACATTTTCACAGTTAAAGGTTCTGATAAAGGCCTCATTTCCAAAATATATAGAGAACTGACTCAAATTTATAAGAAATCAAGCTATTCTCCAATTGATAAATGGTCAAAGGATATGAACAGACAATTTTCAGAGGATGAGATTGAAACTATTACCACTCATATGAAAGAGTGTTCCAAATCATTATTGATCAGAGAAATGCAAATTAAGACAACTCTGAGATACCACTACACACCTGTCAGATTGGCTAAGATGACAGGAAAAAATAATGATGAATGTTGGAGGGGATGCGGGAAAACTGGGACACTAATGCATTGTTGGTGGAGTTGTGAACGAATCCAACCATTCTGGAGAGCAATCTGGAATTATGCCCAAAAAATTATCAAAACGTGCATATCCTTTGATCCAGCAGTGTTTCTATTGGGCTTATATCCCAAAGAAATACTAAAGAAGGGAAAGGGACCTGTATGTGCCAAAATGTTTGTAGCAGCCCTGTTTGTAGTGGCTAGAAACTGGAAAATGAATGGATGCCCATTAATTGGAGAATGGCTGGGTAAATTGTGGTATATGAATGTTATGGAATATTATTGTTCTGTAAGAAATGACCAGCAGGATGAATACAGAGAGGCTTGGAGAGACCTACATGAACTGATGCTAAGTGAAATGAGCAGAACCAGGAGATCATTATACACTTCGACAACGATATTGTATGAGGACATATTTTGATGGAAGTGGATTTCTTTGACAAAGAGACCTGAGTTTCAATTGATAAATGACGGACAAAAGCAGCTACACCCAAAGAAAGAACACTGGGAAACGAATGTGAACTATCTGCATTTTTGTTTTTCTTCCGGATTATTTATACCTTCTGAATCCAATTCTCCCTACGCAACAAGAGAACTGTTCGGTTCTGCAAACATATATTGTATCTAGGATATACTGCAACATATCCAACATATAAAGGACTGCTTGCCATCTAGGGGAGGGGGTGGAGGGAGGGGAAAAAAAAAATCGGAACAGAAATGAGTGTAAATATAATGTAATTATTAAATAAAAAAATTTATATTAAAAAAAAAAATCCCCATCAATCTGTGGGGAAGAGACATTTTACAACAATTAGGATTATAAATGAGTACTTCAGTTTTTTAGGCAGAGCTGCTGTTGAAGGCCTGCCAGCACTTTCACCTGTTCCTAATCAATGGAGAACTGATACACCAGTGTGGATAGAACAGTGGCTCTTAGCTAGTGATAAAATTCAGGCCTAATTAGATATAGTACAGGAGCAACTTGCCCAAGGACACTTACAACCTTCTCTAAGTCCTTAGAATTCCCCTGTATTTGTTGTAAGAAAGAAATCTGGAAAATGGAGGATGTTGACGACTTAAGAAAAGTAAATGAACAGATGGGAAACTATGAGAACTCTTCAGCCTGGGCTTCCATCTCCTACTCAATTGCCTAGAGAATGGCCTCTTTGGGTGATAGACATTAAAGATTGTTTCTATTCTATCCCTCTAGATAAGGAGGATATGAAAAGATTTGCTTTTTCAGTGCCCAGCATTAACTTAGCTTATAAAAGATATGAATGGACAGTTTTGCCACAGGGAATGAAAAACAGCCTTACTATGTGTCAAATGTATATTGCTGTTGCTCTTACTTCAGTAAGAAAAATATTTCCAAAAATAATGTTATTACATTACATGGATGATATATTGGGATGTGCACCTGAGGAACAAATGTTAGAAGCATGTCTACAAAAGACCATAGAAATATTAAGGAATTGCATATAGCTCCAGAAAAAATTCAAAGACATGCTCCTTTTCAATATTTAGTATATGAAGGACAGCCTAAGGTGCTTACAGTACAAAAATTTTCCTTAAGAACAGAGAAGCTATACACCTTAAATGACTTTCAGAAACTGATAGGAGATATCCAATGGATATGTCCAGTGTTAGGCTTGATTACCTCTCAATTGCAACATTTTAATATGACATTTTAAGGGGAGACAGTGCTTTAAACTCACCATGCCAGCTCACAAAAGAAGCTCAAGAGGCTTTGTGAGAAGTTGAACTGGCTTTATCCAATGTGGTTGAAAGAGTCACTCAAAAATCCTTGGAATTATCAGTTTTTGCTACAAAAGAGGCATCCACAGCAATTCTTCATCAAGGAGACAGTGTGATACAGTGGGTGAACGGCACAACCAGACCAAAGCTTTAATCCTTACCCAGTGCTTGTGGCTAGAATTTTATTAAAGGCCATTAAGCAAGCAGTATAATTATCTGGGATAAGACCTGACAAGATATACACCTTTTATAATAATGCACAAATTAATGTATTCTGTGAAACCATCCCAGAGTGGCAAATTTTATTGGCCACAGATCCAAATTTTACACATGGGTCTCCATTAAAGATAACCCAGCTATGACATAATTAGCAATGGATTCTTAAAGAAAAGGTTTCTAAAGTTCCTTTTAAGGACCAACTATCTTTACAGATGTATCCAAACATAACATTTGTGCTGTATACTCTCATGACTTAACTATAAAGAGAGTAATCAGAACTCCTTTTCATCCCACTCAGCAGAATGAATTGTATGCAATCATTCTAGCTCTTACTTATTATCCAAGAGATAATATAATATCTGATTTGGCCTATTCAGTAGATGTGGTGTAAAGAATTGCCACAGCCCAAATAAAATTTATAGCTTCTAATATATATCAACACTTTAAGGAACTTCAAGAGCAAATAAGAAAGCTTCCAGGTAAGATTTATATCTTGCATGTCCACTCCCATAGTGGACTTCCAGGTCCTATTTTTGATGATAATTCAAAGGCAGATAGCCTTCTAACAATGCTGGCCAGTACTCCTTTATTTCAGCAAGCCCAAGAATCTCATTCTAAATATCATCAGGCTGCTCAAGCTTTATGTTTGCAATTTGGGATAATAAAAGAGGAAGCTAGAAGCATAGTAAAAGTTTGTACAGCTTGCCTTCCTTTCCATGCTCCTATGCTCCCTCCAGGGAAGAACCTTTTTGGTTTGAGACCCAATGAAATTTGGGAAATGGATGTGACCCATTAAAAAACTTTTGGTCATCTGTCTTTTATCCATATTGTGGTAAACACCTTTTCAAGATTCACTTTTACAATACCAGCAGCAAAAGAGACAGCCCAAGTGGTCACTGAATTCCTTATACAAGCATTTGCAATTATGGATATGCCACAAGCAATAAAAATAGATAATGGACCTGCATATACTTCTAAACATTTTGCACACTTTTGTGCACAGTATAAGATTTTACACACCACTGGGATACTCTTTAATCCTCAAGGACAGGCAATCATAGAGATGAGAAACAGAGACATTAAGATACTCCTTCAAAAAGAAAAGAAAGGGGGAGCCACAGGTAACCCTAGAGAAATTCTAAATTTAGTTCTTTATACTAGTAACTTCTTGATTACACTGCCAAAGATGCACTGGCTCCAGCAGACAGGTTTTATAACCCATCAGAAGGGCAGTGTCCAGTGCAAGCAGCTATGTCTGCTTTATATTTAGATAATTGCCAGGTAATGTGGAGAGATCCAGAAAGTGGTGAATGGAAGGGACCAGATAGGTTAACTGCTTGGGGGAGAGGGTTTGCTTATATCTCTACAGATGGAGAAGGAATTAAGATGGGGCCAATGAGCTGTATTCGCCTTGTCCATCAGAGAGAGATGGAGTAGACACTTGAAACGAAGGAGAAGACCCAAGTGGGTGGTTCCATTGTTGACTGTGCCCACCACTGAAGGAACAGTTATGGCAATTGACTCATGGACATCAAAAATTAATGAGACTGATCCAGGACTTTAAAACCCTCAGGAATCATTGGATTCTCTGAGACATGATAAGACTATTGCAAGACTTCAAAGTCTGTAGGAATTATTGGAATCCCGGAGAAATGATAAGATTGTTGCAGGACTTTAAAAACTTGCAGGGATCATTGGATTCCCTGACACGTGAAGTAATGGACAATAGATTGGTTTTGGACTATCTCTCGGTTCCTTAAGGAGGCTTATGTGCAATTGTTATTTACATATGCCCCTCCTGGGACTTCTGGAAATCTTTTACAATACCATGTTGATTCATATTGTTATATCACTATTTGCAAGTAAAATTCATGTTTGTCATACCACATTGAGGCTACACTGGCTGTGGGGAGAGTCATCACTGCTAGCTTGTGCTTCATTGTTATGTACTTGTGTAATACCTCCCACGCTTGGGTTTGTGTATACCTGTTATTAGCTCAGAAACCCCTAACAACATCTGGCTTGACTCCCCACGTCCCTTTGGTGTATTTCACCTATCTTCCTGAAAAGTCAGGGGAGGGATGTGATCACCTCTTTTTGGTGTTTTCACCTCCTTTCCTGAGAAGTCAGAGCGGATGGGGGGTGGAGGGGGTACATGATCACCTTCTTTTGGGGGTTGGCACCTCCCTGAAAAATCAGGGATGGTTGTGACCACCTGTGTTCTAAAACAAAAGAAAGTGGGAGATGTAAAGCCCTGAAACTTTGAATAGGTGCACTTGAATCTGACAGCTGAGCACTTAAGGCTAATTACCTATTCAAAATAAGCCAATGACTCTATTAGAATGTTTGGATAAATGGCCCTTCTCACCACTGATGCTGGCTCAGTGTTTGGTGTAAAGATAATGGTAGGCAAGGATTAGAGGGTGAGGTGACAGAGGCCAGATTTCACTTGGTGACAGGGCAAGGAGGAGAAAGGTGGAGATTCTGGACTTGAGAATCAAGGAAAGATCCTTGGCAAAACTCCTAGCAGTTTTGTCTGTTTCCTTCACTTCTCCCCCTAAAGACCAAAGACTTATGCCTACCCTGACTCTGGCTGATCATGAGGCCTCCAGGGAACTAGTCTACACATTACAATGGGTAGTTTGGTCAATTTATTTAAATAATTTTAAACTAGAAAGGTAATACAATCTTAAGATGCCTTAAGAGAGATGCAGTTTTAAGTACTAGTAAGGCAATAGCCTAGTTGTACACTTGGCCAAGCAAATCATATTCAGAGTATTATGTTCAGTACTGAGTACTAAGTTTTAGAAAGACTATTGATAAGCTTTCATTGGAGGGCAGCCAGGATAGTGAAGTATCTTGACATCTTGCCATATTAAGTTTAATTGAAATAAGTTTAGCTTGGAGAAGACAACAATCTTCAAATATTTGGATAACTGTCACACAAGAAATGGATTAGATTTATTTGTGCCTTCTCAGGTCAAATAGATTAAGAGCAATGGGCAATAAAAGCAGAAAGAAAATTTTAGGATCTCTGTGAGGCAAAACTTCCTAACAGTCACAGCTATTCAGAAATGAAATGACTCTGGAGGCAATGGATTTTACCTCAGTAGAAATAGTAAAATAAAAGGAGAATGAACATTTGTCTAATGGGTTGTAGAGAAGAATGTTGTTCAAGATATATAGATATTAGTTGCTTGTTAAGAGTTCAAATGTTGGAGTTTGTTCTTCTCAGAGCACAGCCGATTTAGAGGCTTGGAGCCCTTCGGATGTCTCCAAATCCAAAGGTTCTGTCCTTCAGCCTCTGCCTCTGCTTTCTTCTGCCTCCAACCAAGACAGAGATGGAAGGTCTCTCTTATCTCCCTCTGGGGAGCCCAGCCACCAACTTGCCGCGGAGAGAGGGCTTCTGGCGTCCAGCCACCAACTTGCCGCGGAGAGAGGGCTTCTGGCGTAGCTCCCCTGGAATCCGTCAAAAGTGTTCTCTGCACCAGAGTCGTTCCTCTCGAGTCCAGCGCAATCAGCCAGCCAAGAGGAAAAAGTGTATTCTGGAATGGCTGTCTCGCCTTATATGTGAACCTTCTGAGAGAATGCGATTATGGGTTTTCTCCCATAGTGCTCTCTGGCCCAAAGAGCTTTAAGGTGTGGACTCCCTTGAAGTTAGAAAGTGTACTTTGTGAAGCTAGCATACTTGTGGACTCCAATGAGTAAAGGTGGGAACACAAGCCTTGTCTTGATTAGTTCTACTTAGTACCTTGTTTCAGGTTCTGGCCAAAACAACTTCTTGTAAGATTAGATCAACTCTAATTACTTAGCAGTTAGTAAGGATTCCAACATCTCCCCCTTTCTTTTGTTTTAAAACATAGGGGGTTTCTGAGGGGGTACACATAAATCCATCAATATGGGCCAGAACTTTGTAACAGATATACATGGTATACATAAATCCATCAATATGGGAGGCATTATACATAATTTACATGTAATATAACAATATAACAATATAACACAGGCTAGTAGTAATGTAACAAATAACAAGAATCAATCTGAAAATTTACACATGTCCATAAGTCCTAGAAACAGTCCAATAGGATTCCATTGTCCATTAGTTCATGTGCCAGGAATCTAATAATTCTTGTGAGCACAATCAGCAACAGAACCACCCGATATTTCTTGGGTCTTCTCCTTTGTTTCAAGGGTCTGCTCCATCTTTCTGCGATGGACAAGGCGAATGTGGCTCGTAGGCACCCATCTGATTCCTTCTCCACCTGTAGAGATGCAAGCAAATCCTCTCCCCCAAGCAGTTAGCCTATCTGGTCCCTTCCATTCACCACTTTCTGGGTCTCTCCACATCACCTGGTGATTATCTAAGGATAGTGGAGCTGCTCGCACTGGACACTGCTCTTCTGGTGGGTTATAAAACCTGTCTGCTGGAGCCAGTGCATCTTTATCAAAGATTAAAAAATTAATGGTATAGAGAACTAAATTTAGAAGTTCTCTAGGGTTACCCGTGGCTCCCCCTTTCTTTTGTTTTTGGAGGAGTGTCTTAATGTCTCTGTTTCTTCTTTCTACTATTGCTTGACCTTGAGGATTGAAGGGTATGCCAGTAGTGTGTAAAATCTTATACTGTGCACAAAAGTGTTCAAAATGTTTGGAGGTATATGCCGGTCCATTATCTGTTTTTATTTCTTGTGGCACACCCATAATTGCGAATGCTTGAATGAGGAATTCAGTGACCACTCGGCTGTCTCTTTTGCTGCTGGCATGGCAAAAGTGAATCCTGAAAAGGTGTCTACCACAACGTGGATAAAAGACAGACGACCAAAAGATTTATAATGAGTCACATCCATTTGCCAGATTTCATTGGGTCTCAAACCACGAGGATTCTTCCCTGGAGGCAGTGTAGGAGCTTGGAAGGGAAGGCAAGCTGTACAGCTTTTCACTATGCTCCTAGCTTCTTCTTTTGTAATCCCAAACTGTAAACGCAAAGCTCGAGCAGCCTGATGGTATTTAGAATGGGATTCCTGGGCCTCTTGAAATAAAGGCGTACTGGCCAACATAGTTAAAAGGCTATCTGCCTTTGAATTTCCATCAAAAATAGGACCTGGAAGTCCACTATGTGAATGGACATGCAGGATATAAATCTTTCCTGGATGCTTTCTCACTTGCTCTTGAAGTTCCTTAAAGAGCTGATATATATTAGAAGCTGCAAATTTTATTTGGGCTGTGGCAATTCTTTGTACCACACCTACTGAATAGGCTGAATCAGATATTATATTTATGTCGCCTGGGTAATAAGTGAGAGCTAGCATGATCGCATATAATTCATTCTGCTGAGTGGACTGAAAAGGAGTTCTGACTACTCTTTTTACGGTTAGATCATGAGAGTATACAGCACAAATATTTTGTTTGGCTGCGTCTGTAAAAATGGTTGGTCCTTCAAAAATTCAAAGGCATGCTCCTTTTCAATATTTAGGATATGAAATATATCCTAAGGCACTTACACTACAAAAACTGTCTTTAAGAACAGAGAGGTTGAACACCTTAAATGATTTCCAAAAATTAATAGGAGATATCCAATGGATGCGTCCAGTATTAGGTTTAACTACCAATCAATTGCAACCCCTATATGACATTTTAAGGGGAGACACTGCTTTAAATTCACCACGCCGGCTTACAAAAGAAGCTCAAGAGACCTTGAGAGAAGTTGAACTGGCTTTATCCAATGTAGTTGAGAGAGTAACTCAAAAACCCTTGGAAATATCGGTTTTTTTTACTTTAAATTTCAAATTCTCTTCCTTCCCCTATTCTGCCCATTGAGAAACCAAGGAAAAAAACACAAAACCTTTTACAAATATGTATTCATACAACACAAATGTCTATGACACCCTTGTCTTTCCTTATACTACCACTCCCCACCCCAACCACTCAAAAAGGAAAAGAAAATAAAGAGTACAACAAAATATATTTCAATTTTATTCTAACTCCACCATTTATCTACCTGAAGGTAGACAACATGTTTCATCATGAATCTTTTAGAATGGCAATCATTCATTGTGCTGACCGGAGTTACTAAGGTTTTTCAAGATATATTAGTTTTACAGCATTGCTCTTACATATAAAGTGTTCTAATTCTGATCTCTGAATCAGTTTATAAAAGGAAACAATAGTATTTTATTCAATTCATGTAACATGTCTTGTTTATACATTACTCAATTTAAGAGCATCCTTTTTAAAAATTTATTTTTAATATACATTCCTTTATGAATCATATTGGGAGAGAAAAATTAGAGCAAAAGGGAAAAATCATGGGAAAAAAAATAGAAAAAAAGAAGTGAACATAGCATGTGTTGATTTACATTCAATCTCTATAGTTCTTTTTCTGCAAGCAGAAAGGCATTTTCTGTCCCTATTGGGATTGCTTTGGATCACTGAACCACTGAGAAGAGCCAAGTCTTTCAGAGATGATCATTACATGTTCTTGCTGCCATTGAATACAATGTATTCCTGGTTCTGCTTGTTTTATTCAACCTCAGTTTGTGTAAATCTTTCCAGACCTTTCTAAAATCAGCTTGTTCATCATTTTTTATAGAACAATAATATTCCATTATCTTCATATACCACAATTTTGTTCAGCCATTCCCCAAATCTACTCTTTTTTTCCAATTCTTTGTTACCACAAAAAGAGCTACTACAAACATTTTTACACGTGTGGGTCCTTTCCCCTCCTTTATGATTTCCTCAGGATACAGATCCAGTAATGGCACTACTAAGTCAAAGGGTTTGCACAGTTTTGTAGTTCTTTGGGCATAGTTCCAAATTGCTCTCCAGAATGGCTGGATCATTTCACAACTCCATCAACAATGTATTATGTCCCAGTTTTCCCACATCCCCTCCAACATTTATCATTATCTTTTCTGTCATCTTAGCCAATCTGAGAGATCTAAGATAGTTATTTTGATTTGCATTTCTCTAGTCAATAGAGATTTGGAACATTTTTATATGACTATAGATGGTTTTAATTTCTTCCTCTGAAAATTGTCTGTTCATATCTTTTGACCATTTATCAATTGGGCAATGGCTTGTATTCTTATAAATTTGACACGATTATTTATACATTTTAGAAATGAGACCTTTATCAGAAACATTGGCTGTAAAGATTTTTTTTTCCCAGTTTTGGATTTCCCTTGTTTCTGTTGGGATTTTTTGTGCAAACTTTTTAAATTTAATGTAATCAAAGTTGTACATTTTGCCTTCCATAATGTTTTCTAGTTCTTTTTTGGTACAAATCTGTGGTGAGCTTTTTCTTCTCAAAACGCAGCCAGGTGATAAAAGTTCAGATCTTTTATTATCTCCAATATAGCCCGGTTAGCTTAGAGGCCTATCTCTCTGCTTGGTTCCAAGAGCTCTCTCCAAATGTCTTTAAATCCAAGGGTCTGGTCCTTCAGCCTCTGCCTCTGCTTTCTTCAGCCTCCCCAGCTCCAGTCTTCATGTCATTCCGGTGAAATCTCAACTTGTAGCGTCTTCCTCTGAAGAACTCCTCGACTGGCCCATTGAAGCTCTATTTATGCTCCCAAAGAGCTTCAAGGGAGGTGTGAACTCATTGAACTCCAATGAGTAAAGGTGTGAACACAAGCCTTGTATTAATTAGTTCTACTTAGTACCTTGTTTCAGGTTCTGCCCAAGACATCTTCTTGTAAGATTAGATCAACTCTAATTAGTTAGCAGTTAGTAAGGATTCCAACACAAATCCCTTCCTTCTCCAAAGATCTGACATGTAAATTATCCTTTGCTCTCCTAATCTGTGTATGGCATCATCTTTTATACCCAAATCATGTACTCCATTTTGACCTTAGTACATAGATGTAAATCTATGCTGAGTTTCTGACATACCATTTTCCAGTTTTACCAGTAATTTTTTTTTGCCTTCAATATTTTCCAATACTGAAGTCTTTTCCAATGAGTCTCATCTTCTCATTATATGACTAAAGAATTTAAACTTCAGTTTTAGCATTTGTCCTTCCAAAGTATAGTCTGAATTAATTTCTTTAAGTACTGACTGATTTGATCTTGCTGTCCAAAGGATTCTCAAAAGTATTCTCTAGCATCACAATTCAAAACCACCAATTCTGAGGAACTAAGCTTTTCTTATAGTCAAATTCTCATAGTCATATATTACTACTAGAAAAACCATAGTTTTGATTTTACAGACATATGAAAGCAAAATGATGGCATAGTAGAATGTAATCATGAGGAAAACTGGTTGATTTAAGGATTACAGTGAAGTTGCATCCGGATAAGTGTGGTATGGTTGTTCTAAAGTCATGGAATCAAAGAAACTGAAAGGGAGCTCAGCAGCCAAATACATGAACGGAATCACTATAATAAGATCATAGTCATCCATGTTCTATTTTAAGACCTTTACTTAGAGGGAATCCACTACTACATTCCATTTTGGGGGGGACAGTTTTCATTGTTAGGGATGTTTTTTTTTTTTTTCTGAATCAATCCTATAAATTTTTCCTCTTGCAAGTTCTATATTTTGCTCCTGGTTCTGACCTCTGTAGCCAAAAAGAACAAGTCTAGCCCACCCATTCTACATAACAATACATTCTTCAAATATTTGAAAATAGCAGTTTTCTCTTTAGTAGGCTAAACATCTCAATTTCTTTTAAATGATTTCCATACAAGAACTCAAAACTTTTCACTATCTGGGTTGTCCTGTTCTGGAAATTCCCTGCCTTATGCAGAAAATATTATGACCTCCAGCTCTGAGTCATACACAGATTTGATGATCATGCCAACTATGTTTGAGTCCAAGTAATGGATTAAAAACATTACACAACACAGGAGAAAGAGGAGGAAGAGGAAGAGGAGGAAGAGAAAGTATTAAGAAGAAAAACAAAGACAGACAGTAATAAAGATGGGGTAGGGTAAAAAAAAAAAAGAGAGAGAAAATAAAATGGATAGAATAGAGAGGAGTATATAATTAATAATTCAGAATCTGAAGGGGATGAATTTACACATAAAACACTTTCCTAATGGAGTCCCTGAATGGATTATAAAGTAGAATCCAAAAATATGTTGTTACAAGAAATATATTTGAAATATAAAGATTCACACAGGATTAAAATAAGGAGTTGAAGTAAAATCTATTATGCTTCAGCTGAAATTTAAAAAAATAGGGGTAGCAATCATGATTTCATATAAATCAACAACTAAAATAGACTTAGTTAAAAGAGATAACAGGGAAATTATATTATTTCTGAAAGGTACCATAGATAATACATTAATTTTAATATGAATGGTACAGGATATAAATTCTTTTTTTTAAAATAACTTTTTATTGATAGAACCCATGCCAGGGTAATTTTTTTTTTTTTTTTACAGCATTATCCCTTGCATTCACTTCTGTTCCAATTTTTCCCCTCCCTCCCTCCACCCCCTCCCCTAGATGGCAAGCAGTCCTTTACATGTTGAATAGGTTACAGTATATCCTAGATACAATATATATGTGCAGAACTGAACAGTTTTCTTGTTGCACAGGGAGAATTGAATTCAGAAGGTAGAAATAACCCGGGAAGAAAAACAAAAATGCAAGCAGTTTATATTCATTTCCCAGTGTTCTTTCTTTGGGTGTAGCTGCTTCTGTCCATCTTTGATCTGAATTAACTCTCTTTATCGAAGAGATCCACTTCCATCAGAATATATCCTCAAATAGTATCGTTGTTGAGGTATATAATGATCTCCTGGTTCTGCTCGTTTCACTTAGCATCAGTTCATGTAAGTCTCACCAGTCCTCTCTGTATTCATCCTGCTGGTCATTCCTTACAGAACAATAATATTCCATAACATTCATATACCACAATTTACTCAACCATTCTCCAATTGATGGGCTTCCTTTCATTTTCCAGCTTCTAGCCACTACAAACAGGGCTGCCACAAACATTTTGGCACATACAGGTCCCTTTCCTTTCTTTAGTACAGGATATAAATTCTTAAAGGGAAAAGCTAAATGAGTTGCAGGAAGCAAAAACCATAATTATGAGGGACTTCATTCTCAGAGTTTGAGAAAGCTAACAACCTCCCCCCCCCCCCAAAAAAAAGGAACTTAAATACTAGAACAGAATTTTAGAAAGTTAGATATGCTAGCTCTTTGGTGATTATTGAATGGAAAAAAAAAGAGTATACATATGCTCAGCTGTGTTTGTTATATTTATAAAAAGTATATATGAGGGCATATAAAAGCTCACAAAAAGTAGAAATTAAATAAATCTTTTATTGACTATGATGCAATAAATTATGTGAAATAAAGGGTTAATGGAGGAAGTGTAAGAAAAATCTACTGGAAACTAAATTACATAATCCTAAAGCATTGCCATATCAATGAACAAAGTACAGAAAAGATAGACAATTCCATTAAAAATAATGACAACAAGGGGGAAGTTAAGTGACACAGTGGATAGAGCACCAGCCCTGGTCCTGAATTCAAATTTGACCTCAGATACTTAATACATCCTAACTGTGTGACTAGGCAAGTCACTTGCCAAGTCACTAACCTCAACTGCTTCAGCCAAATATATATATAATAATAATAATGACAAGAAGAAGACAATTTGGAAATCAAAGAAAAAGAAACTGATCAAGTTATAAACAAATTCCCAAAGAAAATTAAACCCAGAAGGAGATAAATTCAAAAGTGAATTTTATCAAACATTCAAAAAATAATTAATTCTACTGTCATGCAAACTGCTTAGGAAAATATAAAAAAGGAGAAAATCTACTATATTCCATGCTTTCTCACTTTTCCCAGCTCTATTTTTTTACTGGCTGTCTTCCATGCCTGGAATGTTCTCCCTCCTTATCTCAATCGACTGATTTTTCTATTTTCCTTCAAAGCACAGTTCAAATTAAACCTTCTATTACAAAATTTTCCTAGTCACCATACTATTAGTGTCATTTTTTTGAAATTACCTTCCATTATATTGTATATTTTTCATGAACAAAGTTATGTATATGATGTCTTCCCCAATAGAATGTGAGTTCTTTGAAGCAGAGACCATCTTATTTGTATTTCATTGCATCTTAAGAGCTCAGCACAGTATCTGGCACACAGTAAGCATTTAATAAATGCTTGTTGACACTGTCTGATAGATCACAAAGATTCTGGACTATGATCAGATTAGAGTTATATGAGGAATACAAGAATGTTTTAATATTAGGAAAACTATACACATAAAACATGCAGTATAAAAACAACAATAAATATTATATGATTATATTAATAGAATCTGGAAATGCTTTTGGCAACCTATAATATCTATCACTTGTAAAAAGTCACTAGATGAAGACCAGTTATTCAGGTTATGAATGTGTCTTCTGGAAAACAGAAAAGGCAAAATTGAAACAAAAAAAAGAAAAACTCTTAACTGTCCAGAGCTCTCTGTATTGTTAAAAATGCCAGCAAATTATTTTACAATGAAAAATGCTAAGATATCTATTCTAAGTTATTTTTGGTGGAGTAATCAAATTTAAACTCATATGACTTAAGTGGAAAAAAGCCATTGCTCCCTCCCCTCCAACTTGCTAAACATACCATAAAAATACACTACAATAAATTAACTAAATAATGTATTACTCTAAATAAAGTGAACTTTTATAAATAAATCTGTTTCCCTCCTTACATGCTAGTTTTTTAAGTAAATTAAATGAATCCTCATTAAAAGATCCCTTTCTTCCTTTCTGCTACCATGTGATCTGAATACTTAAAAATGTTTTTTACCATGAATGAGTTACATAAAGGAAAAGGAAAAGGTTAATTTGAAATAAACTCTTGACAAATTAAATTCTAACTCCAGAAAAAAAAATTTGAAAAACTCAAAGAATTAATGAAATTCACTAGCTGTGTGTGATCCTGGGCAATGGCCTCATTAAATAAATAAATAAATAATTCTTCTGTTTAAAGCAAACAAGATGATAAAGAGAAACAACATTAGTCGTCAACATATTCCTAAACTCAGTTAACTAATACAATTCTAGCAAACTCAATAAACAATTACTAAATACCTACAATATGTACAAAGTACTTCATTAGGATTGAAAGAGATGTTTAGAAATAACCCCTGCTCTCAAAGAATTTAATAGTTCCTTTGCCTTTGTAAATAGTTAGGAGACTTAGCAGATAATAGTTAGCAGTTTAGATAATAGTTAACAGATTTAGATAAATTGAAAGGATAAGGGCAGCGGTAAATACAGCACCAGTCCTGAAGTCAGAGGACTCAAGTTCTAATCTGATTTCGGACACTTACCACTTCTCAGCTGTGTGACTCTGGGCAAGTCACTTAACCCCAATTGCCTCAGCAAAAACAAACAAATAAAAAAAAAAAAAAACAATAAATTCAAAGGATAGAGTGGTTGTAAAGCTAAGCCCAAGAGCCAGTGATCATGAAACTGATATGAAAACTCCATCTGACTTTGAGAGAGCATGATAACTTTTTTTAAGTCCCACAATATATGAATTACTGATCAAAACCCTTTATTGAGTGTTAACTTGTTTACTATTCCTATATGGTGTTTCAAAATTTAGAAATTAAGAATTAGGAAATTCAGCATCTACAAAAATTTAATGACATCTCTTATTTTCTCCAGTGTGTTATTTGCTACAACTTCTATGAACACACAGATAAATTTCTCACAGGCATTCATGGCCAAAGGCCACAAGAAGAAGTATTTCATTCCTTATACAGTGAATAAAATTACAATATCAGTCACTGATAATGCAGATTCATTCTTCTCTCAATTTTCCCTTTCCCCTTCACATCCTCAAACAATTGTGTTCACAAAGATTCTAAAGCATAGAATCAGAAACAGAAGAAATAATGCCTCCTCTTCTTACTCATCATTGCTTTAAAAGCTTAAGAGTACTGATGAAGCTAATGAAACATTACCAGCTTACATCAGAGATAAGATTTTTTTTTCTTTTTATAAGGGGAAAACTATGAAATCATTTATCTTCTATCAACCTATGAACTGGGCCCATTCCTTCTGGTACATGGGAGTTGGAATACCAGTTGGCATAGGATTTGAGAATCTCACAGACCAAATAAGAATATGTCCCATACAGCCAAACACTGAGAGAACAAGAGACTGTCTAGATTAATTGTTAATAACTTGAAATTTGCTTCAAGAAATTTGATTCCAGTTATTGAAGTTTTGTTCATGGATTACTTTTCATTTCTCTGAAGTGGTCATTACTTATTCAAAAAGAATTTGCTATTAAATGGTGGGCTAAATTGATAGGAATATCTTATCACCTACTTAGCTCTAACAAATTAACAAAGTGTTTATTATGTGTCAAGCAGAGTTCTAAAGGATGGGGATACAATAAAGACAAAAACAATTCCTGACCTCAAGTAGTTCACAATCTAATGGGGTTGACAACATGCAAACAATTATGTACAAATGAGACATACACAGGATAACATAAAGTAACATTGGAGGAAAGGTATTAGGATTAAGAAACATAAACTACTAAAAAGCTCCAAATTAAGACAGGGAGAAAGGAAACCACTAAAGAGCAGGTGAAGACAATAGTACTTGCAGAGTGATTATCATTTAGTCTTTAGGCTGGCATTTTTAGACAACATAACTAAGATGTTCAAGAGAATTAACTCTGCGTCTGGCCTTTTAAAAGTTTCCATGTTAAAAAAAAAAGTCTCCATGTTATATTTTCATTAACAATTTGGATGATAAAATGCTGGGCATCCCAATTAAGTTTGCAATTGAAACTAATTTTTAGGAATTTGTTAAGTTCTTAGTCTAACAAGATTAGAATTCAAAACAATGTGGGATAACTAAAGAAAAATAAAATAAATGAACATACATTTCAAAAAGAAAAATATATGCAAAACGAGGAAAAATAAAAATACTTCATACAATAAAATATAAGAAACAGGGATTAATGTGGTGCTACTATTCAAAACAATTATGATACTGAAATATAGTGAAAGATATAAGCAATTCTTTCAATAAATTGTAATTCTGGCATTCATCTTTAGAATGTACTCAAGGAAATAAGCAAAATATAATTATTAGCTAAAGACAGGAAATAAATGCTGAATATTTTCATACATTCTAAAAATGTTTATGCTTTTATAGGAGCAAGGAAAAAAGAAGGAAATAAAAATAAAAGAATGAAACATCCTGGGATATAAGGAGATGGTGCAGGAGAAAAACAAATCCATTTAGGTAGAATTTTAAATGGAGCTATTCTTTTAGTATCCAAACATATTTATGCTATTGCTTCTCTTCTCTACGAAATCTGCTCTAACTTTAAACAGATTTTTGGCATTTCCCAAGCATTACTCTTAAAAATAATAAGCAAAATTTTAATTCAATAATGGCATAAAGAGGTACAAGATCATTACAAATAAATGCTCTAAGTGCTTACTTTATTATTAATTTCTCAGATTACAAAAAGAAAGAAAAATATTTTAAAATCATTTTATGATGAAATAAATATATACAAGTTTCTGTTTTTGAAATCTATAATTTTATATGACTTCTATACTCCAATGGATGTGTGATCTCTGGGTTTTCCCTCTAGCAGTATAAAAGACAACCTATTCTTAGCTGCTCAAAAGCTCTATTTAATATAAATTTATTATTAAGAAAAATACATATTGAATATTACTTTCACATAAATAACTTCCTATGAGCAAAATTATTAAGAAGGGATAATTATTTTAAAGCAACAACCTTATAAATTATTTAAAATTATATTGCCTTAGTCTAAAAACCCATTCCACAGCAATCTAATATGTATTTGGTGGTTATTACTATGTTATTTCATGTTCTAATACCTTTCAATGTGGAAAACTGAAAGAAAAATGCCATCTAATAAAATTTAAATATATTATTAAATTTTATTAGCTCAATTATGGGAGAGATCAATCCACCAAATACCTGAACAACATAGTCAGGTGATTATTGTGTTAATTAGCTGGCAATGCTTTTGCTCAAAATCTAAGAAGATAAATAGTGGCTTTCTTTCCTTTCTCTGAACCAGTTTGGCCTAGACTAGCTTGTCCCGCAGTGACATGTATACTGAATACAAATCAGACAGCACAGCTTTAAATCTGTGTTGCAGCTCTCATTTCCAATTCGAGAACTGTACTCTAATCATAAGCTTCTGGTGGATGAAAGGAAATCAGTTCTCTGAATATTAGCTAATGCCACATTTGCAAGTCCTGAAGAGATCTGTGCTGTTTAAAAAAAAAAATAAATCATTTCTCGTGAACCTATATATATGAATTGCTTTGTACTGTTCAACTGATAGAAGCAATGCCTGTGCTGGGATTAAACACTTTTCATCATAAAACCTCATCTGGTTCGGAGTCCAAGTCCATCAAACCTTTTTCCTTTAAAGTCCCGCCTTTGATTCTACATCAATTTATTCAAACCACAGCTGGGTGGCTGAAAACGAAAGGACAGCATCATTTAAGCTAACCATGTCCCCAACTTGAAAGAAGGGCTATAATTAAAAAAATGGGCATAAAAGAATGGAAATGGGATAATATTTTTTAATGGTAGTTCAAAGGCCGACAGATGTCAAAGCCTTTGAAGATGTCAGTACACTGAGCAAGAAGTTGCCATTAAAGAGTTTGCCTGAGAGGTGAAGCAGCTTTTTAATGACTTAAAAAAAACCTTTGCAGATACATCCTTGTGTTTTTAATTTGTCAGAGTTTCTGCAGTATTTTCTGATTAATGACATATGATTATAACTGCATAGCAGACATTTTTATACTTGGTCAAATGAATAGTTTTTCCAAATTATTTTTAGAGCCAGATAAGAACAAGGACACTTTACCAGGAAGTCCAAAATTCTGAAACCTTCAAAAATCATGGTAATTTTGTGAACCTGGCAAAATCTTGAATTACTGCACATGGCTAGCTTTTGTTCTCTTAATCTAGTCACTAGTAATATCACAATTCACATATGGTAGTTAGAGATGTGATTCACTAAACTTTTATGCCTTTCATGTACATGGAATAATATATGCCTAAATAATTGATTTGTGCACCAAATCATGTCAAACCAAACTAAGATTTTAAAATATTCTTTAATTGAATGTATATTACCGTGAGGTGCCACCATTGTTAAAAGGGAAATAGTTACCTAGGAGA
This sequence comes from Antechinus flavipes, assembly GCF_016432865.1. NCBI lineage: Eukaryota > Metazoa > Chordata > Mammalia > Dasyuromorphia > Dasyuridae > Antechinus > Antechinus flavipes. Next base: position 159,383,843 of record NC_067401.1, read on the forward strand.
AAATAGCAGCCCTAGTTAAACATTCAAAAAAGAAACAGCTAAAACACAGTGCATAAAAACATTTGGAAATAACTCTTCTAATACACAGGAAAGGAGTTTATACTAATGATTCTGCTACTATTTACCTCTCTAAAAAGGTCTATCATGAGAATTTGATTTGCTGTATAACTATGCTCACAATCTTTAAGAATATGAAGTAAATTTGCTAACAAGAAAGAATTAGGAAGCTTTCTCTTGCATATATATGGATGTGGTTTGGCCTATCTACCCTAGCTTTAGACCCAGCACAATGTGGTGCATCTGTAACTCCAAGGCAGATTCCTGTTTAAAACTTCCAACAGAATAAAAATATAAAAATATTACAACACAGCTTACAGAAAATATTCACCTCTATTTAGATAACTTAAAAAAAAGCCTTTTTATTATGATAAAGCCAAGTTGTAATGATGAAAACTGTCATACATAATATCATATACATATAATATATATCTTATTAAATTATATATAGTATCACTTTAATTCGGTGTCTTTGTTTCATAGTGTATGAATACAAAATAACAGTTAACCATGAAATAAAAAAAGCAATAAAATATGAAGCAAAAAATAATAAAAATAAGGAAATGTTCCCTACAATTAAAAAATGCAGGTAGGTGGCTCAATTCAATCTAGGGCCATTTGTGTTTTCATTCAACCAGGGTTGAATGAAATTTTTAAATTTTTTTTTTACTTTACAATGATATTTTTGCACAGTTGATACATATTTCTATCTATAACAAAATCCAAATTCTAAAGAAAATCACTTTAAAAAGAAATAAGTTCATTTTTAAAAGTGAGTATGATGTGTCTGACAACCAAATGTTGTGGCAAATCTCAGTGCTTCAGTAATATTCTGCTCCTTAGAAAATGTCTTAAACACATTCCTTCCATTAAACCCTACTCCAGGTTATTGCTTAATAATCATGTTGATATGACATAAAAGCAACAATTTTAATTAGCACTATAGTTAATTTTAGCATGGCAATAGCATCATTGGAATTCCCCTGCTTCCTCATTCCATATTCTACCACCACTACTCCTTGCAAAAAGTAGCTTACAACCTCTTCTTACAATACAAGCACTATTCCCTTTAAGAGGTCCATCAATGACCAAAACCCTTTCCTCAAATACCTATTGGTTAGACTTGGCTATACTACTTGTATGAAGAATAGCTCCAGACTTAAGCCCACTTCAAGGCAGGTACGGTTAGACAAAGGAGAGTGGCAGAAGATTTCCCAACACTATTAGATTTGAGAAGTACAGAAGATAGTTTCTTTTTTTCAATATAGGGAACAAACTGTTTCTGACCAAGAGAAATTAGATTCCAACAAAAAAGCAGAAAATACATGAATGTTCTGATTCAGAAAATTATTTTTCCTTTCAAGATACTATATAATTATGAGTAAATAATCTCTTACTCAAAAGATGAGAAAAAAGACTAATGCAAACATTCATGACACATGCCAAATTAACAAAAGCAAAACCTATCTAAGACCAAGTATCATCAAAAGCTAAGGCATTCTGTAATCTTACAAACCTGCTTTGTATTCCCTGGCTCATTCCTGCAACCAAAATACATGCCAAGACAAATCAGATACCCAAAAAGGGTTCCTTATTCTTTCAGAAAATATAAAGGACTATAACTAAAATGTCTGAATCCCATGGAAAGTAATCTTAAGAAGTTATAACAATTCACACACAAATAAGTGCAGAAATGAAAATCTAATGCCATCATAGGTATAGAATGTGAAAACTGAATTCTATATAATGAACTGCTCTGTGCTGTAACTTGTCTTTTTTCCCCTACCTCATTCAAAACAAATTGGTTGGTCTGCTCCAGATATTCCAAATCAATAAATGTTCTGATAATATCTTATGTAGTAGAAAAGTATATAGGAATTTGAATCAAACTGTTTTTTAGGCTATGCTATTTTTACACTCACCAGCATATAAACCATTCCAGAAAGCCTTATCCTTATATTAGAACAAAAAGGAAGGGAAAAAAAATCCAGATCAACAAAACTTATAAACATATCAAAAACTCTGGAAGAAGATGGCAGGATAAACAGTAAATCACTATAACTCTTTTCACCTCCAACCAAACACACACACACACACACACACACACACACACACACACACACACAGACACACACATCCCCAAATTCTGGAACAGCTGAAACAGCAAAGATGGGGTAAGATAATCTTTGAAATCTGAGAAACTTAAAAGATATACAAATAAATCTCACTTAGATAAAAAGGGAGAGCTATCTAAGACAGCAAGTGTTTGAGCAAGCTAACAGCAAGTCCATCTCAGAAAAACAGTAATAGAACTGACCCCCAGTGCCACAGAACAGGAAAATGACAAAAACAAGACCTCCAAATAGCCAGAGGAACAGGCTGATTTCAGCTCTAAAAATCACCAAGTACTTCAGCATAGCTTCTGCCAAACAGATAATCGCCAATGGGTAGATCATGACATACTTCAGTGTAGCTGGGCTGCCAACTCACAGGTGCCTAAGCAAACAAGCAGCTGCCAACAGCCAGTCTGTGACTTGCTTTAGTATATCCCTTAGGAAACACCTCACTGGCCACAGCACACCTCAGATACTAGCACTACGACCCTGACTCAGCATCAGGTAAGCCACCAACCCCTCCCCATCCTGCTTTGGCATCCAGAAACAACAGCTACCTTCCACCCTATCCCCTCAGTGTAGCACCAGACATGAGGGCCTCAGAGCAACAGTCCAGCACCAGGTAAACAGTTGGGGGCCTGTAGCCACTAGCTTGAGAAGACTGAGAGAGTGTCAATTCCACCCTGGGAGCAGAGAGCAAATTCAAAAGAAAGGGAAAAGGCTAAAGAAGGTAAGCAAAAAGCAACAAAATATAATCTGACTGTAGAAAATTACTAAGGGAATAGAGAAGACAAGGTTCATCATCAGAGGATAGTACTGAAGAAAAATCTCTCCTACTCCAAAATATTAACATCAAATGACTACCTGACCTAAAAGAATTCATACAAGAATTTTTAAAAAAAGACTTTAAAAATCAAATGAAAAAGATTGAGGAAATAATAATAATAATAAAAAAGAACAATCCTAGAAAAACAAGAAGATTAAGAAAAGAAAGCCAACCTACTAGAAAAGGAAATCCAGAATCTTTAGAAGAATATGATTCATTGAAAACTAGAATTGGGGAAGGAAAAGCCAGTGAAAAGAAACCAAGGAATATATATGTATTATATATGTATATATAATACATAAATAAATAATAAATAAAACATAAATAAATAAAAAATAGAAGAGAATATGAGAAAAAAAAAAAACTGATCTGCAAACAGATCAAAAAAACATAAGAACAACTGGACTACCTGAAAGCTACAGTGAAAAAAAATTAATCTTGATGCAAGAAATACCTTTTAAAAACTGCCCCCCAAAGTGTTAGAATAGAAAAGAAAAGTAGAAATAGGAAAACAAAACAAAACAAAACAAAACATCAATTACCATCTGGAAGAGATCCTACAAGGAAAAACTAATAGAATATCATAGCCAAATTCTATAACTCTCAGGTAAAGGCAAAAATATTATGAGCAACAAGAAAAAAAATTCAAATACAGTTGTAGAGGGCCGCAGATAGTGGGGGAGCTCTGGGTAAGGTGTAAGATCCTTCAGCCCAGAGGGAACCTGCTGAAAATGTCTGATTTGGCTTCCCATCTCTCCTAAGAGTTCTCAGCTTTCCTGAGAAATCAAGGATGGTGTGACTACCTGCATTCTACTTGAAGCAAGAGATACTCATAGTAAAGAAAGGCATTTACATATTAATAGTAGGGTGCTTATAGTTAGCACTTGCACAGTGTGAAATAGTGATGTAATGGTTCTATAGTTGGCACATATTCAGAGTGCTGTAGAGATGCAATTGTACTAAGGTATTTAAGGGCTGAGAAGACTTGAAATAAATGGACTCCATCTCTGACCAATCTTGTGAGTCTCCTGCCTTCTTCATTCCTCCACTAAGAACAAGGCCGGTCCCAAGATGCTCCACAGAGTGAGTCTAGATGGTATATTTTGGCACCCCAACTTGGGTGCTCTAGAAAGCATACTACATTTTGGCACCTAAAGGTGGGGCCCTAGAAACGCAGGGCCTTGCAAAGCAGGGCACAAATCAGTTTGATTGATGCAATTGGCTGAGTTCACTGAGAAGTCCCCGTGACCAGGAAATAGGATAAGTATAAAAAAAAAATAAATAAATAGGATAAGCATAATAAAAATAGGGTAAGTATAAAAAAGCAGAAATGCTGTGAAACTATCCCAGAGTGGCAAATTTTATTGGCCACAGCTCCAAATTTTACACACAGGTTTCCTTTAAAGATAACCCAGCTATTACATAATTGGCAATGGATTTTTGAAGAAAAGGTTTCTAAGGTTCCTCTTAAAGGACCAACTATCTTTACAGATGCATCCAAACATAACATTGTGCTGTATACTCTCTAGACTTAACTATAAAGAGAACAGTCAGAATTTCCTTTTCAGTCCACTCAACACAATGAATTGTTCAATATGCAATTATTCTAGCTCTTACTTATTATCCAGGAGATGTAAATATAATATCTGATTCAGCCTATTTAGTAGGTGTGGTACAAAGAATTGCCACAGCCCAAATAAAATTTGTAGCTTTTAATATATATCATTGTAATGATCGCGTATTTAAAATCAGCCGGAGTCAGGAACTCAGGTTAAGGGAAAAATCTTCAGTCTTTATTCAAGTGAAGAGGTGAAAAAAGATTGCAATAGCAATATGGGCAAGAAGGATTGCGATAGCAATATGGGCAGCTGCGACAAGAAGCCAGCTAGCAGAGCAAGTGAAGGCTGAGCTCTCCTCCCCTTCCTTTTTCACTCCCCTGCTTCCACCCACTAGAATCGTCATTTCCTATACAACACATCAGGACTTGCACAAAGAGTAGGCGGGGGCCATTCTTTCTCCAAGCTTATATATTAATAGAGTATGGTCCAATTACTATTTAGCCTCATGTGCTTGGGACCTCAGTGCATCAACTCAAGCCTCAGCCCATTACATATCATCTCTTTGAGGAACTAAGAGCAAGTGAGAAAACATCCAGGTAAGTATTATATCTTGCATATAGTGGACTTCCAGGTCCTATTTTTTATGGAAATTCAAAGGCACATCGCCTTCTAACCATGTCAGCCAATACTTTATTTCAGGCAGCCCAAGAATCTCATTCTAAATATCATCAGGCTGCTCTAGTATTTACGTTTGCAATTTGGGATAACAAAAGAGGGAGCTAGGAGCATAGTAAAAGCCTGTACAGCTTGCCTTCCTTTCCATGTTTCCGTGCTCCTAGGGAAGAACCCTCCAGGGAAGAACACTCATGGTTTGAGACCCAATGAAATTTGGCAGATGGATGTGACCCATTATAAATTTTTTGGCAGCCTGTCTTTTATTTATGTTGTAGTAGACACCTTTTCAGGATTTATTTTTGCAATACCAGCAGCAAAAGAGACAGCCCAAGTGGTCACAGAATTCCTTATACAAGCTTTTGCAGTTATGGGTGTGCCACAAGCAATAAAAACAGATAATGGACCTTCATATACTTCTAATCATTTTGCACACTTTTGTGAACAGTATCAGATTTTACACACCTCTAGCATGACTTTTAATCCTCAAGGATGTACAATAGTAGAGAAGAGAAACAGAACATCAAGATGCTCTGCAAAAACAAAAGAAAGGGGGAGGCATGGGTAACCCTAGAGAACTTTTAAACTTAGCCCTTTATTAATTTTTTGATTTTTGATGAAGATGCACTGGCTCTGGCAGACAGGTTTCATAACCTGCCGGAAGGTATGTCCAGTGCGAGCAGTTCCACTATCTTTACATAATTACCATATGATGAGGAGAGATCCAGAAAAGTGGTGAATGGAATGGACCAGATAGGTTAACTGCTTGGGGGAGAGGGTTTTTGCTTGTATCTCTATAGAGAAGGAATCAGATGGGTGCCAATGAGCTGTATTTACCTTATCCATAAGAGAGCTAGAAAAAGAAAAGATCCTTGAAATGAAAGAAAAGACCCAAGAAACATCAGGTGGTTCCACCTCGGACTACATGTGCCACTGAAAGAGCACCATAGTTAATACTATGTGCATGGTAATTGACTCATGAACATCAAAAATTGTTAATGAGACTGCTGCAGTACTTCAAAACCCACAGGAATCACTGGGTTCCCTTAAATGTGAAGTGACGAACAATACATCGGCCTTATACTATCTCTTGGCTGCTGAAGTAGATGTATGTTTGGTTGTGAATTGATATCTACACTTCCTTCTAGGACTAATGGAAATCTTTTAGAACACTATATTGATTCATATTGTTTGTTATATCACTACTTGTGTGCGTGATTCCTCTCATATTGATTCATGTTGTTTGTTACATCATTACTAACCTGTATTATGTTACTATTTGTTTGTGTAATACCTCCCATGGTGATGGATTTATGTATACTTGTTTTAACTAAAACAAAAGAAAAAGGGAAATGTAGGGGCCGCAGATAGTGGGAGAGCTCTGGGTAAGGTATAAGACACCTCAGCCCAGAGGCAACCTGCTGACAATGTCTGGTTTGGTTCCCCATCTCTCCTGAGGGTTCTCAGCCTTCCTGAGAAGTCAGAGAGACTCTGACCATCTTCCTTTGGTGTTCTCCTCCTCCCTGAGAAGTCAGGGAGGACATGACAACCTGTGTTCTACTTGAAGCAAGGGATATTTACGAGGCATTTACATATCAATAGCAGAGTACTTATAGTTAGCACTTGCATAGTATGATATGGTGATGTAATGGTTCTACAGTGGCACCTGCTCAGTGTGCTGTAGAGATGTAATCATACTAAGGTATTTAAAGGCTAAAAGAACTTGAAATAAACGGACTCCATCTTTGACCATCCTCTTGAATCTCCTGCCTTCATCACTCTTCCACTAAAATCAAGAACTCGGGCTGGTCCTGAGATCCTCCAGAGAGCTAGTCCAGATGGCATATTTTGGCACCTCAGTATGGGGGTTTAGAAAGCAATGGGATACTACACACCTGTCAGATTGGCTAAGATGACAGGAAAAAATAATGATGAATGTTGGAGGGGATGTGAGAAAACTGGGACACTGATGCATTGTTGGTGGAGTTGTGAACGAATTCAACCATTCTGAAGAGCAATCTGGAATTAGACCCAAAAAGTTATCAAACTGTGCACACCCTTTGATCCAGCAGTGTTACTACTGGGCTTATATCCCAAAGAGATACTAAAGAAGGGAAAGGGACCTGCATGTGCCAAAATGTTTGTGACAAACCTCTTTGTAGTGACTAGAAACTGGAAAATGAATGGAGGCCCATCAATTGGAGAATGGTAAATTGTGGTATATGAATGTTATGGAACATTATTGTTCTGTAAGAAATGACCAGCAGCATGAATACAGAGAGGCTTGGAGAGATTTATATGAACTGATGCTAAGTGAAATGAGCAGAACCAGGAGATCATTATATACTTCAACAACGACACTGTATTAGGATGTATTCTGATGGAAGTGGATTTCTTCGACAAAGAGAAGATCTAACTCAGTTTCAATTGATCAATGATCGACAGAAGCTGCTATACCCAAAGAAAGAACACTGGAAATGAGTGTAAACTGTTTGCATTTTTGTTTTTCTTCCTGGGTTATTTTTACCTTCTGAATCCAATTCTTCCTATGCAACAAAAGAACTGTCCAGTTCTGCACACATGTATTGTATCTAGGATATACTGTGATTATTTAACATGTATAGGACTGCTTGCCATCTGGGGGAAAGGGGAAGGAGGGGAAAAGTCAGAACAGAAGTGAGTGCAAGTGATGATGTTGTAAAAAATTATCCAGACATGGGTTCTGTCAATTAAAAAGTTATAATTACAAAAAAGAAAAAACTAAAGGAAATCAGGTATGAACTTAAAAAAAAAAAGAAAGCAATGGTATGTTTTGTTACCCCAACCTGGGGGCTCTAGAAAGCAGGTTATTTTAATCACCCCAGTGTGGGGGCTCTAGAAAGCACACTACATATGGTGAAGTCACAATCAGAATTACACAAGCCTTAGCAGCAACTGCTTTAAAAGACTGTATGTAGAACGAAGAATTCTGGGAAGATGTCAGAGTAGCTTGGTAAATTTCAAGTTCTCCCAATTTCCTCCACAAATAGAACAAATTTGCACCTCAGGATGAACATAAATTCCAGGAAAATTGAGAAGACTTGGGGCAGAACTGGGGACCCTCTGATATAACCAGACAAGATCTGAAGATCCTGGACTGGAGATTAACCTGTCTGAAGTGCAAATACCTCTGGGCTAGCTCTGCTGAAACTTCAAATAGGGATCCTTCAGGCTAGCTGGGTGTGGTGAAGTCTCAGCAGGAACCAGAGAAACTCTCACCTCCCAGACTGTTTGTGGAGTTGGGGTTTGAGTAAGAGAAGACTAAGCAAATCTCAGCTAATGGGGAATGCCAGGCCCAGCTGTGTTGCTGAGAAGTAGCCCTAAGTGAGAAGGAACCAGCACCAAGTGAATACAGAAGCAGTGGGGCAGGCATGTTGGTGGCTATGGGCACTTTCAGGAGAGGAAGTTTGAAGCACCATCTCCCCCACCTCACAATTTAAGGTGATTACACTAATATCTCTTATTTTAAAAAATGAATTGGCAAAGAAGAAAGAACCCCATCATTGAAACATATTTTGAGAATAAGGAAGATCAAGATTCATCTTCAGAGGAGGACACTTTAGTTTAAAAAAAAAAAAAAAAAAAAAAAAAGCTTTTATCCCAGAGTGACTCCTGGCCCAGAGAGACAACTCAAAAAAGAATTCCAAAATCAAATGAGAAAAATTGAAGAATAACTAAAATAGAAATTAAAGAAAAACAAGAAGTATATGAAAAGAAAAGTTAACAAACTAGAAAAAGAGGTACTCGAAGATGAAAATAATGCTTTAAAAAATAGAATTGGGCAAGGAGAAGTCAGTGAAGCTATGAGAGACTAAGAAATAACAAAACAGATTATAAAGAATGAGAAAATAGAACAGAATATGAAACGGCTTATAAGAAAAATGACATTTAGAAAACAGATCAAGAAAAGAAAATATAAGAATAATTGTACTGCCAGAAAGTCGTGACCAAAAAGAGAATCTTTACACAATAATGCAAAAATAACCTGAGAAAATTGTCCTGCAATAATACAACATGAAGGGAAAGCAGAAATAGAAAAAAATCTACTGATCACCACCTCAAAGAGATTCTGTGTGGAAAACACACAGGAATATTATTACCAAACTAAATTCTTTTCAACATTCCATCAGAAGTTAGGTGACTTGGATTCTAAATTTAACTCTGCTCTCTAGAGTAAGATATATAATTTAATCTCTCTAGACTTCAGTCTGCTCCTTTGTAAATGAAAGGGATTGTATTAGGTGATCTTAAAGGTCTTTTCTAGCTTAATATTATACACACACACACACACACACACACACACACACACACACACACACAGTCTTCATAATTCACTATTCATACAGCTTATTTATCTGATCATATGGCAGTCATTAGCTAAAATTAAAAGGAACATTCCTTCTGAACATCAATTATTTTGTGAAATACAGCATTAGGCTTAGATGTAATAATTCACAAAACTATTTTTGCTCTAAAAGTTGCTTAGAGTTATACTTTTCCTTCACAAACTACCTGAGACATTTCTTACCATTTCAGTAATGTCTCTAGTTTGTATCACTTTAGTATTGTCCATGGAATTTTCATCTGAAACATACTGAGGTCTTTGCCATTTCCTTCTCTACCTTAATCAAATGGCTTCATTTTCCTCTCTGAAGCATTTAACAGTGGATCATCTCTTTCTGTTTAATGCTATCTCCTAAGCATTCATGACAATGCTTTCTTCCTTATTTTTCTTTCTGATACCTTTTTTTTTTTTTTTTTGCCTCTTTTACAAACACATTATTATTATCAAGCCCAGTAATTGTAGGTCTTCTTCAAGGCTCTATCCTGGGTCTTCTTCAATTCTCCTTCTATACTGTCACATTTTCTTATTTCATTAACTCACATGGGTTTAACTATCATCTCTAGGCAAATGATTCCATGACGTTTAATGCAGTCCTAAGCTCTTTCCTGACCTTTAGACATCTCAAACTCATCATGTACAAAATTGAATTTAACAACTTTGTTCTGCAGCCTTCTCCTCTTCGCAGTTTTCCTATGACTCTCAATGGTACAACTATCCTTTCCAGTCACTTAGGTTTGGACTTGCACTCACCTCACACATCCAAGTTGGTGTTAACTCTTCTCAGTTCTAACATCGCATCATCTCTTGTTTATGTTCCTTTTTCTTCACTCAGATAGTATGCAATTCCCATCAATTCACATGAAGACTACTGCAGTAGTTTCTGGTTGCTCATTCTGCTGTAAGGTTACCCACCATTCTAATCCATTCTCCACTCAACTACAAAGGGGATCTTTTAAAGAACTGGTCTAACCACTTTGTTTTCCTACACATTAAATTCCAATGGCTCCCTATCACATGAAGGATCAAATATTTAACCTTCACTTGACACTTAAATCCCTTCACAACCTGGACCTTCCTATATTTCCTATCTTCCTACATTTCACCAGTTCTAAAGTCACACTAGCTCTTTTGCTGTTCCTTGCAAACTAAACTCTTACATAAAAGAATATTTTAAATATTCTAGTGAAACCTTGCTTTTTTTTTTTTTTTTTTTTTTTTTTTTTTTTTTTTTTTTTGTCACTGATCTCCTTGGGGTAAATACCTGGTAGTAAAATTTCTGGGTCAGAGACTACAGATATTTTTAATTACTTCATTATTATTACTCCCAAATAGAAAACTAATACAATCTTAAAATGCTTTAAGTGAAACATAGTTATCAATATTAGGAAGCTTCTGACATTGATGTGTTCTCTGAGCTGTTCAGAAGCAGGGTATTATAGTCTTCTAAGCATTACATTTTAGGAAGATTATTGATAAACTGGAAAAATTCCCAGAGGAAGACAGGATAGTGAAGAGTCTTGAAATAATACTATGTTAGGAACAACTGAAGGAAATAGAAATGTTTAGCTTGGAGAAGACTAGAGATAGTTTTTGAATATATCAAAAATAGCTATCATATAAAAAGAGATTAGATTTACTTCTGATTCAGTTCAAATCTTTCAGATGAGATCTTCCTGGTACCTTCTACTGTAAATACCTTCCCCAAGAGATAACCTACCATTTATATTGTATATAATACCTGCATAATTCTTCCCATATCACTTCCCTCATTAAAATGTGAGGCTCCCTGAGGACAAGAACAATATTTTGTCTTTCTTTACTCATAGTAAGCACTTAATAAATGCTTATTGACTAACCAAATTTTACTAATCAATAACCAGGAAGTACTATTTTTTCAAGGAAAAAGATAATAAATATGCTTTAAAAAGGAAAAAAAAATTCTTTTGCCTCACTGAATATAAAATCTATTTAAGATCATAAATAAGATCTAAGATATTAATTTTCATTTTCTTAGATGTAGGCTATACTCTAGTTTCTAATTTCTTCTCTTTTCGCCTGAGTTTATATATTGTCACTTTTGCCATGGATGGTCAGAATTCTTTCTATACTGTAAATACTTGGATTTCATACTATTAATTTTTTTTTCTTAGAATATACCATCATTTCTTCATCTTTATGGAAAGTTCCTTCTTTAAAAAAAATATACTAAACCCATTTTGTAAAACTGAAGGGTTTTTTAATTTCTCAATATATCAAATTATCAAAAGAAAAGTCTTTAAGAAAAAATATTTTCAAAAACTAGTAAAAAGAGTTCACTTTAAATATTTTTAAACTTATAAATATCAATTAAATGATAATAGGTAAAATAAATAATAAATTATAGAATGGGCCTTATTTCGATTAATTTCATGAATTTGAGATAATAATTTAGTTACATGACAATATAACTATATTGAGAAAAATAATAAATGACTAATAAATTAGAATTGTAGAGAAATTCTAATTTTAAGTTTCTGTTTTGGAAAAAAAACTCAGAATTCTGAGGAAATTCTTAGGGAAATAAGAAAGGAAATACCAAGTTTGTCAATATTCTCCTACAAAGAAGGTAAAATAACACCTCAAAGTGAACTTTGTATAGTAGAAATTATTAAAAGTGAAGGAAAAACAGTTGTTTTCCTAAGACAACTTGAGAGAATTTTGGGAAAGACCCAACCTCCTGTCATGGAGATTTGATCCAATAAATACCTTCAGAAAGATTTCTCTAACACAATAAACAAAAATCCCTAAAGGCAGCTGAGTCACAGCAACCTTCATTTCTCCCTCCCTCTCTCCCTTCTTCCCTTCCTTCCTTCCTCTCTTCCTTCCTTCCTCCCTCCCTTCCTCCCTCTCTTCCTTCCTCCTTCCCTTCCTCCCTCCCTTCCTCCCTTCTTTTCATTCTTCCTTCTTTCCTTCATTCTTTCCTTTCTCCCTTCCTTTCTTTTAGTCCTTTCTTCCTTCTTTCCTTTTCTTTCTTCTCTCCTTCCTCCCTTATTTCTTTCCTTCCTCCTTTCTCTTCCCTTCTCAGGTACCATATCCTTACCTACAGATATTCTTTTTTTTTTTTTTTTAATCACTGAGCTCTCCCAAGATATCTTGGGATTTATTGGCTAGATTTCTTTCTTAAGGATCATACTTTAAACCCAAACCATTCTGACCCTCATTGATTGGCCAACAATAGGTCCAGGCCAAACTCCAATTGGCCATTCATTGTTAGGGCCCTGATTGCTCAACATGAATATAAAAAGCAATCATTTCTGTTTTGATTTAAAAAAAACTTTAAGGATCTTCCTCTCTCAGATTTAATTAATTCATAAATAAGAAAGAAGCAAAGGAAGTGATTAAAATTTTTAATGTTAGATATGATAGCAAACTGGAGAGAACTGAATGGGAATACAAAGAATAAATCTTTTCTTAGCAGTACTTGGATCTTTATAAACAATGGTCATATATTAGAGCATAAAAACATAATAGTTAATGCAGAAAAACAGAAATATTAAATATATTCTTTTGGGATATCCATGTAATAAAAATTATCTTCAATAAGGGACCATGAAAACACAAATTAAAAACTTATTGGAGACTAAGCAATCCAATCTTTTTTTGTTTTGTTTTGTTTTTTACGCTAAGTCAGTTGGGTTTAAGCAACTTGCCCAGGGTCACACAGCTAGGAAGTGTTAAGTGTCTGAGGCCAAATTTGAACTCAGGTCCTTCTGACTTCAGGAAGCTATATCCACTGTGCCATCTAGCTGCCCCAAAGCAATCTAATCTTAAAAAATGAGCATTAAGGAATAAATCATTAAGATAATAATTCCACAAAAAAAATGATACTAATGAGACAATATTAAAATTTAAGGAATGCTGCAAAAGCAATAATCAGAGGAAAATTCATATCTCCAAATATACCTATATCAATAAATGCCTAAATCTCCAAAAGCCTATATTTTCAAGAAAATAGAGAAAGAAGAGATCAATAAATTGAGTGTACAATTGAAAAAATAAAAGAACAAATTAAAATCTCCAATTAAACATTAAATTGGAAATCCTAAAAATTAAGGATGAGATTAATAAAATTGAATGTAAGAAAACTGTTGAATTAATATATAAAATTAGAAGGTTTTTTTCATTAAAAAAATAAGAAAGATAAACCTTTGGGGAATATGATTTTTTAAAAGATTTTTTAGAAACCCAATCACTAGTATTAAAAATTTAAAAAGATAAATATATCACTATCAAAGAGGAAATCAAAGTAATTATGAGGAGTTACCTTGCCCAATTATATACCCATAAATTTATCAATAAGTGAAATGGAAGAATATTTACCAAAATAAATTAAACTGCCTAGATTACCAGAAAAGGGAATAGAATAGCTAAACAAATCTATTTTAGAAAAAGAAATTGACCAGGCCATAAATAAATTTCCTAAGAAAAAAGCACCAGGCCAGATGGATTTATAAGTGAATTCTACCAAACATTTGAAGATCACCTAATTCTAATATTAAACAAATTATCTAGAATAACAGACAAAGAAGGAATGCTACCCGACCTCCTTTTATTAAACAAATATGGTACAGATAACTAAACCAGGAAAAACAGAAACAGAGTAAGAAAATTACAAACCAATTTCATTAATTAAAAATGAATGCAAAAACCCTAAGTATAATGTTACAACTACAACAATATATTATAACTATAAATGATTATATCAATAACAAAAGTAACATAAATTATAGAAATGTATCAATAAAGTCAGAAAAAGCTTTTAATAAAATATAACACTTATTCCTATTAATTATATTAGAAAACATAGTTATAAATGGGTGTTTTTTCCCTTAAAATAATAAGAAACATCTAACTAAAACCATAAGCAAGCATTATTTGTGATGGAAACAAGCTAGAAACCTTCCCAGTAAGATCAGGAACAAAACAAAGATTCTCATTGTCACAAACACTATTTAGTGTTATATTAGAAATCCTAGAAATAGCAATAAGAGAAGAAAAATAAAAGGAATCAAAATGGGCAATGAGGCAATAAAAGTATTTCTTTTTTGTTGACAATATGATTATGTATTTGGAAAATCAAAAAGATTCAATAAATGGTTAAACCAATTAATAATTTTAGCAATATATCAGGATATAAAATGAATCCACATAAATTATCAGCATTTTTTACATACCATCAATAAAACCCTGCAAGGAGAAAAGTAAGAGATACCCTATTTAAAATGACTTTTGGATACTACTGGGAAGAGATCTATCAAGACAAACCCAGGAATTACATGAACATAACTATAATTTTTTTTTATTCAAATAAGACCAGATTTAAATCACTAGAGAGAGAGTAATTTGTCATGGGTAAGTAAAATCAATATATAAAAATGACAATTTTACCTAAAACAATATGTTTATGCCATCCTAATTATTAAAAAAAATATATTATGAGCAAGGAAAAATAATAACAAAATTTGGAAGAACAAAATGACAAGAATATCAAAACAAATAAAAGACATACATTTTTCTTTTCAAGATTTTTTGTTGCTTTCTATATATGATCCTAAATATAAAAAGAAAGCAAAGATTATAAAATTATGCAAGCAATTAATAAAGACTTTAAAAATCCTTCTAAGCCATTGCGAGAGGAATAAAATTTAATTTTGATAGAATTTTCCATCTGTTTTAAATGGGAAAAACCATGTCCAGCCCAAAAATAAAATTACAGTTGTTCTAAATATAGTATAAAGTTTTTGAAACTCTAAAAGGCAAAAATTATGATTAGCTTAATTTGTGTAGATTTGAAAGTTTTTGAAGAAATTCCGTGTCTGTGTGTCTGTGAAAATTAATATAATGACAAAATAGATTTTTAATTTGAAATATTGTGTTTTCCTCTTAAATTAAGAGTTTAATGTTGTCAATTCTATTATTCTAAGTATTCAAGTAGTAAATATTTCACATCATGATACTTTTGTTTGTTTTCTCTCAAAGCATAGTTTGTTTTTCATTATGTTTGGCATTTTCTTCTATTTACTCATATTTCAAAGCCTCAATTTTTGGATTGAAGCTTTGTGCTCCATCAGCAGACTCTGCTTTATCCAATGGGATGCCTAGACTTGTTTTTGTGAATTCCTGAATTTAGAATAAGTCTCCTGATAACTCAAGTTGGGTTTTGGCTTAAGTTTCTTTCCTTTTCCTTACATAGTTCAGATTTGAAGTTGATTTTATCCCTTGCTGATGAGCCATGATGAAACAATACAGACCTTGCTGGTAGTATGACTCTGGCAAGATATGTGAGTTTTGTCTCCCAGGTATAGTCCTTCGTCCTTTCCCTGTTATCACTGGGCCATCTCCAGTTACTCTGATCTATATCTTGACACTGGACCCAAACGGCTCCAGAAGAGAGAGTAAAACTGGTGACTATGCATTATTAAGTATCACTTAAATCCAATTCAATTACAAATCATGATACCACCATCTTAATGTCATGGTCCACTTCAAAAATGAAGGACAAACAACAGCATCAGTAGGAGTGAGTTCCCTTAAAGCTTGGTTTATCCCTCTCTCCTACATTTTTTTGTATAAACTACCTGAGTTCTGGAGAGGGCAGAATACTTAAATATTGGTTTGGCCCCTCTCCTGACATAACCAAGGGTTATGCTACATGAGCACTAAATCTAGGTCTCCTGCCACTGCTCAGGGGGGATGCCTGGATCATTCACTGGGTCACTGGTCAGGCCCTATCTCCTCCTATAAATCCTAGCTGCATGCAAGTTGTGCTTTTTCCTTACTATCATTTGTTTCTGCTCAGAGCCTTCAATGGCTACTGATGTTCTTGTATATTCATGAACTGTATGGAAGAGCAAAGAAGCTTTTAACCACTTTTAATTGGTTTTATCATTATTCTCTCTGGTAGATTTTTAAAGTTTAATTTGTTCTGTATTTATAAGAGAGTTGAACTCCTTTATAGCCCACCTAACACACTGACATCTTAGCCAGAGGAGACACATTTGAAAGAGGGACTAGAATTCTTCTACTCATAGAGTGAAGAACCAAAAACAACGGGTAGCAATTGCAATTAGGACAAACCTTTCTAACAATTAGAGCTTTCCAAAAGTGGAAAAGGCTGTTTGGAGAAATAGTGGATTGCCTCTCCTTGGAAATCTTCAAGAAGAGACTAGGTGTAGTGAGGATTCCTTTCAGATACAAGTTAAACAAGATCAGGTATTCTGAATCTGAGATCAATAAATCCCCAAGGAATCTTTGGGTATGTGAATTTCAATGGGAAAAATTCATCTTTTTTAAAAAACAAAACCTCCTTGTTAATCCCATGCATTTTATTTTATGCTTTTAAAAACCTTATTCTGAAAAGGGCTTCTTAGCCATAACCAGTTTGTTAAAAGGGTCCATCACACACACACACACACACACACACGATTAAGAATTTTTAATCCAGATAGTTGTTGAGACCCTTTCCACCTCTCAAAATTCTGTGATTCTGTTATTTTCTTGCATTGCAACCAACTTTCATTACTGTACAGAAAAATTATATTCTCTATATTTTTATTATTTTATTTTACCTTTCCAAGAACAATGTTTAAAAATTAATTCATTATAAAGATTTACAAAAGAAAAACATGCTCTCAAAATTAACTCATTACAACTTAATATAAAACTAATTTCAGTAAGATGTATTCCGTGTAATCATGGAAAAGCCTTTCTCTAAAAGAATGCATTGTATCTAAAATCATATACCATTAAATGTAGTTTCTATGGTAATGGACACTTTAAAAAAATATGCATTGTACTGAAAAAAAAACTGAAGTATATTTTTATAAGTGGAGGTAATTTTAGTCTTAACATTACATTTTGGTTTTTACCTAGTAACTATGTTTTGTTTAAATTAACATTTTAATTTTCAAAAAATATTTCCACAAGCCAAATTTTCTATTTTAAATTAAAGATTAAATACTATATATGTTTATAAGACAGAAAATATCTGTACAATGGAGAAAGAAATCTGACTTAAAAAGATTTATACTTCATTGCAAAAGATATTTTGCAGAATTCCCCCTAATTAAGTATACAATAGAATAATGAAAGCACCTTCATAAATATATCTCTAAATCACAGTATTGAACATTTGACTAGATTACACTAAACAATACACTTTACCTTAAATGAGAATTTCTGCCCTTCCCACTAAGGAAGCTGATTATAACCTTTCCAAACTAATATTGATAGAATACTAGATTGCTCATTTAAAGTTACATTACATTTTTCCAATGCTTTCATTGAATGATAATGTATAAAAATGGATTTTTTTAAGGGAAATTCCCATATACCACTTTGTGGTGCTATTTATTTGTTTTATATTTACATGTAAACATATTTATATTTTTTTATATTTATAGCAAACATTTATGCTTGAAATAAGATATATTAATATCCTACAATGAAACTATAATGTAACATCTGCATCTAAATAAATTGAAAATACAAATTGGATCATAATAGCTTCAAAATCAGTTAAATAGTATATGCTTTCTAAAAGTAGATAATGTAAATTGTTATATGTTTTCTTTTGTAAAGTATTCTAATATACATCATCAAATATTCTGTTTAGTAATAAACAATATTGATTGATTTACATTAAGATTTCTCTATATCCCACATTATAGATCGTCGGTTCATGAAATTTAAGTAAATAAAGCTGTGATTCTGTCTGAACTAGTAAATCTGGAAAGATTGGCCTGTGATTCTGAGGATAGATTGTGGTAGATACAAAGGATATAAGTATAAAGAAAGAAATAATCCTATTTCCAACTACATTTAAATAAGGAAAAACTTATGGCAACAGAATAAATATAAATGAATATAAACTCTTTAAAGGAAATAGGATACTAGTATTGGAAGTAATTGGAAGGCTTCATGTTGAAGCAGTTCTTGAAAGAGAAAAGAGATTCTTCAAAGTAAGAATAAAGAGGGCATATATCCTAGGCACAGAGATGGGAAGACAAATATACTAAAAAAGCACAAAGAAGGATACTGGAGTATCATATGTTGAGTAAGAGAGAGAAGATTAGTTCGAGGTTTTCTCTCAGAAGTGTAAGATAAAAAGTGACATCCAACAAAATTTTTAAAATAGCTTAAGCCTAGTCTGTGGAAGTGACTGGCAATAAGAAAATATTGGAATAGACTGAGTAACATGGTTTAAATTTAAGTATAATCACTTTAGCAGCAATTTGTAGGAAAGACTGGAGAGGAGAGTCGGTGGAAGCAGGGAAGCTAGTTAGAAAGCTACTGGAAAGGGGAAACTAGATGGCACAATGAATTGGCCTTGGAGTTGGTAGCATCTGAGTTCAAATCTGGCCTTAAACAGTAATCACAATCACACTGGGTGACCTTGGTAAGTCACTTAGCCCTAATTGCTCCTCTCCTTCCTCTTCCCCTCCCTCCCAAAAAAGAAAAGAAAGAAAACTATTGGAATAACTTTGGCAAGTAACAAAATTCTGAACTAAGGCAATCGTTGTGTGAGCAGAAAAAAGGGATCAGATATGAGAAGTACAATAAGGGTAGAAATAGCAAGATTTGGTAAATAAGGGGATATATAAATAGGAAAGAGTGAGGAGTTAAGGATAATGCCAGGGTAATAAACAAGGAAACTAGAAAAAAATAGTGCTTCCTTTTAGAGAAATAGGGAAGTCTAGAAGAGAAATATGAGTTTAATTTGGATATACTGACTTCAAGAAGTCTCCAGGAAATTCAATTTGAAATGTTTAATAGGCAAGTGAAGTGACACTAAAGCTGCACATAAACGCATGCACATATCTATCTATCTACCTATCTATCTATGAATCATCCACATAGAAATGACAGTTGAATTCTTGGGAGCTGACCAAGCTGCCAAGAGTATAGAAATAAAGAAGAAAAAGCCAAAGAGAGAACTGCAGTTAGCATGATGAGAAAGCAAAGGAAATGAAGGGGGAAAAAAAGCATTTGGATAGGTAAGAGTAACAGAAAACAATACTACCATTAAAAAAAAAGAGAGAGAAAATATTTATGAAGAGATAGTGGTAAACAGTGTCACTGAAGCAGACAAGCTGAGAAGCATGAGATCTAAAGATAACCAAAAGAATAGTTGCAATTGCAATTAAGAGATCACTGGTAACTTTGGAAAGTGTAGTTTCAGTTAAGCAATAGGTCAGGAGAGAGACTACAGAAAGATAAAAAGTAAGAAGAAAAGAAGCTGAAGCACTTAATGTAGGAAATTTTATTCTACTAAGATTGTCCCTGAGAAAGTGAGGAAAGATATATGATGATAGCCTGGGGAAGTGGTAAGTTGTAATGAAGTTTTGTTTGTTTATTTGTTTCTATCTAAAAGATAAGGCAGAAAGAAGGAAGCATTCTTATAACAGTGTTGCCTCAGTAATGAAAAGGATTATTTCATTATCAGAAACCCAGTGAGAGGAGAATAAGGGAATTTTGTACAAAAAGCTATGAGATGAAAAGAAAGAAAGACTTTCATATCAAATGACTTTTTTTTTTTTTAATAGTAAAGTAAAAAGCAAAGTCCTTATCTTAGGAGTGGGAATAAAAAGGTGTGAGAAGCTTGAGAAGGGAAGAGAAGATTTGGAATAACTTTTATAAGAAGACAGGGAATAAATGAGAGGCATATTTGTCTTGCTATCAAGAGGCCTAAATTGAGAAGATGGAAAACTTGAATTTGTATACCTAGTAAGCAAGGTTATAAGACCTCTACCTTCACTGAGGAGTATTTGATTACAGTAATCCAAAGGAAAGCTTGGATAAGGGATAACCAACAGTAGGACAAGAAGTCAATAATAAATGAACTTTATTGACTTCTTAAAAACAAAAATTAGAAGGAATATATGGAAGGGAAAAAAAGTAGAAGAAATATAATGTAAAAATACTGAAAGCCTTTCCAATAAAGAACAAGGGAAAAGGAAGTATATCTACTATTATGTCTAATTTTTGCTATATTATAGAAATGGTAATTAGAGTAATAAGACAAGGAAAACAAATTCAGATAAGCATAGATAGAGAGCAAACAAATATAAGGAGAAATAGGAAAATATATATATACAATATAATAACAAAATGAAAGGATCACTAAAATGAATTTGATTTCTAAGTCATGAAACAATTAATAAAGGTCATGGATAACAATCAATAAATACATATTTCCTTAGAGCCAAGAGGTAGGGCCTTAATAATACTGGAATGCAAATTTCAAAAGGAACCAATGACATTTTAAATAAACTAATAAATTAATGTCACTTTACATTTTACAGAGCTACCTTAAAAGTTTTAATTTTTTATACTAATTCATATTCCTAAGTGTCCTGATTTTTTAAAATTACATGCTATTAGCATACAAATGATTACAGGTATGAACTGGGTTAAAATCTGCAGTTACATGTATGTATGTATGTATATATATCTTTAGAATATAAAATTTATCAAGCAGAATAATTTACCTAATTGTGAAAATTAATAATCTCTTTCATCAAAGATAATCAATTATCTCTTTGCCAAGTAGAGAGCCATACCATCTAAGGGCAACAGTGGTTCAAAGCATGTATTTATTTGCATAATGCAATCATATAAAGGGTGATGAAAGATTATAATCAATATGTTCTTTTCAAATGGTGAGAAGCAGTGAAAGGAAAAATGAGGAAAAAAGGAAAAACTAAATTTGAAGTTATTTCTTATGTTTCAATTCTAAAATTCACTGAAACTTCTGTAATACAATTATGATTTTTTAAAGTATGTTGTTTAGTTGTTTTTCAATCATGTCCGACTCTTCATGATCTAATTTGGGGTTTCCTTTGCAAAAATACTTAATTGGTTTGCCATTTCCTTCTCCAGCTCATTTTTATAGACGAGAAAACTGAGGCAAACAGGTTAAATGATCTAACCTGGATCAGCTAGGAAGTATCTGAGGCTAGATTTGAACTAGAAGAAGTGTGTTCCTGAATATAGGCCCATGCCCTATTCACTGCACCACCTATCTGCCCAGTATATAAGATCTTAATAGTTCAAATTTCATAATTCATTGTGGTATGTTTTTGATTCTGGATTCCTGAAGCATAATTTCCAGCATATTCTCATGTTAATATGTTCCTGGCAACAGAGTATATCTGCTATCCAAAGAATTACTTAACACTTGTAAAGAGAAGATCATCACTAGTTGGCTACTCATTGAGTGATGAATTCTTTGGACAAGGAAATGCATAAAATAAGAAAAATAAGGACCAAGTTTGGAAGAATCAAGTTCCTCCAAAATCAGTTGGCATTTACCAGGAATAAGAAACAAAAGAAATTAAAGCCTGTAGACTATATCTATCTATCTATCTATCTATCTATCTATCTATCTATCTATCTAAATACATAGCCATATATGGATCCATCATGGATACTTTTTCTTTTCAAGAAGAGTTGGAAAGTGATTATCATAATGAGTAATAATTAAAATATCTTTACAGAAAATTACTAGTTACTGAGTATGTAGTCAGACTACTGACTTATTAGACCAGAGCACAAATTCAATATCAAATTTAGGGATAAATATGAAAATAAAACATGACATGCAAGTATAATAGCTCCGATCTGACTAAATCAAACAAACTCCTCATCCTGAAAATAATAAATGCATAAGAGAAAAGATGTCAAAGGAATAATATTTCAATAGTAATTTTAACTGATGTAAAGCAATTAATAATATAAGAAGGCTAAAAGAACTTAGAAACCACAATAGCCAGATAATCAATTATCTCTTTGCCAAGTAGAGAGCCATACCATCTAAGGGCAACAGTGGTTCAAAGCATGTATTTATTTGCATAATGCAATCATATGAAGGGTGATGAAAGATTATAATCAATATGTTCTTTTCAAATGGTGAGAAGCAGTGAAAGGAAAAATGAGTTTGCCTTTGGATGAGACCAAACTCAGACAGATCAGTGCAAGATCATTTATGGGTGAAACTTGATGGAAGAAAATAAAAAAGGATAAAAACAGATTTGTCAACATTGGGATAATAAATATTTGAACATCTCAATTTGGTTTGTATTATATGAAGAATTAGAAATGGAAATAAAGGCAAAAATAGGAAATCTTGAAGTCAAGGAATCATAAAGAAAACCCATGATGGAAGACAGATTTTTGAGGATGTGTAGAAATGGATTCTTAAGATAGCCAAAGAAACTAAGTGAAAAAAAATAACATACTATTACCAATAAAAAAGGCAATTAAGACAACATCAAACAACTCTATGACATCTTTATGTAAATAGTTTATATATGTATTAAAGGTTTACCTTGTAAAAGTATAAGAACAGGAAGGATTTTTCAAATGATACAGATAACAGATAATATCTTCATAGTCACAAAAATGACACTCATATGAAGATAATACCAGGTCATACATGATTTATTTCTTGTGGGCCATAAAAAATGCAACATTAAAGGATATATTACAACAAGATGCTGTCCATTCATATAACATACGACTTATGTATACATGAAATAATGGAGATTATTTTGTTGGATGAAACTTTACCATAAGATTTTAAAATAAAATGCTTTAAGAATAGAGTTCTTTTATCAAGAACAAAGGAAAGAAAAAGGAATACAGGAGATTTTATTTTATAGAATTATTAAAAATACATCTACTTATTTGAACCAATACTTATCTCCCCCCAAAATTAAATCCATTATTATATATAAAACTGGCAATATTTGAATCATGACTTTCAATTGAGAGGAAAAACAAATCTATTGCTGGTGGTCTAGAATTGCTTTTTCTGGAAAGATAGAATTGTAATTAGATACCAAGTTTAATGAATCTTTAGAGATATCCAATAGCTTTCAGTAATTATGCCTCAATTAATTTTTATAAAACAATGGTGACTATTTTGGTTACAGTAGTTAGTTTCTCCAGTAGTTCACAGAGGCAACAGCTAGCTACCTGAGAATAACTCCCTGGACCAAACCTTTAAGGTTTATATAAAAAACTACCTACATAAAAGAAGATTAAGCAATCCCTACAAGCATTAAGTCCCAAATGATCAGACCAATCAAGAAGCCACAGGAGTTAAAATTTGTAATTGTCTTATTCAATAAGACATTACTAATAGCAAAAAGGCAAGTGAAACTTTTAGGGTATACTACAATTATTATGCCCATAATAAAGATCAGAATATAATATAACTTTATGATAGTGAAGCCACTCTTCTCAGATTGTTTTTACAGGCTTTTTTATTTAATTAGTTCATCAATAAAATGGAACCATCATTTCTTAAAGTGATTCTAATAAATATAATGTACTATCTTTAGAAATAGTAGAGCTACTGAAGAAGAGATTAAGAATAACAAAATATTTTGGCTTCTAATAATCCACAGATTAGGTTGGTGACTCTTTTTTAAAATTAATTACCTCAGGTAGGTATAAAGATGTGGAAATATTCCAAAATAGAGAAAACAATTAAAATTCAAGAAATATTAAATAGAGATCAATTATTCTCATCAAATCATTAATTTTCTTATATACATTGCAAGTAAAATATGATTTTAATATATCAACTTTAAAATGATTTAAAATAAAGAAAACTAGTATACATAGTAGTAGCATACTTAATTTTCAATTTTTTAAAATCACAAAAATATAGATTATTATAGTAATGTGTTTTTGATAATGCATTCAACAAAAAGGATTTCATGTTTGTGGGATAACATTTCTGCATTTTAATGTTTTATTATATAATAAGCTACATATTAGGAAGAAGCTAAGTTATGGAAATTCATATTTGTAATAACATCACTTCAATATTTTAATAGAACAAAATTATCAAACAAAAATTCCATATTTAAGAAAATTATTCATTTGGTTCTTCAGAGTTGGTGGGAGGAATGTACTTAAATAGTGTTTCTCACAAAGATTTTTATTACTATGATGGTGAAGCAAAATAAGTAACTAGAAAAACAAATTCTTATTTGGAACAGGATAAAGAAAAAAAATTCTGGATTTCCTACATAATATGATTTTATTTCTTTAGAAGATATATCAATTAATTTGAGAAAATCTATTTCAAAAATGTATTTTTTTGATTATTTTGTTTTGATTGATCGGTGGTCATGCATTTAAAATGTATAATCATATGCTTTTTCAGAACATAAATTTGGAGAAGCAAAATTGAAAATTTCAAGGAAAAGATCCTGAAGTAATATTCACAATGTAAAACCAAAAGCAGATTATTATTTCCAAGTATTTTGAAAGCATAGCATTAGATATGCTAATGTTTTAAATTAATAACTACTTTGGATTTTGGTGAAAATGAAATATTTTCTAATTCATAACCTGCACACAAAAAAAAGACTGAGGTTTTGATCAGAAAAATTCTTTGTGTACAGCTTCCTGCTATTGTCAGGGTGGCAATTAAAATATGCCAATATATAAACCATAAAAACAATAAGCTTGGTAGTTTTTATATTCATTACTTTGCTAACAAGAGACACTAATAAGCCATCAAATTTTCATTATTATAGAATCAGGTGGGCTAAATCTTTTATATTTCCAAAGTCCACCATATCTTATAACCACTGGTTGAACCACACCCTAAATAACATTTACTATAGGTATAAAAGCACAAAGATTTTCTCAAATTTTAGTTACCAAAAATTATGCTGGTACCACCTTTCCTTATAAAGATAAAATGGTAAGTAGTTGGAAGTTTAAATAAATAATAACTGGATTGTATAGCAATACTTAGTAAATTCAATGGCATATAATAATACTGTACTTATTAAACGTCAAACTCAGTATTGATATGGAAGACAACAGCATGGTCTAGCATAGGTGAAAAATATAAATTTGTTGAGTATTTACAAAATCACTAAGTAATTTATTCCAAAAAACTAGCATATTTTATAAAGGCTTTAAGAATTAGCAGAAAAGTATATTTACAAAATGTATAGCACTGATCATCTGAGTATTTTCTTACAACATATGATAACTGAAATTACTTCTTTTAAAGTTAGAACACTATCATGATATAGATTGATTAGAATTCTCCTTTATGAATATATTTTGGTAGAGGTTATGTATGGGAGGCAGCTATTCAAATAAAAGACTATCCAGAATCAAATCAAAAAAAGAAATAACCAATAACCCTGACATTCCATTACCGCCTATTTTTCCTACACCCATTTAAAACATTTTATTTAGTAACCTTATTATGTTTAAATAATTGTGATACTACTTAAACACAAGTCATAACAAAAAAAATAGGGAGATGTTATCGCCAGGGAATTACATCATCACCTTGGGGATGGGAAGAAAGGAAAATCTTATTGCGGAGTGAGTACTATGGTAACATTTCATGAAGAAAAGAGTTCTTTAGATGCAGTCTACCACAATGATTCTACATGAAATTAGGTAATAAAATTATTTTCTATGTTATAATTTACCTTTAATGTCCTTCTATTAACATTCACAGCATACTTTAACTGGAAACATACAGGCCTTTGATTAAATATACCCATAAGAAAGTACAATATCAAAAACATAGCTTCACAATCAGATTATTTTTTCATTAGAAAATTTATAAAGATCATTTTCCATGCTGACAGTGTACATTTCATCTATAAGTTTGAAGAGTCAAATGCTACCACAGCTGGGGGTTATTCTGCCAAATGGCTTCCAACAGGGACCACAGAGATGGAAGCTGGAGGGTTGGGGGTGGGGTGGGGAGTATAATCTGTATGTAAGAAAAATAACAACAAACAACCTGGTGGGAAATAACTATTCCATTAAATCATTTTAAGTTAATCATCATATAACCGATCTAATCAAATACACAGTACAATGAAAAAAAAAAGCAACACTGAAGAAAAAAGTCAGATATTAAAATAAATGATTTATGGTTACCTGCAGAGATTAAAACAAAAAGCAATGGCTTGACCCAGATGTATTTCATAGGGATTTACTAAGGCTGAAGGGAGGGGTGAGGATGGATACCTTTAAAAAAAAATCCATCATGAAAGAAACTGAGACAAGATTATAAACAAGAGGCCAAGTTATAGCGCACCATGGGATTTTTAATCTGGCTACATGTATAAATGCCCACATATACACAGATATATCTACAAAAATATGTAACTACATAAATATATATACTATATGCATTTATCCAAATGTAAACATGCATTTAAAACACAGTTAATATGGCTGACAAATAATACAGATTTCTCTCTTGATTGAATCTTTAAGCTTGACTTTGTCTAAGGAGCAATGATTACTAGCCCTCTTTTTTTTTTTCTAATCACTTCTACTCCTGATCCTTGTTGCAATGTTTGTGTATATCTCTTCTCTCCTATCCCAGCTAAATCTTCTATTTTAAATTTGCTTCTTAACTTGCCTCTATTTAATTACTACTCCTTAATTTACTTAAATTACTTAACCTCCCCCCATTCCCTCTCTTATCTTCTCCCTCTATCCTTTCCATTCCCATTAATCTACAAACCTTATTCCACTCCTGTTAATCTAAATACATTTGTACCCAGATTTATCCTATTTTATCCTTCTCCTCTTTAGTCCCTTTCTCATTAATCTATTCACCTTTATTCTACACACCTTTCTATACCCCACCTCATCCTTTATCTCTTGCTCATTAATCTACACAATCTTTTCCAACTACTATAAATCTAAACATTCTTCTATACTTATCTATAGCTTATCCTATTCTTTCCCCTTATTTCTTTATAGATTTTGGATTGTGCTATATCCTTATCTTTCATTATACACACACACACACACACACACACACATATATTGAGCAACCCAATTGCTGTCAATCTTAAATATATGGAATATATTTCCATATAAAGCACACAAACAATTTGTCCATTGTTATGGGCCAGAACTCTGAATTTGAAAGGAGGATTTTAGAGAGAACACTACAATCCATGTTGAGTTTCTTGATATTAATTCTTGATATTGACTCATACATGTTAAACTTTGTGTTAGGTTTTGGTTTAAATCCTGAAAATCTGCACATTTGTCGAATGTTCTTTTTTGTTGTTCAATATTATGGATACTTTTGCTGAATGTGATATTTTTGGCTGCAGGCCCAGTTCTTTTGTTTGCTGGCATATATTATTTCAGGACCTGTGGGCTTTTATTGTGGCAGCTGACAAATTCTGTGCAATTCTAATTGTAGCTTCAGCATATTTGAATTATTTTTATTTATAACTTGTAAAATTTTCTCTTTGATCTGGGGTTTTGAAATTTGGCTATAATGTTCCTGTGTGTTTTACACAAAAGATCTCAGAGAGGGAGTGACTGGTATATATTTTTTCTACTTCTGTGTTCTATCACTCCAGGATAATTTTCTTGGGTTATTTCTTGCATTATTGTGTCAAGGTTCTTTTTTTGATCACAGCTTTCAGGTAGTCTAATTATTCTTATATTTACTCTTCTTGGTTTGTTCTCCAGATCCAGATGAACTTTTCTGAAGTTTCACATTCTGTTCTATTTTTTTTTCATTGTTTATATTTTGTTTTGTAATTTCTTAGTCTCTTATAGCTTCTCTGGCTTCCTCTTGGCCAATTATAATTTTCAAAGAGTTACTTTCTTCGTTAAGACTCTGTATTTCCTTTTCCAGTTGGATCACTTTGTTTCATAATCTTCTTGTTTTTCTTGGATGTTTTTTCCTTAGTTTTTCCTTTAGTCTCTCTTACTTGATTTTTTTTTTTTCTGGGCAGACAGCCATTTAATGTTACTTTTTAGGGCAGAAGTAGCTTTCTTTAAACTTCATTGTCCTTTTTTGAAGATGAACCCAAGCCTTCCCAATTCCCATTGCAAGTTTCTATGATTAGATTCTTTCTTTTCATCAGTTCATTTTAAAAAAAATAAAAACTATTAGTATAAGCATCTCTAATCCTGGATTTGGGAAGATGGTGCCTCTAGAGTCACTTCAGTTCTCCTCTTTGACCTCAAACCCCAAACCAACAGTTCTATTCTCCTGGAAGTACCTGCAGCCAGCAGTGTCCCTGTTCCTCTACTTCTATATTCATCAGACGTACTGGTTCCTTCTTGCGCAGGATCACATCTCTGCAGCACAGTTGGGTCTGGCATTCCTAAAAAGGTGTTTTTGAAACCATCCCGCTCATAATTTCTTATACCAAATTGGTATTCCATCACAATCACATACCACAAGTCATTTAGCCATTCTTTTATTAATGGGCATTCTCCTCAATTTCCAATTCTTTGCTACCACTAAAAGAACTGCTTTAATATTTTTTGTACATATGAGTCCTTTTTTTTTTTTCTTTTATCTCATTGGGATACAGATATAGCAGTAGAAAAATCATTAGAGGAAATTCCAAAATTGATGAAATAACAGATCCATTTAAACATTTTAATATTTCAATTTTAACTTATTTTTATTGATAATTAAAAATTTTAATTTCATCATTTTCAAACATATCTATTACCTCTCTTTTCTTCTGCATGATATTCATTATAAGAAAAATTAACATGGAGTGGGTGAGGGGAAGGTGGAAGTAGTTCAGCAAAATTAATCAGTGTGCAAAAATTATGTGTGATATTCTATATCCAAGTCATCCCACTTCTACAAAGAAGGGACAGTGGTGTGTTTTCTCACTTCTTCTATGAGACCAAGTCTCATCATTGTTATAACCTAATGTTAGGGTTTTTGTTTTGTTTTTTGGTTGTTCTTTCTGATTACATTGTTATAATTATTATGCCTATTATTTTTTCTGTTCTTACTTTAGTATGCTTTAGTGATTCTACTTTTCAATATATACTTCTCTTATTTCCTCAAAATCATAATATCTTATGTGATTTCCTCATTATCTTATATCAAAATTTATTTAGCCATTTAGTCAAAGTCTTGACCATAGTCAAAGGGGATGGATATTCTAGTCACTTTTTAGTCTAATTCAACATTTATTTCAAAAATGATTGGACCAGTTCACAGCTTTATCCAACAGCATTTTTAATGTGCTTTTTTATTCCTGATGATATTGACTATTTCCACCTTTGAAATTCTTTGCCAATTTGCTTGGCTTTAGATGAAATCTCACATCAACTTAGTTTTGTCATAAGTATTTAGTAAAGATGGAAGGACCCCAGAATTATTTCTAAAAACAGCTATTCAAAACAACAACAACAACAACAAAAAACTTGAATCTTAGAACAGTGCCTTCTCCATTCCAGAAACAGAGTCCCACTTTACCATGGATTTAGGCTATAAAAATGAGCAAATAGGAGAAAAAAAAATTGTGACTATAGAAAACACTATGATGACAAAGGAAAAAAATATGAATTGGTAGTTTACAAGTATCAGGTCATTTCAAAAAGGATTTTAAAAATCAAATAAGGTAGTAGAAGAAAAGGTAGGAAAAGAAATGAGAGTAATATGAGAAAATCTTGGGATAAGAGATAACAGGTTGGTAAAGGGAAGAAGAAGAAGAAGAAAAAGAAAAGAAGAAGAAGAAGAAGAAGAAAAGAAGAAGAAGAAAAGAAGAAGAAGAAGAAGAAGAAGAAGAAGAAGAAGAAAAGAAGAAGAAGAAGAGAAGAAGAAGAAGAAGAAGAACAACAACAACAAGAAAATAATATCTTAAAAAACAGAATAAGCCAAGTGATAAAAGAGGAACAAAAATCCAATGGAGAAGAATGCCTTGAAAAAACAGAATTGGCTAAAACAAAAAAAGATACAAAAATTTACTAAAGAAAACAACTCCTTAAAAATTAGAATTGGTCAAATTGAAACTAATGGTTCCAGGAGACATTAAGAAACAATAAAACAAAATTAACAGAATGAAAAAAATAGAAGAATATATGAAAAATCTTATTGGAAAAACAACCAACCTGCAAAATAGATCCAAGAGACATAATTTAAGGATTACTTGACTATCTGAAAGCCATGATTAAATAAATTATCTAGACAACATCTTTAAATAAGTTATCAAGGAAAACTGCCCTGATATTCTAGAACCAAAGGATAAAATAGACATTGAAAGAATTCAGTGATCACTTCCAGAAAGAGATCCCCAAATGAAAACTTCTAGAAATAGCCAAATTCCAGAACTCCTAGATCAAGGAGAAAATATTCTAAGCAGCCAGAATCTGAAATAGAATATTCCAGAGGGTAAAGGAGCTAGAATTACAATAAAAAACATTATCTACTCAACAAAATGGAGCATAGGTCTTCAGAAAAAAAAAAAACAAAACAAAACAAAAAAAAAAAAACTATGGGTTATGGGACAGAACTTTGAA
Organism: Antechinus flavipes; assembly: GCF_016432865.1. Lineage (NCBI taxonomy): Eukaryota > Metazoa > Chordata > Mammalia > Dasyuromorphia > Dasyuridae > Antechinus > Antechinus flavipes. The sequence goes on from NC_067401.1 coordinate 159,414,803, forward strand.
ACAAGGATTCTTACAAGGTGTTAAGTCAGTAGAATTGATAAAAACAGTGGTTATCTAGTTTAGCATAGTGTTTAATAATTCTCTAGTTCAGTACCTGTACTTAGGACTTAATATAGTTCTACAAAATTCACACCTGTGATAATGTAATTATAAGAGGGCATATAAGCTGGAAGCCTCAGCCAGAATCAGAGTCACAGAAGAAAAGCAGAATGGAGGCGGGAGTTCAAGCTCTCAGAGCCAAGAAGAGAGAGAGATTCATTTCCATTTTCATCAGCCTTGTGGTAGCTAGCCTGTCCCTCCTTTATATTCTCCACTGAAACCAAGTCCCTTCTGAAGGCCACGAGAAAGCCAGCTGAGCACCAGGCAGAGGAGACAATAAAGACTTTAACACTTGGCTATTCTGGAGGTGATTACTGAACTGAAAAGAAAGCTGCTCCAAGACCTCCAGAAAACCAAATCAGAATATCACAATTATGTTCAATGAGATGGAGGATTTTCAAGAATTTCTGATAAAAAGACCAGAACTAAATAGAAAATGTGACTTTTGTGGGGGGGGAGGGGGAGGGTTAAAGCTTTTTATTGTCAAAACATATGCTTAGAGGGCAGCTAGGTGACACAGTGGATAGACCACCAGCCCTGAAGTCTGGAGGACCTGAGTTCAAATCTGATCCAGACACTTAACACTTCTTAACTGTGTGACCCTGGGCAAGTCATTTAACTCCAACTACATCAGCAAAAAACAAAACAAAACAAAACATATGCTTAGATAATTTTCAACATTCACCTTTGCAAAATCTTGTGTTCCAAATTTTGTTTCCTTCCCTTTCCCCTACCCCTCACCTCTAGATGGCAAGTGATCCATATGCAATTCTTCAATGCATATTTCTACAAATATACAGAAGAAAAATCAGATCAAAAAGGAAAAAAAAAATTAGAAAACAAAATGCAAGCAAACAACAATAAAAAAGGTGAAAATATCATGTTGTGATCCATACTCAGTCCCCACAGTCCTCTCTCTGGGTGCAGATGGCTCTCTCTATCACAAGACCACTGGAACTGGCCTCAACCATCTCACTGTTAAAGAGTCATGTCCATGAGAATTGATCATTGTATAATCTTGCTGTTGCTATGTACAGTGTTCTACTGGTTCTACTTGTTTCACTTAGCATCAGTTCATGTATGTGTCTCCAGGCCTTTCTGAAATCATCCTGCTAATTGTTTCTTATAGAACAATAATATTCCATAGCATTCATATACTGTAACTTATTCATCCATTCTCCAACTAATAGGCATACACCTGCTGAATCAAAAGGAATGCACAGTTTGATAGCCCTATGGGAATTATTCCAAATTGTTCTCCAGAATGGCTTGATTAGTTCACAATTCTGCCAAAAATGTATTAATGTCCCAGTTTTCCCACATCCCCTCCAACATATGTCATTATCTTTTCCTGTCCCTCCTGAGAGGTGTGTAGTGGTACCTCAGAGTTGTCTTAATTTGCATTTCTCTGATCAATAATGATTTATTCATTTTATATGAGTAGAAATGATTTTAACTTTCGGGGGCAGGACCAAGTTGTCAAACTTGACATGACTTTCTGCGAACTCCTTTGACATTTTCTCAAACCAACAGAAGGTTAAGCCTCTAAACTGGTTTTGGAGTCAAAGAATTCACAAGTGTTTGGAGTACAACATATTCCCCAGAAGAAGATACTTTGGAAGAACTTCAGAACAGGTGTGTTTCAAATGGGCAAGAAGACAATCTGTCAAGCCCAGACCACAGTACAAGGAGACCAAGGCAAGGAGGTGGGATGGGGAATCAGAGCATTGCAATTTCCATGCACCTGGGAATCTTCTGTGAGCATCTTAGGCTACTTTGCCCTGGTTGCAAGCAGGTGATTTGGCAGATTTGCTACAAAAGGCAAATTGTAAACCACTGAGCTCTAGAAGAACTCCTGATCTAGTCATGATTACCCATCACCAGAAATCAATCAACAGAACTGCCCCAAGGCAAATTAAAGCAGCTGTCATTCCTTTGCATTGAATAGACCTCAAGCTTAAAAAAAAAGGAATAAAAAACCAAAAAGAACTCTCACCATAGACAGCTTTTATGGAGAGAGAGAGAAGAACAGACCTCAAATCCTGAGGTTCCTAAAGGCAAAGCAACTCCAGACGAAGCCCCAAAGGGAGACATGAGCTGGTCCCCATTTCAAAAGGCTTTCTTGCAAGATTGCATATAGAATCTTAACAGAGTTAGAAGAAAGATGAGGAAATGAGATCATAGCAAGAAGGAATGAAAAAGCATATAATGCCCTACAAAAGGGATATCAAAAAGAAACCAATTCACTGAAAAACAAAATTTGTGAAATAGAAAAATAATGTAATGAACAAAAAAAATCCAATTAGCCAATTACAAAAGGATCTAAAAAAGGTAACTGAAGAAAATAATACATTAAACATTAGAATTGAAGAAATGGAAGTGAATGACTCAATAACACTTCAAGAATCCAATAAAAACAAAAAAAAAAAAAGAAAGAAAAAGAAAAAATAGAAGAAAATATGAAATATCTCCTAGGAAAAACAACTGACCTGGAAAATAGATCTAGGAGAGAAAATCTAAGGATTATGGGACTTTCTGAAAGCCATGATGAAAAAAAGAATCTACATTAAACACTTTTTAACTTTAAAGATTAGGTTTTTTTGGAGAAAACAAAACAAAACAAAACAAAACAAAAAACCCAGAAAAAAAAAAACACCAACAAATCCCACAGCCCAAAGGATGGGGATTTTACATCATAAGACATCTCCTAGGTAATAAGTCTACAGATTACAAATCATTTTCATAGAAGATATCTTTGTACAAATTTTACATGTCTTCAGGTGCTGGACGCAAATCAATCCTTGTATCTGGTCTAACAGAGGGAGCAAGAAGGGAAGTGGAGAGAACAGCTTCTTGGATACAACTATTTGGAAGAAGAGTAGAAATGAAGAGGGCAATCCCTACCTTATCAACACCTATGGCAGATGGGCAGTCACTGCCTAAGTCTGGATATGCCTTCTAAATGTCCACTTCCTAGCTAATGGCCAATCCATACCAATTACGCGTACTTAGTAATTTATTCAATTTGTCTACCTTTTATTTCTGTTGGAATCCTTACAAACTGCTAACTAATTAGAGTTGATCTAATCTTACAAGATGTTTTGGGCAGAACCTGAAAACAAGGTACTAAGTAGAACTAATTAATACAAGGCTTGTGTTCACACCTTTACTCATTGGAGTTCAATGAGTTCACATCTCCCTTGAAGCTCTTTGGGCCAGAGAGCACTATGGGAGAAAACCCACAATCCCTCTCTTGAAGGAGCATAAATAGAGCTTCAATGGGCCAGTCAAAGAAGTTCTTCAGAGTGAAGAAGCTACAAGTCGAGATTTCACCGGAATGACATGAAGAGTGGAGCTGGCTGGAGGCTGAAGAAAGCAGAGGCAGAGGCAGAGGCTGAAGGACCAGACCTTTGGATTTGGCGACATTCAGAGAGAGCTCTTGGAACCAAGCAGAGAAATAGGCCTCTAAGCTAACCAGGCTATATTGGAGATAATAAAAGATCTGAACTTTTATCACCTGGCTGCGTTTTGAGAAGAAAAAGCTCACCACATTTTGGCACCCAAACAGGGACCGATTCAGATCCATCTGAACTAGATCACGACATTTTGGCACCCTGAACGTGGGGCTAACAGACCCCCCTCAGTGGATTTGTGGAAAAGCTCCGATCCTGATTCAAGTGGAAAAGCCTCTGATCCTGATCCAGTGGAAAAGACTCTTCAACCCAGAAATTAGCGTGAGTGCAACAAAGAAATTTTGTTAGAAGAGTTAAAGTAGAATTTCATCTAAGATGGGACAGATATTTAGAAAACAGCCTGTTTCTGTTCAAGGAAAATGTTTAGAGAGCATTGTCAAAGTTATGGAAAGCCAAGGTTTAATTATAAGTTTACAGCAAATCACTGAACTTTTACAAACTGTAAAGGACATATGTCCTTGTTTCTCTCTTGATAAGGAATTAGATCTAAATGAATGGAAATTGGTTGGAGAGGATCTTTGTCAATTCTATGATTAAAATGGGCCTAACTCAATAATTAATACATATAATGTAATACAATTGGCTATAAGAAGTTATTTAAGTGATAGAATGATGAAAAGGAAAGTACAGGAGGAAGAAGTGCCAACTTTACTAGGTGAAAAGGAGGGCGAATCAGATGAGAATGGAGTTAATTACAATTCTGAGTATGATACTTCACAGCAGGAGGAATTAGGTGATTCCACATCTCATGACCCTCCCCCCGCAATTAACCCTTCATGGGTGGAACAAGGGGGAGGGAGAGAGACAGAAATAGTCAGCTTCTCCTGTAAAGCAGAATTTGACAAGATTAGAAAAAGCATTAATTAAAGCAAAAAATGAAGGAGAAGATATATCTGATTTTATAAATGCATATCCTGTGATTGAAGAGCTCAACTCCTCAGGTCAAAAAGAGTGAAAATACACTCCTTTTAATTTGGGAAAAATTAAAGATTTGAAAAAGGGTTGCACTCTTTATGGGGCTACATCATCTTATGTGAAGATGTTACTGGATAATTTGTCTTATGAAATCTTAACCCCGAATGACTGGAAATCCATCGCTAAAACATGTCTTGAACCAGGACAAAATTTATTGTGGCTTTCAGAGTTTCATGAATTATGTAGGATTCAAGTCCAACACAATAGGCAAACAGGACAAATCACTTTTGACCAACTAGCTGGTCAAGGTCAGTATGCAGAGAGTTCAGAACAGATTTATTATCCCATAACAGTGTATGAGCAAATTTCTAAGGCTGCAATAAAAGCTTGGAATTCTCTCCCTGGACAGAAAGATGGAAATAATGCTTTCACAAAAATAGAGCAAGGTCCCAATGAACCTTTTGCAGATTTTGTGGGACGTTTACAAACAGCTGTAATAAGAACCATTGGAGATAATGCAGCAACAGAAATAATGACTAGACATTTGGCTAAGGAAAATGCCTATGAGGTTTGCAAAAGAATTATATGGGAGCTAGACAAAGATGCTCCTTTGGAGGAGATCATAAGACGCTGTGCCACAGTGGGCACAAATGCTTATTATACCCAAACTACAATGAATATGGGAAGACAAGGTCCTTCTTGGCAGAGGAATTCTAGAGAAACTCGTCGATGTTTTCAATGTGGAAAAATTGGACATCTAAGAGCCCAATGTCGATACAGAGATACAATGAGAAGACAGGGTGAGAGAAAACCCAAAACCCCATGTCCAAAATGTAACCGAGGCTTTCACTGGGCCTCTAAATGTATATTGACCCAGAGGAAGGAGAGGCAAGGCCCAGCTCCAAAGTATCAATCAAAGGACAGGTGGGGCATGATAGCAGCTGAGGTTACACCCAGAGAGCCTTTAGAAATTCAGAACTCTGATGTCATCAACCAACAGAAAAGCAATCAGGATTACAGTTGGGGAGAATACAGGCCTTTTAAGAGAACAAGACAATATCCAATGCAAACAACTCCAATGTAATTACCAGATGATGAGGAGAAATCCCAAATTTGGTAAATAGAAGGGAATTAGGTTAACTGCTTGGGGAAGAGGATCTGCTTATATTTCCACAGATGGAGAAAGAATCAGATAGCTGACAATGAGACTGTTAAAAGAACTTTTTAAAATCCCAGGAATCAAAAAAAAAAAAAAAATCCCAGGAATCGTTGGATTTCCTAAGACAAGATGAGACTGTTTCAGTTCTTGAAAAACTAGCAAGAATCATTGGATTCCTTAAGATGAAAAATTGTTGATGAGACTTTTTGCAGTACTTCAGAGCTTACAGGAACTATTGGATTCCTGGCACATGAACTAATGGACAATGGATTCCTTATGGACTATTTCTAGGATTTATGGACATGTGTAAATTTTCAGGTTGATTCTTGTTATTTGTTACATTACTACTAGCCTGTGTTATATTGCTATGTGCTTATGTAAATTATGTGTAATGCCTCCCATATTGATGGATTTATGTATACCATGTATATCTGTTACAAAGTTCTGGCCCATGTTGATGGATTTATGTGTACCCCTTCAGAAACCCACTAATCTGATTTGATTTCCTATTTCCTTTGGTGTTTTCATCTCCCTTCCTGAGATGTCAGGAAAGGCGTGATCATCTTTTAGGTGGGGTTCTCACCTCCTTGAGAAATCAGGGAGGTCATGACCACCCTATGTTCTAAAACAAAAGAAAGGGGGAGATGTTGGAATCCTTACTAACTGCTAACTAATTAGAGTTGATCTAATCTTACAAGAAGATGTTTTGGGCAGAACCTGAAAACAAGGTACTAAGTAGAACTAATTAATACAAGGCTTGTGTTCACACCTTTACTCATTAGAGTTCAATGAGTTCACACCTCCCTTGAAGCTCTTTGGGCCAGAGAGCACTATGGGAGAAAACCCACAATCCCTCTCTTGAAGGAGCATAAATAGAGCTTCAATGGGTCAGTCAAAGAAGTTCTTCAGAGTGAAGAAGCTACAAGTCGAGATTTCACCGGAATGGCATGAAGAGTGGAGCTGGCTGGAGGCTGAAGAAAGCAGAGGCAGAGGCAGAGGCTGAAGGACCAGACCTTTGGATTTGGCAACATTCGGAGAGAGCTCTTGGAACCAAGCAGAGAGATAGGCCTCTAAGCTAACCGGGCTATATTGGAGATAATAAAAGATCTGAACTTTTATCACCTGGCTGCGTTTTGAGAAGAAAAAGCTCACCACATTTTGGCGCCCGAACAGGGACCGATTCAGATCCATCTGAACTAGATCACAACATATTTCCACCTTATAAAATGATTCAATATACCCACTGCTGCAGCCGCACAAACACCAGCCTGCCAACTTGGCTGGGCTGGGAACAATCTAAGACTGCCTAGAGAAGAATTGTGCGAGTATTAGAGACTGGGGTGGCATCCTCCTCTCATAGGTGCTAATATTTGGTGAAGGGGAAGAATACAGTATTGGTATGAGGATGTATTCTGATGAAGTGGATATCTTCGACAAAGAAAAGATCTTATTCAGTTCCAATTGATCAATGATGGACAGAATCAGCTACACCCAAAGAAGGAACACTGGGAAATGAGTGTAAACTGTTTTCATTTTTATTTTTCTTCCCAGGTTATTTTTACTTTCTGAAGCCAATTCTTTTTGTGCAACAAGAGAACTGTTTGGTTCTGCACACATATATTGTATCTAGGATATACTATAACATATTTAACATGTATAAGATTGTCTGCCATCTAGAGGAGGGGGTGGAGGAAGGGAAGGGAAAAATCGGAACAGAAGTGAGTGAAAGGAATAATGTAAAAAATTATCCATGCATATGTACTGTCAATAGAAAGTTATAATAATTTTTTTTTTTAAAAAAGGAAAAAAAAGAAAAAGAAAAAATAATCTGGACATTATCTTACAGAAAATCATAAAAGAAAACTGCCCTGATATTTTAGAATCAGAAGGTAAAGTAGCCATCAAAAGAATGCACCAATCACTTTCTGAAAGAGACACCAAAATTAAATCCCCAAGGAATATAGTGGCTAAACTTCAGAACTAACGCACCAAGGAAAAGATATTGCAAACAGCCAGAAAGATATCATTTAAATACCAAGGAGCTACAATTAGAATTACCTAGGACCTAGCAGCTTCCAACTTAAAGGATCAAAGATCCTGAAATCTGATATTCCAAAAGGTAAAGATTACAGCCAAGAATGAGCTATCCAGCTAAAATGAGCATTATCTTTCAGGGAAGAAGATGGGCATTCAATGATATAGGTGAAGTTCACCTATTTCTAGTGAAAAGATCAGAACTGAACCAAAAAATGTGATCTCCAAACACAGAGCTAAAGAGAAACATAAAAAGATAAAAAGAAAAAAACTCTTAAGAACTATATTTCTGTTATGGATATAACTTAAGAGAATGTGGGTATAATTTGATTTTATTATGATAATATAAAAAAGAAACTAGAGATGGAAAGGGGATTATACTGGAAAAGGAGGGAAAATGAGGTAATATAAGGGGAATTGCATCTCACCAAGAGACAAAGAAAACTTATCATAACTGAGAAAAATAAGGAAGAGGATGAACACTGTGTGACTCTTACTCTCATCAGAGTTAGCTCTAAGAGAGAATATCAGACATATTTGGTTTCACAAAGAAACTTGTCTCACCTTATAGGGAAGTGGAAGGGAAAGGGAGAAAAGAAATGGAAATACTAATAAAAGGGAAAACAGAAGTATTAGGGGACAGGTGTAAAAAAGGGGGAGGACTGTTTGATGGAGGTGGTCATCAAAAGCAAAATACTGGAGAGGAGAGAAGAGGGGAAAGGAAAGAGAAAAGCATAAATTTGGGTAAATAAGATGGCAGGAAATACAGAATTAGTTATTTTAACTGTCCCATAAAATAGGGGATGGACTGTCCCATAAAATAGAAGCAAACCGCTGATGGGATTAAAAGCCAGAATCCTACAATACGTTGTTTACAAGAAACACATTTAAAGCATAGTGATATATACAAAGAGAATATAAAGGGCTGGAGCAGAATTTATTATGCTTCAGGTGAAGTGAAAAAAGCAGGAGTAGCCATCCTGATTGCAGACTGAGTAAAAGCAAAGATAGATCTAATTAAAAGAGATAGGGAAGGAAACTATATTTTACTAAAGGGTCCCATAGATAATGAAGCAATATTAATACTAAACATATTCAACAAGTGGTATAATATCCAGATTTCTAGAAAAGAAGTTAAGAGAGCCACAAGAAGAAATAAACAACAAAACTAACCTAGTAAGTGATCTCAACCTTGCTCTCTCAGAACTAGATAAATCAAATCACAAAATAAATAAGAAAGAAGTTAAGGAGGTAAACAAAATGTTAAAAAAAAAAAGTTAGGTATGATAGATCTTTGAAGAAAATTGAATGGAGACAGAAAAGAGTTTACTTTTTTCTCAGCAGTTCATGGGACTTATACAAAAACTGATCATGTGTTAGGGCATAAAAACTTCAAAATCAAATGCAGAAAGGCAGAAATAGTAAATGCATTTTTTTTCAGATCATGATGCAATAAAAACCACATGCAATATAAAGCCAGGAGAAAACAGATCAAAAGTTAATTGGAAATCAAATAATTTAATCCTAAAGAATGAATGGATGAAACAGCAAATCATAGACACAATCAATAATTCCATCCAAGAGAATGACAATAATGAGACAACATACTAAAATTTTGGTCCGTCCAAAGTGGTAATAAGAGGAAATTTTATATCTCTAGATATTTATTTACATAAAACAGAGAAAGAGATCAATAAATTAGGCTTACAACTAAAAAAGCTAGAAAAAAAAAAGAAATTAAAAACCCTCAATTAAATACCAAATTTGAAATTCTGAAAATAAAAGGGGAAATTAATAAAACTGAAAATAAGAAAACCATTGAATTAATAAATAAAACTAAGTTGGTTTTATGAAAAAAACAACAAAATAGATAAACCTGTAGTTAATTTGATTAGAAAAAGGAAAGAAGAAAATCAAATTGTTAGTCTCAAAAATAAAAAGAGAGAACTTTCCACCAATGAAGAGGAAATTAAAACAATAATTAGGAGTTATTTTCCCCAAGTATATGCCAATAAATTTGCTAATGTCAATGAAATAAAAATATAGATTACCCAGGTCAGCAGAATAGGAAATAAATTATTTAAATAGTCCCATTTTAGAAAAAGAATTAGAAATTATCCTGGCATGGGTTCTGTCAATAAAGTTATTTTTAAAAAAAAGGAAGTAACTTTGCAAACCCAACTTCTTGATTAATTTGCATCATTAAAAAGCAACTCTAACTTGAAAAAAAAAAGAATTAGTACAAGTTATTAATCAACTCTCTAAGAAAAAATCTCCAGGGCCAGATGGATTTACATGTGACTTCTACCAAACATTCAAAGAACAATTAATTTCAATACTATATAAACTATTTGAAAAAAAATAGGGAAAGAAGGAATTCTACGAAATTCCTTTTATGACACAGATATGGTGCTGATAGCTAAACCAGGTAGGGTGAAAACAGAGAAAGAAAATTATAGACCAATTTTCCTAATGAATATTGATGCAAAAATCTTAAATAAAATATTAGCAATGAGATTACAGAAAGTTATCCCCAGAATAATATACTATGACCAAGTAGGATTTAAAACATGAATGCAGGGCTGGTTCAATATAAGGAAAACTATCAGTATAATCAACTATATCAATAACAAAACTTAACAAAAATCATATGACTATCTCATTAGATGCAGAAAAAGCATTTGATAAAATCCAACATCCATTCCTGTTAAAAACACTAGAGAGTATAGGAATAAATGGACTTTTCCTTTAAATGATCAGTAGCATCTATTTAAAATCACCAGTAAACATCATATGTGATGGGGACAAACTAGAACCATTCCCAATAAGATCAGGCATGAAACAAGGCTGCCTAGTATCACCATTATTATTCAATATTGTATTAGAAATGCTAGCTTTGGCATAAGAGAAGAAAAAGAGATTAAAGGAATTAGAATAGATCATGAGGAAACCAAATTACCATTCTTTGCAGATTATAGGATGGTATACTTAGAGAACCCTAGAGAATCAACTAAAAAGCTACTTAAAAACAATTCACAATTTAAGCAAAGTTGCAGGATACAAAATAAATCCATATAAATCATCAGCATTTTTTATATATTACCAACAAAGTCCAGCAGCAAGAGATAGAAAAAGAGGGGCAGCTAGATGGTGCAGTGGATAGAGTACAATCCCTGAAGTCAGGAGGACCTGAGGTCAAATCTGGCTTCAGATACTTAACATTTCCTAGCTATGTAACCCTAGGCAGTCACTTAATCCCAATTGTCTCAGGAAAAAGAGAGAGAGAGAGAGAGAAAAGAGAAGAGAAGAGAAGAGAAGAGAAGAGAAGAGAAGAGAAGAGAAGAGAAGAGAAGAGAAGAGAAGAGAAGAGAGAAGAGAAGAGAGAGAGAGAGAAAAGAGAAGAGAAGAGAAGAGAAGAGAAGAGAAGAGAAGAGAAGAGAAGAGAAGAGAAGAGAGAAGAGAAGAGAAGAGGAGAAGAAAAAAGAGAGAAGAGAGAGAGAGAGACAAAAAGAAATTCCATTTAAAATAACTGTCAGTAGGATAAAATATTTGGGAATCTATCTGCAAAGGGAAAGTCAGGAATTATACAAACACAATTACAAAATACTTTCCACATAAAGTCAGACCTGATCAGTTGGAAAAATATCAAGTGCTCATGGGTAGGCTGAGCAAATATAACAAAAATGACAATAATACCTAAATTAATCTACTTATTTAGTGCCATTCCAATCAAACTTCCAAGAAATTATTTTACAGATCTAAAAAAAAAAAAAAATAGTAAGAAAGTTCATCTAGAGAACAAAGGGTCAAGAATTTCAAGAGAATTAATTTTAAAAAATGCTAATGAAGATGGCCTAGCTGTGCCAGACCTAAAATTATATTGTAAAATATTATAAAAACTATATTATATAAAGCAGTGGTCATCAAAACTATTTGGTATTGGCTAAGAAATTGAGTAGTTGATTAGTGGAATAGGTTGAGATCACAAGTCAAAACAGGTAATAACTAGAATCTAGTGTTTGACAATCCCAAAGATTCCAGTTTTTGGAATAAGAACTCACTGATAAAAAACTGCTGGAAAAATTGGAAACTAATATGGAAAAAATTAGGGCTTGACCCACACCTAACACTACACGTCAAGATAAGATCTAAATGGGTTCATGATTTAGACATAAAGAGTGATATAATTAAATTAGAGGAACATAGGATAGTATCTCTCAGATCTATGGAGAAGGAAGAAATTTGTGTCCAAAGAAGAATTGGAATTCATAATTGAACACCAGATAGATAATTTTGATTATATTAATTTAAAAAGTTTTTTTTTAATTAAAGCTTTTAATTTACAAAGCATGGATGGGTAATTTTTCCAACATTGACCCTTGCATAATCTTTTGTTGCAAATTTTCCCTTCCTTCCTCCCACTCCCTCCCCTAGCTGTCATGTAGTCCAATACATGTAAATATTTTGAAATGCATGTTAGATCTAATATATGTATGCATATATATACAATTATCTTGTTGTGCAAGAAAAATCAGATCAAGAAGGAAGAAAAAGAAAAACTGAGAAAGAAAACACAATGCAAGCAAATAGCAATAGATAGAATAAGAATGCTACGTTGTGTTCCAAACTCTGTTCCCACGGTTCTCTTTCTGAGTGTAGATGGCTCTCTTCGTCATTGCACAAGTGGAACTGTTTTGAATCATCTCAATATTGAAGATAGCCACTTCCATCAGAATTGATCATTGTATAAGTCCTGTAGTTGCCATGTATAATGATATCCTAGTTCTGTTCATTTCACTTAGCATTAGTTCATGTAGGTCTCTCCAAGCCTTTCTAAAAACATCGTGCTGGTTGTTTCTTACAGAATAGTATTCCATAGCATTCATTTTTATTTTTATCTGTTTCTTTTATAACATAACTAAAATGAGAGTGTTTCACATGATTGCACGTGTATGATTTGTATCAATTTGTTTCCTTCTTAATTAGGGTGAAAAGGAAAGGAAAGAAGGAAGGGAAAAAAATTTGGAACTCAAAAAAATTTTTAATGAAAATTATGTAATTGGGGGAATAAGATATTAAATTAAAAATAGGGGTTTTTATTTTTCAGTAAGTTTTTTATTAATGTCTTCTGTTTCTCTTTCGCTATCATCAGTTATCTCCATTAACTTCTCCTAACATATCCCAGAGAGCCATTCCATATAACAATATATATATATTTTTTCCTTTTTAGGATGGCACAGTGAATAGAATGCCAGGTCTGGAGTCAGGAAAGCTCACATTTTTGAGTTTATATGTGGCCCCCACACACTTACAAGCTGTGTTACCCTGGACAACTTATTTAATCCTGTTTTCCTCAGTTTCTTTAAATATAAAAAATGGCAAACTACTCCAGTTATCTGCCAAGAAAACACTAAATAGGGAGATGAAGAGTCAGACATAACTGAAATGACTAAATAACATTTTTTTAGAAGTGGGAAAAAAATCAGTGCAACTAGTAGATATATTGAAAAAGTCTAAAAAATGTGCAGTTTATAATATATCCTGTGGACTTCCCACCTGCACAAAGGGGGTGGGTTTGGGTTGTCTTCTCATATCAACTCATTCAAGTCCTACTGATTTTTATAATTTTGTAATATAAACTTGATTTAGGGGCAGCTAGATGGCAAAGGAGATAGAGCACCAGCCCTGAAGTTAGGAGGACCTGAGTTCAAATCTTATCTCAGACACCTAACAGTTCCTAACGGTGTGATCCTGGGCAAGTCACTTAACCCCAATTCCCTCAGCAAAATTTATATAAACACACACACACACACACACACACACACACACACACACACACACATATATACACACACTTGATCTTTTGGTATGTGCTTTCTCTTTCCACTTGCATTGTAGCTACTATGCATATTGTTTTCTTGGCTCTGTTCACCTCAATCTGCATCAGTTTATAGAGATACTTCTGTGCTTCTTTGCATTGATCACACACATTACATTTTATAGTACAGCATTATACAGTTACATTCATATACCAGAATTTGTTTAACCAATGATCTTATCTGCTTCTAAAGAAAAAACTTAGGAGAATTCCTGACCAAATGAGGGATAGAATCATAAAAGATAAAATGGACAATGTTGATTACATAAAATTAAAATGTTTTTGTACAAACATATCCAAATGTACCTAAATTAGAAGAGATATAATTAGAGTTAAACCCTAATAGCAAATTTCTCTGATATTTCTCATCTCCATGCATATGATTTCCAAATTTCTCTATCTGATCTAACCTCTCCTCTCAACAACTAGTTGCTATACTCTTTTTTCTTCACCCTTAAGAATTATTTTACTTCCTCAATACTTTGTTCTAGAGAATTCATGAGCAAACAAGAAATCGAGAGATTCACACAAGATAAAATAAAATGGACAATGTTGATTACATAAAATTTAAATGTTTTTGAACAAAATCAAATACTGATAAAATTAGAAGAGAAATTATTGGAATTAAATCTTTGGGATAAATTTCTCTGATAAATATCTCATTTTCAAAACATACAGGCAAGTAATTTAAATTTATAAGAACAAAAGCCTTTTACCAAATGTTAAATCGCCAAAAGGTATGGTCATAAAGTTTTCAAAAACCATATAATAAATGCTTCAAAATGTTAATAATTTGAGAACAGTAAATAAAGACAATTCTGAAGTTCCAATTCATCAGATTTATAGTTAAACTATGAAAAATGATAAATGCCAAAGAACCTACAGGAAAACAGGCACATACATGTGTTGTTCAAGCTATGAAATGGACCAGACTTTCTGGAAAACAATTCAAAATACTCAGAAAATTAGTAAACCGTGCATATCCCTTGACCTAGCACTAGTCCTATACTACAAAGAGATCAAAGAGGGAAAGAAGAATTATGAACAAAAATGTTTATACTAGCTCTTTTTGTAGTAGCAAAGAGATAACAACAACAAAAAAAGACCCACAACACAAAGCATATACAAGAAAAACATGAATAAAAGAGGGAAATGACATATGCACAGAAATGTTTATTATTATAGTAGCAAAAAACAGGAAACCAGGAAGTGTCTGTAAACTAGGGAATGGATAAACAAATAATAAAAAATAAATGAATTGAAATACTACTTTGTCACAATACATTATAAAAGGGATGGCTTCAATAAAACGTGAAAAGATTTGTATGAACTGATGCCAAATGACATGAGTAGAACAAGAAGAATAATTCATACAATAATAACCACATTGCAGAAATATAACTTCGAAAAATTCAAGAAATCTAGTCAATGAAATGACCAAGCATAGTTGAAGAGGACAAATCTCTTCACAGAGATGTTATCAACTCAGATGCAAGATACATAAATTTTTGAACATGTTTAATGTGAGAATTTATCTTGCATTAACTATGCATAGTTGTTACAAGGAAATGACCCACTCTGTCTTCTCATCTTTTCCTTTTTCTAAAAATAATCAAAGCCATTCATAAATCTTCACTAAGTGCTAAGGAAAAGGTAGCCCTTGTCCTTCCTCATCCCCAATTCAGTCCTGGAAGCATGGCAACTCTTCCCACGTGGAAACAAGAGTAGATGCTTGATCAGACAAGTTGAGCCAGGGCCTTGACACTTTTGACTGTCTTTTCTCCTTTTCATTTCCATCCTTGAACATAGGTAAATGAGCTGGGGATGGATGGATATATCCTACCACCTTGTGACTTTGAAAGGTCTCGAGATATTAATTTGATTGGAGCTAACTAGTGCCAGATATAGTTTATGTTTCAAAAAAATTGACCACCTTAGGGGGAAAAAGCTTGATCACTGGCCAGAGTTAATAGAACACATGAAGTTAAGGGAAATTTCCCAGATAATTCAGAGCCAATGTGAAATGTGAAATGCTTATTCAGCAGTCTCATAAGCTGATCTTGTTGTTTTAATTATCAACCTACTCTGAAAATATAACAATAATTATGTTAGTCTATTGGATTTTAAGTATTTTGTCAATTCTTGCTTATGGGTCTTTTGTTAAGGTTTGCTTGTGAGTTTTAATGTTAAATACATTAAGCACTTCTTTTGTGAAAAGGAAATAAACTGTCCTATACATGATCTACACTGTATAATGAGCAACTGTCTACTCCTATTGGGGAAATTCTAGAAATGAACCAACACCTAAGCTTTAAGTAATTTTTCTAAGATTGGGGGAGCAGAAATGAAAGAGGAGAACATGACCTTTTTAAAAATGTATTATGTTTTCTATTTCTGACTGCGAGCTGTGCCTGCTTGGTCCAGAATAGAAAGGCCTCTTAATGGATAGAGAGGAAGAGTCCTGTGCCTCAGTAGCCCTAGAGATCTGATAGCAATTATGGTTGTTAAATATTCATTATTTCATTTGATCTTCCAAACAATTCTGTGAGATGGGTACTATAGATATTATTTTCCCCATTAAGGAATCTGGACTTTAACAAATTAAAGTGACCTGCCCAAGATCACACTGATAGTAAATATAAATGGGATTTAAACAGTTTTACATTATGCACTGTCAATCACTTCAATTATATCATGCTGTAATATGAGAGAAACTTGAAAAGTAAATTACATAAGCATGATTATTAACCTCTAAAACTTTTCTATTGATACAATATTCAATACAGAAATAGCATGATAAAACAATGAGTACTTGAGTGAGAGATAGTTTGGCACAATGCATAGAAGCTTGCCTCTGGAATCAGGTAGGCCTGCCTCTGACCTCCATTGACAGCATGACCCTAAGCAAGGCACTGAACCAACTTCACAATGTCCCTGAAAACTTTCAATATTTAAGCTGCAGAGAAGTTGCTGATCTGAATGGAAAAGGAAGTCCGTCCATCATTGGAACGCAGATCAGTGAACACAGGTCTGGGAGAAAAAATGAATGCATAATTATTTGCTTGACCTTGGGTTTCAAATGCTTCTTTTAGGTTATATCCCACAATCAAAATGTTTTAAAATTTATTTTAAGGGCCAAGATAAATATAAATGACTATTTAATATGGGACCAAGTCTATAATTTCATCCAGGTAAGGAAATCTGAGTATAGAAAATCCTATCTCTGATACAGATAAGAAACATGTCAGTAGCCTGGACACTCAGACAAGAATTAGGGGGGACACTGAGATTTTAGGATTTACTCAAGGTCACCTAGACATATCTGTAATGTTCTTGTTTGGTTTTCCTGAGTCAACCTTCTTTTCAATAGAATAATCTCCACGGGAATTGCCAGGTGTTAAAGTCTAAATCCTTTATTGTCTCCTTCAAAGTCTTTTCTCCTTGCCTGGGACTTCAGCTAGCTTTCTTAGAGGCCTTGCAAAGTCTTGGTTTCAGTGGAGAAGTGCAGGAGCCAGGCCAGTCACCACAAGGCTGATGAAGATGGATATGAATCTTTCTCTCTTTGGCTCAAGCTCCCCCTTCTAGTCCTTTGTCTTCTCAACCCTCTCCAATCTGGCTGAGGCTCCCAGCTTATGTGCTCTATACTGAGTATAAACCAGTCATTATATCACCAGGAAACCATTATTTGTTGTTAGATTAAACCAATCATACTGAATTTAGAGAACTATTAAGAACCATGCTAAACTAGATAACAATTGTCTCATCAGTTCCACGGATTTAACATCTTGTAAGAATCCTTGTTTCAGAGTTCTGGCCCATAACACATCAAAGACAATATTTAAATCAAGGTCTCCATAAACTCAAGGACAGTCTTCTATATACTGGAAAATGTTACCTATCGTTCATGATTTTATGCTACTCAATGCAAATTCAAGAAAATGTTTTAAAAATTCTCTTCTCTGGAGATAGAACATCTACTTTTTAAATAAAAAGTAATAATAATAATAATAATAAAAAAAATGTATTTTCACATTTTAAATTTCATAAATGTGTGCATCTTTGAAAACAAGGTATATATTCTTTTAATACACATTCACATGAAGCAGGCCACTACCCTGCTTCACAAACCCTAGGTTTGGTCATAGATCATTGGTACTGGAAAAATCATGGAACTGGGGATTGAAAAGTCCTGAGAAATTGTAGGTTAAACTTTGGTTAATTCCCCAATTTTTAGGTGAAAAACTGAGCCCCAGAGATATTAAATGACTTGCATATGGTCACACCAGTAAAATTAGAAGTAGTATTAGTATCTGACCCCAGTTCCTCTTATTTCAGAACTATTGCTCTTCCCAATGTATCATGAAGAAAGTTTTTGTAACATTTGAACTCATAAACACAGATTATTATTAGTATATTATAATTGTTCTCAAGTCTTCTCAAAGCTGTACATTCTATTTTGAAAATAGGAGCCATTCTAAGATAGAAAAAGACAATGATAAATGGTGTAGATGTGGGAAAACTGGAACACTAATGCATTGTTGGTGGAGCTGTAAACTGATTCAGTCATTCCAGAGAGTAATTTAGACCTTTGCCCAAAGGGCTCTAAAACTGTGCATACCTTTTGATCCAGCAGTGGCATTACTATTTCTGTATCCCAAAAAGATCCTAAAAGATGAGAAAGGATCCACATGTGCAAAAATTGTTTCTAGCAGCTCTTTTGGTGATGGCAAAGAACTGGGAATTGAATGAATGCCCATCAATTAGAGAATGACTGAATGAGTTATGGTATATGAATGTAATGGAATACTACTATTTGATAAGAAATGATCAACAGGCTGATTTCAGAAAGCCTGGAAAGACTTATATAAACTGATCCTGAGTGCAGTGAACAAAATCAGGAGAACATTGTACACTGGAACAGCAAGATTGTGTGATGATCAACTATGAAAGATTGTTCTCAAAAATAAAATGGATAGTTTGATTTTTCTTTCCCAATATAATTCCCATGGAAATATGTTAAAAATGGTTTTACATGTATAATCTATGTCAGATTGCTTACTTTCTTGGAAAAGAGAGAGGTAAAGGAGGGAGGGAGGGAAAAAAAAAAAGGAATTCAAAGTCTTACAAAAATGAACATTGAAAAGCATCTTTACATGTGATTAGAAAAATAACATGCTATTAAATTTTTAAAAAACATAAGATTTTATTACAGAAGAAATTATCTTTGACATAATAGAAAAATGAAAATAGATAAAGAAAATAAAGAAACATAGCAATACAAATATAAAGTATAATATTCAATCACTCATTTCAAGTTTCTGAGGTTTATTTTGTCTGGAAATGAATTTTTCTTTCACATATAAACTCTAAAGAATTGATTCCTTTTTCCCCTTTCATTTTTAATTCATCTACTTTTCTCTTTTAAACGTTTTTAAAATTTTAATTAAAAAAAAACAGAATAGAAAAAAGAAAAGACAGAAAAGAAAAATACAACAAAACAGAACATTGTCATGTGTCCAACAGAACATCAGGAAGGATTCAAAATATATAACAATAAATTTCCAGTACAAGAAAGGATATATCATAGAAGAAAATTATATTCATGAACATACATCTTTGCTTCCATGTAAGTTGTTCTTTTGTTCTCTGCTGCATACTTTTCTTAATTTTATTCTTTTTTTCCCCTTTCATCCTCTCCACAACTCCCAAGCAGGCTGCAGTTAAGCATATATGTTTTCATACATACATATATAGATATATAGATACACACACGTACACATATACACACACATATATACATATACATTCACAGCCATCTACAAATCCACACATTCTATACATATGTATACATATCTATATGACACATATTTACAGACACATACCTTTAATCACATGTAAACATGCATTTAAAGCAATATTATTATGGCTGACATATAACATAGATTTCTCTTGATTAAATCTTTAAGTTTAACTTTGAGATCAATGATTACTAGCCATATGGTTTTTTTCTAATTCTATTCTTAATCCTTGTAGTAATGTTTGTTTTTATCCCTTTTTTTCCTGTCCCTATTAACGCTTCTACTTTTAATTCTGCTCTGAAACTCTTAAAAGGTATGCTTGAATCAGACAACTGAGCACTTAAGGCTAATTACCTATTTAACAATGATTCTATTAGCATATGTTTGAAAAAATGGCCCTTCTCACTGTTTGGTGCTGGCTCAATGTTTGATATATATAGATAATCATAGGCAAGGATTAGAGGGTGCGATGAGACAAGCAAGACTCACTTTGCAGCACAACAAGGAGAGAAGTTAGTGGCAAGCCTGGCACTTTTTCTGTTGTCCGACTCCTTCACTTCTCCTGACTCTGGCTGATCCTGAGGCCTCCAGAGAGGTAGCTTGGACTTTACACTCCTTAACTTATCTTGCTATTACTTAACTTTATTCCATCCATGGATCCCTACCTTGTTTTCTTCCCCCACCCTTTGCCAATTCTTCCATTATTTCTTTACAAATTTTGGAGGGAGCTATATCCTCCAAAGTATATATGTACTTTTGTCTATTTATCCCATTTCCAATGTAAATAGATTTTGAGCCTTCCTCTCCTCTCTTTGTCTATTTTTCCTCTGTACCTCATTTGTATAATATACTTACTTTTTTAAGAGTCAGCTCATACTCAACTCTGTCCCAACCTTTCTTTTGAGATATCCAATTGCTGATGTCAATCTTAAACATATGGTATACATTTCCATGTAAAAAATATAAACATTTTGTCCATGTTAAGTTTGTTGCAATTAGATTTTTGATATTAGCTCTTATATGTTTTCTATCGAGTTTGGCTTTGGTTGATTAGAAAGTTCTGAAAGTCTGCAAATTTGTTGAATTTCTTTTTTTTTTTCATTCAATATTATGAATAATTTTACTGGATATGATACTTTTGGCCAATAGTCTTCCAAAGCCTATGCGTGAACAATCCATGATAGTAAGAAGGTAGCTATTGTCTATTTATACAATATGTACTTTTACAAAAAGTTTTACTCTATGTCCTTAACTCTATCTAAATAATTGCTCTGCAAAGTGCTACTAATGACAGAAAGAAGTATGCTACATTGAAAACAGAGGTGTGTGGAGAGCCTCAAGACCTTGATTGGAATCCTGGCTTCTATGAACAGGAGCCTTCCTTCACCTCTAGGAGCCCTAATTTACTTTTGTATAAAACAGCTAGAATTAGGCTTCCATTACCTGCCTCACAGTATTACTAGAGAGAAAGTTCTTTATGATTTCTGGCATAAATAGGAATTATTACACATCACATAGGTATATGAATAAAGCATTTTTATAAACTTAAAAAAAAAAAACAGAGCCATATCTGTAATATTCTCTTCTCTAAATTATAATGCTCTCTGGGAGCAGGTGTTGATCTTCTTATGGTGTCATAAGGCATAATTCCCAGCCTCCATTCTTTTCTTGATTATGTATCCTTTGTCTCTGCCCAAGCTCATACAATGAAATTTCCATGGCAATCTGAGTTTATTTTTCTTTGTAAATATATATAAATTTTATTTTACTCTTTTGTGTATCTAAAGGATATATTAGTTAGTGTCTCCATGCAGATTTGCCCATTGGGTCCAAACAAGAAAAGTGAAGGGAGAAATAAAGGAGAGACTTCATGTTTGTTTTGGTTCTTCATTTCTCACTATATATAGCAGTAAAAATTATTAGAAAATCTGAGAAGATAATGTTCTTGCCTCAGAGATAAGTAAAAGAGGAATGATGAGACTGCAATACAAAATGGAACAAAGAAACCCTAGACTGAAGTAACAAGTGTTGGCAGTAGAATAATTGGCAACTAGGCCAATATCTGAAGCATGCAGAACAAAAGAAAGGAGATGACTGGGGATCCAGCCCAAGACTAAAAAAGGTCATCAAATGTTTACAAAACAAAAAAGGTATTTTCTTTAAAATTCTTTACCCCATCTCCATATATTGAATCCTCCCCTTTCTCCCACTCCTCTCCTCTGGAGCTCTGAGTCCCTGGCCCAGGCTATTAAAACTGCCATCTAAATCTTAGAGTTGAGTTGCTACTCCCACTTTCTGGAATAGAGAAAGGTTTAGGATTAGAGATGGAAGTGGAGATGGAAAAGAGAAATCATGCTTTGTTTCAAGAGTTAGAACTCTAAAGATACTTTCCTATAGTAACTCTTTTACATAATTGAGTCATGTTCTATAATAATACTATCTTATGTTTCAGATAATCAAATATGCCAATGGATTTGTGATCTACCTGATGTAATTACTTAGAAAGATGAAGAAAGTAATCCATGCATTACTACCCATCCTGTGCAACTAAGTTTTAATGAGCTGGCCTAGGAAGCTAATTAACTTTCTCAACAAATGAAAAAACTGACAGACTATCAAGTCACCTAATTTGTACTATACTCCTAGTCTCTAAGGTTTCAAATCAATAACTAATCCTGCATTCTTTACCATCTCTCACCCCATATTGAATCTATAGCCAAGATCTGTCAATTGTACTGTGCAACATTTCCCAAATATGTACCCTTCTCTCCTCTGACAGTGACACAACTATAATGCAGGCCCCTACCACCTCATGTTCAGATTACTGCAAGAGCTCACTGGTGAGTCCATCTGCCTCAACTCTCTTACAACTTTAATCTACCTTTCCTTCAGCCACTAAAATAATTTCCTGAAATTCACTTCCTAAAATAATCATGTAACCATCATCATCATTAGACTTAAACTCCAAGGACTTCCTATTGCCTCCAAGAGCATATACAAAATGATTTTTGGCATTTAAAACACTTCATAATCTAGTCCCTTCTAACTTTTCTGAAGGTTTTTCACATACTTTACTCCCTTCCTTACACTTTACTAGGTGGGGTTGGCAGGGAGAGCTTAACGTACTAATAAAATTACTCCTTGAGGCAAATAAGGGAGGGCACTTGTAGAAATAAGTTTAATTTTAGTTATTCTTTGTGGAAATTGTGGGCAGCCCCACCTTGCTGGATCCAGCCAGAAATCCCATTCATGTCAAACTTCTGAGGTTAAATTTCCTCTATAAATCTGTTGATAGCTCATGCCATCTGTGCCAAATCCCTCTTGGGTCAGTCTACTATGATGGTATTCTTTTTCCTCACCCCTTTCCCCATATCCTCTCATTCCCCCACCATGCCTCATGGTATCTAAACATTTTATATTTACCATTCCTAGTATCTATGGTAATTCTTAATTTTGTTTGTAACCTCTTCTCCTAAGTAAACCTACCTTTTTGCCAAAGAGAATAGCCACTGTGAATTCTTCATATGACAAAACCCCAGAATTTGGTCCTGAATCCCAATACATCATTTGGAACTAGGAATTGCTATCCAGGCATTTTCTCTCTATTCATACCACAATTACCTAAGTAAAGATCCAAATTAACTCTAAATTGGACAATTGCAATAGCATCCTAATTGATCTCCCTATACCCTGTTTCTCCCTTTTCTTCAAAATTGACATCATAAGAGCACAAGCTTGGACATCTCACTTCCTTGTTCCAAAAGCTTCAGTGGTCCCCAGTTGCTTTTTAGATAAAATGTACATGCACCTGTTTGATATTTAAAGATCTGAACAATATATTGTCAGATAATCTTTCCAGACTCATTATAAATTCCTTATCATCATAGATTCTATACCCTATCCAAACTGGCACATTTGCCTTTTCTTATACGTAACATTCCATATCTTATTTCTGTGCCTTTACAGAGCTTATGTTTTAATGTTTTAAATGGTTTAACATCTCATCTTTGCACTTGCAATCCATAACTCTCTCAAGGACTGAATTCATCTTTCATCTTCCCCTGCTTTTTGTGCTATCTCCTCTATCTCTGCATGTTTATTTTGTAATTATTCTGCATTTACTTATCGATGAATATTTATTCCATCTTCACAATATAACTCTTTAAATGGACCGTTTCATTTTCTGTACCTATATCCCTAGAATCATGCTTAGCACACAATAGGTATTTAACAAATGCATGTTTATTAATTGAGAAGCCATCAAAAAGGTATTCCTATCTAACCATTTCAATTTCCAATCCATCTTTTATGCTCTTTCAATTCAATAAATTCAATGAACATTACTGAATGCCTGATATGGTATTTATCACTCTGTGATGAGTATTATATATTTCTAATGAAAACATACTATTATGTACAAAATAAAAACGAGAATAAATGTACTATTTTCAAATCATTCAATTAGATTATAAAATATAGACAAGAAATTCATTGACAATATAACATTCAACATTCTGAATTGTTCAAGAAACTATACAAAAATGTTCTACCTTAAAAGTAGAATTTTATGTAAGAAAATCTACTCTGTCAAACTGAAATTACCGCTATCAAACAATCCATTTTAGACATCATTAGATATCAGGAGCCTCTCCAGTACCTCCCTCCATTATGCCTGCCTCCATTATGTCATCCTCATCCTAGGTTCCTCCCCCATTAGGTCATCCGAATCCAGGTACCTCCCCCATTATGTCATTGTTCTTCTTATCCTGTAAAAGAATGTTGTATCTGACATTCACTGCTGGATTTTTTGAGATGATAGTCTCATTCAGCCCTGGAACCAAACCATGGATCCACTTGGTCCCAGTAAATCTCTCCTATTTAATAAATTATTAAATTGTTCTCTAATCGCTATCCTGCTCAGTTTCTCTGGCATTACAATAGTACTTCTGAATGAATCACAATTTAAGACTAAAAAAAGGGAAGAGTTATTCTTAAATTTGTATTTTTTTAGTATATTTCAAGTGATTAAAAAATTCAAGAAGAATAAAGAAATTAAGGTAAAGCTTCCAGACTAAGATGACACTAAAGAAAATAATTAGCACCTTCATAAAACTTTCTTTTAGTCAAGGTAGCTGATATAATGCCTTTTCCCCCTAAATTTCCAAGAAACATGTAAAATATATTGAATAAAAGAGATGCAAGGAAATTAGAAATTTTGTTATTTATACTAAGAAGAACCAGAGAGGAAAAGGAATCAATGTAAAGATATACAATATGAAAAATTGTATAATAAATTTCATGGGGACAACTGTAATACTTTCATTGATGAAAATATTATTACATTAGATATTATTTAAAGAAAATAGGACAGCATGGAAGTATTTTGATTTTTTCTAATATAACACAATATCACTAAAAATAAAATAATATTACTAAAATAAAAGACCAACCTGCTGTTCATATCTTTTCTTGATATCTTCTAACTGCCATAAAAACTCTTTAGCTTGTTTCTCACGAAGAGATTTGGATCTAGTTAAATCTGTCTCCACTTTTTCCATCTAGAAGTTAAAAAGAAAATTTTATATTTAAAAAACCAAAACATTTACCAATGTAACAAAATTTAATCTTATTTGAAAATGAAGTACCTATTATTAAAGACATGTAAAAGAAGATAACTATTAATTTGCTTATTCTTATAGCACAGTTATATATTTTACAATTTCTATGTACAATAAAAAAAAGAAACAAAAGGAAAAAATCACATACCTATCATCCTTGTCCCTCCTCCACCCCGATTTCCATATCCTTCTGATTTTCAAATATCCCCATTGCCAACCATTAGCATTAATGACCTGTCTTTATCTCCTAAGAATGAAATAACTGAAATCTTTTGTCAGAGCATGGGAATAAAGCAAATCAACAGTGTTTCTGGATCTTTTACAACTTTAAGGGTATTCTATATACTAAAGTTTATGAGGCCTTTATAACTATCAAAAGCACTACAAATCTTCAATATCTACAAATTTCATCTAGCCATTATTGCAGAATTTAAAAAGAAAAAAGAAACAATAAGCTCAATGTGGTGAATTCTCAAGTAATTATTATTAAAATATTAAAATGTAAATATTTGTTCTATGCTACATCTGGCCTCATTAATTATGTACTACAAAATAATTCCTTACCAAAAAAATTTAAGGAGGATAGTGTGACCTATCTTTATGTCCCATTTAATATGAATTCAATACATCAAGTCATTTTTACAACCTAATTTTGGCTGGAAGTATTGATTCTAAGACTTAAGATGTTTAACTATTACTGAATTTACCTTATATACTAGGAATAGTGAATCACCAAAGTTCACAAATTTCATTGACATCAGCAACAGAAATAAACAATAGAATAAGCTGAGGAATTTCTAGAAGAAATACTATTTAATCTATTTGAGATTTTAAATTGAGGCACAGGCCTGAAATGAAAACCAATAGATAGTAGAATATTGATTTTTTTTAAACACAAATACATTTCTAATATTATTGATTTGATTGCTTTTTGACAAAAATGCAGATTTGTAACTTTTATCCATAAGTTTACCACAAGAGGTGGTAAGTTTGCCATAGGAGAACCCATTGTAGGAGGAGAGGAGAATCTAATGTCACTATTAAACTATAAAAATAGCTCAGTAGAAAATTTAGATAGTTCAAATAAGGTTTTTTTTTTACCTGAAATCTGTAAAATTACTGCTTTTTAAAAATATTTTGAAGACTATATTTTAATAAAATTGGTTTCTTTTGAAATACTAAGCATTTATTGTGCATTAATAAATATTATTCTGAGACAATGTACATAGGTTTTATAACGATGTCAAAAGTGTCCAAGATACAAAAAAAGTTTAAAAATACTGGTGTAAATACTACTGAAAAAATTAATTGTTTGAACACTTACACAATGTATATTGATTATAAATGCAATGAAATTCTATTAATACACCTGACAACTTATTAAATTTTTAAAAATTCATAGTTTTGTCAAGTTATTTGTATTTGCAAATATATTACATAAATGAAACTTATTCACTTATTATATAGTGATGCTTAACAAATATTTGTTTATAAAACTAAATCACCTTTCGTTGTACTCAAGCATATTGAGCAGAAATACACTGTGTACTTATCTCAATTCTTTTGGTGTACTAGACATTAATGGAGAGGGGTAACCAAGTAAAAATTCCCTAAATGTTCTATGTGGTTACAACTCACTTCTTCTATATTGATGACTGCTGTTTTTTACAGCTGTAGGCCTATAATAATTTCCAGGTTTTCTCACCTTAAATATGTCATTATTGTTCTTGTAAATTTCCTTTCATCATATCATTTATTCCCTGCCTTAAAAAGTATTTAGTAGCTCCTGGAAGATAGGATAAAATTTTAAATTTCTCAGCCTCATGATCAAAGTTCTTGATTAACTGTCCCTAAAAGAAAATTCACATTTTTTTCTATTTTCTCAATGTCTCACAAAACAAGAAAAAGAAAAATGCTTATTTTCTAAATCCAAGTCTTTGTTCAAGTTGCTTCTGCTACCATAAAAATTCAAGTTTCTCCCTTTCTAAGCTCCATATTTGTTTTCCATATTTCTATACAATATCATATAATGAAAATTCCATTGTTAATTAGTTATTTTGTAGCTTAACATTTAGATGTGACCTGAATATTTCCTCAAGTATACTAGAGGGTAAGGATACTACATGTTTCTTTTGAATTTTTTTAGCCCTCAATAAGTGATGTATACAAAACTGAAATGCAATATTTATTGAATTATTAAATGAATCAATATGTGAAAAATAGAAGAATCTATTTCATAATGTAATTTTAAATCTAGAATCTTTGTGTGAAATTTTTTGATCTGCCTTTTAATTTAGCAAAATATGAAAAAAGTCTATAATTATAAATTGTTCCAAACATAAAATGAGGAAATATCTATTTTACACACTCAAAGAATTCTTAAGGAAAAGTGGTCCTCTTATTCAAAATAAGTAATTCAAGCATTCATTTAAAAAAACATACACACACACACAAATATAATCATAAGATTCTAATAGCTATAAGATAAGGAAAGGTAAAAGAAAATTGTAAATTACATTACACAAAAATCAAATATACAAATTAATTTAAATGCTAATTATACTGACGGAAAAAGCCAGCCCCCACTCCATTCTTATTCCCTAATAATTCTGAAATGGTTAAAGTTCATAGAAAAGTATATGATACTCTGTTGCCATAGATACCAAAGACTCTAAATGACTCTAACAGGTCATGAAGTCAGTAGATCATTCTATATTCCATTTAACTTCAAGGAAAAAAGAACATTTCACTTAGCATCATGTTGCCTTGTATTCAACAAGACACAAAAAGTTAAAGTGTCATTTAACCAAAAGCTTAAGCACATCTACATAAAAGTACATTAAAGTTTAATAAAAAAATACTGAGAAAAGGGGAGTGGTGTTAGCTATTATTTTTATATAGTTTGATAAATGTTTTTTAGTGTGGATGGTTAAATTAAGCTCATTTTCATTGCTGAAGCTATCACTAAAAAGCAATTTTAAGGTTGTAGGACCTTATGAATTTGGTATGATGCAAAGTAAGAATAAGATGATTTGGAGAAATTTATCTAGTAATAATTTTCTCTTTTATATGTATAAAATAAAGGTTTTTGAATTCTGATATAATACCAAACAATTGGTAAGATTTATCATGATAACAATGATACTAATCAAAATAATGGCAATCAGTGACCATTTTATCAATATATAAAGTCATAATATTTTTTGTTTATTATATTATTCTTATAAAATAGATTTGAAAATTAATATTACAATGGAAATAATTTTCAAGGAGATGGTAAATTGAAAGTTGTAGCAATGCCTGAGAACTCTTTTATCACCTCAAAACAGTAAGAAATGGATCAAATAAAGAAAAATAACTTTTTAGATGAAGCAAGGAAAGGAAATGAAAAGGGAAGGGTAAAGAAAAACCAAAAGAGATAAAGAAAATATCAATAATCAAAAAGAGAAGCTTTTTAAGAGCAAAATACTAGAGGACAAAAGATAATGAGGAGAAATTCTGAAACAACATAATCATTCTACAACAGCAAAGCTACCTGCCCCAGAAATAGATCATAAAAAAGAGAAAAAAAAAGTTCAAGAATCTTCAGAATAGTTTAGATCATACATTTTTAAAAAAAAATTTAGGAATATATAAAGAATTTAAAGCTTTGTTAAAATATAAAAAAACATAAACAGAGAGACTGGAAAATCTTAATAAAGCAATGTTATCTTAGTAAAGATTTGGCAGAGAAAACAGAAAAATACAATGAATATTTACATATATGTAATGGAAATATTAATAGATAATAAGTATAAAATTTAAACAAACTATTTTCAGGAGGGAAAGAGATTGAACAAGGGCAAGGAATAAATAAAATTCTAATGGGGGAAAATAAAACAAGATGGATTTGTGAGTTCTAACAAGCATTAAAAGAATAATTAACTTCACTATTACATAATTTGTTTGTAAAAACAGAGAAAATAAATTTTTTACTAACATTTTTGTATGTGATAAGCATAAAAGAGATATATACTATTCCAGGCATAGATAAAGCAGAAAAACCCAACTATAAATTAATATATCTAATGAGTTCTAATACACATATTGAATAAAAATGAGCAAAGAGGCAATATCAAAGTACTTGAAAGACACTTCATTGTGATACAAATGTGATTATACAAGGAATACAGGGTTGGCTTAACATTAAGAACACTATTAACATAATAAACCACATTATATAATAATTAAAATTATGAGATTATATTAATTATTGCAGAAAAGGTTTTAGACAAGTTATTTTATTCATGATTTTAAAAAAATTAAAGCACTTTCCAATTATATTAAGGATTAAGATATTGTTACCGTTATTATTTGATATAGTTCTAGAAATCCTACAAAAATAATAAAACAAATATCAAGAAATTGAATGATTAAGAATATACAGAGAAAAGTTATCAATATTTGCAGATGAGAATTTGGAGAATTAACAAAAAATAATTGCAGCAAGCTACAAAGAAATAATTATAAAATATTATCAATGATTAGTATTTTGTAATAGTTTGAATAATTCACTCCTATCTTCTAGAATAGGTAAGGAAATTTCAGAAATCAAAGAACATGGTACTCGATAAACCCAAAGACAACAAATACTGGGATGAGGACATTCTAACCAATACCAATAACAACAAAAATGCTGGAAAACTAAAAAGTGATCTGGCAGTAATGAAGTTTACCATATAACACAATAAGGTAAAGTGGATTCAAAGCTTAAATACAATATCATCTTAAATGTAGAATAGATGAAAAAGAACACAACATTTCAAACAAAAGATGGAGTGGGGGGAAGGATGGAGGAGAGAGAAGCTTAACTAAAAAAGAGAGAGGAAAATATAGAAAAAAGTTAATTCTAAAAAGCTTTTGCACAAGCCAAACCAATTCAGTTATAAAAAGAACTAAAGCATCAAACATCTCTGATAAAGACCTAATATAAAAAATACATAGGGAACTGATAGAAAAATAAAAGAACAAGAGCTGTTTTTCAAAAGATAGATGGGCAAAGAATATTGATATGCAGTTTTCAGAGGAAGAAACATGAGCTATTTAACAGCAATTATTAAAAATAAGATTCTACTACATACCTACAGATATGTCAATGATCACAAAAACCGAAATGGTAAGTTTGTGACACAGATATCCTTATGTATTATACTATAGATAATATACAAAATATGCTAATAATAGGTAGAGCTATCGATTGATCCAAACTTTCTTGAAATTAATTTGAAAACACATACAAAAAGTCACTAAATTGGAGTGTCTTTGGCTCATGAATAATAGCACAAGAGGGCAATATAGCCACCAGATCGAAAACAGAAGAACAAAAAAGTGATAACAAAAATATTTGTGGCAGTACATTTTATTATAGCAAATATATATAAAGATAAAAAGTAGAGATAAAGTGGCTAACTATAAATTGGGGAATGGTTGAGTGAAATGTGGGAGATAAATATAATGGGATATTATTCTGACATAAGAAATTATAGAGTTCTACATTCCCAGAGGGCTATAAAACTGCTTACACCATTTGATCTAGCCCAAAGATATCATAAAAGAGGGGAAAGGACTCATGTATGCAAAAATGTTGTAGCATCTCTTTTTGTAGTAGAAAGAAATAGGAAATTGAAGGGATGCTCATCAATTGGGGAATGGCTGAACAAGTTATAATATATGAATGTAATGGAATATTACTGTTCTATAAGACTTGGTGAGCAGGCTGACTTGAGAAAAGCTTGAAAGAACTGATATGAATTGATGCTAAGTAAAGTGAGCAGAACCAGGAGAACACTGTACACAGTGATAGCAAGATTATGTCATGATCATCTTTCATAGTCTTCCATCTTTTTAACAATAGGGCAATACAAAGACAATGCCATTAGATTTGGAATGGAAAATGCTATCTGCATCCAGAGAAAGATCCAAAAAAAGACCACAGCGATTAACAAAAAAAGAAACAAACAAATCACTGTTCATTATGACTAAAGCAAATTTATATCAGGGATACAAAATAATTAATAATTAAAAAAAACATTTAAAACCACATGGTTATCTCAAGATGATGCAGAAAAAGTTTCCAAGAAAAGATCATATTCATTTATGCTAAAAAATAATCTTTAAAATAATATTACAAATTCAGAGAAACTTCAGGAGACTTGTTCGAAGATAAAAGTATTATTACAATTACCAGAAAAATAATTTATAATATAGTAAAAGAGAATAATGTTTAAAAAAACTACAGTATTCTGACCAATTCAACAATTAATCACAACTTCAGGGGATTAATGATGAAATTAGCCCTCTAATTTCTGGTGAAGAAATGAAGGTTAGGAATTAAAAAACACATGTGCATTTAGTGTAATGTGCAAAATTTATTGTTGTTATTTGCTTTTATTTGTGAAAGGGAAGATTTCAATTTGCATGATGGGGAAGGGTTAGTGAATAGTGATAGAAATTCAAATCAAATAAAGAAAAATAACAATAAATTCACAGAAGAAAAAAATTCAGAAGGGAAAATGAAGTGGACTATTTTGGACCATGGAAAATTTAATATGCACTATTAAATAAACATAAAAAGTTCAGGATTTTATTATGCATGCAATTTACTTTGTTATTAATGAATAGAATTTTTTTAAATAATAAAAAACCACAAAAATGCAGAAATAGATCAAACAACATATTATATCTGGGATCTCTGAGGTCAATACAGAAAAAAATATATTCAAAGAAGGAAGGAAACAAGCATTTAGTAAACCCCTACAATGTTAATTACTGTTTTAAGTCTTTTACAAATATTGTCTCATTTAATTCTCTTAACAATTCTGGAAAGAAGTAATGTAATCATCCCCATATTACAACTGAGGAAACTAAGACAGAGGTTAAATGACTTGCCTAAGGTTACACAGATAGTATCTGAGTTATGATTTGAATTCAGGTCTTCCTCACTCTAGGCCTAGCATCCTATATTTAGTATGCCACCTAAACCAAAAGACCAAAAAAAAAAAAAGTTGAAAAAATGTCTAACTTTTCTACAAAGCAATTGAACTAAAGGGTCACTGAGCACATAAAATCTGAATCATGAATTTTAAAATTTCAAAATACATAGAAAGGAAAGAGTATCGATGAGGTGAATGTGATAAATTCTATAAGAAAAAAAGGATGGGGGAAAGAGTAGAGCAAGGGAAGAAAGTTGGGTTTTTTTGTTGTTGGTTTGTTTTTTATTTTGTTTTGTTTTGTTTTTAATTATACCTTTTTATTGACAGAACATATGCATGAGTAATTTTTCATCATTGTCCCTTGCACTCACTTCTGTTCCAACTTTTCCTTCCCCTCCTTCTACCCCCTCCCCTAGATGGCAGGCAGTCTCATACATGTTAAACACGTTAACGTATATCTTAGATATAATATATATGTGCAGATCAGTACAGTTCTCTAGTTGCACAAGAAAAATCGGATTCAGAAGGTAAAAAATAACATGGGAAGAAAAACAAAAATGCAAGTAGTCCACATTTGTTTCCCAGTGTTCCTTCTTTGGGTATAGCTGAATCTGTCCATCATTGATCAACTGGAAATGAATTGGCTCTTCTCTTTGAAGAAGATATCCATTTGAATCAGAATATATCCTCATATACTATTGTGGTTAAAGTGTATAATGATCTCCTGGTTCTACTCATTTCACTTAGTATCAGTTCATGTAAGTCTCTCCAAGCCTCTCTGTATTCATCCTGCTGGTCATTTCTTACAGAACAATAATATTCCATAACATTTATATATCAGAATTTACCCAACCATTCTCCAACTGATGGACATCCATTCAATTTCCAGTTTCTAGCCACTACAAAAAGGGCTGCCACAAACATTTTGGCACATACAGGTTTCTTTCCCTTCTTGAACATCTCTTGGTATATAAGCCCAGTAGTAACACTGCTAGATCAAAGGGTATGCACAGTTTGATAAGTTTTTTAGCATAATTCCAAATTTCTCTCCAGAATGGTTGAATCTATTCATAACTCCACGAACAATGCATCAGTGTCCCAGTTTTCCCGCACCCCTCCAACATTCATCATTATCTTTTCCTGTCATCTTAGCCAGTATGATAGGTGTGTAATGGTATCTCAGAGTTGTTTTAATTTGCATTTCTCTGATCAATAGTGATTCGGAACAGCCTTTCAAATGAGTAGAAATAGTTTCAATTTCATCATCTGAAAATTGTCTGTCCATATTCTTTGACCATTTATCAATTGGAGAATTGGCTTGATTTTTTAGAGTCAATTCTCTATATTTTGGAAATGAGGCCTTTATCAGAACCTTTAACTGTAAAAATGTTTTCCCAGTTTGTTGTTTCCCTTTTGATCTTGTTTGCATTAGCTTTGTTTGTTCAAAAGCTTTTTAACTTGATATAATCAAAATTTTCTATTTTGTAATCAATAATGATCTCTACTTCTTTGGTCACAAATTCCTTCCTCCTCCACAAGTCTAAGAGATAAACTATCCTATGTTCCTCTAATTTATTTATAATCTCATTCTTTATGTCTAAATCATGGACCTATTTTGATCTTATCTTGGTGTATGATGTAAAGTGTGGGTCCATGCCTAGTTTCTGCCATACTAATTTCCAGTTTTCCCAGCAGTTTTTGTCAAATAGTGAATTCTTATCCCAAAAGTTGGGATCTTTGGGTTTTTCAAACATTAGCTTACTACAATTATTAACTATTTTGTCCTGTGAATCTAATCTGTTCCACTGATCAACTAGTCTATTTCTTAGTCAATACCAAATGGTGACTGCTGCTTTATAATATAGTTTTAAATCAGGCATAGCTAGGCCACGTTCATTTGATTTTTTTTTTTTATTAGTTCCCTTGAAATTCTTGACCTTTAGTTCTTCCATATGAATTTTGTTGTAATTTTTTCTAGGTCATTAAAATAGTTTTGTGGGAGTCTGATTGGTATAGCACTAAATAAATAGATTAGTTTAGATAGTATTGTCACCTTTATTTTATTTGCTTGGCCTATCCAAGAGCACTTAATATTTTTCCAATTGTTTAGATCTGACTTTATGTGAAAAGTGTTTTGTAGTTTCACTCATAAAGTTCGTGACTTTTCTTTGGCAGATAGATTCCCAAATATTTTATGCTATTGACAGTTATTTTAAATGGAATTTCTCTTTGTATCTCTTGCTGTTGGATTTTGTTGGTGATCTATAAAAATGCTGAGGATTTATGTGGATTTATTTTGTATCCTGAAATTTGCTAAAATTGTGGATTATTTTTAATAGTTTTTTAGTAGACTCTCTGTGGTTGTCTAAGTATACCATCATATCATCTGCAAAGAGTGATAATTTGGTTTCCTCATTACCTACTCTAATTCCTTTAATCTCTTTCTCACCTCTTATTGCTGAAGCTATTGTTTCTAATACAACATTGAATAGTAATGGTGAAGTAGGCATCCTTGTTTCACTCCTGATCTAATTGGGAATGGTTCCAGTTTATCCCCATTACATATGATGCTTACTGCTGGTTTTAAATAGATGATACTGACTATTTAAAGGAAAAGTCCATTTATTCCTATACTCTCAAGTGTTTTTATTAAGAATAAATGTTGGATTTAATCAAATGCTTTTTCTGGATCTATTGAGATGATCATATGGTTTTTGTTAATTTGGTTATTGATATAGTCAGTTATGCTAATAGCATCCCTAATATTGAACCAGCCCTGCATTCCTGGTATAAATCCTACTTGGTCATGGTGTATTATCTGGGCATGATTTTCTGTAATCTTTTGGCTAATATTTTATTTAAGATTTTTGCATCAATATTCATTAGGGAGATTGGTTTATAATTTTCTTTCTCTGTTTTCAACCTACCTGGTTTAGGTATCAGTACCATGTCTGTATCATAAAAGGAATTTGGTAGGACTCTTTCAATATCTATTTTTTCAAATAGTTTATATAGCATTGGAGTTAATTGTTCTCTAAATGTTTGGTAGAATTCACATGTAAATCCATCTAGGTCCTGGAGATTTTTTCTTAGGGAGTTGATTAATAGCTGGTTCTATTTCTTTTTCTAAAATGGGACTGTTTAATCAATTTAATTCTTCCTCTGTTAATCTGGGCAAGCTATATTTTTGAAGGTATTCTTCTATTTCATTTAAGTTATCAAATTTATTGGCATAAAGTTGGGCAAAATAACTCCTAATTATTGCTATAATTTCCTCTTCATTAATGGCCAGTTCTCCCTTTTCATTTTTAAGACTAGCAATTTGATTTTCCTCTTTCCCTTTTCTAATCAAATTTACTAAGGGTTTATCTATTTTGTTGGTTTTTTCATAGAACCAACTCTTAGTTTTATTTATTAATTCAATAGTTTTTTTTTTTTTACTTTCAGTTTTATTAATCTCTCCTTTTATTTTTAGAATTGCAAGTTTAGTGTTTGATTGGGGTTTTTTGATTTGTTCCTTTTCTAGCTTTTTTAATTGCAAGCCCAATTCACTTTTTTCTTTCTCTATTTTATAGAAGTAGGCCTCAAGAGATATAAAATGTCTCTTTATTACCACCTTGGCTTCAACACACACATTTTGGTATGTCGTATCATTATTGTCATTTTCTCAGGTGAAATTATTATGTCCATGATTTGCTGTTTCACCCAATCATTCTTTAGGATGAGATTATATAGTTTCCAATTACTTTTTGGCCTATTTTCCCCTGGCTTTTTATTGAATGTAATTTTTATTGCATCGTGATCTGAAAAAGATGCATTTACTATTTCTGCCTTTTGGCATTTCAATTTTAAGTTTTTATGTCCTAATATATGGTCAATTTTTGTATAGGTTCCATGAACTTCTAAGAAGAAAGTATACTCCTTTCTGTCTCCATTTAGTTTTTTTCCCAAAGATCTGTCATACTTAACTTTTCTAATATTCTATTTACCTATTTGACTTCTTATTTATTTTGTGTTTTGATTTATCTAATTCTGAGAGTGCAAGGTTGAGATCTCCTACTATTATAGTTTTGCTGTCTATTTCTTCTTGCAGCTCTCTTAATCTCTCTTTTAAGAATTTAGATGCTACACCACGTGGTGCATATATGTTTAATATTGATATTGCTTTATTATCTATACTATATTTTATCAAGATATAGTGCCCGTCTTTATCTCTTTTAATTAGCTGAATTTTTGCTTTTGTTTGATCTGAGATCAGGATGGCTACCCCTGCTTTTTTGACTTCACCTGAATCATAGTAGATTCTGCTCCAACCTTTTACCTTTACTCTGTATGTATCGCCCTCCTTCAAGTGTGTTTCCTGTAAACAACATATTGTAGGATTCTGGCTTTTAATCTAATCTGCTATCTGCTTCCACTTTATGGGGGAATTTACCCCAAGCACAGTAATGGTTCTAATTACTAATTCTGTATTTCTTGCCATCTTGTTAACTCCTGCTTATGCTTTTCTTCTTTCCTTCCCTCTTACCTTCCCCCTTCCCCGCCAGTATTAAACTTGTGAGCACCACTTGTGTCTCACAGCCCTCCCTTTTTAGGATCCCTTCCCCCCACCTTAGAGTTCTTCCCCTTTTCTTACCCCTTTTTCTCACAATTTCTGTATTGCCTTCCACTTAGCTTACTCCTTCCCTTTTCACTTTTTCCTCTCCCACTTTTCAATGAGGTGGGAGAAGTTTCTCTATAAATCAAATACGTCTAATATTTTTCTCTTTAAGCCACTTCTGATGAGAGTAAGATAACACACTAAGTTCATCCCCTCCCTTCTTTCCCTCAGATATAATAGGTTTCCTTTGCCTTTTCATGAGATGTAGTAGCCCCACTTTATCCTTTTATGATACAATTCCCTTCCACCTCTAGTTTTTTTTTTTTATATCACAACTGTAAAACCAAATAACACATGTATTCTTTATGTATACTTATAATAGAAATATAGTTCCCAAGATTTCTTTTTGCCTTTTTACATTTCTCTTGAGCCCTATATTTGGAGATCAATCTTTTTGTTTAGTTCTGGTTTTTTTGTCAGAAATAGATGAAATTCACCTATTTCACTGAATGTCCATCTTCCTCCCTGGGGGAAAAAAGGCTCATTTTGGCCGGGTTAGTTATTCTTGGCTGCATACTGAGTTGCTTAGCCTTTCAGAATATCAGATTCCAGGCCCTTTGATCCTTTAATGTGGACACTGCCAGAACCTAAGTAATCCTTATCGTGGCTCCTCTATATTTGAATTATTTTTTTTTTTTCTGACTGCTTGTAGTATTTTTTCCTTGATTTGATAGTTCTGGAATTCAGCACAATATTTCGTGGAGTTTTGATTTTGGGATCTCTTTAAGTAGGTGATCAATGAATTCTTTCAATATATATTTTACCCTCTGTTTCTATAACATCTGGGCATTTCTCTTTGATGATTTCCTGAAAAATAGTGTCTAGGCTCTTTTATTCATCATAATTTTCAGGAAGTCCAAGAATTCTCAGATTATCTCTCTTAGATCTATTTTCCAGGTCTTTTCTTTTCCCTAAATAGGTATTTAACAGTTTTGTCAATTGGTTTTGTTTTTTTTTTTTTTTTTTTTTTTTTTTTGCTTTGTTTTGCTTGACTGATTCTTGGTGTCTCCTCGAGTCATTCATTTCCATTTGTTCAATTCTTATTTTTAATGAATTATTTTCTTCATTTACTTTTTTATTTCTTTTTGTAATTGTCCAATTGAGTTTTTAAATGAGTTGTTTTGTTCTATGGAATTTTTTCCCATTTCACCAATTTTATTTTTTAGAAAGCCATTTTCATTTTCTTTCTCCAATTCACTATTCTGTTTTACATGGATTTGATTTCTTTGTCCACTTAATTTTAAATGAGTGGGATGACTTATCCAGACCCTCTTGCCAAGCTTCCCTTTCCTTTCTCCATTTTTCTTTTAGTTCTCTTGTAAGAACCTTTTTAATTTCTCCTATAAGAGTCTTGTGTGGTGGGGACCAGATCATATTCCCCAAGCAAAAACAGAACTTTTCTGGTGAATTTCAAGGATATCTTCTGTTGGTATTGTATTTGTGGGTTTTTTCAGTTAAGCACTAAAAGTAGTCTGAGAGC
Source organism: Antechinus flavipes (assembly GCF_016432865.1). Taxonomy (NCBI): domain Eukaryota; kingdom Metazoa; phylum Chordata; class Mammalia; order Dasyuromorphia; family Dasyuridae; genus Antechinus; species Antechinus flavipes. The sequence goes on from NC_067401.1 coordinate 159,452,888, forward strand.
AAGGAAGAGCTTGGATAGATGCATGTGTCTTCTCCACCATCTTGGCCAGAAGTCCAGGAAGAAAGTTTTTAAAGCAACAACTTAAGAGTAGAAAGCAGGAGGAGTAAGAAAAGAAGAAATAATTAAAAGAAATAATAAAAAAATTTTAATAATACTATGGATCAAATGAAAAAAAGAAAAGTAAAAATAGTAACTGTGCTTTCAGAACAACCAAAAAAAAAAAAACTTCAGGACTAAATCTTGTAAAATCATACTTGTCCTCAACTAATTGCTATAAAAAAATCAATTTTTGTTTTATTATCTTTCTTGGTTTTACTGAATTTTTCTTTTCCCATGATTTTCTTTGTTATACAAGATAACTCTCTTTTAGGCGAAAGAAGAAGGGTTATATTGTAAAACATACATAATAGAAAAATATTTATTGAAATTAACAATGCTGAACTAAAAGGGAAGTTCATATGAAAAAAAATATGAAAATTATCTTTTGCATAATAAGATCTGATCCACTTTTTCTTGCACCCTAAATTTCAAATTGGCAATTCTCCTTCATAAATTTTTTTTTGTTTCAAAATTTCATTTTACATCATTTATATGACTAAAAGCAAAAAATAATTCATATATCTCTTTTGCTTTATGCAACATGTTGTATGTAAAAAGAATAAAAAAGGAAAAGAAAAAAACTGAAGCCTAGAATTAAAAAAAAAGAAAAACTATTTAAAAATGTGATTCAAATATCAAACTGAGCCAAGACTCTTAATAGAATTAGTATTCTTACATTATTATTAAATTTTGTATTAGAATATGAATCAGTATTCTTATATATTTGTTTCACACTTCATAGTTAATTCTTTCAAAGTTGAAATTTCAGATTAATATTCACTCATACATATATATTTATATTTGTATCTATGTATACATTATTTTTCATATTTCAGCAGCTTGTATTTAATAAAATTTATAACTCAATACTACCTTGATACTTAATTAGCTTACTCATCTGTAGAGGACTGCAGAGAGTGGGGGAACTCAGGGAAAGGTATACTTGAAGCAAAGATACTTACAGCAGGGTATTTACTCAGTGTGACTGATGAGATAATGGTTCTCCAGTTCATACACACTTAATACTTACTATGGTGACATGATGGTTCTACAATTGGCACATGCTCATTGTGCTGTAGTGATATAATTGTACTAAAGTATATAAGGGCTGAGAGGACTTGAAACAAGCAGACTTGAGACTGGAGAGTGACTGAGCTCAGTCTCCATCCTTGACCATCCTTGTGGTGGCTCTTTTGCTTTCATCACTTCTACACTTAAGACCCAGGCCCGTCTAGAGATCCTCCAGAAACTACATTCTGGCACCCAACATGGGGCCCTAAATGTGGGGCCCTAGATGCGAGGTTCTGGATGTAAGAACTTACATTAAGCAGTTTGACTGATGTGATTATAAGCTCAGTGAGGAAGTCCTTGTGACTCAGAAATAGGGTAAGTACAAAATAGACAAGTAGGAAACTTTGGTAAGGGCTAAACTAGTCATTTTTGTTTTTCAGCTGAAATGGGGCAAATACTAAGAAAAGAGCCTCCCCTACCCCAAAAGGTGTGTGTAGCATGCATAGTTAGCAACTTGGAAACAGATCACTGAACTCTTAAACATACTAGAATGCATGTCTCCTTGGCTCTCTAAAGGAAAAAACATTAGAATCAGATATGTGGGAAATAGTGAGAGAGCAACTAATTGAACATTATGAAGCTATGGGTCCTGATTCAATTCCTGAGGAAACATTCCTTATGTACAATATAATACAATTGGATTGAAAGAACCCCACAAGTTTAAAAAAAAAAAAAAAAAAAAGGAAAGGTTTTAATATGGACACCCAGACAAGTGTGAGGAGAAAGAGCTGGAGGGGGATAACACTGACAAAGCAGCTGAAAAGCATGAGAATTGGACAAGAAAGGAGTTAAGTACAACTCTGATGAATTTAAGGGGTGTGGTGCTTCTCACTTTCACAGCTTAGATATACCCCAGTAGGTGTCATTAGGGCATTCCCCATCTCCTGACCTTGCTCCCTCAATTTCACCTTCATGGGTAGAGGGAGGAGGAGGAGTGAGAGGGGCAGTGACACCATCAGCACCACCCATGCAGCAGCTTTGTCCACCCCCATGACAGAATTACAAAAGGCCCTAATTAAAGCTAAAGAGGAAGGACAGGATATATTTGATTTGAGAATAGAATCATACCCTGTGATTGAAGAGTTTGACTGTTCAGGTCAAGACAAAAGAAGATACACTCTTTTTAATTTGGAAATTATCAAAGATCTGAAAAAGGCTTGCACTCATTATGCATCTACATCATCCTATGTTAAGATGATATGAGAGAATTTGGCTTATGAAATTTTAACCCCTAGTGATTTGAAATCTATAGCAAAGACATGTTTAGAACCTGGACAAAACTTCTTGTGGCTTTCTGAGTATAGTGAACTCTGTAGAATAAAAGCCCAACAAAACAGGCAACATGGAGTTAAAATACCAATCACCTTTGATCAACTAACAGATGTAGATCCTTATGCAGACACTTTAGCACAAATTACCCCAGAGCAGCATATGAGCAAATTACTGTAACTGCAATCAAAGCATGGGACACCCTCCCAGGAAGACAAGATAGAGGAGAAGGCTTCATGAAAAAAGTACAAGGTCCAAATGAATTCTTTGCTGATTTTGTGGGACATCTGCAGACAGCTGTCATATGAACTATTGATGAAAATGCAGCAATGGAAATTATGATAAGACAATTTGCTAGAGAAAATGCTAATGAAGTTTATACTAGGATTACACAAGGATGCTCCTTTAGAGATCATAAGACACTGTGGTGGGCACAAATGCCTTGTATACCCAGGCTATGATGCAGACTTTTCAAGATCTGAACATGGAAAGGCAGGGTCCCTTTTGGCAAGGAATTTCTAGAGAGACTTGTCAATGCTTTCAATGTAGTAAAGTAGGGCATTTGAAAGCTCAATATTGGCATAGAGATAGAGTAAAAAACAGGGTGGGAGAACAAGACCCAAAACTCTATGTCCAAAATGCAACAAAGGCTTCCATCAGGCATTAGAATGTAGATCGACTCAGGGAAATGGCAAATGAAGCTTGGCTCCAGGGCCCCATGCAAAAAAAAAAAAAAAAAAAAAAAAAAAAAAACTTGGGACATTATGGCAGCAGATGTTATACCCAGAGAGGCTTTAGAAGTTCAGGAATTCCACATGATCAATCAGCCGAGAAGCAATCTAATAGGGGAAAGGGATTGCAATTGGGGAGAATAGAATTTTATAGCCAGGCTATAATGTAGACTTCCCAAGATCCAAACATGGGAAGACAGAGTTCCTTCTGACAAGGGACTTCCAGAGATACCCATCAATGCTTTTAATGTGGTAAAGTAGGGCATCTGAAAGCTCAATGTTGGCATAGAGACAGAGTGAGAAAACAGGGTGGGAGAACAAGATCCAAAACCCCATGTCCAAAATGCAACAGAGGCATCCATTGGGTGTCAGAATGCAGATTGATTCAGGGAAACAGGATGAGGGGCCCAGGATGAGGGGCCCAGACTCAGGGCCCAAAACAAAAAATACTTGGGTCATAATGGCAGCCAATGCTACACCCAGAGTCTTTAGAAGTTTAGTACTCAGGCATGACTAATCAGCCAGGAAGCAACCTGATGGGGAAAAGGGATTACAATTGGGGAGAATAGAGTTGTATGCAGTTGGGACTACTGAGATACCCCCTGGAGAAGTGAAATCTGTTTCTCTCCAGCCTATGGATCCCTTGCCTCCAGGCACAGTAGACTTGACCATATCACCTCCTAAGAGTACTTACAAAACAGTGTTTATCCATACACTGATGTGGGAAACTGGGAAATGTGTAGATAATATCCCAGTCACTAATACAGGTAAACAATGGTTGACTTATCAACCAGGAGAACTAATAGCATCAGATTTACTGATAAAGACTCCTAATAAGCAATCTGGTGATAGTTGCCCAGATTCTGACCCCAAGCAACAGAATCCAGGAATATTCTGGACTGTAGCAATTACAACTGACCATCCTATGCTCACTATCTATGTAAGTGGCATATCATTAGAAGGATTGATAGACATAGGTGCAAACCTACATGTCTGGCATAGGAGGATCAATAGCAGCTGAAGTTAGTACTGCCCCTTTGAGATGGACATTTGAAGGCAAAACAGGAGTTTTTACTCCTTTTATAGTTGAAAAAATCCCCATCAATCTATGGGGAAGAGACATTCTACAACAATTAGGATTACAAATGAGTACAAATGAGTACTTCAGTTTTTTGGGCAAGGCTGCTGTTGAAGGCCTGCCAATACTCTCACCTGTTCCTATCCAATCCTATCTTGTCCAGGATCTTTTTTTGATCATGACTTTCAGGTAGACCAATAATTTTTAAAATATCTCTCCTGGATCTATTTTTGGGTGAATTGTTTCTCCAATGAGACATTTCACCTTTTATTTTTTTCATTTTTCTTTGTTTTGCTTAATTGGATCTTGATTTCTCATAAAGCCATTAGCTTTCATTGTTCAATTCTATTTTTTAAGGAATTATTTTCCTCAGTTAGCTTTTGTATTCCTTTCCCTATTGGCCACTTTTGCTTTTTAAGGCATTGTTCTCTTCATTAGCTTTTTTTATTTCCTTTTGCACCACTCTCAATTATTTTATTATTTTTTCCTTTGTCCTTAATTCTTAGTGTCTATAACCCCAAAAGGCCATTCTATAGGCAATTGAATAGAAGATGGAAGTCAAAGCTGAAGAGTTCCCATCATTTCCATCTGTTCATTTACTTTTCTTAAATTAGTCAACATTACCATTTCTTTTTTACAACAAATACAGGGGAATTTCAAGAACTTAGAGAAGATTGTAAGTGTCCTTGATCAAGTTGCTCCTGTACAATATCTAATTAGACCTGAATTTTTTCACTTATTAAGGGCCACTGTTCTATCCACACTGGTGTATCAATTTTCCATTGAAAGGGAACAGGTGAGAGTGCAGGCAAACCTTCAACAGCAGCCCTGCCTAAAAAGCTGAAGTACTCAATTGTAATCCTAACTGTTGTAAGATATCTCTTCTCCACAGATTGGTGGGGATTTTATTTACTACAAAAGGAGTAAAAATTCCTGTTTCACCTTCAAATATCCATCTCAAAATAGCACTAATTTTAGCTGCTATTGATCCTCCTATGTCAGTCATATAAGTGTCTGCCTTAATCTTTGGCCATGACTGGGCCAAGTGGCACCTCTAATGACTGTACGATCTGTACCCATATCTACCAACTCTTTCAATGATATGCATTTACACTCATTCATTTATTCTGATAGCTCTCATAGTCATACTTAAACCAAGAATACCTTCTTTATTATATCCTATTGGAAAAGACTTGACAATAATTCACAACAGACTGTTTTCTTCAATGAACTGTGGTATCTCAATTGCTATTTGGCTGATTCTGCTTTTTAGGGGGTTATTTTTTTCAGTATTTATTGTGCTCTTTTTACCAAACTATTAATTTTCTTTTCAGAATTTTCATGCATCACTCTCAAACATTTCCCCAATTTTTCCTCTACATTTTCCTTTTTTGAACTCTTCAGAAATTGTCATTTAGCTTTTATTCAATTTTGCTTTGAGGGATTTGGGGTAGCTGTTTTCATATTGCTATCTTCTGAGTTTGTACATTTTTCTTTTCTGACATCATAGTAATGGTGTCAAATTCTTATGGTCAAATTCTTTTTTGTTATTATTTGACCTATCTACTAGCCTCTTTCTTTTTTTTTTTTTTTTTTTTTTTAATTTTTTATTTAATAATTACATTATATTGACACTCATTTCTGTTCCGATTTTTTTCCCCTCCCTCCCTCCACCCCCTCCCCTAGATGGCAAGCAGTCCTTTATATGTTGGATATGTTGCAGTATATCCTAGATACAATATATGTTTGCAGAACCGAACAGTTCTCTTGTTGCGTAGGGAGAATTGGATTCAGAAGGTATAAATAATCCGGGAAGAAAAACAAAAATGCAGATAGTTCACATTCGTTTCCCAGTGTTCTTTCTTTGGGTGTAGCTGCTTTTGTCCGTCATTTATCAATTGAAACTCAGGTCTCTTTGTCAAAGAAATCCACTTGCATCAAAATATGTCCTCATACAATATCGTTGTCGAAGTGTATAATGATCTCCTGGTTCTGCTCATTTCACTTAGCATCAGTTCATGAAGGTCTCTCCAAGCCTCTCTGTATTCATCCTGCTGGTCATTTCTTACAGAACAATAATATTCCATAACATTCATATACCACAATTTACCCAGCCATTCTCCAATTGATGGGCATCCATTCATTTTCCAGTTTCTAGCCACTACAAACAGGGCTGCTACAAACATTTTGGCACATACAGGTCCCTTTCCCTTCTTTAGTATTTCTTTGGGATATAAGCCCAATAGAAACACTGCTGGATCAAAGGATATGCACATTTTGATAATTTTTTGGGCATAATTCCAGATTGCTCTCCAGAATGGTTGTATTCGTTCACAACTCCACCAACAATGCATTAGTGTCCCAGTTTTCCCGCATCCCCTCCAACATTCATCATTATTTTTTCCTGTCATCTTAGCCAATCTGACAGGTGTGTAGTGGTATCTCAGAGTTGTCTTAATTTGCATTTCTCTGATCAATAATGATTTGGAACACTCTTTCATATGAGTGGTAATAGTTTCAATCTCATCCTCTGAAAATTGTCTGTTCATATCCTTTGACCATTTATCAATTGGAGAATGGCTTGATTTCTTATAAATTTGAGTCAGTTCTCTATATATTTTGGAAATGAGGCCTTTATCAGAACCTTTAACTGTGAAAATGTTTTCCCAGTTTGTTGCTTTCCTACTAATCTTGTCTGCATTCATTCTGTTTGTACAAAGGCTTTTTAATTTGATATAATCAAAATTTTCTATTTTGTGATCAGTAATGGTCTCTAGTTCATCTTTGGTCACAAATTTCTTTCTCCTCCACAAGTCTGAGAGATAAACTATTCTATGTTCCTCTAATTTATTTATAGTCTCGTTCTTTATGCCTAGGTCATAGACCCATTTTGATCTTATCTTGGTATATGGTGTTAAGTGTGGGTCCATGCCTAATTTCTGCCATACTAATTTCCAATTATCCCAGCAGTTTTTATCCAATATTGAATTCTTTTCCCAGAAGTTAGGGGCTTTGGGTTTGTCAAACACTAGATTGCTATAATTGACTATTCTGTCTTGTGAGCCTAGCCTTTTCCACTGATCCACTAATCTATTTCTTAGCCAATACCAAATGGTTTTGGTGACTGCTGCTTTATAATATAATTTTAGATCAGGTACAGCTAGGCCACCTTCATTTGATTTTTTTTTCATTAGTTCCCTTGAGATTCTCGACTTTTTATTGTTCCATATGAATTTTGTTGTTATTTTTTCTAGATCAATAAAATATTTTCTTGGAAGTCTGATTGGTATAGCACTAAATAAATAGATTAGTTTAGGGAGTATTGTCATCTTTATTATATTCGCTCGGCCTATCCAAGAGCACTTAATATTTTTCCAATTATTTAAGTCTGACTTTATTTGTGTGAAAACTTTTTTGTAATTTTGCTCATATAATTCCTGACTTTCCTTTGGTAGGTAGATTCCCAAATATTTTATGCTATCAACAGTTATTTTGAATGGAATTTCTCTTTGTATCTCTTGCTGTTGGTTTTGTTGGTGGTGTATAAGAATGTTGAGGATTTATGGGGATTTATTTTGTATCCTGCTACTTTGCTAAAATTATGAATTATTTCTAATAGCTTTTTAGTAGAATCTCTGGGGTTTTCTAGGTATACCATCATATCATCTGCAAAGAGTGATAGTTTGGTTTCCTCATTGCCTACTCTAATTCCTTTAATCTCTTTCTCGACTCTTATTGCAGAGGCTAGTGTTTCTAATACGATATTAAATAATAATGGTGATAGTGGGCAACCTTGCTTCACTCCAGATCTTACTGGGAAAGGTTCCAGTTTTTCCCCATTGCATATGATGCTTACTGATGGTTTTAAATATATGCTCCTGACTATTTTAAGGAAAAGTCCATTTATTCCTATGCTCTCAAGTGTTTTTATTAGGAATGGATGTTGGATTTTATCAAATGCTTTTTCTGCATCTATTGAGATGATCATGTGGTTTTTGTTTGTTTGGTTATTGATATAGTCAATTATGCTAATAGTTTTCCTAATATTGAACCAGCCCTGCATTCCTGGTATAAATCCTACTTGGTCATAGTGTATTATCCTGGTGACAATTTTCTGTAATCTTTTTGCTAATATTTTATTTAAGATTTTAGCATCAATATTCATTAGGGAGATTGGTCTATAATTTTCTTTCTCTGTTTTCAGCCTACCTGGTTTAGGTATCAGTACCATATCTGTGTCATAAAAGGAGTTTGGTAGGACTCCTTCAATCCCTATTTTTTCAAATAGTTTATATAACATTGGAGTTAATTGTTCTTTAAATGTTTGGTAGAATTCACATGTAAATCCATCTGGTCCTGGGGATTTTTTCTTAGGGAGTTGATTGATAGTTTGTTCTATTTCTTTTTCTGAGATGGGACTGTTTAGGATATTTACTTCTTCCTCTGTTAGTTTGGGCAAGCTGTATTTTTGGAGGTATTTTTCTATTTCATTTAAGTTGTCGAATTTATTGGCATAAAGTTGGGCAAAGTAACTCCTAATTATTGCTCTAATTTCCTCTTCGTTAGTGGTGAGTTCTCCCTTTTCATTTTTAAGACTAACAATTTGATTTTCCTCTTTCCTTTTTTTAATCAGATTTACTAAGGGTTTGTCTATTTTGTTGGTTTTTTCATAGAACCAACTCTTAGTTTTATTAATCAATTCAATAGTTTTTTTACTTTCAATTTTATTGATCTCACCTTTTACTTTTAGAATTTCAAGTTTAGTGTTTGACTGGGGGTTTTTAATTTGTTCCTTTTCTAGCATTTTTAATTGCAAACCCAATTCATTGACCTTCTCTTTCTCTATTTTATACAAATAGGCCTCTAGAGATATGAAATTTCCCCTTATTACCGCTTTGGCTGCATCCCATACATTTTGGTATGATGTCTCATTATTATCGTTTTCTTGGGTGAAGTTATTAATTATGTCTATGATTTGCTGTTTTACCCAATCATTCTTTAGTATGAGATTATTTAGTTTCCAATTATTTTTTGGTCTACTTCCCCCTGCTTTTTTGTTGAATGTAATTTTCATTGCATCGTGGTCTGAAAAGGATGCATTTACTATTTCTGCCTTACTACATTTGAGTTTGAGGTTTTTATGTCCTAATATATGGTCAATTTTTGTATAGGTTCCATGAACTGCTGAAAAGAAAGTGTATTCCTTTCTGTCTCCATTACATTTTCTCCAGAGATCTATCATATCTAGCTTTTCTAGTATTCTGTTTACCTCTTTGACTTCTTTCTTATTTATTTTCTGGTTTGATTTATCTAATTCTGAGAGTGCAAGGTTAAGATCTCCCACTATTATAGTTTTACTGTCTATTTCTTCTTGCAGCTCTCTTAGTTTCTCTTTTAAGAATTTAGATGCTACCCCACTTGGTGCATATATGTTTAATATAGATAGTGCTTCATTATCCATGCTACCCTTTAGCAAGATATAGTGTCCTTCCTTATCTCTTTTAATTAGGTCAATTTTTGCTTTAGCTTGATCTGAGATCAGGATGGCTACCCCTGCTTTTTTGACTTCACCTGAAGCATAGTAGATTTTGCTCCAACCTTTTACCTTTAACCTGCATGTATCTCCCCGCTTCAGGTGTGTTTCCTGTAAACAACATATTGTAGGATTCTGGCTTTTAATCCATTCTGCTAACCGCTTCCTCTTTATGGGGGAGTTTACCCCATTCACATTTATGGTTAGAATGACCAATTCTGTATTACTTGCCATCTTGTTAACCCCGGTTTATGCTTTCCTCCCTTCTTTCCCCTTTCCCCCCCTTCCAAGTATTAAGCTTGTGAGCACCCTTGTTTCTCACAGCCCTCCCTTTTTAGTGTCCCTCCCCCTGCCTTAGAGTTCCTCCCCCTATCTTACCCCTTTCCCTCCCAGTTCCCGTATTCCCTTCCGCTTAGCTTATTCCTTCCCTTTCCACTTTTCCCTTCTCACTTTTCAATGAGATGGGAGAAGTTTCACCATAGATTGAATATGTCTTAAGATTTTTCACTTAAAGCCAATTCTGAAGGCAGTAAGATACCCACTATATTCATCCCCCTCCATTCTTTCTCTCAGATATAATAGGTTTCCTATGCCTCTTCATGAGATGTACTACCCCCACTTTACCCTTTTTCTGGTACAATGTCCTTTCCACATCAATTTCTAGAACAAGGTATACATGTATTCTTTATGCATCTATATAGTCAAAATATAGTTCCCAAGATTAATCTTTACCTTTTTAGATTTCTCTTGAGTTCTATATTTGTAGATCAAACTTTTTGTTAAGTTCTGGTTTTTTCATCAGAAATAGATGAAATTCGCTTACTTCGTTGAATGTCCATCTTCTTCCCTGGAAAAAGATGCTCATTCTCGCTGGGTAAGTTATTTTTGGTTGCATACCAAGTTCCTTAGCCTTTCGGAATATCATATTCCAGGCCCTTCGATCTTTTAATGTGGATGCTGCCAGATCCTGGGTGATCCTTATTGTGGCTCCTTGATACTTGAATTGGGTTTTTCTAGCCGCTTGCAATATTTTTTCTTTCATCTGAGGGTTCTGGCATTTGGCCACTATATTCCTTGGTGTTTTGATTTTAGGATCCCTTTCAGTGGGTGATCGATGAATCCTTTCAATGTTTATTTTTTCCTCTGTTCCTATGACTTCTGGGCAGTTCTCTTTGATAATTTCCTGGAAGACAGTGTCCAGGCTCTTTTTTTCATCATGTTTTTCTGGGAGTCCAATGATTCTCAGATTGTCTCTCCTGGATCTGTTTTCCAGGTCTGTTGTCTTTCCCAGAAGGTATTTCACATTTTTCTCCATTGTTTGATTTTTTTGGATTTGCTTGACTGATTCTTCTTGTCTCCTCGAGTCATTCAATTCCACTTGTTCAATTCTGATTTTCAGTGAAGTATTCTCTTCACTCACTTTTTTAAAATCTTTCTCTAATTGTCCAATTGAGTTCTTTTGTTCTGTGGAATTTTTTTCCATTTCGCCAATTTTGTTTTCCAGTTCACTAATCCTATTTTTCAAGGATTTTACTTCTTTATCCACTCTCTCTTTAACTGACTTCTCCAGGCTCTTTTGCCAAGCCTCCCTCTCCTTTTCCCAAGCTTCCTTCTCCTTTTGCCAAGCCTCACTCTGCTTTCCCCATTTTTCTTCTAGCTCCCTTGTGAGAGCCTTTTTAATCACTTCTATGAGGTTCATCTGTGCTGAGGAACAGATGATCTCCTCCTTTGGGGAATCACCTGGGGACTGCCTGTTTTTAGTCTCCTCAGGATTTAGAGTCTGCTCTCTATCTGTGTAGAAGCTGTCTAGGGTTAAAGTCCTCTTCAGCTTCTTGCTCATTCTGTCTATTAATCAGAGACAAACTACCAAAGAAAAACAGAAAAAACTGGAGTCTTTCTTTGGGGGGGGGGCTGGGTGTGTTATCGAGCTTCCTCTACAGACTGCAGGTGGCAGCAGTGAGGCACTAGCAGGACTGTGCTGCGCCTGCGCTCTGAGATCCCAAAGCGTGCTGAGTCACTGAGGGGGGGGGAAGGGGGGGGCGGCCAAGTCCTGAGAGACTCCAGCTGTTTGCGGTTGTGTTCTTCAGCCCCGGTGTTTTTAGCTTCTCTGCTGGGCTGTTGACTTGCTGCAGGTTCCAAACCTGTAGCGAAGCTCTCCCCGCAGAGACAGCTGCGATCACTCCCCACCCCCTCTCCAGTCTGCTCCCGTGCTCTCACTGCCGCTGCCCGCCGCCTGCGCCTGATCTAAAACCGCCCCAGCCCTCCAGTAAAGACAGACCTTTCTTGGCGGATCTCAAGGATGGCTTCTCTTGGTAACTATTTGTGGGTTTTTTTCAGTCAAGCATTGATTCAGAGGCTTGTAATGAAGTGGATAGTGAGAGAAAGCACGGAGCTTATGCAACTGTGAGCCTCCTCTCCGCCATCTTAACCGGAAGTCTCCTACTAGCCTCTTTCTTAACTTTGAACTTTATGTAAAAGTTTGGCTCTGCTTTTTGGAGATTGGAAGGCACTGTTCTAAGTGTCATGCTTTTTTGTGCTGCTATTTTCAAAGCAAGTTCTGGAGTTCTACACATTTTTGGTACTTTCACAGTGGTGTGATGCTGGGACTATTACAGTTATTGCGTTCCTGATATGCCCTCTTATCTTTACAAAAGAATAGTGCCTGTCCCTTTTAGCTACAAGTGTTAGTGTGACTCTGTACTAACAAGTGCTGGCATTAGTATATACTACTGTTGCCACATGTGTAAGCTCAGACAGACCTCCACCCTGGTGTTATTGATTTCTCCTGCTAAGATTGTTAAATTTACTTAGGCCAGAAAAAATGTCTCATCACAACTTTTTCTTGGCTCTGCCACTACAAAATGTGATTTCTGGAATGATTTTTAAAGTTGTTTGAGGGGAATGTTGGGAGAGTTGACCTAAATGATTGCCTTTCATCCATCATCTCTTAGACTTCAACAAAAGCTAGAGATTCTTAGAAGAATCTTTCCTCTTTTGTAATATAAAGATAATAATACTTGTATCCCCTAACACAAGGTTTCTGGGAAGAAAAAGTGTTATAAATCTTAAAGGGCTATAAAAATATGAATTGTTATAGTAAATAAGCAATTCAATGTAAGAAATATTATCAAGTATCCATTGTGTGTAAGCAATTAGCTTGCAAATTAAAATTAAATAGTCCCTGCCCTAAAGGAATTTATGTTTTTTTGGAAGGGTGCAATATGTAGAGAATTAAATAAATTTATATGCTATAAAACTGAAGAAGGAAGCACTAAAAATTAGAGGTAATCAAGAAACTCCTTCTCAAAGGGAATGAAATCTCAATTGAATTTTAAAGAAAGCTAATATTTTTTATAAAGGGCAAAAAAAAAAAGCATATTCTAAAGATGAAGAACCATTTATATAGAAGCAAGAAATAGGATACTGATGGGGTTGAATCCTGAAACTGTGTCCCCTTTAATCTGTAAAAGAAGGGTGATTCAGGGTCTCAGGCTCTCCCCTGGGAAAGGCATACTTTCCCAAACAATGCCTTCCCCAAGTTAAGTAGTCTCATTCAGTTGGAGATCTCAACCTGATAGTCCTATTGAGTGGCTTGAAACTCCAAGATAAGTAATCTCCTTTCAACTAGAAATCTAGGCCTGGGGCATTGAAGCTCAAGTTTCAGATGGGTAATAAAAGACAACTTTGAACCTCAAATCTTTGCAAAAGTCCAAAACAGGAATTTGTAAGGCAAAGCTGCCTTACAGGACTTTTGCCCACTGTGGAAATATTCTCCTCTCAGTGTTAACCTTTCTAATTTTTCTAACAGGCTTTTTTATCCACTAAAAAGTTTGTCTTCCTAGCAAAGCTGGCTTCTCAGTGCCAAACTCCTAATGAGGAGTTTTGCCCACTGAGAAAGTTTCCTTCTTAATGAATAATAAAATTCCCTTTTGCCATATAGATTTCTGGATTTGTGAGTTCTTTTGCATTGAACCTGCATCAACCAGAGGGGATTCCCCACCCCAATTCTCACACCTCTTCACTATCACTAGCCTCATCATTTGCACCTCATCAATATCATGTATAGAGAATAATTAGCAGGTTAGTTTGATTGCAAAAGACAATGTATGAAAGAAAGTTATACAAATAAGATGGGAATGGCAGGTGGGAATTATGTTGTAGAAGATTTTATGCCAGATAAATGATTTTTAAAAATTTTATCCTAGAAGCAATAGGACCAAACTGAAATTTTAGTGACATTTTGGATATATGTTTTAGGAATATCAATTTAGCACCTGTATGAAGAATGGTCTGGAAAGAAGAAAGACTAGAAACAGGGAAACTGATAAAAATGTAATAGTCTATTGTTCTATTACAATGATCAATATTAGAAGTGTAAAAGTCAAGGTTAGAAGTTCCTGAACTTGGATAAAGGCTAACTGAGAAGCAAGGGGATAGACATTGTGGAAGTAAAAAAAAAAAAAAAAAAAAAAAATACTATTTATGCATGACCCACAAAGGAGTGGGTCAGAATTTAGGAGGAGAAGGAGAAACAAGAACCCATTTTTGGGAGCTTCATATAATATCTTCAATGATGACAAACCATTTACTGAAATAAAATTCAAGTCTTTAAAGTTGATATCTTTCTGGTTCTAATATGGCTAGAATTATTTTTTTAAATGGAATTTTTTTTTCCAATTACATGGAAAGCCAATTTTTAGCATTCCTTTTAAAAAAACTGAATTCCAAATTTTTCTCCCTTCCTGTGTCCATCTTCGTCCCACTCACTAGGACAGTAAGAAATTTGATATAGGTTATATGTGTGCAATAATGTAAAACATATTTTCATATTTGGCATGTTGTTAAAGAAACAGACCAAAAAGAGACATTAAAAACAAAAGTAAAAATAGTAGGCCTTGATCTGTGTTTAGATTCCATCATTTCTTTCTCTAGTTATGGAGAGAATTTTCTATCATAAATCTTTTTTGGAATGATCTTTGATCACTGTATTGCTAAAAAGATTGAAGTCATTTATAATTGTTCATCATAAAATATTGCTGTTTCTGTGTACAGTGTTCACCTGGTTTTGCTCATTTCACTTTGGATCGGTTAACTTCTGTCTTTCTAAGTTTTCATAAAAATATGCCTACTCATCATTTCTTACAGCACAATTATATTAATATACCACAACTATTTGTTAGGATTCTTACAAGATTCTAAGTAAGTAGAATTGAGGAGACAGTGGTTAAATCTAGTTTAGCATTGATTTAATCCTACAATAAATAATGATTTCCTAGTGACATAATGATTGGTGTGTACTCAATGTCAGCATATAAGCAAGAAGCTCTCAGGGCCAGATACACAGAAGCCCATTAGAAGCTCTCAGAGAAAGAGACAGATTCATCCCATCTTCCACTTTTGTGCTGGCTGGAGTGTGCGGCACAAACCTTTGGATTCGAGGGAGCTAGAGGCAGAAGCTGGCAGAGGCAAAGGACTAGCAGCAGGAGCTTTTGGAATCAAGGAGAGAGATGGGCCTCTAAAAAAGCCTAGGAAAAGAGACAAGACTTTGAAGGAGACAATAAACTCCTGGTTGCATTTGGGGTGATTATAGAATGAAACTAAGGCTGCCTCCAGAAGTCCCCCAAGAAACCTGCTCCCAGAAAACAATATATTTTAGAGAAGAACATTACAACTATTCCCCAAATTGATAGGCACTCCTCAATTTCCAATTTTTGCCACCACAAAAAGAGCTATAAATATTCTGTACATATAGGTCCCTTTCCCTTTTCTATGATCTCTTTGGTATTCAGACCTAATCATGGTACTACTGGGTCAAAGGGTATGCATGGTTTTATACTCTTTAAGCACAGTACAAAATTACTCTCTAGAATGGTGGGATCAGTTCACAACTCTACCAATAGTACATTAGTGTACAAATTTTTCCATATCCTGTCAAACATTTATTATTTTCCTTTTCTGTCATATTAGTCAATCTGATAGGTATGGGGTGGGACTTCAGTTGTTTTAATTTGTGTTTCTCTAATCAATAAATTTGACTCAGTTCTCTACATATTTAAGACATTAGGCCTTTAATGATTCTCATAAGATCATTTCCCAGCTTTCTGCTTTCCTTCTAATTTTGGTTGCATTGGTATTGCTATAAGTAATCTCTTCCTTGTTGTTTTTCTAGATTTTGTGTGTGGATAAGTACTTTTCTGCATTACATATTAGTTTATATTAGAGTCCCTTTTCTACCTATTTTATTTCCTTAGTAGATTTTAAGGACAGGATCTGTCATCTTTCACTTCTGTATCCCCAGGAACTCAGTATAATGCATCAACAACTAATTAAGCATGTAATAAATATTTATTGGACAAATGAACAAATGAATATAACAGGGCAGAGGTCAACCACTTTTTTAGCCTACAATCTTGGCATAATCTATGTGTAGTAAGTAGATGATAAAGAGAAAATGATAGAAAATTAAAAACAATGAGAGAAATAGAACAGAGACAGAAGCTGTCTTAGGTTCTTCAGTTTATAAATGAGGTTTTTTTGTTTTTTTTTTTTTGAGGGGGGGTAGGAACGGGGAGGAGCCAAGACTGCAGAGATGACACATGTTTCTCTCTGACCTTCTCTACAATCCGCTGAATTAGTTCTGGACCAGAAGAATCCATAAATATTGAGAGTGCAACAAATTATCAGCAAAAAAAAATTTTCAATCACCAGAAAAGATCTGTTTCAATTGGAAATGGAAGAGAGGCAGCAAAGCACAAACAGCTGAGTACAAATGCCAGTGCAGATAGCTCAGAGTCTTGGGGCAATATAGTTTCCATGTGGCACAGAATCTACAGGGAGGAATCTACAGGAATCTACAGCAGTGTTAGCCACTCTGCCCTGATTGCAAGCCAGCAACTTTTCAGCAGAAAAGTTATAAAATATCTAACACAAATATAAAAGATCAATAGTGAACCCCAAAATGCCAGAATCTCACAGGAGCCATCCACAGCCACCCAGAAGACCCAGCATAGGCATGGTCACTTTTAGAGGAAGCTGCTTCTTATAAAGGAAGCTTGGAAAACTTGCCCCCATCCTAAAAGCAGGCCTTATTTTTTTTTTAAATGAGTAAAAAAGTAAAGAGGACTCTGACAATAGCTTCCATGGTGAATTAAAGGAATTAGAGTAGGTAATGAGGAAATCAAATCATCACTCTTTGCAGATGATATGATGGTATACTTATAGAACCTCAGAGAATCAACTAAAAAGCTATTAGAAATAATTCACAACTTTAGCAATGTTGCAGGATACAAAATAAATCTACATAAATCATCAGTAT
This sequence comes from Antechinus flavipes, assembly GCF_016432865.1. Taxonomy (NCBI): domain Eukaryota; kingdom Metazoa; phylum Chordata; class Mammalia; order Dasyuromorphia; family Dasyuridae; genus Antechinus; species Antechinus flavipes. Next base: position 159,469,984 of record NC_067401.1, read on the forward strand.
TCTTATACATCACTAAAGAAATCCAACAGCAAGAGATAGAAAGAGAAATTCCATTTAAAATAACTGTTGATAATATAAAATATTTGGGAATTTATCTACTAAGGAAAAGTCAGGAAACATGTAAGCAAAACTACAAAACACTTTCCACACAAATAAAGTCAGATCTAAGTAATTGGAAAAATATCAAATGGTTGTAGATAGGTCAAGCGAGTATAATAAAGATGACAACATTCCCTAAACTAATCTATTTATTTAGTGCTATACCAATCAAGCTCCCAAGACACTTTTACTGAACTAGAAAAAATAACAACAAAATTCATCTGGAAGAACAAAAGGTCAAGAATTTCAAAGGAATCAATGAAGAGAAAAACAAATGAAGGTGGCCTAGCTGTACCAGATCTAAAACTATATTTTAAAGTAGTAGTTATCAAAACCATTTGGTACTGGCTAAGAAATAGAGAAGTTGATCAGTGGAATAGGTTAAGTTCGCAGAACAAAATAGCCAATGATTATAACAATCTAGTATTTGACAAACCAAAAAGTCCCACCTTTTGGGATAAGAATTCACTAAAAACTGCTGGGAAAACTGAAAACTAGTATGGCAGAAAGTAGGCATAAACCCACACCTAACACCATATATCAAGATCAGGTTGAAATGGATTCATGCTCTAGACATAAAGAATGATACTATAAACAAATTAGAAGAACATAGGATACTTTACCTTTCAGATTTGTGGAGGAGGAAGAAATTTGTGACCAAAGAAGAACTAGAGATCATTATTGATCACAAAATAGAAATTTTTGATTATATTAAATTAAAAGGGTTTTGTACAAGCAAAACTAATGCAGACAAGATTAGAAGGCAAGCAATAAACTGGGAAAACATTTTTACATCCAAAGGATCTGATAAAGGCCTCATTTCTAAAATACATAGAGAATTGACCCAAATTTAATACTTCAAGCCATTCTCCAATTATAAATGGTCAAAGGATATGAACAGACAATTTTTAGATAAAGAAATTGAAACTATTTCTAGCCACATGAAAAGGTGCTCCAAATCACTACTGCTCAGAGAAATGCAAATTAAGACAACTCTGAGATACCACTATATCTGCTAGTCAGACTGCTAAAATGACAGGAAAAGATAATGACAAATGTTGGAGGGGATGTGGGAAAACTGGGACACTGATACATTGTTGGTGGAACTGTGAACGTATCCAACCATTCTGGAGAGCAGTATGGAACTACGCTCAAAAAATTATCAAACTGTGCACACCCTTTGATCCAGCAGTGTTTCTCCTGAGATTATATCCCAAAGAGATCTTAAAAGAAGGAAAGGGGCCTACATGTGCAAAAATGTTTGTGGCATCCCTCTTTGTAGTGGCAAGAAACTGGAAACTGAGTGGATACCCCATCAACTGGAGAATGGCTGAATAAATTATAGTATATGAATGCTAAGGAATACTATTGTTCTGTAAGAAATGACCAGTAGGATGATTTCAGAGAGCCTTGGAAAGACCTAGATGAACTGATGCAAAGTGAAATGAGCAGAACCAGGCAATCATTATACACAGCAACAAGACTATATGATGATCAATTCTGACAGATGTGGCTCTCTTCAACATGAGATGATTCAATTCAATTCCACTTGTGCACTGATGAAGAGAACCATCTACTCCCAGAGAGAGAACCATGGGAACAGAGTGTGAAACACAACATAGCAATCTTACTCTCTCTGTGGTTATTTGCTTGCATTTTTTTTTCTCAGTTTTTCTTTTTCTTCCTTCTTGATCTGATTTTTCATGTGCAACCAAATAACTGTATGTTATATATTGGATAATACTGTTGTTAATACTGTTATGTATTGGATCTAACATGTATTTCAACATATTTAACGTGTACTAGATTACCTGCCAGATGGGGGATAGGGGAAAGAAAGGGAAAATTTGGAACAAAAGGTTATACAAGGGTCAATATTGGAAAAATTACCCATGTATAAGCTTTGTAAATAAAAATTTTTAATAAAAACAATTTTTAAAAAAGTTATCAAATTGTGCATACCCTATGATCCACCAGTGTTTCTACTGGGACTATATCTCAAAGAGATCTTAAAGGAGGAAAAGGGACCAACATGTGCAAAAATGTTTGTGGCAACCCTCTTTGTAGTGATAAGAAACTAAAAATGGAGTAGATGCCTAAAGATTGGAGAATGGCTGAATAAATTATGGTATACAAGTGCTATGGAATATTATGTTCTATAAGAAATGACTAGCAGGATGATTTCGGAGATGCTTGGAGAGACCTACATGAACTGATGCTAAGTGAAATGAGCAAAACCAGAAGATCATTATACATGGTAACAACAAGACTCTTCGACTATCAATTCTGATGGACATGGCTCTCTTCAACATTGAGATGATTCAAACCAGTTCCACTTGTACAGTAATGAGGAGAGCTATCCACACCCAGAGAGAGAAGTATGGGAACAGAGTGTGGAACAAAAAAAGAGCATTCTCATTATCTGATGTTATTTGCTTATATTTCATTTTCTTAATCAGTTTTTCTTTTTCTTCCTTCTTGATCTGATTTTTTCTTGTGCAATAAGATGACTGTATAAATATGTATATATTGGATCTAACATGTATTTCAACATATGGGGGGAAGGAGGGGAAAATTTGGAACAAAAGATTATGCAAGGGTTAATGTTGGAAAAATCACCCATGCATATGCTTTGTAAATAAAAAGGTTTAATAATTTAAAGGGGGGGGGGCAGTTTTGTAAGTACACGTCTTTTTGCTAGAAGTTAGAAATCTTTGATATGAGGATGGAGAATTTTCTAAATGGCAAAAAGTTGAGAAGAATTTCAGTTCTGCTCTTCACAATGCCTTCATTTTAACTTTCAGGGTGAATTAGTAAATGAGGATAGCAAACACCATAAAACAGTATTTTTTTTTTCATTGTGTAGGATTGGCTATTATCTGGACATGGATTGGAAATATTATTTGTTATAATGAACTATAAAATGTGAGGAAATTCTTACAAATACAATTTTATGATCTATGACATGAATATAGGAATAGCTTTATAAATGAGATTTTAACAATAATTTACATTATTGAGAAAAAAAATTAAAAATTCTCTCCATCCATCCATCTATTCACATAACTATTATTCCATTTATTCAAGTTTCTTTTTTATAAGGAAGAATCAGGTAATTTTCCTCGCTTATTTTCCATCAAAGAATCTAAAGGACTTAATATAGCAATATAAAAAAGTGAAATCTGTTCTAGGTATTTCAAGATCAAAATGTATGATTTTCAGAGAGTAAGTTTCAGAAAGGATAGCACAGTAACTTTACCTGTTGTTTCATTTCAGCATAGACTTTCTCAGAGTTTAGCTCGACCTGCCGCTTAAATTCCTCAAGGGCAGCATCTGCCTGCTGGGCTTGTAGCCTTTGTATCTCTGTCACCCGAGTCAGCTGTTCCTCCTTTTCCCTAGAAAATAACAGAAAATCTTCAAAGTTCAAATATCAAATAAATGAACAACTATACTTTGTATTTTAAAAGACTTTAGCTATCTTTAAATTCATATTCGTTTGAATTTTCTGTCTCAGTTCATAACTAAATTTCCCTTAAGATGATAAAAGAATGTAATAGTTATCACCTGAGAGACAGGGATTTTCTAACATTTGAATTGTGAGGGGGTAAAAAGATGATTGGCATCCTACTTCTCAGCATTCCCTATCCTTTAGTGGCTTTGCCTAAAAGAAAAGCACATATTCATCAAACCATTTTACTTATTTATTTTTTCGAACAAATTAGAATCTATTTGCAAATAGGCAGAAAGAAGGAAGGTAAAAGGCATTTCTTAACTGCCTATTATATGCTTTTTCCAGCTCTTTACAAAAATTATCTCATTTGATCCTTAATTTCTCAACTTGGTATGGGCTATCATTATCCCCATTTTATAGCTGAAGAAAGTGAGGCAGTCAGAAGCAATTATGTGACTTCCCCCGGGGTCACCCAGCTAGTTAATATCTGAGGTTGGTTTTGAATTCTGTCATTTCTGATTCCAGTTCCCAGCACTCTATCCACTGACCCACTTAGTTGTCTATGGCAGAAGAAATCTACAAAAAAGAGAATCAGAAGATGAATAAGACTATTTACAAAATGGTATAAAAGAGATGTTAAAGAACAACTGTCATCTGTCAGACATATTTATCCACAGTACTTAACTCCTCAAGTTCTGGAGAAATTGGAATCCTGAGAATAGAAAAATATGAATGAATCCCAGAAATAAGTACACTGGGGCCTAAGTTAGCAGCCAGCCACTGATGCCAGGGCAAGAATAAGTGTAACTGAACAGTGCCTCAGACATCTTTTTGGGGGACTGGTGAACACAAGGAAAGATAGAGGGATCTAGCTAAGGGCCCAAGAGTAGACCTGCTATAACTATTGCAGCAAACTGAAAGGAATGGATAGGGAGCCAAATGCCAAGTGGCTAAGGTAAAGGCTGTAATTGAGATACGGAGCAGCCACACAAAATAGATACAAAGAGGCCTAAGTCATTCTTACTGCTAAGAAAAGAACTGGTAAATCCATACTCTCCCACCTTTTCCTGTACTTTTATTGGCACTTCTCCAGAAGGTGCTGAGAATGTATCCTCAATGTTTTATGCTTAAGAAGTTTGTTTTTGAAATTTATTATGCTATTATTTTAATATGTTTAAGATTTCTTTTTAAAGTATAGTTAATCTTGTACTATGGATATATGTATTTCATTCCTCCAATATATCTGACAGAGAAGAAGGTAGTAGTAAACAGACACACACACACACACACACACACACACACACACACACAGAGGAGAAAAAAGTTATTTTTCTTTCAAATTTTTGACACACATCTACCTAGATTCCTTAAACAAAGGAAAATAACGGATCTATATTTTTACACTCTTCCAAAAGCAGGGAACAAATCAATTGAAATTTTTCCATTCATACAACATGGGTCAACAGTTTCAGATGAAGGGAAAATTTTAAGAAAGCTGAGATTAATCATACTAAAACTCCCATTTCTTGTAGTATCTCTTTCCATTATGTAGACCTGATAAGAAAACTATTCCCCAATAATCAGAATCCTGAATCAATAAAAAAAGAAATCGGGGATAAGCTAGAAGCTACTAAAATAAGATCAGGGGTAAAGCAAAGATGTTGATTAATACCATTACTATTTAATATTGTACAAGAAATACTAGCTATAGCAATGACAAGAAAAAAAGAAAATTAAAGAATAAGCAGATACAATGATGAAAACAAAACTATCGCTCTTTGCAAGTGATAGATTGGTATACTTAAACATTTTAGAGAGTGAAATAAAAAAAAATATTTGAAACAAGAACTTCAGCAAAGAGAAAGATATAAAAATAAGCCCAAAGAAATCACTGGCATTTCTGTATGTTACCAAAAAATTCAGCAGGAGAAGACAACGAGAAATTCCATTTAAAATAATTAACAGACAAGTTAATATATTTGAGAGTTTACTTGCCAGGAACTATATGAACATATACTGAATTACATCTAAATATTTTAAAAAGTTAACAGTATACTTTTAAAATGTGTCATAAACTTATGAGTATTAAAAATTTGCAAAATAAATATGCACAGTATGGCTAAAATTCTAACCATGATCAATGCCTAAACTGTGATTAGAAAGTTTAAAATTTGTTCATTTTTAACAACTAATATAAAGGTTTATCATTTGGCAAATGTTGACATGTCTATGTGAAGCAAAATATTTTTCCTAAATACTTTATTTTCCTAAAGCTAATTACTTTATTTAAATTTCATGTTAGGAAACAAAGGCCAACATTAAAAAATTTAAATTTTAATTAAAATATATATATAAAACAGTGAAACCACTGAATTTACACAAATAAAAAAAAAGAAATATAGTTAAAATAATGCAAAAGAGAATGTTATTATAAAATAAGAGTGTACTATAGGCAAATTTATATATAGATTATATAGGTTTGAGTAAGCTCTATAATGCAAATTAAATTCATTCAAGAGTCCATACATGGTCCAACAGTCAGAATTACAAACTACAAACATGGGAATTAAGAGATGCTAAGCAATTGTATACATCTAAGAAATGTATGATTGTCTCAATTCAATTAAAATATAATAAATAAGTTCTGTTCAAAAAGCATTAAGATATTTTATGCATTTTTATTTAAATGTTACTCTCAAAATATTGTTCATAGTAGAAATGGATTCATATTAATATTTGTAGGATCCAAGAGGCCTAGACAAAACTTTTAAAGATTCACAGGGTTAAGAAAACCAGATAGTTCATTGATATATTTTTTCATGAACTCCAAGCAATGTGCTTTGCAAGAAATATAAAATAAAAAAATCTACTTTGGTAATTTTTATTTCTTTTGACCACTGGTAGGGCTCACTAAAATTTCCTAAAGCTAGCTTCTATAAAGATAAAAATGTAGGAAGGGAATTTGTTCTTTAGCTCTGGTTTATTTATAAACAACGAATCATTCTTGTTCAGTATTTGTAGAGCTATAAACAAAGTTGAATTTTTATATAATTATTCTCTGATTAAAGCACATTATTCTGGAGAAGTTATGAAATAGAAAGAAACAATAGCATACAATTAAATACTTCTTGAATTTTTCAACAGTTACTATTTATGTGTACAAGACAACCTCACTTTAAGAATGCTTATTTTGCAGAATTCTGTGCACACTTAGCAAATACTGGGAGCTCCTTTGGGGAGTTAATGCCATAGCAGTTAATGTGCTGCCAGCTTGTTCTCTCAATTAAAAAGAACCAAGTTTAACAAAGAGCTAGACGAGACTCCATTCCAAGCATCACTGGTGTAATTAAAACAAACTTTCAAGGACGAAAAGCGTCTATGTTATTGAGTGCTAGTTGGCATTTAAAATCATTTTAAAATTAATTAGTTAGCAATCATAAGCCACTTTTTTGAGTGTATAACAAGCTTCTCTGTCAGCACTGAAGTTTTTAAGGACAAGTGTTGGAGGGGACAAAGAAAAATTGAGACACTAATGCACCTCTATGTATTAGGAAATGATGAACAAATTGATATTGTAAAAACATGAAGGGATTTACATGAAATGGGTAGAACCAAGAGAACATTGTATATAGTAACAATGTTTGAGGAATAGCAATGGGTGGCTTGAGTTTTTCTGAGTATTATGACTACACAAATCGTCTGAGGGGATCCATAAAGAGCTATCCACTCCAGAGAAAGAACTAATGAATGGAAGTATGCATAGTGTTGTTTTGCTTATATGGAAATATGAGTTAAGTGGTAGCCTACTCCAGAATGAGGTGCAGAAGGAGGAAGGGAGATGATTCAAAACTTAAAAATGTAACAAAAAATAATTTTTTAAAGAAAAGTCAAAAGTAAATGTGACAAATTTAAAATTCAATCAGGACATGCATGAAGAAATAAGATGCCTGCAACCTATCATTTTGCAAAGGAAAGAATACACAAGTTCTTCTGGGGGCAGAGCCAAGATGGTGGAGCCAATACACTTTTCTTTTTGACCTTCTCTTATAACCCTCATACTAATTAGCAAATCCAGCCTCTGAATTAGCTCTGGACAGACAGAAGCCACAAATACTGGGAGTGCAACAAATTACCAGCAGAAGATAATTTCGAGGATCTCCAGAAAGGGTCTGGAATTTTCAACTGGAAATGGAAGGGAGGCAGTCAAGCACAAGCAGGCTGAGCAAATGAGCACAGACAGCACAGAGTCCCAAGGTGGTGCGGACTCTATGGGGCAGTGTAGAGTCCACATGGTGAGGCATCTACAGGGAGGAATCTACAGCAGCAGTGTTGGCTACTCTGCGTAAATCAGCAGAGAAATTGTAAAACATCCAACACAAACTCAAAAGATCAATAGTGAACCCCAAAATGTCAGAATCTTATGGGACCTGGCCACATCTACCCAGGAGCAGGAGTGAGTCAGCATTGGCCCAGTGCAGCCGTGGCCACTTCTAGAGGAAGCTGCTGCTTGTAGAGGAAGCTTAGAAAACTTCCCCCACACTAAAAGCAGACCTTAACTTTTTTTAAAAAATTAGTAAAAAAAATAAAGAGAACTCTGATAATAGACAGCTTTTATGGTGAAAGAGAACAGATATCAAGCCCTGAGGAAACTAAAGGCAGACTGTCTCCAGATGAAGCCCCAAAAGGTGATATAACCTGATCCCCATCACACAAGGCTCTCCTAGAACAATTTTTTTTTAATTAAAAAAAATACACAGATGCTATACATTGTTCATGCTTTCACACTTTGTAATGTATCTATGTACAATAATGTAATGTAATGTATCAATTGTGTCCATACATGGTCCAACAGTCAGAATTACAAACTACAAACATGGGAATTAAGAGATGCTAAGCAATTGTATACATCTAAGAAATGTATGATTGTCTCAATTCAATTAAAATATAATAAATAAGTTCTGTTCAAAAAGCATTAAGATATTTTATGCATTTTTATTTAAATGTTACTCTCAAAATATTGTTCATAGTAGAAATGGATTCATATTAATATTTGCAGGATCCAAGAGGCCTAGACAAAACTTTTAAAGATTCACAGGGTTAAGAAAACCAGATAGTTCAGTGATATATTTTTTCATGAACTCCAAGCAATGTGCTTTGCAAGAAATATAAAATTAAAAAATCTACTTTGGTAATTTTTATTTCTTTTGACCACTGGTAGGGCTCACTAAAATTTCCTAAATTTTTTTCCACAATTGTGTTAATATTTTCCCCTCTTTAAAAAATTACTTTTTATAATGTGGAATATTTCTCAGGGATGTGGAAGGAGAGAGAGAGAAAGATGAGATACTATGATGATGGAAGAAATAAAAAATATGATTAAAAACTTATTTTAAAGAATAAATTATAGAAAAAAATTTAATCAAATAAAATATCAATAAGCAGACAATACATCAACAATTATGGATTGCAGTTGAAAGAACTGAGTAAAATACACTGACTTCATCTTGTGACTCAATTCTGACTCTAGTCCAGTTCTTTTTCTATCTAATAATGAATGGACTGAGTCCAATTTCTGTCTTGTGAGAAAAGTTTATTCAATTATGGAAACTGTGAGAAAATTTTATTGCATTGTTTGAACCTAATCCTATATGGCTGAAAAGCTAGATGACTTCTACATATTATTTAGAGATCCTTAATTAAAGACTTAGGTGATGATGATCAAAAACACAATAAGAACAAAAGAATCCATATGATTTATTGAAAAACTGGTCATAGACTGGTCAATCAGTTACAATTTCCTTCACACGTGTGAGAATGAGTGGCACAGTTCTTTTGCTCTCCCCCTCCCAACTTTAAAAGTCTCTCATCTTAAATCTTGCATACTGGTTTATATCCTATTCATTGTTTTGTTTAAATGCATAAAAACCTGGCTTCCCCTGAATTCAGAGTCCAGGGACATGCTGAGGAGGCCTGATCCCAATTTATTATGCAAATGACATGCAATGCTTAACAAATCAATATGGTCAGAAGTTCAAACCTTTGTTTCCTCATTCATTTCAGATTTTATCCATCACATAGCTAAAGAAGTTCAGAAAGATCATTTTTTTCACTTCTAAACAATTTTAGCAATAAAGGAACAAATCAATGAATTAAATATGTAACCAAAAACATGAACAACAAATCAAAAAAAAAAAAAAACCAAAAAAACCCTCAAATATGCTAAACAGCAAAGTAGTAATTCTTAAAATTATGAAATTTTAAATAAATTGATTTCATAAGCAAGGAGCTAATTATAAAAAATAATAAATCATAAAATAATGATTTCTGACAGCAGAAAGTGAAGAACTGAGAAGCCTCTTGATGAGGGTGAAGGAAAAACTGGCTTGAAGCTTAACATAAAAAAAAAAAAAAGGAAATTATAAAAACTGGCTTGAGGCTTAACATAAAAAAAAAAAAAAATCTTGATAATTGCTCCCATGATTTCCTGTCAGAGGAAAAAGAAATGGAAGCAATGTCAGATTTTTACATTCATAGGTTGAAAAATCAATGCAGATGGTAACTGCATTGAAATTAAAACACTTGCTTTGTGGAAGGAATGCTATGGCAAATCTGGAAAGCATACTAAAAAGCAAAGACATTACCTTGTTGACAAGGGTCCATAAAAACAAAGCTATGATTTTTCCAGTAGTAATAATGTACATCTATGAAAGCTTAATGATTTAAAAAAAAAAAAAAAAAAGCTGAGTGCGACAGAAACAGTATTTCTGAATTGTGATACTGAAGAAGATTTCAGAGAGTCTCTTGAACAGTAAAGAGATCAAATCAGTCAACACTTAAGGAAATTAATTCAGGATATCGTAGGAATTGAATTTATCCCATCTGCAATAAAAAAGATTGAGGCAAAGTTCTGAGACAATGGCACTTTATTCAAAAGCCCATGGTCCCCTCCAAAGAAGTAAACCTTAGATCTTCCTCATGATATGAAATGTCTCCTCCTTCCGGAGACCTATTTTTTAAAATAGCATTTTCTTTTCCAAAAACATGCAAGGATAGTTTTCAATATTCACCTTTGCAAAACCTTGTGTTCCAGATATTTCTTCCTCTTTTCCCTGCTTCCCCATCCCTAAGACAGCAAGCAATCTGATATAGGCTAAAAATGTGCAATTCTTTCAAACATATTTCCATATCTGTCATGTGGCTCAAAAAAAAAAAAAAATGAGGTCAAAAGGAAAAAAAAACATGAGAAAGTAAAAAAAAAAAAAAAAAAAAAGCAAACAAACAAACAATAACCACAAAGGTGAGAATATTATGTTTTGATCCACATTCATTCTTCATACTTCTCTCTCTGGATATGGATGGCACTTTCCATCACAAATCTATTAAAAGTGCCAAGATTCTATTTTTATAGGTCTAGATATATAGCTGTTCAAAAACAACTATAACAAACACAGAATAATTCCATTGATTGACATATGATGCATAAGCTAAAATAAGCAAAATAATATGTCAGCAGGGTCACAAGTTGAACGAAACAAGGAATATCTCCATATAAGATAGACAGGCTTCTCCTTAGTTGGGTAAGAGGAGAGGGTACAAATTATAGTCAGTGACTAAAGTGGTTATAAGATGGCCACCTGCTACTAAACGACAGGTATAGAAATGCAAAATATTTTGTGGAACTTTCTATGTAGCTGAGCCACCTCTACTACAATGAACTTGGTCACCATGACAAGGAGAAGCAAGGGTGGAAGGCATTTATTTTAATTTTCTATAATTAAGCAAGTAAACAGAATCAACAACTCACTGTTCTGTGGCATTATATACAGAACTTTGATATGAATTCTCTCAAATTGATTAATACTGACTGAAATACAGTAGGAATCTAAAAGGATTATTTCTCATACTATTCATTATTAGGTTAAAAACTGAAGCTGAAGTTTAAATATTTTAACCACATAGTGAGAAGGCAAGACTCACTGGAAAAGACCCTAATGCTGGAAAAGATTGGCAAAGAATGAGATGTATAGAAAGTATCATGGAAGTAATGAACATGATCTTGGATAGAATCTGAGAGAAAGTTGAGGAAAGAAGGGCCTGGCATGCCATAGTCCATGGGGTAACAAAATGTCAGATAAGACTGAACAACTGAACAACTCCCCTCTGGTTGTTGTATCCTCTGAACTGTGTATTTAATATGCACTCAAAAAAAGAATGCTTTAAAGGATATGAACAAAAAAAAAGGCTCTTTTCCTTGGTTAAGCATTAGGAAGGATTTGGTTAAAATGTTCAAAATAATTGCAATTTAGAGCTAATATTTGACTGTCTTCTAACAACACAAAATTTAGTCTGGAATAAAGTGTATCTAGAAATTCCCTTAGATTCAAAAACAGAAATGTGAGTCCACAATTTTTTATTTTATTTTTATTTATTTTTAAATATTTATTTTATCATCAATAGCCATTTGGAAACTTTTTGTGAAATAAAGATTTCACTCAAGCCATTCTCAAATTGATAAATGGTCAAAGGATATGAACAGACAATTCTCAGATGAAGAAATTAAAACTATTTATAGACATATGAAAATATGCTCCAAATCATTTATTAATCAGAGAAATGCAAATTAAGACAACTCTGAGATACCACTACACACCTTACAGATTAGCTAGAATGACAGGGAAAGACAATGTGGAATGTTGGAGGGGATGTGGGAAAACAGGGACACTGATACATTGTTGGTGGAATTGTGAACACATCCAGCCATTCTGGAGAGCGATTTGGAACTATGCTCAAAAAGTTATCAAACTGTGCATACCCTTTGATCCAGCAGTGTTTCTACTGGGCTTATACCCCAAAGAGATACTAAAGAAGGGAAAGGGACCTGTTTGTGCCAAAATGTTTGTGGCAGCCCTGTTTGTAGTGGCTAGAAACTGGAAACTGAGTGGATGCCCAGTGTGGTATATGAATGTTATGGAATATTATTGTTCTGTAAGGAATGACCAGCGGGATGAATACAGAGAGGACTGGTGAGACTTACATGAACTGATGCTAAGTGAAATGAGCAGAACTAGGAGATCATTATATACCTCAACAATGATACTGTTTGAGGATGTATTCTGATGGAAGTGGATCTCTTCGATAAAGAGACCTAATTCAGTTTCAATTGATCAAGGATGGACAGAAGCAGCTACACTCAAAGAAAGAACATTGGGAAATGACTATAAACTGCTTGCATTTCTGTTTTTTCTTCTTGAGTTATTTATACCTTCTGAATCCAATTCTCCCTGTGCAACAAGAGAACTGTTCGGTTCTGCACACATATATTGTATCTAGGATATACTGTAAGCTATTTAACATATAAAGGACTGCTTGCCATTCTGGGGGAGGGGGTAGAGGAAGGGAGGGGAAAAATCAGAACAGAAGTGAGTGCAAGGGATAATGCTGTAAAAAATTACCCTGGCATGGGTTCTGTCAATAAAAAGTTTTTAAAAATTTAAAAATTAAAAAAAAAAAAAAGAAATAAAGATTTCACAATACTTCTAATACTTCCTTATCACATTATCATGTATTTGACATTATATTAAAAATTATTCACAACTTATCTACTTAAGAAATTAGAATTAAATTCATATAAATATATATACGCATATGTGTGTATGTGTGTATGTATATATACATATACACACATATATGTATATATACACATATATGTGTGTGTATGTATGTGTATATATATATATAATTTCTAGGTCACATAACCAATCGTATGTATGGAAGATTACACATGTTCTGCAAATATTCATGACCTCACCAAAATAAGAATACATGGAAGAAATAAAGCAATTTTAGCTATGTTTCCAAGAGCTAACAAGGTAACAATTCAATGAACTAACAACAAAGAATGCTACTCCTTAAATTTTAATAGACTCATAGTCCCTCCACTATCAGTTGTCATACTACTGCAGCAATGCTGCATAAGGAGACTTTTAACAGAACTTATGGCTTCCAACAATTTAAAAAAAAAAAAAAAAAGGCAGGAGTTTACTCTGTTTGGAACACCAGTAGCAGTGTTTTGTGCTACAAAAGAGCTCAGTCTGAAGGCTAAGGAAGAGAGGGAACTAGGAAATGAGAGGGGTATGTATAGCTGTGTAACAACTCCATTAAGACTAAGGGAAAGAGCCCAGCTGCCAGCTGGGGGTAATTGCATTCCCCAGAAGGAACTTGGAACACAGACTTACACATGTGAACTGCCCACCATAGGAGAGAGCTCAGAAAAGTTTACAAAACAAAGCTCCATGAGAAACCATCATCAATGAAGATGTAATCAGAAAGTGAGTGATTAAAGAACAGAAGGGGGGGGGGGGGGGAGAGAGACTAAAATTGTCAAAGGAATTTCAAAAAGAAGACAATTTAATTAAATTCTTGGACCGTAGGCAAATAAACCAACAGAGAAGATATTAATGACAGAAGGAAATATGGTCTCCAGATCAACTAAAAGACTCCCTCTATCTACAAGCAAATATTGGAAGCAAGGGAAAATGAATATATACCAATGAGACAGAGAATATAATGGATTCTGAAGAGCATGGACCCGTTACAGGATGCTTCTAAATAGTTTAAAAGAGATAAGAATTTTAAACATAGAATTTGTGGCTTACATAGCATAAATAAAAACCTGAAACTATGACAAATGTTACCAAAGAAACTAAAGGAGAATAACTGATTGGAAATTAAAATACAAAAAAATAAAGGACAATCCAGAAGAGAAAAGTAAAATGCAATAATATTAAAAGAAAATATAATCACCACACATGCAAAACATATTGAATTCTAAGATAGGATATGTGGAGAAAATTTAAGGATTATAGATCTCTCAGAAGAACATAAGTCCCAAAATCTGAGCACTGTAAGGCAAGAAATAATATAAGAAAAATGCCTAGAACTTCTGAACATAGAACAAGTTTCAATTGAAGAATCTACATATTACCTTTAGGAAAACAAAGTAAAACCCTGCAAACTTTTAAAAATTTAACTGACATTTGAAAATGCCAGTGACTAACAACAAATACTTCAAGTTGCCGGGAGAAAGATATTCAAATTGAAAGAAAAGAAAATTTTAATAAGAGAAAACTATTCTATACCCATCAAAAACTGCAGAAAGGAATGGAATAATGTGTTCCAAAGAACAAAGGAAATAAAAGATACAACCTGAGAAGACCAAACCTGAGTCTAAACACTAATGAAAAAAGATATATATCCAAAAAAAAGAGGCAACTGAAATATTCCTAGAAAAAGATTAGAACTGAAGATATTATTTGAATTTCAAATACCCCCAACAATATGTATATGTATATGTGTGTGTGTGTGTGTGTATGTGTATAAAGTTAAATAAATGTAACAATGAAGAAAAATATCAAAATTATAATGGAGAGATCATTAATATATTTCCTTTTAAAAACACACAAGGAGACAAAGCAGAATTCAAACAGAAATAATAATGGAGAAACAGGACTAGAACATTAATGACTAAATTTCACAACACTTTACCAACAGTTATATTGATATTTTTTTTTAATTTATTTTATTTGAAAAATGAGTAAGAAAAAAGAAAAAAAGAAAAGAAATGCAAAACAAAATAAAGTAAAACAAAAGAGAACATTGTCATGTGCCCAACAGAACATTAAGGAAGATTCAAAATACATAACAAATCATTACCAGACCAAGAAAGTATATGTATGTATGTATATGTGTGTGTGTGTGTGTGTGTGTGTGTGTGTGTGTATATATAAAGGAAAAAATGGGCATTCATGAATATAATTTCATATATATTATATATGAAATTATATTCATGAATGCCCATTTTTTCCTTTACTTCTTTGTAAACTGACTGTTCTTTGGTTCTGTACTGCATACCTTATTTATTTTATCCTTTTTCTCCCCTTTCATCTCTCCCACCTCTCCCAACCAAGCTACAGTTAAGAAAAGATATGTTTATGTATTCATATATAGATATAGACATACATACTCATACCCACATACCTCTCAACACTCCCCACCCCCACAAAAATGTCTTTCCTATCCATGCTGCTTCTTTAATTAAAGTCTGCTACATAACTTTCCTGCTATTACTTAACCTCCCCCCAACCCAGAGATCTCTTCCTTGTCTTCTTTCCTCCCCCTTTGCTTGTCCATCCACCCATCTCTCCACCTTTATTTCTTAATATATTTTGAAGGGTGCTATACCTTTCATGATAGATATGTTGTGCTGCCAATTGACCCCATTCCCAATGTGAGCAGGTTTTCAGAACTATGAGCCCTCCTCCCCCCTTTAATGCCTCTGTCTTCCTCTGCATCTCATTTGTATAACCTGATAACTATTTTCCCCTTGATTTTGCCAATCTTTCTTTTGTTTTGGCAATACACCTGTGTGTTTTCTACAAAGTATCTCTTTGAGGTAATGACTGATAGATTTTTTTCCTATGTCTACTTTACCTTCATATTCTATCACTCCAGGACAAATTTCTTGGATTATTTTCTGCATTACTGTGTCAAGGTTATCTTTTTTGGTCACAACTTTCTGGCAGTCCAATTATTCTTATGTTTTCTCTTCTTAATCTGTTCTCCAGAGTTGTCATTTTTCTTGTAAGATGTTCCACATTCTGTTCTATTTTCTCATTCTTTATAATGTGTTTAGTTATTTCTTAGTTTCTCATAACTTCACTGGCTTCTCTTTGACCAATTCTAATTTTCAAAGAATTATTTTCATCTTTGAGACTCTGTACCTCTTTTTCTAGTTAATTAACTTTTATTCCATAAGCTTCTTGTTTTTCTTGAATAGTTTTTAGGTTTAGTTTTTGCTCAATATTTCTCATTTGATTTTAAAATTCTATTAATTTTAATTTTAATGACAGGGAGCCATTTCACATTACTCTTTGGGGTAGAAGCTTTTTTTTTTTTTTTTTTTTTTTTTTTTTTTTTTTTTTATTAAAGTGCCCTCCACTGAAGATGAACCCTGGTCTTCCCTCCTCCCATAATATGTTTCAATGGTGGGATTCCTTCTTTTTGCCAATTCATTTCTTTTTTCTAAATAAGAGGTATTGAGGTAAGCACCTTTAATCATGAGTGGGAGGGACAGTGCCTCAAGCTTCCCTTTAACTCTCTACTCTCACCAGGAACCCCAAACCAAAAGTTCCACCCTCCTGCAAGTGTCCACAGTCAGCAGCATCCCTACCTCACTGCCTCTAAACTCACCAACCACAGATTCCTTCTCGGCAAGGGCCCACATCTCAGCAGTACAGCTGAACCTGGCATTCCCAATCAGTTTAGGTTCACTTGTCTTTCTGAATTTAAGCCCTGACTTGCCAAATAGTCTGGGCAGTGAAAGTCTCTGTGGTTCCTGCTGAGGCTCCAACCACACCTAGCTAGCCAGAGGAGTCCCCACTTTATGTTTCTACAAAGCTAGCCCAGAGGCGTTTGCACTTCAAACAAGTTAATCTCTAGTCCAGGTTTTTCTAGGGTTATATCAGGAGGATCCCTGTTGTGTTCCAAGTCTTGTTGATTTTTCACCAGTCTGTATCTACTCTGAGGCACAAATTTGTTCTATTTGTGGGGGAAATCTGGAGAGCTTGAAATTTATCAACCCACTCTGCTCAGAATCCGCCCTTTATCAATATTTTAACAAGACTAAATTACAAAATGAGAACATAAAAGAGGAAGAAAAAAGATACAAAGGAAAATAACTGCTATAGTGTCTCTGTGTGAGAAATAATACTTCCTCCCTAGCATGAACAGCTAATTATTGCATTAGGGTTAGGTGTTTTTCCTTTTTCTACTTCCTCCCAGTATGGAAAATCCTAAACAGAGATTTATCCAGGTCAAGATCTAATAAGATAGCAAAAGAATGAGTACATTCCTGCTCATTGTGTTTGTTCAGACAGGTCTAATAAAAATATGGATCCTCTTATCAGACAACTGATATGGAAACTGATGTCTCTTTGACCAAATTTTGGTCAAATTAGGTGTTCCAAGACCCTCACTGTAATATAGTTCATCCTCTCATTATAATATTTATTTTCTCATTAACTGTTAAACAATTAAAACTAACTGCTACTCTGAGGAACACCTACTCTTCATGGGCATATATACTGCTTACAGTTTATAGACTCCCACCATGAAGAATCTTTGGATTGAGAGCAACAGACAAATTACCATCCTTTTAGTAATATGGTAACGTTATTAACAAAATGATTAAATTGCTTAGATATTATGACTGTCAAAGCTACTTAAGTGACACATCTGGAAGATGAGAATCTCTAGCTGGGTAGATAAAAGAGGAAACAAAACAGGAAGAAAGAAAGGAGGAAATAATTGTTTTAATAGCAGGAGGAAGTGCACTGATGAATGCTTTCATGGGAGAAGAGAGATATTCTATAAATTAAAATGGGTTTACTTTTCAGGATTTGATACTTCAAAAGACCATTTATCTTGCCTCAAGAGAAGAGGGACTTCAAGGAACAAGTCACAATCAGAAGAGTGGAAGGACTTAGATTGGGGGAGTGGAGAGGATTTTAAGGCAAATAGGGAAAAGATGACTAAGAAGAGGGCAAAAATAAAAAACTGCATAAGGAGGAAATTAGAAAAATTTCTACCATGGGATATTATCTCTCCCACCTACAGGAATTGATATTACTAAGATTGAAGCACAACAGAAAAAGAGTGAGCAAACTCTACAAGGCAACAAGGCAATATTAACATAGAAACTGTTCTAAAAGGAAGAGTATCTTACTTGAATAGTTAACTGAGAAAGGGTGAAAGAAGAAAAGAATTAAATTAGAGAAAGAAAACATAATTTAAGCAAAGTTATAAAATTAGGAAAGGAGGTGACAAGCAGTATAGGATGTGAAGGAGGAGTTTTTGAGGGTGAGTGGAAGAGAGCTAAAGTGAATAGGATTGCCTTAAAGTAGATTAATCTAATTTAACAGAAGAGTTATTGTACTTGATTTACAGAAAAAAAAAGAAAAACCTGGTTTGGGGGTGGGGGGAAAAGCAATATAGACAAATAAAAGAAAAGAGAAGCCCAACTCATAATTTTAATGTAAATATATTCAACAATCCAATAAAAATAGTAACAAAACAAAACTTCATAATGTTTACAGAGAGCAATTTCATTTTACTACATCAAAAATTATTTTATTCAAAGTGCTCTTTAAAAATGTGAATAGTGAATTTTTAATAATTTTAATAATTTTTCATTAAGAAAATATCAAAGCCTTTATATTTTAAAACTATAAAATGAAATGTAATGCCGGAGAAACTAAGAAATTAGGTTTTTAATATTTTAATAGTGGAGAGTTTGGACTAGTCAGCTGGATGGGACTCTTGTCTCAAAGCACCCAGCATCCAGCAATTAATTCCAGAGACTTTTACAGGACTCCAACTATCAGGAAAACAAAGGCAAGGGAGGAAGAAACATTTAGTAAGTCAATTTCAGGAAGGACCATTAATTCTCATAAGTTGGGGGTCAAAAAGGTGATCAAGCAGGAGACAGAAAGTCTAGGCCAGAAAAGATAGTGAATGCCATCCAGGTATTTGAGATAAGCCATCTGGAGTTTTATGACTCTTTAGAATGCGAAAGTAGCCAGAGCTCAGAGGGCCTAATTCTCTCAGTCCTAATGGCCAGGAAAGGAGGTTTGGACATAGCATACTAACTCAGGGAAACTCAGATATTATAATTCAGGGAAACTGAGGTATTACAATTCAGGGAAACTGAGGTACTACAAAATAATCTTAAACATAACGTTGTAGTGCCTCTAGATGCCACTTTCAATCAATGATACTGAGTACCAACCACTATATGCTCTAATAGATAATATCCAGAAATACAAAATTAATAAATCTTTGATATGTTACTGAATTCCTATTCCAATGATTGCACACCATAAAAAAAAGATTGTTCATAGTGTCCTAAGAATCTGTACATCTTAATATTTTGTAAATCTATTACAACTTGTTTATAAGGGAACATCTGAAACCTATTAAACTCTCTTGTCTTGTATTCCTATTACTATACAGGTAAATTGATTTTTTTCTTTAAAAATTTTTTTTCACAATAGTAATAAAATCCTGAAAGTATGGTATTATAATGGAAACATCATTCAAATGAAACCATAGTAAGAGTCTTACAAAAACTTAAAGTGAATATGCTAGAAATCTATTACATAAGCACTAGATCATTTACAGAAAAAATTGCATTTGTGACACTATTAACATACCTCAAAGCCTCCTCCAATTTACGAATTTTCTTCTGAGAATCTCCTTTCTCTTTATCAAGTTCAATCTGGAAGCCTTGAACCTATCATTGAAAAAAAAAGTTAAAATTTTAATTATGAAAATGAAAACAATGATATAAGACATGAGACAATGTCAACATAACAGGCAGCAAAACCAATTGAAATTTCCCAATCTTGCCCTTCAAACAACTTTAAAATTTCTGAAATCAAATTTTGGAGTAACAGAACCAACAAAAGTAAGATATTTTTCCAGCCTAAAAAAACTTAAAGATTAGAAGAAGAGATCAGTAACACAAGGCAAGTAAAAGACATCAAGAAACAATAAAATACAAAATCTAAAAAATGAAAAATAGAAGAATATACAAAATGTTACATATACTATTAACCTAAAAAGTAGATTAAGGAAATACAATTTTAAAATTATTGGATTACCTAAAGTGAAATGCATTATTTAAAAAAGCCTAGATTTCATATTTCAAAAAATTACCCAAGGAAAGAATCCACTCATCACCACCTCAAAGAAATCCCAAAATGAAAATTCACAAGAATATAGCCAAATTCTAGAGCTTCCAGATCAAGAAGAAAAATTGCAAGCAGCCAGAAATAAACAATTCAAATATCATGGTGTTACAATCAAGATCACACATTGAACTAGAGGGCTTAGAATATATTCCAGAAAGCAAAGAAGCTAGGATTGTAATCAAGAATAACCTACCCAGTAAAACTGAGTATAATCCTTATTGGGGTCGGGGAGAGAATATGTAATGAAATAAGGATATTTAAGTATAATTGATGAAAAGACCAATGTTGAATAGAAAATTTTACATTCGAAGACAAACTCCAGAGAAACATTAAAGGGCAAACATGAAAGAGTAATTATAGACTCAATAAAGTTATACTATTTACATTTCTATATGGGAAAATAATGTAACTGCTAAGAATATTACCAATATTAGGGCACTTAGAAGGAATACACATAAACTGAGAACACAGGGATAAATCAATTATATTGGAATGATCTTCAAAAATAAATGAAGGGTTGAGAAAGAGGAGTGCACTCAAAGAAGGGGGAAGAGGAAGAATGATAAATTTTTTTCTAACATAAAAGTGGTACACAAGGAAAAGCTTTTAGAATGGAATGGGAAATGGTAGGGGTAGATGAGAGTTGGCAAGGTAAGCCTGAATCCATTGGAAATGGTACAAAGAGAAGTG
Source organism: Antechinus flavipes (assembly GCF_016432865.1). Lineage (NCBI taxonomy): Eukaryota > Metazoa > Chordata > Mammalia > Dasyuromorphia > Dasyuridae > Antechinus > Antechinus flavipes. The sequence continues at coordinate 159,491,032 of NC_067401.1, forward strand.
TGTGTGTGTGTGTGTGTGTGTGTGTGTGTGTGTGTGTGTAAGTATGCACACACACTCAGTTGAGTATAGAAATAGATTTTACAAATTAAGACAACTGTATTACTTCACACCTCTCAGACTGGCTTAGATGACATTAAAAGATAATGATAAATATTGGAGGAGATATGGGATAACTGGGATATTAATACATTGTTGGTGCAATTGTGAACTGATCCAACCATTCTGGACAGCAATTTGGAACTATGCCCAAAGGGCTATCAAACTGTGCATACTCTTTGATCCAGCAGTGTTTCTACTAGACTTATATCACAGAAAGATCTAAAGAAAGGAAAGGGACCTACATGTGCAAAAATGTTTGTAGTAGCAAAAAACTAAACTGAGTGGATACCCATTGATTGGACTAATTTGAATATAACGGAATATTATTGTTCTGTAAGAAATGATGAGCAGGCTGATTTCAGAAAAGCTTGAAAAGATTTACATGAACTGATGTTAAGTGAGCAGAACCACGAAAACATTGTACAAAGAAACAAGATTATGTGATGATCAATTCTGCTGGATGTGGCTCTCTTCAACAATGGGAGGACAAGGCAATTCGAATAGACTTGTGAAGGAAAGTATCAGCCACATCCAGAGAGCGAGAGAGAATGATGAAGATTGAATGTAGATTACAACATAGTATTTTCACCTATGTTGTTGTTTGCTTGCTTGTTTTTTTCTTTTTCATTTTACCCTTTTTGATCTGATTTTTCTTGTGCAGCATGATAAATGTGAAAATGTGTTTAGAAAAAAAAAAAAATAAACTAGTTTACCAAATAGGGAATTAAGAGGAGAAATGGATAAGAGATGAGAATATAGAGGGCATGATAAAAAGAAAAGGAGTGCACATTAAGGAAAGAAATGGTCAGAAGCAAAACAGGATAAAAGGAAAGAGAAAAAGATTAACAGAAGAAAATAGAATGGGGGAAATACACATAATCATAACTGTTAAGTGACTGGGATGAGCTCACCCATAAAATAGAAGTAGATAGGAGAATGCAATAGAAACCAGAATCCAACAATATGCTGTTTAGAAGAGATACATTTGAAACAGAAAGACACACAGAATTAAAATAAAAGGGTGAAGCAGAATCTATTATATTTTAGCTGAAACTGAGAAAAGCAAGGATAGCAAATCTCAAACAAAATCAATGCAAAAATCGACCTAATTAGGAGAGATAAATGTTGAAACTATATTTTGACAAAAAATATCATAGACAATTGTAATGGGCTGAAGCTCGAGTTGATGCACTGAGGTCCCAAGCACGCGAGGCTAAAATAATAATTGGACCATACTCTATTAATATATATGCTTGGAGAAAGAATGGCCCCACCCATGCTTTGTGCAAGTCCTGATGTGTTGTATAAGAAATGACGATTTTGGTGGGTGGAGGCAGAGAGGCAGAGAGAGGAGTGGAAAGAGACTGCTGGCTGGCATCTTGTCGCAGCTGCTCATATTGCTATCATGACCCCACTTCACCTCTGCTGGCTGTGTCCTGTCGCAGCTGCCCATATTGCTATCACAATCCCCCTTCACCTCAAAAAGAATAAAGACTCAAGATTTTCCCTTAACCTAAATTCCTGACTCCGGCTGATTTTAAAATATGCAGTCATCACATTTGGCGCCCAATATGGGGCTGTTTTTCAATCCCTGTGACAAAACTGTTCATTCATATCTTTTATAAGGCTCAGCTAAATTAACGCTGGGCACTGAAAAGGCAAATCTTTTCATATCCTCCTTATCCAGAGGGATAGAATAGAAACAATCCTTAATATCTATAACCGAAAGAGGCCATTCTCTAGGCAATTGAATAGGAGATGGAAGTCCAGGCTGAAGAGTTCCCATAGTTGCCATCATCTTTCTTAAATCAGTCAACATCCTCCACTTTCTAGATTTCTTTTTTACAACAAATACTGGGGAATTCCAAGGACTTAGAGAAGGTTGTAAGTGCCCTTGATCAAGCTGCTCCTGTACTATATCTAATAAGGCCTGAATTTTATTGCTATCTAAGGGCCACTGTTCTATCCACACTGGTGTATCAGTTTTCCATTGGATAGGAACAGGTGAAAGTGTTGGCAGGCCTTCAATAGCAGCCTTGCTTAAAAAACCGAAGTATTCATTTTTAACCCTAATTGCTGTAAAATGTCTCTTCCCCACAGATTGATGGAGATTTTTCAACTATAAAAGGAATAAAAACTCCTGTTTTGCTTCAAAAGTCCATCTCATAGGGGCAGCACTAACTTCAGCTGCTACTGATCCTCCTACGCTAGACAGGTAGGTGTCTGCTTTAATCTTTGGCCAGTGACTGGGCCAATTGACACCTCTAATGACTGTACGATCTGCACCTGTGTCTACCAATCCTTCTAATGGCAGGACATTTATAAAGATTGTGAGCGACTTCCGGCCAAGATGGCGGAGAGGAAATACACTGCTGTGTAACCTCCGTGTTTTTCTCTCACTATCCATTTCATTTCATGCCTCTGAATTAATGCTCGACTGAAAAAAAACATACAATTACTTACCAAGAGAAACCATCCTTGAGACTCGTCAAGAAAGGTCTGTTTTTGTGCGAGGGCGGGGACGGTATTTAAATCGGAAACAGTCTGCGGGCAGCAGCTGCAGCGAGAGCACAGATAGCAGCTCAGAACCGAGTAGAGCAGAGAGGGGGTGGGGCGTGATCGCAGCCGTCTCTGCGGGGAGAGCTTTGCTACAGGATTAGATACTTTGCTCCGGCAGCAAGTCAGCAGCCCAGCAGAGAAGCTAAAAATACCGAGGGTGAAGAATACAACCCCAAACAGCTGGAGTCTCTCGGGACCTGGCCACCCCTCCCCCACAGTGTCTCAGCGCGCTGGGATCTCAGAGCGCAGGTGCCATAGCACAGTAGGACCTGTGCCTCACGACTACCCTGCCCCTCCCCCAAAGAAAGCAGCCTCCATTCAAGGGTTTTTTTTCTTCTGTTTCTTTGATAGTTTGTCTTTGATTATTAGACAGAATGAGCAAGAAACTGAAAAAGAATTTAACCCTTGACAGCTTCTATACAGATAAAGAGCAGACTCCAAATCCTGAGGAGACTAAAAACAAACAGTCCCCAGGTGAATCCCCAAAGGAGGAGATCATATGTTCCTCAGCACAGATGAATCTCATGGAGGAAATTAAAAAGGCTCTCACAAGGGAGCTAGAAGAAAAATGGGAAAAGGAGAGGGAGGCTTTGCAAAAGGGGAAGGAGGCTTGGCAAAAGGAGAAGGAGGCTTTGCAAAAGGAGAGGGAGACTTGGCAAAAGCAGAGTGAGGCTCTGCAAAAGGAGAGGGAGGCTTGGCAAAAGAGCCTGGAGAAGTCAGTTAAAGAGAGAGTGGATAAAGAAACCAAATCCTTGAAAAATAGGATTGGTGAACTGGAAAACAAAATTGGCGAAATGGAAAAAAATTCCACAGAACAAAAGAACTCAATTGGACAATTAGAAAAAGATCTTTAAAAAGTGAGTGAAGAAAATACCTCACTGAAAATCAGGGTCGAACAATTGGAATTGAATGACTCGAGGAGACAAGAAGAATCAGTCAAGCAAATCCAAAAAAATCAAACAATGGAAAAGAATGTGAAATACCTTCTGGGGAAGACAACAGACCTGGAAAACAGATCCAGGAGAGACAATCTGAGAATCATCGGACTTCCAGAAAAGTATGATGAAAAAAAGAGCCTGTACACTATTTTCCGGGAAATTATCAAAGAGAACTGCCCAGAAGTCATAGAAACAGAAGGTAAAATAGACATTGAAAGAATTCATCGATCCCCTACTGAAAGGGATCCTAAAATCAAAACACCAAGGAATATAGTGGCCAAATGCCAGAACCCTCAGGCGAAGGAAAAAATACTGCAAGCAGCTAGAAAAAACCAATTCAAGTATCAAGGAGCCACAATAAGGATCACCCAGGATCTGGCAGCATCCACATTAAAAGATCGAAGGGCCTGGAATATGATATTCCGAAAGGCTAAGGAACTTGGTATGCAACCAAAAATAACTTACCCAGCGAGATTGAGCAACTTACCCAGCGAGATTGAGCATCTTTTTCCAGGGAAGAAGATGGACATTCAACGAAGTAAGTGAATTTCATCTATTTCTGATGAAAAAGCCAGAACTTAACAAAAAATTTGATCTACAAACACAGAACTCAAGAGAAATCTAAAAAGGTAAAGATTAATCTTGGGAACTATATTTCGGCTATAAAGATGTATAAAGAATACATGTATACCTTGTTCTAGAAACTAGATGTGGAAAGGACATTGTACCAGAAAAAAGGGAAAGTGGGGGTACTACATTTCATGAAGAGGCAAAGAAAACCTAGTATATCTGAGAGAAAGAATGGAGAGGGATGAATATAGTGAGTATTTTACTGCTTTCAGAATTGGCATTAAGAGAAGAATTTTAGACATATTCAATCTATGGTAAAACTTCTCCCACCTCATTGAAAAGTGAGAAGGGAAAAGTGAAAAGGGAAGGAATAAGCTAAGTGGAAGGGAATACGGTAACTGGGAGGGAAAGGGGTAAGTTGGGAGGGGAACTCTAAGGGGGGGAGGGATACTAAAAAAGGGAGGGCTGTGAGAAGCAAGTGGTGCTCACAAGCTTAATACTGGGAAGGGGGGTAAGGGAGTAAGAAGGGAGAAAAGCATAAACCGGGGTTAACAAGATGGCAAGTAATACAGAATTGGTCATTTTAACCATAAATGTGAATGGGGTAAACTCCTCTATAAAGAGGAAGCGGTTAGCAGAATGGATTAAAAGCCAGAATCCTACCAATATGTTGTTTACAGGAAACACACCTGAAGCAGGGTGATACATGCAGGTTAAAGGTAAAAGGTTGGAACAAAACCTACTATGCTTCAGGTGAAGCCAAAAAAGCAGGGGTAGCCATCCTGATCTCAGATCAAGCTAAAGCAAAAATTGATCTAATCAAAAGAGATAAGGAAGGGCACTATATCTTGCTAAAGGGTAGAATGAATAATGAAGAAGTATCTATATTAAACATATATGCACCAAGTAGTGTAGCATCTAAATTCTTAAAAGAGAAATTAAGAGAGCTGCAAGAAGAAATAGATAGTAAAACTATAATAGTGGGAGATCTCAACCTTGCACTCTCAGAATTAGATAAATCAAACCACAAAATAAATAAGAAAGAAGTCAAAGAGATAAATAGAATACTAGAAAAATTAGATATGATAGATCTCTGGAGAAAATGTAATGGGGACAGAAAGGAGTACACCTTCTTTTCAGCAGTTCATGGAACTTATACAAAAATTGACCATATATTAGGACATAAAAACCTCAAACTCAAATGCAGTAAGGCAGAAATAGTGAATGCATCCTTTTCAGACCATGATGCATTGAAAATTACATTCAATAAAAAGCCACAGGAAAGTAGACCAAAAAATAATTGGAAACTAAATAATCTCATACTAAAGAATGATTGGGTGAAACAGCAAATTATAGACATAATTAATAACTTCATCCAAGAAAACGATAATAATGAGACATCATACCAAAATGTATGGGATGCAGCCAAAGCGGTAATAAGGGGAAATCTCATATCTCTAGAGGCCTATTTGTATAAAATAGAGAAAGAGAAGGTCAATGAATTAGGCTTGCAACTAAAAATGCTAGAAAAGGAACAAATTAAAAACCCCCAATCAAACACTAAACTTGAAATTCAAAAAATAAAAGGAGAAATCAATAAAATTGAAAGTAAAAAAACTATTGAATTAATTAATAAAACTAAGAGTTGGTTCTATGAAAAAACCAACAAAATAGACAAACCCTTAGTAAATCTGATTAAAAAAAGGAAAGAGGAAAATCAAATTGTTAGTCTTAAAAATGAAAAGGGAGAACTCACCACTAACGAAGAGGAAATTAGAGCAATAATTAGGAGTTACTTTGCCCAACTTTACGCCAATAAATTCGACAACTTAAATGAAATAGAAGAATACCTCCAAAAATATAACTTGCCTAAACTAACAGAGGAAGAAGTAAATATCCTAAACACTCCTATCTCAGAAAAAGAAATAGAACAAACTATCAATCAACTCCCTAAGAAAAAAACCCCAGGACCAGATGGATTTACATCTGAATTCTATCAAACATTTAAAGATCAATTAACTCCAATGCTAAATAAACTATTTGAAGAAGTAGGGATTGAAGGAGTCCTACCAAACTCCTTTTATGACACAGATATGGTACTGATACCTAAACCAAGTAGGCTGAAAACAGAGAAAGAAAATTATAGACCAATCTTCCTAATGAACATTGATGCTAAAATCTTAAATAAAATATTAGCAAAAAGATTACAGAAAATCATCCCCAGGATAATACACTATGACCAAGTAGGATTTATACCAGGAATGCAGGGCTGGTTCAATATTAGGAAAACTATTAACATAATTGACTATATCAACAACCAACCAAACAAAAACCATATGATCATCTCAATAGATGCAGAAAAAGCATTTGATAAAATCTAACAGCCATTCCTAATAAAAACACTTGAGAGCATAGGAATAAAAGGACTTTTCCTTAAAATAGTTAGGAGCATATATTTTAAACCTTCAGTAAGCATCATATGCAATGGGGAAAAACTGGAACCTTTCCCAGTAAGATCTGGAGTGAAGCAAGGTTGCCCACTATCACCATTATTATTCAATATTGTATTAGAAACACTAGCCTCTGCAATAAGAGTCGAGAAAGAGATTAAAGGAATTAGAGTAGGCAATGAGGAAACCAAACTATCACTCTTTGCAGATGATATGATGGTATACCTAGAAAACCCCAGAGATTCTACTAAAAAGCTATTAGAAATAATTCATAATTTTAGCAAAGTAGCAGGATACAAAATAAATCCCCATAAATCCTCAACATTCTTATACACCACCAACAAAATCCAAGAGCAAGAGATACAAAGAGAAATTCCATTCAAAATAACTGTTGATAGCATAAAATATTTGGGAATCTACCTACCAAAGGAAAGTCAGGAATTATATGAGCAAAATTACAAAAAAGTTTTCACACAAATAAAGTCAGACTTAAATAATTGGAAAAATATTAAGTGCTCTTGGATAGGCCGAGCGAATATAATAAAGATGACAATACTCCCTAAACTAATCTATTTATTTAGTGCTATACCAATCAGACTTCCAAGAAAATATTTTAATGATTTAGAAAAAATAACAACAAAATTCATATGGAACAATAAAAAGTCGAGAATCTCAAGGGAATTAATGAAAAAAAAAAATCAAATGAAGGTGGTCTAGCTGTACCTGATCTAAAATTATATTATAAAGCAGCAGTCACCAAAACCATTTGGTATTGGCTTAGAAATAGATTAGTTGATCAGTGGAAAAGGTTAGGTTCACAAGACAGAATAGTCAACTATAGCAATCTAGTGTTTGACAAACCCAAAGATTCTAAATTTTGGGATAAGATTTCATTATTTGATAAAAACTGCTGGGATAACTGGAAATTAGTATGGCAGAAATTAGGCAAGGACCCACACTTAACACCACATACCAAGATAAGATCAAAATGGGTCCATGACCTAGGCATAAAGAACGAGATTATAAATAAATTAGAGGAACATAGGATAGTTTATCTCTCAGACTTGTGGAGGAGAAAGAAATTTGTGACCAAAGATGAACTAGAGACCATTACCGATCACAAAATAGAAAATTTTGATTATATCAAATTAAAAAGCCTTTGTACAAACAGAACGAATGCAAACAAGATTAGTAGGGAAGCAACAAACTGGGAAAACATCTTTACAATTAAAGGTTCTGATAAAGGCCTCATTTCCAAAATATATAGAGAACTGACTCAAATTTATAAAAAATCAAGCCATTCTCCAATTGATAAATGGTCAAAGGATATGAACAGACAATTTTCAGATGAAGAAATTGAAACTATTACCACTCACATGAAAGAGTGTTCCAAATCACTATTGATCAGAGAAATGCAAATTAAGATAACTCTGAGATATCACTACACACCTGTCAGATTGGCTAAGATGACAGGAAAAAATAATGATGAATGTTGGAGGGGATGCGGGAAAACGGGGACACTGATGCATTGTTGGTGGAGTTGTGAACGAATCCAGCCATTCTGGAGAGCAATATGGAATTATGCCCAAAAAATTATCAAACTGTGCATACCCTTTGATCCAGCAGTGTTTCTATTGGGGTTATACCCCAAAGAGATACTAAAAAAGGGAAAGGGACCTGTATGTGCCAAAATGTTTGTAGCAGCCCTGTTTGTAGTGGCTAGAAACTGGAAAATGAATGGATGCCCATCAATTGGAGAATGGCTGGGTAAATTGTGGTATATGAATGTTATGGAATATTATTGCTCTGTAAGGAATGACCAGCAGGATGAATACAGAGAGGCTTGGAGAGACCTACATGGACTGATGCTAAGTGAGATGAGCAGAACCAGGAGATCATTATACACTTCGACAATGATATTGTATGAGGATGTATTCTGATGGAAGTGGATTTCTCTGACAAAGAGACTTAAATGAGTTTCATTGGATAAATGATGGACAGAAACAGCTACACCCAAAGAAGAAATACTGGGAAATGAATGTGAACTATTTGATTTTTGATTTTCTTCCCGAATTATTTCTACCTTCTGAATCCAATTCTCCCTGTGCAGTGGGAGACCTGTTCGGTTCTGCAAATATGTATTGTATCTAGGATATACTGCAACATATTTAACATATATAGGACTGCTTGCCATCTTGGGGGGGGGGGGGGGGAGGAGGAGGGAGGGGAAAAAATGAAACATAAGTGATTGCAAGGGATAATGCTGTGTAAAAATTATCCTGGCATGGATTCTGTCAATACAAAGTTATTATTAAATAAAATTAAATTAAAAAAATAAACCTTAAATCATTACATAAGTACAAAAAAATAAAAATAAATAAATAAAGATTGTGAGCATAGGTCGGTCAGCTGTTACAGCTGCTGTCCAGTATATTCCTGGATTTTGTGGTCTGGAATCAGAATCTGGGTGACTATCATCAGTTGCTTATTGGGATTCTGTATGAGTAAACCTGATGCTACTTCTCCTGGGTAATAAGTCACACATTGTCTATCTGTATTAGTGACTGGGATATTATCTACACATTCCCCAGTTTCCCACATCAGTGTGTAGATAGATACTGTTTTGTATGTACAAAAAGGAGTAAAATGGTCAAGCCTACTGTGTCTGGAGGCAAGGGATCCACAGGCTGGAGAGGAATAGATTTCACCTCTCCAGGGGGTATCTCATTTGTTCCAGCGGCATATAACTCTGATCTCCCCAATTGTAATTCCTTTCTCCCATTAGGTTGCTTCCTGGCTGATTGATTGTGTAATCCTCTTCTCCCATCATATGGCTTCCTGGCTGATTGGTCATGTCTGGGTACTGGACTTCTAGGCACTCTCTGGGTGAACCATTGGCTGCCATCATGCCCCAAGTGTTTTTTGCCTGGGGCCCTTTATTCCAAGAAGCCAGGAATCTCATTCTAAATATCCTCAGGCTGCTTGAACTTTACCTTTACAATTTGGAATAACAAAAGAAAAAGCTAGGAGCATAGTAAAAGCCTGTATGGTTTGCCTTCCTTTCCACGCTCCTACACTGCCCCAAGGGAAGAACCCTCGTGGTTTGAGACCCAATGAAATCTGACAAATGCATGTGACCCATTATAAATCTTTTGGTCATCTGTCTTTTATCCACGTTGAGGTAGACACCTTTTCAGGATTCACTTTTGCAATACCAACAGCAAAAGAGACAGCCCGAATGGTCACTGAATTCTTCACACAAGCATTTGCCATTATGGGTGTGCCACAAGCAATAAAAACAGACAATGGTCCTGCATATACTTCCAAACATTTTGCACACTTTTGTGCACAGTATAATTACACACCACTGGCATACCTTTTAATCCTCAAGGACAGGCAATAGTAGAGAGGAGAAAGGCAATAGTAGAGAGGAGAAACAGACATTAAGATGCTCCTCCAAAAACAAAAGAAAGGGGGAGCCACAAGTAACTCTAGAGAACTTCTAAATATAACCCTTTATACTATTAACTTCTTGATTTTTGACAAAGATGCACTGGCTCTGGCAGACAGGTTTTATAACCCACCGGAAGGGCAATGTCCAGTGTGAGCAGCTCCACTATCTTTAGATAATCGCCAGATGATGTGGAGAGACCCAGAAAGTGGTGAATGGAAGGGACCAAATAGGCTAACTGCTTGGAGGAGAGGGTTTGCTTTTATCTCTACAGGTGGAAAAGGAATCAGATGGGTGCCAACAAGCCATATTCATCTTGTCCATTGTAGAGAGATGGAGCAGACCCTTGAAACGAAGGAGAAGGCCCAAGAAATATCGGGTGGTTCTGTTGCTGATTGTGCTCACCATTGAAAGAGCATGGCATTTATGGCGTTTGACTCATGGACATCGAAAATTTTTGGAGTTCAAAACTCTCAGGAATCATTGGATTCTCTGAGACATGATAAGATTGTTGTAGGACTTGAAAACCCTCAGGAATCATTGGATTCTCTGAGACATAAGATTGTTGTAGGACTTGAAAACCCTCAGGAATCACTGGATTCTCTGAGACATAAGACTTGAAAGCCCTCAGGAATCATTGGATTTTCTGAGAAATGATAAGACTGTTACAGGACTTCAAAATCTGCTGGAATCATTGGATTCCCTAACACATAAAAAGACTTTTGCAGGACTTCAAAAACTTGGGGGGGGGATCATTGGATTCCCTGACTTATGAAGCAATGGACAATAGATTGGTTTTGAACTGTCTCTTGGCTGCTAAAGAAGGCGTATGTATGACTGCTGTTTACATATCCTCCTTCTAGGACTTCTGGCAATCTTTTACAACATCATGTTGATTTATATTGTTTGTTATACCGCTATTTGTATGTACAATTCATGTTTGTTACACCACATCGAGCCTGAACTGACTGAGGGGAAGGTCATCACTAATAGCCTCTGCGTTATTGTTATGTGCATGTGTAATACCTCCCATGCTGATGGGTTTATGCATAATAAGACTCTTCAGCCCAGAAACCCGCTAGCAACCCCCACTTCCCTTTGGTGCTTTTCATCTTCCTTCCTGAGATGTCAGGGAGGGTGTAATCATCTCCTTTTTAGTGCTTTCACCTCCCTTCCTGAGAAGTCGGGGGAGGGGGGGGGTCATGATCACCTCCTTTTCAGTGCTTTCACCTCCTTTCCTGAGAACTCAGGGAGGGTGTGATCACCTCCCCTTGGGGGCTCTGACCTTCCTGAGGAATCAGGGATGACAAGACTACCTGTGTTCTAAAACAGAAGAAAGCGGGAGATGTAATGGGCTGAAGCTCAAGTTGATGCACTGAGGTCCCAACACATGAGGATAAATAGTAATTGGACCATACTCTATTAATATATATGCTTAGATTTCTAATCAGTTCTTATTAAAACTTTTTTTTTTTTTTAATGAAGAAACTAAGCTTTCCCTTGTCAGTTTTCTTTGCAGACTGGGATGGTGATTCTTAAATTTTCTATCCCATAAAAAGAGCCAATTGAATGAAAAGTTTCACCATCTGTTTGGGGCAGAAATATTTATAGCAATTCCTTTCATAGTAGTCTCAAATTGGAAAAAATAAGGTGCCCATATATTGGAAAATGGCTAAATGAACTACAAGGTTGTAATGATATATACTAAAATATTATTGTGTAATGAAAAATGTTAAATAGTTTCAGAGAAAACTGGAAGAACCAATATATAGTAATGTAAATTTAAATGATCAAAAATAGGAAAAGTTTATATAATGAAAGCATTGTGAAGAAAAACAAAAAAACAAACAAACAAAATATATATATTTATTTTCTTTATATATATATATATATATTCTTTCTCCAAGCATGTATATATATATATATATATATATACACATACACATACATGCTTGGAGAAAGAATGGCTCCTGCCCACTCTTTGTGCAAGTCTTGATTTGTTGTATAGGAAATGACGATTTTGGTGAGTGGAGGCAGAGGGGCGGAGAGAGGAGCGGAAAGAGACTGCTGGTTGGCTTCTTGTAGCAGTTGCTCACATTGCTATCCCGATCCCCCTTCACCTCTGCTGGCTGGGTCCTGTCGCAGCTGCCCATATTGCTATTGTAATTCCCCTTCACCTCAAAAAGAATAAAGATTGAAGATTTTCCCTTAATCTGATGAATTCCTGACTCTGGCTGATTTTAAAATACCCGGTCATCACAGACAATGAACTGGCAACAAAATTTTTTGCAGCAAGTTTCTCTGATTAAGGATTTATCTTTCAAAAATATATAGAGAACTAAGTCAAATTTATAAAAATACTTGTCATTCCCCAACTGATGAATTGATATAAGCAGAAGTTTTCTGAAGAAGAAATCAAAGCAATTTGAAAAACAAAACTCAATTACTATTGATTAAAAATGCAAATTAATACAACTCTGAGATACCACCTCACAACCAATTAGAAATCACAGATGCTAGAAGAGGAGGAAATGGGTATATTGAATCATTCTGGAGAGCAATTTGAAAGTATGCCGAAAGGGTTATAAAATTGTGTATACTCTTTGATCTAGCACTACCACTATGAAGTCTGGATCCCAAAAGATCAAAGAAAAAGGAAAAGAACCTGTTTGTACAAAAATATTTATAGCAACTTTTTTTGTTATGGCAAAGAATTAGAAACTTAAGGGATACTCATTAGTTGGGGAATGGCTGAATAAGTTTCAGTATCTGAGTGTGATCAAGAAATTAGGAGGAGAAGGGTTTCTGGAAAAAAATGATGCAAAGTAAAATGAGAAGAACAAGGCATTTAAAGTAAATTATTTTGGCAACAGTATATAGAATGGACTGCAGTATTAAGAAACTTGACACAAGGAAGTTAATGAGGTAGTTGGTATAATACCAAGAGGTGATGAGGGACTTAACTACAGAGGTAGCTGTAGGAGTAGGAAAAGGGAGTTACATGTGAAATATGTTGTGAAGTAGAAATGACAAAACTTGGCAACTAATCAGTTATGTGAGGAGAGAGAAAATGAGAAAGCCACGATAATGTCAACATTATAAACCTTGAAGAACAAAAGGATGGTGGGGCCTTTGAAATAAACAGGTAAATTATGAAAGAAAAAAAATAAAAAGAAGGATTTAGACAAAAAAGAATCAGTTCATTTTTGGATATTTTGAGTTAAAGGTATATCTAGGATATTGAGTTAAAAAACATTTGGCAATGGGAGACTGAAGTTCAGAAGAAAAAGTAGGGCTAGACCTATGTGTCACCCGCATAATAAAAATAATAGTTAAATCCATGGCATCTGATGAGATAACTAAAAGGAAGATTGTAAAAGAAGAGACAAGGACAAAGATCAGAACCTCAGGGGGAGGGAAATTTAGAGATGAGATATTGATGAGAAGTAAATGGAGATAAAGAACTACTGATCAGATAGGCAAATGAGGAGAATAGCATTCCCCAACTCAGAGAGATAAGAATATCCCCCCCCCCCAAAAAAAAAAAAAAAAAAAAAAACAAGAGAGAGAGAGAGAGAGAGAGAGAGAGAGAGAGAGAGAGAGAGAGAGAGAGAGAGAGAATTGCTTTAGATTTGACACATAAGATTATGGTACCTTTTCAGAGAGCAATCACAGTTTAGAAATGAGTTCAGAAAAGTAAGTTTGCAAAGGGTTAAAGAGTGAGCAAAGAGGGAGTCAAGGAAATTACAGAAAGCTTTTTTAGTGCTTGACTAAGAAAGGAAGAGGGGAGAACAGCAGAAGGGTTAGAATGTAGTATAGGATTTTTTTTTAAGAATGGAGTATATTTAGAGAAATGAGGGGAAGAAACAATTGACATGAAGTTGAAAAGGAGAAAAAGAAGAAGTCCTTTGAATAAATAATTTCTTTGGGGAGTTGAGAGAAATAAAATCAAATATAAATGCAGAGGGGTTAGTTTTAACAAGAAGAAGGGCTAATTTTATTTGTCAGAGATTGGAAAATAAAAAAGAATAGGAGATGATGTCACGGGGCTGTCAGATGAAGAGAATAGGAAAAGAGTGCCCACCTCATATAGCTTCAATTTTCTTAATAATAATGGTGATAATGATAATAATGAAAAATAAAGTATGCAAAGCACCTTACAAATATTATTTCATTTGACTTCACAACAATTTTAGAGTTACAAGGTACCGAAGAAATAATCTAGTACAACTCCTTCATTGGACAGTTAAAAAAATTAATACCTACAAATATTAAAGTTACTTCCTCAAAGTGACAGTGATTATGAGGCAACATTGCAAACTGATGAATAAAATATCAAACATTTTCTTGGTTTTTTTTTTTGTGCAACAATCCTAAATTTACACAATTTAAAAAGATGAAATGCATATATATAAGATAAAGAAAGCACATAGGAATACAAAATTGGATAGGAATAATTACCATATAAATAAGAGATCACAGGAAATATTTGGAAGTAACCTAAGAGAGCAACCAGTCTAGCCTCTCAATTTAATAGAGTGTAATAATGATGATAATCACTACCACCACCATCATAATTTATATCCTATCCTAAGGTTTGCAATGTATAAGTTATCTCAAAACTGAGATGTTAAAAATTTAACTGACCTGCTCAAGATAATACAAGTGTTCAGTAGCAAAGTCAGGTTCTCAAACTCCATCTCCATGGTTCTTTCTGTTACACCAAACTACCTCAAATATCCTAGCCCTGCACTTTTTTGGGTAGGATCAGAGAAGAAAATAGGTACTCCAAAAAACTAATTTCAAGAATAATGGAAATGACTCCAATAAGTATCAAAACTTTAAAAATTTTTAAATATATTTTTTAAAAGTCTATTTGTATCCCTCTTCTATTATAATCAAAAACATTACCACAGCTAGTTCGATTTGAACCCAGGATCAAATATGAAATTCTTTTCAATGTACCAGACTGACTCTTATTCTTTTTTCCCCAACATTAAAAAAAAAAATTAATTGTAGTCTATTTTGAGTTTCAAATTCTCTTTCCCTTCACTCTCCAGTGTTTTGAAAGGCAAGAACACTATTCATAACATATATGAAATTATATTAAAAAACATATTTTTGCATTAGCCAAGTTCAGAAAAAAGAGAAAGAGAAAAAATATGCTACAATATGAGCTGTGAACCCATCAGTTCTTTATCTAAAGGTGGATAGCATTTTTTTCATCATTACTTGTTTTTTTAGAATTGTCATGGACCACTATTCAGATCACCATAATTAAGTCTTTCACTGTTCATTTTTTACAATACTGCTATTATTGTGTAACTTAGAATTTCAGGAATATCTTTCATATGGCAACTACAGTATATTATACTTGATTGAAATGATAATTGAATTCTGATGGATGTGGCTCTTTTCAACAATGGGTGATTCAGGCCAATTCCAATAAACTTGTGATGGAGAGAGTCATCTGCATCCAGAAAGAAGACTGTGGGGACTGAGTGCAGATCACAACATAATATTTTCATCTTTTCCCTTGTTATTTGAATACTTTGTTTTCTTTATCATTTTTTCCCTTTTTGATCCAATTTTTTCTGCAGTGATAAATGTGGAAAGATATATAGAAGAATTGCACATGTTTAACATATATCGGATTACTTGCTGTCTATAGTAGGAGGTGGGGGAAGAGAGGGAGAAACATTTGGAACATAAGGTTTTGCAAATGTGAATGTTGAAAACTATCTTTGCATCTATCTCTGTCCTGGTCCAGAAGGTCACTGGATCAATAGACCAGCTGTGAGACCTCAAATGCAATTACAAAAGGCAAATTGTGGGCTCCTGAACCCTAGAATAACAAGCAGGACTTGGCCAGGCCTACCCAGCACAGTCAGAAAGCCTAAAGTATCACTAGTCCCAGGGCATTCAGTGAGAGGTCCCTATTACCCTGTAAAAAACTTGAGACAATCTCCTCTATGACATAGGAATAGAGCTCAATTTTTAGAAATGAGCAAAAAAAGCAAAAAGAGCACTGATCATAGGGAACTACTATGGACATAGGGAAGACTGGAACACAAATCTAGAAGAGGACAGCAAAGTTAAATACCCTTCAGGTAAAGTTTCAAAAGGGATATGAATTGGTCAAAAAGTTCCCTTGGAAGTGTTCCAAAAAGATCTTTAAAAAGAGATCAAAAAAAATTGGGAAAAGAAATGAAAGCTATGCATATGAATTATGAAAGTTTTTGAGGAAAAATTCAACATCTTGGGAAAGGAAGCACAGAAATTGGCTGAAGAAAACAACTCCTTAAGAATAGGATTGACTAAATAGATAAATAAATAGAAGAAAACAACTTCTTAAAAATAAATTTGGCAAAATAGAAAAAGAAAACAACTCCTTAAAAAATAAAATTTATGAAATAGGAAAAAAAATCCGGGGAACAAATCTCCTTTAAAACTACAATTGGCCAAATGAAAAGGGAGATCTTTAAAAAGCTAATAAAAAAAGTAATTCACCAAAAAAAAGGTGCTAATTATATTCAATATCTATTGTTTACATTTTCTATTTTTCAGAATCAATAGCTTGTTGACTTTTACAGAGGATATTCCAGAGATGATTATACCTTTACAGTCACACATCTAACAGAGCTGCAAAAAAGTACAAAATCTCACTGTGGTAATTATTGAAGGTTCATTCCAAAAAAAAAAAAAAAAATTTTTTTTAGAGTTGAAGAATTAAAAACAACTTTTAAAAGTTGTCCTTCCAGGCAAAGCAAAGATGGAAGAGAGAAGCCAGGACATTGCCTGAGCTTGCCCAACTTTCCCTCAGAATTAGTGCTACTTCAAGCCTCAGAATGGCTTTGGGGTTTCAAGCCACAAATATTTGGTGTGAAACAATTTTTCAGGTTAAGATACCTTGGAAGAATTTTAGGAAAGGTCTGTCTCACTTGGTCAGGAGGGACATGACCCAGCAGTAGCATAGCAAATTAGCAGGAGTCTCTTAGACAAAGAACAGCAGCGATGGCCTCTCTATCCAGCATCAGAGGACCAATGACAAAGTAGGCCAGTTATGAGATTGCCAACCCAATCACACAAGGCAAATTGGGAGATGTTGAAGCCTAGTATGATAGGCAGACTAAGATAGGCCAACATAACCACCAGCCCCAGAACAGAAAGTCAGTGAGAGGTCATTGCCTCCCTGTAAAAATAAATAAATAAATAATATTTTTGAACAATATGCCCCATACCCCAGGAGCAGAGCTCAATTTTAAAAAATAAGCAAAAAAGTAAAAAGAGCCCTAACCATAGAAAACTATTTTGGCAACAGGGAAGATCAGAACGCAAATTCAGAAAAGGAGCATAATGATAAAATGCTACATGTGAAGCCTCAAAGTGGGATATGACCTTCTCTCAAGGTCAAAAGGCTCATTTGGAAGAGCTCAAAAAAGATTTTTAAAATCAAGAAAGAACAAAAATAGGCAAAAGAAATGAGAGTTATGCAGGAGAATTATGAAAACTTAGAGGGGAAAGCCAATACCATGGAAAAGGAAGCACAGAATTAACTGAAGGAAAAACAACACCTTAAAAAGTAGATTTGGCAAAATGGAAAAGGACTCCTTAAAAAACAGATGTGGAAAAATGGAAAAGAAAAAGATACAGAAGAAAACAATTCTAAAAAAATAGAATTGGTGAAATGGGGAAAAAAATCCACTGAACAAAATAATTTCTTTAAAAGTACAATTGGCCAAATGAAAAGGAGGTAAAAAAGGTAGCTGAAGAAAACAGTTCATTAAAAATTAGAAGTGAACAAATGGAAGTGAATGGCTCAAAAAGACATCAAAAATCATTCAAATAAAATCATAAAAATGGAAAAATAGAAGAAAATATAAAATACCTCAGTAAAAAAATAACCAACCTGGAAAACAGATCCAGGAGAGATAATCTAAGGACTACCTGAAAGTCATGATCAAAAAGAGAGCCTAGACAACATCTTTCAAGAAATTATCAAAGAAAATTGCCCTGTTCTCCTAAAACAAAAGGATAAAATAGTCACTGAAAGAATCCACCAATCACTTCCTGAAAGAGACCAAAAATGATACTCTCAAGGAATACTCCACAAAAATCCAGAATTATCAGATCAATAAGAAAGTACTGCAGGAAGCCACAAAGAAACAATTCAAAGATAGAGGAGCCATAATCAGGATTACCACAATCAGAGTTTAGCAGCTTCTACTTTAAAAGATACCATATTCCTGAAGGCAAAGGATCTTGGGTTATAACCAAGAATCAACTACCCAGTAAAACTGAGCATTAACTTTCAGGGAGAAAGATAGACATTCAATGAAAAGGAAATTTTCAATCATTTCTGATGAAAAGACCACAGCTGAACAGAAAATATGACCTTCATAAATAAGACTCAACAAAAGCATAAAAAGGTAAATAAGAAAGAAAAAAATATTTTTTAAAAAGTTAAATTGCTTACATCCCAACATGGGAAAATGATCCTTGTAACTCTTGAGAACTGTATCTTTGTCAAGATAGTTAGAAGAGGTATACAAAGAGAGTGTGGATATTTAGTTGAATTTAGTATGATGACATAAAAAAGAGATTAAGGGGCAGAAAAAGAATTGTACTAGGACAAGATAAAATGGGAGATAAAATGGGGTAAATTCCATCATATAAAGAGACATAAAACACCTATTACAGAAGGCTAAAAGAAGGCAGGGAGGATGAGCATTGTTTGAATCTTAATTTCATTGGATTTGGCTGAAAGAGGAATATCACACATACTTTTTTTTTTTTTAAATGAGTCTTTTTTTTTTTTTTTTTGGAGGAAGAGGAGCTAGGCAATTGAGGTTAAATGACTTGCCTAGGGTCATACAGCTAGTAAATGTTAAGTGTCTGAAGCCAGATTCAAATGCAAATCCTCCTGATTCCAGAGCCTGTGCTCTAGCTACTGTGCCATTTAGCTGTCCCAATATCATATATACTTTAGTTTGCCATACAAATTTGTCTTATGCTACAAGAAAGTTGAAGGGGAAAGGGCAAAGAAAAAAAAAAAAAGAGGGCAAATTGAAGAAGATAAGAGTCAGAAGCAAAACACTGGAGAGGAGGGAAAGGGTGAAAGGAAAAAGGAAAATATAAACAGAGGAAAATAGGATAGTGGGAAATATAAAGTTAGTAATCTTAACTGGGAATGGAAATGGGATGAACTCTCCCATAAAACAGAAACAGATAGCAGAATATATTAAAAGCTAGAATCCCACAATTTGTTGTTTACAAGAAACACATTTGAAGCAGAGAGATATATAAAGAGCAAGGTAAAAGACTAGAGCAGAATATATTATGCTTCAGCTGAAGTTTAAAAAAAAGAAGCAGGGGTAGTGATACTGATCTCAGATAAAGCAAAAGCAAAAATACATTTAATTAAAAGAAATAGGAAGGAAACTACATCTTGATAAAGGGTATCACAGACAATAAAGTAATATCAATACTAAACATATATGCACCAAGAGGTATAAAATCCAAATTCATTGAAGAGAAATTAATAAATGAATTGCAGGAAAAGAAAGCAAAACTATTCTAGAGGAGGATTTCAAACTCCCTCTCTCATAAGTATAAAATCTTACCACAAAATAAACTATAAAAAAGTTAAAGAGAATATAATTTTAGAAAAGTTATATATGATAGGCCTCCGGAGAAAACTGAATGGGGACTCTTCTCATCAGTACATGGGATCTACACAAAAATTGACCATAATAGGGCATAAAAACTTAACAATCAAATGCAAAAAGGCAGAATATTAAATGCATCTTTTCAGATCATCATGAAATAAAAATTACATGAAATAAAGGTCTATGGAAAAATAGAGCAAAAATTAATTGAAAACCAAATAATCTAATCCAAAGAAATGGGTCAAATAACAAATCATAGAAACAATAATTTCATGCAAGAGAATGACAATAAGGAGGCAATATACCAAAACTTGTGGGATGCACCCAAAGAATTTCTTAGGGGAAATTTTTACATGCTCACATAAATTAAAAAGAGAAATGAATTGGGCATGTAACTAAAAAAGCTAGAAAAAAATTTAAAAACCTAATTAAATACCAAATTAGAAATTCTGGAATGCAGAGGAAAGATTAAATAAAAAGGAAAGAATACTATTGAACTATTAAATAAAACTTAGTTTTATTTTTTAAAAAATCAACAATAGAAAAACCTTTGATTAATTTGATCAGAAAAAAAAGCAATAAGAAAACCAAATTACCAGTATAAAAAATGAAAAGAGTGAACTTACCACCAAAGAAGAGAAAATTAAAGCAATAATTAGGAGCTATTTTGCCCAACTATATGTCAATAAATCTGACAATCTAAGTGAAGTCGATGAATACTTATAAAAATATAGATTACCCAGATTAACAGAAGAGGAAATAAAACACTTAAATTTAGAAAAAAAATTTAGAAAAAGAAATTGAATAAGCCATGAATGAACTCCCTAAGAAAAAAATTTCTAGGGCCAGATGGATTTACCAGTAAATTCTACCAAATATTTAAAGTTCTTAAACTATTTGGAAAAACAGGCGAAGAAGGAGTCCTACCAAATTCTTTTTATGACACACATATGGTACCAATACCTAAACAAAGAAGAATTAAAATAGAGAAAAATTATAGATTACTTTTCCTAATGAATATTGATATGAAAAATTTAAATAAAATATTAGCAAGGAGGTTACACCAACTTATCACAACAATGATACATTATGACCAAGATGGATTTTACCAGGAATGCAGGCCTGGTTCAATATCAGGAAAACTATCAACATAATTGACCATATCAATAACAAAACTAATAGAAATCATATGATCATCTCAATAGATGCAGAAAAATGACAAAATACAACACCAATTCCTAAAACACTAGAGAACGTAGGAATAAATGGATATTTCCTTAAAATGCTAAGTAGCATCTATCTAAAACCATTTCAAGCATTATATGTAATGAGGATAAACCAAAAGCTATTCCAATAAGTTTAGGGGTGAAACAAGGATGCTCATTATCACCACTATTATTCAATATTATTCTGGAAATGTTAGCTTTAGCATTAAAAAAATGAAGGAATTAGAACAGGCAATGAAGGAATAAAATTATCACTCTTTGTAGATGATATGATACACTTAGAGAATTCTAGAGAATCAACTAAAAAACTAGTAGAAACAAATTACAAATTTAGCAATAGGATATAAAATAAACCAGATAAATCATCAGCATTTCTATAAGTTACCAACAAAGCCCACCAGCAAGGGATAGAAAGAGCAATCCTATTGAAATAACTGTAGACAATATAAAATGCCTGCTAAGAGAAAGCTAGCAACTGTATAAACACAATTACAAAACACTTTACACAAATCAAGTTAGATCTAAACAACTGGAAAAGTATCAATTGCACATGAGTAGGCTGAACTAATACAATGAAAATGACAATTCTACCTAAATTAATCTACTTATTCAGTGCCCTACCAATCAAACTGCCAAAAAGTTGTCTTATAGAGCTAGAAAATATAATAACAAAATTAATCTGTAAGAACAAAAGGTCAAGAATACCAAAGGAATCAATGAAAAAAAAATGCAAAGGTCTAACCATATTAGACCTAAAACTATATTATAAAGTAGCAGTCATCAAAACCATTTGGTACTGGCTAAGAAATACAGTTGTGAATGAGTGAAATAGGTTAGGTACACAAGACATACTTGTCAATGACTAGTGTTTGGTAAACCCAAGCTCATTATCTGACAGAACTTGCTGGGAAAATTAGAAAACAGTATGGCAGAAATCAGGAATAGGTCAATATTTCACACGCTCTATCAAGATAAGGTTGAGATGGGTTCATGATTTAGACATAAAAGCTAATATCATATGCAAATTAAGAGAGCAAGGAATAGTCTACATGTCAAATCTTTGGTAAAGGAAGGAATTTATGGTCAAAGAATGAAATTCAAAATGGATAAGTTTGATTACATTAAATAAAAAAAAAGTTTTGTGCCAACAAAACCAATTCAGCTCAGATTAGAAGGGAAGCAGAAAGCTGTAAAACAATTTTTACAGTGTTTTTTTATAAAGGTCTTATTTCTAAAAAATAAAGAAAATCGAAATTAAGGAGTGAAAAAGAAGGATGCTTTTAAAGAAGCAGAAAGGGAGTGGTAGAATGGAGTAAAATATCTCACATAAAAGAGGTACAAAAGAGCTTTTACCATTGAGGGAAAGATTGAGAATATGAGGGGGAGGAGAACATATAACCTACCTCTCATCAAAATGAACTCAAAGAGGGAATAGCATCAAACACATTCAGTTGGATAAAGAAATCTATCTTACTGAAGAAATCAAAGAGTAAAAATGCTATGTTGTGGTCCATACTCAGTTCCCACAGTCCTCTCTCTGGATGTAGATGGCTCTCTTCATTACTGAACAACTGAAACTGGTCTGAATCAATTCATTGTTGAAGAAAGCCATGTCCATCAGAATTGATCATCGTATAGTCTTGTTGCCATGTGTAGTGATCTCCTGGTTCTGCTCATTTCACTTAGCCTCAGTTCATGTAGGTTTCTCCAAACCTGTCTAAAATCATGTCTGGTCATTTCTTACAGAACAATAATATTCCATAACATTCATATACCATAATTTAATCAGCCTTTCTCCAATTGATGGGCATCCACTCAGTTTCCAGTTGCTTGCCACTACAAAAAGGGCTGCCACAAACATTTTTGCACATGTGGATCCCTTTCCCTCCTTTAAGATCACTTTGGAATAAGTAACACTGCTAGATCAAAAGGGTAGGCACAATTTGATAACTTTCTTGAGCATAGATCCAAATTGCTCTCAAGAATGGTTGGATTCGTTCACAACTCTACCAACAGTGTATCAGTGTCCCAGTTTTCCCACATCCCCTCTAACATTCGTCATTATCTTTTCCTGTCATCTTAGCCAATCTGACAGATATGTAGTGTTATCTCAGAGTTGTGTTAATTTGCATTTCTCTTATCAATAGTGCACTTTTTCATATGACTAGAAAATAATTTCAATTTCTTCATCTGAAAATTGTTCATATCCTCTGACTTTTATAAGAAATCAATGGCTTGATTTCTTATAAATTTGAGTCAATTCTCTATGTTTTGGAAATGAGGCTTTTATCAGAACTTTTGAATGTAAAAATGTTTTCCCAGTTTATTGCTTTCCTTCTAATCTTGTCTGCATTAGTTTTGTTCGTACAAAAACTTTTAAACTTGAATATAATCAAAATTATCTATTTTGTGATCAAAATAGATCTCTAATTTTTCTTTGGTCACAAATTTCTTTCTCTTTCACAAGTCTGAGAGGTAAACTAGGCTATGTTCTTCTAATTTATTTATAATGTCATTCTTTATGCCTAGATCATGAATCCATTTTGACCTTATCTTGGTATACCCAGATATTCTTATCTCTATTCTGCTGGCTAAGACTAATAAGAAACAATTTACAGCCCTCAGAAAAGGAGTCCAGTATACCTTAACTAAATTACCCAAAGGTTCTATCTACCCCAGGGGTCAGGATCAATAAAGGAATTTTGCTGATGCTGCAGTCACATATAGTTGTTTATGGGACATGACAGTATCCATCAGCTATTAAGAGTCATGTCCTGAACAAAGAATAAAATCATTACCATAAAAGAAGAAGTTGCTGAGTGATCCATTATCATTCTAGACATGGGAGCCAGGAGTGAGACTACATCATCTTTCTAAGAACAAGATAGTTACTCCTACTCAAAAAGACTCCGTATACCAACTTGAGCTACCACAACACAAAAGGTCCTCACTCTGTGCACAATTGTCAATCTGACCCTCTTATTCCATCTCAGGACTCTGAAATCACAGTTAATTATTGTTGTTGTTTATCCTTGATTCTCAAAGACAAATATACCATCAGGAGGTAATGCCATTATATGCAAATGAATTTGATTTGAGTGAGTGAGTGCTATGGAAAGTCACCAACCTTTCTTCAGAGGAAGGATTTAAATCCAGATTTTCCTGGCTCTGAGGTCAGCTCTCAATCCACTGATCCATACTGCCTCTATGAATATTTTCTCATAAAGATTATATATTAGTAAAAATTATTTTTGGAAGATTCATTTGATTTTAAACAAAAATAAGATTTTTATACTTTTTTTTTTCATCAGAATAAAAAATGTGGTAAGCATTGTATGGGGCATTGGACTTATGGAAATCTAACTGGATAGGGAAAAACCTTGGTGGACTTTTAGATTATTAGCCAGGAAAACATTGTGAAAAATATCTGGGACAAATAACTGGGGTAAAATTTAGTGGGAATATTTGGGAAATGGCTAAATATAATGGAGCTAAGTTGAGCCTTTCTCTGAATGGATACTTCTGTCAAAGAAAAAAATAAACCTTTCAAGAATAATAAAAACAAGATGACAGAATAGAGATAGCAATCCAATCAAACTCTCTCAATATTTTCCTCTGAACAATTTTAAAATAATGCTTTAAATAAAATTTGGAGCATAGAGCCAAGAAAAGATCATAATAAGACAACTAAAAGAAGTCAAAGGACACCTGGGTTAAATTAGCCCAAAATGCATAACCCTGGTCTTAGAAGCAACCATGTTAGTGGCAAAAGACAATTTGGGAGCTCTCAGTCCAGAAGAAGTAAGCAGCCCGACAATAGTTCAGGAAAGAGATTACAGAAGAGCCTTTATTAGCATTGGTATTGATTTGGCAACTCTTTTGTCCAGAAGTTCTGGGTCACAATTATAACACAGAGAAGTGCCACTCACCCCCAAAATAGTTCTGAAAACAACAAAACAAAAAAGCCTGAAGCTTGGGACAATGCACCTCACTCCTAATTGTTTTACATAAAAAAAAGGAAAAAAGTAAACATCAGCAATAATAATAATTATTATTATTTAACCATAAAAAAATTACTATGAAGTAATTTTTTGGCAGTTTGACTGGTACGGCATTGAACAAATAGACCAATTTAGGCAGAATTGGTTTTTTCACTATATTAGCTCGACCTATCCCTCAGCAATTGGTATTTTTCCAGTTGTTTAAATCTGACTTTATTTGTGTGAGAACTGTTTTGTAATTGTGTTGATGTAGTTCTTGGATTTGTCTTGGTTTGCAACTCCCAAATATTTTATTTTGTCTACAATAATTCTAAATGAAATTTCTCTTTCTATCTCTTGCTGATAGGCTCTGTCAGCAATGCTGAGGGTTTGTGTGGGTTTATTTTATAATCTACAATTTTGCAAAAGATGTGAATTGTTTCCCGTTGGTTTCTGGATGATTTTCTAGGATTGTCTAAGTATGTCCTCATATCATCTGCAAAGAGTATTAGTTTTATTTCCTCATTACCTATTTTAATTACTTTACTTTCTTTTTTCCCCCTTAAGGAAAATAAATTTATAGTTAGTCCACAGATCCAGCCAATTACAATACATACCAATAGTAAATCACACAATTGTAAGAAGAAAAAATTGTCAATAGCTATCTTTTCCTCCCCTCCCCCCACTGTTTACTGTACAATATATCAATCTGATCTAATAACACAGACTGGAGTATTTAATAATCCCTAAAGCCTCTAACTGCAAACTCAGGCATAACTTTCCTTTTGGAAAGTTTAAGAAACAGTAATTTTAATAATGAAGCATTGTTATTTTAAACAGCTTCTCTATTTGCACCTAAATGTAGAAGCAAGCAAGCAGCTCAAATTCAAACTCATCCTAGCACATGAAAATGGAATAGTTAAGGGAATAGCTATCAATAGAGTGTGGAACCCTTTTAGTGCATTTAAGAAAGAACATTTTGTAAATCAACAAAGTGTCAACATTTCGTCAATTAACAAATAAACAAATCCAGTTCCTTAGAGTCAGTGCATGAGAGATTACCACCAGCTCTGGAAGGCACAAGTTATACCAGTTCCTACCTCCTGGCATAGCAAGTGCATTTTAGTACTTTCTAATTACAAAAGATTTAAAAGCATAGGATAAAAAAAACACTTTCACCTTTAAGCAAAATTAAAATTTTGGGAATTAGTTCATCCTACGGTAAAAACTACATTTCATTCACAGGCGAAGGAAAATTGCAAAGCTTGATAGAATCAGCAAAGAAATGGGGTTGTCAGTTTCCCATTTATTTTGATGAGGTTAATGAAACTACGTGATGATCCTGCATAGCAGTCAATGTTTGGGATGGAGCACAGTTTGCAAAACAGGAGAGGTTATGTTAATATCAGATTTTCTCAATGCTCATGGCTGGTCATTAACTCCCTGAAAGAGAAAAGATAAGTGGAAGGAAATGTTATAAGGCCAGTAGGCCGAAATGGCACAGTGAAAGTTGGCCCAAGAAAATGCTTCTGCTGAGTGGGAATGCTGTCAGTATGCAATTGGGGAAAGAGACCTGCAAATGGACTCAGGAAGACCTTAATTGAAATCATGCCTTATACACTAGCTGTGTGACTGTGACAAATTATTTCTTCTCTCTGAAACTCAATGGAACTGTCAGTAAAATGGGGGTTATAACTACAGGAGCTATCTTGCAGGAGGCTATTTTGAGGTTTCAATGAGATAATGTACAGAAAGTGCTTTGATAACATCACCTACACTTAACTGCCTAGTAAGACACAGGGAATTTTATTTAAAGGAGCTGGAGAGTGGGGCTTGCAAGTTCTATGGCCACAGCTCTCATTATTACACTCACCCTTACAAATGTAGCCCCTTTCACATATTCTAAACATAAATCTAATGACCTTTCCTGGAATTACAAGACAATGGGAATGAGGAAAGAAGGTATTTCACAATTCGATAAAGTATGTTTGAAGATATGTCCTGGAATCAGAGCCAGCTTAAGAATATGATTTTTTAAGCCTGGCACTCATTTCCAGACACACTCAGTGGGTGCCAACAAAATACAAATAATATTCAGGCACCACTGCCGAATGTGTTTCCCATGGTTCATTTTAAAACAGGGAGAGCAAAGGGTTTGGCTTTCTTGGCAATTCTATTTTTTAAGCAAGGCCAAATTATCATATGTACATATAATGTATATTATACACATAATGTACATATATATGTGATAGATATAATGTATATATAATAACATACATATAATGTACATGTGACTTTATTAAAAAGTAGCTTTAATTAGGCTTACAAAGACTTCCCCTACAAATCAAATTCTGAAAACAAGTCCAGATTTGGACCTAAGGCACTCAGTCCACAAACATCCATTAGCTAGTAATTTTGCCACAAATCTGAAAAGGAGCAAAATCTGTGTAAGTCTCCACTCCTTAGATCTCAGACATCTGAAGGGAGAATAATACCAATAAGAAAGGAACAAGTTTTTGTTGGGGTTTTTTTTCCCCTATGAATGAATCGTTAATTTTATTTGCACACTTGCTTAAAAAAAAAAAAAAAAGGAAGAATCTTCTATTTACACACACAATCCTTCAACCACTCCCTGAAATAGCAACATAAACCATTTGCCCCAGTGCTTACAGTACTTTATGTTTGCATCTTCATCTAAAGAAGTCAAAATGGTTTCCTTGTAAGGTTGAATACATTGGCTTTTAAAAAACAAAACCTTCATGAGTGCTAAGTATTAAGAATCAAGACAAACCGAACGCTTTCTCTGTAAACATTTCCTCTTTCACAAAGAAGGTCTAAATGCTATTAGAACACTGTCTCTAATTGAATTCTTACTCCTATGTTGCTGAATATTTATTTAACTAACTTGTCTGAATTTTGATTCTGTTTCAGGAAGATCCTACACTTATATGAAAAAGGGCAGGTTTCTTGTCCTTTTAACTTCCTAAGTATGAGCATTCTGAAATCTCAGGATGATAGCAAATCATGAAACGAAAAAGCACCATGGTCAATAGTCAGTAATTTATCATTTAGTAGAGATTTCTTTCCAGTATGTAGGGTTTGAAAGTATAAGAATTTAGAGCTTTTCTGTTAAGAAAACTGTGCTTATCAAATCCCAGGACTTTGCACAAGGAATGTTAGAAACCGTCAAGCAGCCCACAGCAAATTTCCCTCCAAATATTTATTGGCAAAAATAATTTCAGAAGTTCTAGATTTCTTACTCACTTTGCAATATATAGGTTTCATCATTTATTATCTCTGAATCACAAACTGCTTGATCAGGAAGCATCTGTGGTTAATTCATGCAGAGATCATTAATGGAGTCACTATTAACCAGCAGAGGGCAACAACAACCCTTTAAATTCCAGTAAAACAACTAGCTTAGTAATAATGAGCACTTGAATTTATTTTCTATTTTCAGTTGTTTTAAAGTGAGTGTGTGTGTCAGAAAACTATGATCACTAAGTACTCAGGATTGATCAAAACCTACCGTGCCTACCTAAAACTAGTGTTTCAGAAGTTTCTCAAAATGATGCTTCTCTAACTAGCAGCCAAAGCATTCTCAAAGAATACCATGGACCTATGATAAAAATGTAAGAAAAAAAAAAAAAAAAAGAAATTGAGGACTTTTGGTCATTTGGGTTGTAAATCCCATTTGGGGATGGAGTATCATAGTTTTTTTATATACAAAACATATGCATGGGTAATTTTTCAACATTGACCCTTGCAAAAACTTCTGTTTCAACATTTCCTCTTCTTCCACCTCTTCCCCTAGATGGCAGCTAGTCCCATACATGTTAAATATATTAAAGTATATTTTAAATACAATATATGTATACATATTTATACAGTTATTTCTGCACCAGAAAATCAGATTTAGAAAGAAAGTAAAAACAACCTAAGAAGAAAAAACAAAAATGCAAGCAAACAATAATAGAAAGAGTTGGAATGCTATGCTGTGGTCCATACTCATTTCCCAACGTTCTTTCTCTGGGTGTAACTGGTTCTGTTCATTACTGATCAACTGGAACAGATTTGCTTCATCTCATTGTTGAAGAGAGCTACTTCCATCAGAATTGATCTTCATATAGTATTATTGTTGCTGTGTATAATGATTTCCTCGTTCTGCTCATTTCACTTAGCATCAATTCATGTAAATCTCTCCAAACCTCTCTGTATTCACCTGCTGGTCATTTCTTACAGAACAATAATATTCCATAACATTCATATACCACAATTTTCTCAGTTATTCTCCAATTGGTGGACATCCATTCAATGTCCAGTTTCTAGCCACTACAAAAAAGGTTGCAACAAACATTTTGGAACATACAGGTCCCTTTCCATTCTTTAAGATCTCTTTGTGATATAAGCTCAGTAATAACACTGCTGGTTCAAAGGGTATGCAGTCTGATAACTTTTTGAGCATAGTTGCAAACTGCTCTCCAGGATGGCTGGATGTATTCACAATTCCACCAACAATGCATCAGTATCCCAGTTTTCCCCACATCCTCTACAACATTCATCATTATCTTTTCCTGTCATCTTAGCCAATCTGACAGATGTGTAGTGGTATCTCAGAGCTTTCTTAATTTGTATTTCTCTGATCAATCATGATTTAGAACATCCAAAAGACCCCAATTTCATGGCATGTAAGGCTGGCCGGCCTCATCAGCCATGTTAAGGATATAGTTAGCTATGTCATCTTCTGTAGGTACATCAGACACAACCCAAGAATCATTGCCCCACTTGTCTGTAGGCAGCAGATAGGACAATTCCTGTGGTGATCACTTTATTTATCAATGCACTTCTGACAAAAGCTGTGGGCACAGAGTAGAATGAGGTTGGCTCACCCATCTATGCAAATACAACATTCCTCCTCATCAGTCAGCTGCTTCAGTCTTCCCATTCAAATGCTGGCTTGACAGGAAGACATAGATGACAAGCTTTCAGCAGTTGCTTCAGAAGTAGTAGGGCCTTGTTCCCAGGACTCCTGTTGCTTGGCTTGTGATATCTTTATAAAGTTGGATAAACTAACATAAATTCATGATTCTTGAAGTTTCTACAATTCTACTGCTCTTGTTAATCTTGGTACACACCACTCATACAAGCACCTTCCAAAAAGCAGAGGAATCTGATCCTGGCTGTACCTCAAAGAGAAGGTATTTTTCTTGGCCAGCAGCCGCTTTTGCAATTACATCATTCAGTTCAGCCACTTTCCCAAGAAATTCCTTATAGGTAAGAGAACTACTTTCTCGAAACAGAGAGTTGCATTTAGTTACTTTTTCAGTCAAGTTATTTATAACTATTTGTGTCTGATCAGAAATTTGCTGCCCCATGTTGAATGCAATTCAAAATCCAGTTAACAGTGGTGTTTCATTCACATGTGGCATTTTTTGGTTTCGCAACATTGCAGTCCCCACAGGGATAATGGTGCTGAGGGACCGTCCTGACACCTGCAGCAGCCCCACCAAACCCGCAGGCGGCAGCTCAGAGATGGAAGAATACGACAGCGACCTTTAAATTCTTTTCCTTTTTTTATTGCTAAAGCCAGCATTTCTAGTACAATGTTGAATAATAGTGGTGATAATAGGCATCCTTATTTCACCCCTGGGAATGTGTCCAGCTTCTCTACATTACAAATAATACTTGCTGTTGGTTTTAGCTAGATACTGCTTATTATTTTAAGGAACGCATCCCTTTTCCCTGTGCTCTCCAGTGTTTTTAATAGGAATGGGTGCTATATTTTGTCAAAAGCTTTTTCTGCATCTATTGAGATTATCATATGATTTCTGTTGGTTTTGTTATTTTTTATGGTCAATTATGGTAATGGTTTTCTTGATATTGAGCCAGACCTGCTAGTCCCCAATGGGTTGGGGATTGGCTGAACAAATTGTGATATATGAAGACAATGGAATGTTATTGTTCTATAAAAAATGATGAACAAGCTGATTAGGAAGGCCTAGAAAAATTTACATGAACTGACAATGAATGAAACAAGCAGAACCACGAATACATTTAATACAATAACAGCAAGAATGTGTGATTATCTAAGAAAATTCCAAAAGACTCATGATGAAAAATGCTCTCTCATACCAGAGAGAGAGCTGATGAACTTTTGAGAGAACTGAAATATATTTTTCCTACTTCATTTTTCTTTCTTTTTTATGTGATAAGTTAATATGGAAATATGTTTTGCATGATTTCACTGATATAACTGCTATCATATTGCTTGCAACCTCAGTGTTTGGGAGAGGCACAGAAAGGAGAAGAAACTATGGAACTTTAAAAAAAAATGCTAAAAAGAAATGAATAATAAAAATTTGGGATGGGAATAATACTAATAGACATTTACAAATACTATATAATTTGCAAATTATGTATTAGTTTTTTGGAAAACTCTTTTTTGATCATATAGCTTTCTGATAAATATTAAAGCTTTTCCTACATATTTACCTCAATATAAACTATAAGATGCCTTTCAAGGATTAAATTATTTAGAGATTGGCATTATTATAAGTTGGAATATTTAACTCCTCATGTAAATTATATAAATTTATGAACTAACACTTAATTAAATTTGTAATACAGTTTTCTTGTTTAAGAGATTGAGGATTAAAATCTTTTTAAGAGCTTGTTTAGAAATCAATCTCAAAATGCTTTTTAAATGCAGAAAAGTAGTAACAATAATCCTGATAACAAATATCTAACATTTACATAGTACTTTTAGGTTTGTAAAATGATTTGCTATTACAACACCCTTGGTGTACCAATTATCCTCACTGTCTAAATAAGGAAACTCAGACATGGTTTAAGTGATATGGTTTAAGACTTGCCCAGATTCACATAGCCTAATGCAGGAACTCAGATCTTGAACTCAGGTCTTTCTTACTGGAGTGTAATGTATCTACTAAATGATTGTAAACACTAATTGTTAAAGACAAATTGTTTTTTAACATCTGTGGATGGAGCACTGGATCTGGAATCAAGAAGATTTAAGTTCAAATGTGGTCTCAGATGCTTATGTGTGATCTTGATCATTTTCCATCTGTCTCAAATATAAATTGGAAAGAAAAAGAGTATCTACATTCTATGGTTGTTGTAAGGATCAAATGATTTAATATTTGTAAAACACTTAGCACCATGCCTGGCCCATAAAAAAATGTTTAATACTTATTTCCTTCTCTTTTCCCTATGATCTAGAATAATAGTTTCAAACTTAAATAAAAATGGATCCTAGCATCTTTGATATTTCCTTAAAAAATCACAAATTAAATTTTTTGCATGAATTTTTATTTGTTAAGTATTTCCCAAACACATTTAATCTAGTTCAAGCTGCACTCATTGTAAATCAATGAGGGAAGGAAGGCAAGTTTGACATCTCTGAAGTAAAAATTGTTTAGTACTTTTGTTTCTGTAATTATTTTTCTGCTTTGAATTATATCGTATAAGATACATTAAATAGTTCATACTTTCATATTCAAAAAATTACCTTTTTTTCATAATTGAGATCTAATTGAAATTTTTCCTGCTGGAATTCATTTTCTTGCTCCTGTAAAAGATAAAAGGTTGCTTTTGTAATACAAATATTGTTCCTTAGGTTTCAATAAAAATAATTTAATATGCAAAATCTACCTATTGTAAATAAAAAAAAATTTTTTTTCAACCCCTAAATCATGCTATCTAATCTCTGGATATTTTTCCTCTTACTCAGTAGAAACTCTGATATGACCCAGATATGACCTTGAACTTAACCCCTACTTTTGGTCAAATAGAGGCCTCCATCTCTCTTCCTGGTCATCTCCAAATCATGTCACTGTATTAAAATAGTTCCTTTATGTCCTCTCCATCCTTCAAGCCCCATTTCTCTTTATCTGTTACTTTGAACCATTAAAATAAAAATTTTGGAAGGCAGAGATTGTCTAGCTTGCTTGCATTTGCATTCCTACTACAGTACCTTACACAGTAGGCATTTAAAAATGCTTTGTCAATCTTGCATTTTATGAAAATAGTTCTATTAGCTCAATTTTCAAATAACAAGTAAAAAGTTAAGTTGGCTTAAGCCAGCAATTAAGCTCTTAGTAGCTTCAGAGTATTAAAACTTCTTCAACTTATCAGTAGCCCATACTCAAGCTTTCACTTAAGTTACATGTATCTAAGGTTATGCTCTGCTGGTATAGGTATAGGGAACTCTTAGCAAAGACATTTCTATCAATGCAAATCAGCTTCTTTTTTGCATTTTATTGTTTCACAAGGCAAGGAGAGATTAAGTGATTTGCCCAAAGTCAGAAAGTCAGAAAGAAGCCTTGAATTCAGCTCTTGTTGACTCAGGGACCAATTATTTACTGACTACATCAAGATGCCTCTTAGTAAAGAATTAATATTCTCTAAATTAAATAAAAAACAATATGACAGTCAATTTCTTCCCTTAGGATGTCATCTACTGTTTTAAGATGACAAATTTAAATCATTACGGAGCTAAGATTTTTAAAGATTCTTTTTTTTTAACTTGAAGTTCAGAAAGAAGTAAACGGGAAAATAAATGCTATTGAAGGTGAGCATGTTATGGGAACAGTCTAAAAACAAGCATCCATATGTAGAATTGTTGTGCCACAGTTCCCTGTTGATGTCCTGACTTAGTTTCCCCTTGTCCTATCTGCCTCAGGTTATAACGTTTTCCTCTTAATGTTTGATTTCGTTACTCTG
Organism: Antechinus flavipes; assembly: GCF_016432865.1. Classification (NCBI taxonomy): domain Eukaryota; kingdom Metazoa; phylum Chordata; class Mammalia; order Dasyuromorphia; family Dasyuridae; genus Antechinus; species Antechinus flavipes. The sequence goes on from NC_067401.1 coordinate 159,524,715, forward strand.
CCTCAGGTTATAACCATTCCCTCTTTTTTTTTTTTTAATTTAAATTTTATTTTATTTAATAATAACTGTGTATTGACAGAATCCATGCCAGGGTAATTTTTTACAACATTATCCCTTGCACTCGATTCTGTTTCGTTTTTTCCCCGCCCTCCCTCCAACCCACCCCCCCCCCCAAGATGGCAAGCAGTCCTATATATGTTAAATATGTTGCAGTATATCCTAGATACAATACATATTTGCAGAACCGAACAGTTCTCCTGTTGCACAGGGAGAATTGGATTCAGAAGGTAAAAATAACTCGGGAAGAAAATCAAAAATGCAAATAGTTCACATTCGTTTCCCAGTGTTCCTTCTTTGGGTGTAGCTGCATAACCATTCCCTCTTAATGTTTGATAGGATAAAGATATTATATCTTAGACTTTAGGCTATACTTATTCTCTCTTAATGTTTAATGGGATAAAGGTCATTATCCATTTTAGACATCATTAGAATATCAGGAGCCTCTCTAGTACCTCCCATTATGTCATCCTAGATCCCTCCCCCCATTAGGTTATCCCCATCCAGGTACCTCCCCCATTATGTCATTGTTCTTGTTATCCTATAAAAAAGCTTGCTGTCTGATACTTAGTGCTGGATTCTTTGAGATGATAGTCTTGTCCAGCCCTGGGACCAACCATGGATCCATTTGATCCCAGTATATCTATCCATTTAATAAACTATTAAGTTGATCTCCAATCTCTGTCTTGCTCAGTTTCTCCGGCATTACAGTCTTAAACCAAAGGTTCATTAAAAACAGCAACCAATATTTCAAAATAAAATTATTTTAAATGTAATTCTATGTTTCAAAATGTACTTTGTGTATTATGCAAAAAGAAAAAAATGTTTTCTTTAATATATTTAATGAAAACACTAAGAGCAAATTCTTTATTTTATCAACTGTCTATTGTCATTTGTAAGAAATCAAAAAAAATTGGGTTTATATATATCTATATACATAAATTAAGAAAAGGAAAAAGACATTTTGTCATTTTTCTACTGAATAAAAAAACTCAAAGCTTACCTTTAGTTGTTGTTGTCTTTGATGTTCCAATTTCTGTAGCTGCTGTTTTAATTGACATATATTATTTTCCAACTTCTCAGTCATTTCAGATGCCTATAAGAGATTGAATAACAAAACAACTATAATGATCTTGTTGCAGCTCCAATATTTAGTGATGGAGGACACAGCTTGACTGTTATATTAAGTTATATTCAGAAGAAAATGCTTCCAAAACAAAAGCATTTTATCATAAGAAATATAATTTGTCATAGAAAATCCAACTACTCATTCTTTAAAATATAAATCAAATTTTACACATGACTTAAAACTATGACAATAAAATTATAAACATCCACAGACTTACCAAAAATTTTTCAAAATATTGACTTTGAAATAAAACATCAAAAAGTTTTAATTAACAAAATAATCATTTAATATTGCTAAAAACGTTAACATAAGTTTCTTTGTGAACTTAACATCAATAAACTAATAGAGGCCTTTTCTTACAGTCAGGTAGACAAAGGTTCAAGCTTCCTCTGATATGTACTAGTCATAAGAACTTGAGCAAGTCCTCTTACCAGTGCCCAGATAACTCCTAAGGCTATAGAGAATTACAGAGGAATCTCTGATTTCAATTTGTAAAGAGCATTTTCACACAAGAAGTTCCAAACAGATGAAATCACAAATCCAGACTTTTTAAAAAGCAAGTTACAGAAACAACTACTTTGGTTAGAGGGTTGTTTCTGAAAAATAATAATTTTTTGTAATTACAAGGTATTTTGCAGAATTCTGATTTTGTTTTCTATATTCTCTAAATTATTAACTCCTTAAAAGAAGACATTCTGTTCTATTCATCTATATTCTAAATATCCTCCATAGAAGTATATCTAAGGGGCAGCTAGGTGGCGCAGTGGATAGAGCACCAACCCTTAAGTCAGGACAACCTGAGTTCAAAAGTGACTTCTGTTGCTTAACACTTCCCTGGCTGTGGACCTTGGGTAAGTCACTTAACCCCAATTGCCTGAAGAAAAAAAAAAAAAAAGTAGATCTAAAACAAACAGTAGAGTACCAATAAATGTTCACTGATATGAACAGAATTAAATACAAATCTAATACAATATAGTCATTTAATGAGTTGTATTCTATCATCAATATTCAAAGTGGAAAAGCTAGAGATTATATTAATTCTTTCAAATTATAAGGAAAAGTTAGTCAACATGTTACCAGGAAGAAGTCACAAAAATCACAGAATTCTAGGGTGTCAAAATGAGAAGAAATCTTAAAGATTATTTAATCAAGTCCCTTCAATTAATATATAAGGAAATTAAGGCCTAGAGTCAATGTGCAGCAGAGTTTAGATTCAAATCAAATTTTAAAGTCCAATATCCATCCTATAATACTGCTATGCTCTATATAATAATATAGCTGATATAAGAAATATTAACTTGTGCTAACAATGAATTTAATATGCTAACAAAGAGGGTTTTTTTTCAATTTTAGTTGTTTCAAAAATGAATTTAAGAGATAGCTATTCTGAAAAGAAAACAATGTATCATTCTATGATTTTGTAATTTCTTATTCAGAACAAGTTAGGTAATTTTGTTGAATGTGAATGTGAATACAAACAATAAGTGTTCCTTATTTTTCTGAAGTTGCTTTCATAAAAATATAATACCTTAGCAGAAGACACAGCATATTCTTCTTTCATAAGCTGGATATCTGAATCACACCTGGCTTGTAATAGTTTTATACTTTGTTCATAATCTTGTGCAATATCATCCTTTTCTTTATGAAGTGAGTTGTTCCTAAAAGCAATGAAAACAGAATGTTAGAAATGGATTTTCATTCTTTAAAAAAAAAAAAAAAAACTACTACTATTACTTAAAATTTTAAAATTAATTAAATAATCCCTGGATTACAAATGACACACATTGTAATGTACAAGGTATGCTGTATAAAATGTTCAGACCAGATATTTTGGGTGGTTAGCATCACTGCTTTATAGCAAAATAACATATATCTTGAACATTAGTTATTACCTTGCTTTCATTTCTTGCAGTTCATAGCATTTCATCTGGTAGTATTTTTCCAATTCAGTTTTTTCCTGACTTAATTTTTGCCACTGTAAATTGCTATTTTCAGCTTCTCCAGTGAGCTGTTGGACACGGGCCTCCAACTCTTTTACCATTAGGTTCTAAAAAAAATTAAGTCATAGTTAGGAAAATCCCTTAATGTATCATTACACAACATATAAACAAGAATAAAGATTTAGAGCTAAAAGACACCTAAGAGGTAAGCTCCATTTTAGAGAAAAAGAAAAGGAAGAAACACCAGAGTTGAAGAAATAAAAAATTAGTTGAAGATTACACAAGTAATTAATAGAGTTGGGATCTGAATCCAGGTTGAGCATTCCATGGTAGAACTTTTAATAGAATTCAATTAAGGAAGATAAGATAAATTGCAGTGATTACTGAATGGAAATAAAAAGGAATATACTTGTCTATCAGTTGTTATTCTTACAGATGAACAGAGAAACATATATATACCTATCATTTTTTAAAAATTGTCATTAGACATAAAAATATAGAAATGTAGAAATATTAAGCATACTCTTATAGATCGTATTTCAATAAAAATTATATTATAAAGGATCTTAAAAGGACTGAAATGCAGCTAGAAATTAAATAAGCAAAACCTAAAGAAAAAACTGGTAAGTAAAAGTACAAACCATAGAAACAATAAATAATTTTTTCAAAGAAAATTACAACATTGAAACAATACAACTAAATTTTTTAAGATATAGCCAATCATCCTTAAGGGAAATTTTATATTTCTAAAAGAGTTCCATCAAGAAAAGAAAGCATAGCTCAATGAATTTTATGAGAAACTTTCTAAAAGTCAATTTTCAGATAACATAAAAATATAAATTCTGAAAATAAAAAAATGAACAAAATTGAAATTAAAATATTGAACTGATAAATGCAATTAAGAGTATTTTTCCCTTAAAAGGATAAATAAAAAAAATTAGTCAATATATATAATCTAGATTTTAAAAGAAAATCAAATAACCAATATTAATGAAAAGATGTCATAAGTGGAGAAATAAAGGATTTATTAGAAACTGCTTTATCAAATCATATGCCAAAAAGTAATAAATTAAAATGAGAAATATTTACAAACATAAAATACCTACAATAATGAAGAAATTGATAATTTAAATAAATCAGTTACATTAACTAGTTAAATATAACTTGATTAAATAAACTAATAATAATAAGCTCAAAAAAAAAAAAAAAAAGAGAGAGAGAGAGAGAACAACCCAACTAGAGATGAACTTCTAATTTAAAAAGGCAGGTTAAATGGATGTATAAGTGATTTACAAAATCTTCAAAAAATAATAAATTCTAATGATACATTAAAAAAATACTAATAGAAGAGATCCAACCAAAATTCTTCTGCAATACAAATATAACATTGATATCTAAACTATGAAAAGATAAAACAGAGAAAGAAAATACAGGCCAATTTCATTAATGGTGACAAAATGTATAACAACATATTTTAAAAACTTGTATACTATAATTAAGTTGGATTTATTTCAGAAGTTCAGAATTGTCCAGGTCAATATTTAAAGAACTATAAATACAAACTATAATACAAATGACAAAAATAACCAAAAACCATATTATTATATCAATAGAAGCAGAAAAAGGATAATACCCATTTCATATTTTTACAAGTATTTAAAAAATAAGAAAAAATGAATTTTTCCTTAATATGGTAAAAATATTTATATAAAAAACAGTACCAAGAATTATACATAATGGAGAAATAATAAATATGACTCCAGTGAGAAAAGGAGTAAAGTAAGGGTATATTTTATCTTCATTTCTAGTTGATTTTTAGTTGATATAATTCTAGAAATACTAATATGTAGTAATAATTAATTTTTTTTAAGAAGAAGTTTTAAGAAAATAAGCATGGTCAAATAAGAACCAAAAGTTTGTTGTTGTTGTTTTTTAAGATAATAAAATGATCTATTTAACGAATCTCATGGATTCAATTGAGAATTAATTGAAAAAAATAATATCAGCAAATGTTGAAAATATCTTTATCTGGGAAAATAAAATACTACTGAAAGTTTAAAAAGTAATTGTCAGTTAAAGAAAAAAGAAAAATTAACAAAAAACAATTTTTAAATATCTTAAAACCAAGGAATAATTTTTGTGTCATTTCATAGCTACAGTCCTATTCCAATACTTTACTAAAATGAATCTATCTCAGGAGAGCCCTAGTGCAGCCTATCAAGATAGGAAAATTTCATCTATAGCTATAATCTGTGGAATTGATCATGATTCTTTATTGAAATTAAGTTTAGCTACGTCCAAGTACTTCATCACCAGAATGCTAGGTAATATGTGATGACTTTTTAAAAATCAGAACTGCTCATTTAGATTATATACATATTATCACAGCAATGAATATGAATGATTTGTTACCACTTTATTGTTGAAAGAAAGCTGTACTATTAGAGGGACTAATTCACAGTAAGACAATAATTTGATCTAATCTAATCTTTCTTGAAAAAAATCATTGAAATTTGTGACAAAAGTCATTAGAAAGTTTATGTTCTTTTACCTAGAAATTCCACTACTAAGGATATACTCCAAAGAGTTCAAGACAGTGATAAGATTGAAAAAAAAAAAAAATCATTATGCTACATCACACATTCTCCTCTGTCCTCCACTTTCCTTCCCCTTTATGCACTCTTCTACTCTGAAATTTAGTTTTACAAAATACACTGATTCCCTGTTAAAAAGGAAAGGATCAGACTTTTTTTTGAATTTTAGTTCATGGTGTTTCACATCTATACCTTCATCATCACTTGTCTTCTTAAATTGTGCTTTTATGTTTATTCCTTTAAGGATAGCAAGTTCTTAATGATCCCTCTGATGTTTTTCTTCTTCTTTAGCATCCTATATATCTTTCTCTTTCTAAGGGTTTTTTTTTTCCCTTTTAATACTCTCTAGAGATGGGTTGATTTATTTCATTACTTGTGCTTACCTTGGCAGTTTTATTTATTTACCATTTTGTGTTTCTATTGTTTGTGGTATTTGCAACTTAAATAACCTGCTCTCAGCTTGATTTTTGATAGAAATGTTTTATTTTATTTTAGATGCATCTCTTTTATTGAACATCCATCTTATTTCACTGATAATTAGGCTCAAGTTTCCAGGATATGTCATTTGGGATTGCATCTTCTAGTTCCTTAATCACATGATCTCCCTCCCTTTTTTGATTTATATAATGGCTTGTATTCTGTATCTCTGTCTCTATCTCTGTCTTTGTATGTATGTATGTGTATGTATATTTGTGTGTTGGTTGTTGTTGACTCATCATGACCCCATCTGGGGTTTTGTTGGCAAGTTTAGTGGAGTGATTTGCCATTTTCTTCTTCAGCTCTTTTTACAGATGAGAAAACAGCTATTAAGTGCCTGAGGCCAGACCTAAATTCATCAAGTTGAGTCTCCTAGACTTTAGGCCCAGCCTTTATCCACTGTTCCATCTAAGGGTTTAGTGTTTGTCTGTCTGTCTTTGTCTGTCTCTTTCTCTCACACACATACACACCACCCCCACATACACAGAGGCAATCTTCAATCTTCAACATTTATGTGTTTAACTATTGAGACTTGATTTTATTCCTAATCTTATTTTCACTTTGACTTTGCCAACCTCACATAATACATTCAGACTCTGCATAATAGGAAAAAGATGAGTGGTTTTATGCATAAATTTATATCCTCAAAAAGGAGGAAAATGGTCATAAAAGTATTCATGAATCTGCTTAAGAAAGCGATATTTTACTTTAAGTGTACAATGAGGAAATTGAAAAAATGGAAAAACAACATAAGTTTTTGGGTAGTCACTTGAGCCCACTTCAAGCATCCTGTCTCCCCTCCTGCAAGCCAAGTAGGCTTGATTTGGAATGGCAAAGCAGTGTGGTTCATGTCCATCATCTGTCTTTGGAGACCCACATTGAATCAAAGCACTCGAGCCATTCCTGAATGGGAGTTCCAAATTCAGGACTGACCTGGACTCACCATGAGGCATGTGCTTTTCATCAGAGAAAAGTTCAGCCAATCAGTGGGAAAGGAATTTATAGATGCAAGTATTGCTCCTTTTCTTTTTTGTTTTTTTACCTTGGGCTTCTTCTGACATAGCTGCCCCTGCCCCTCCTTAAGTAGTTCTACATCCTCTCTCCCCTGCATTTTGCAGGTTAATAACCATTTCATGATTACTGTGTTCAGAAAAAATGTACTTTATCAGATGTTGGAATCCTTACTAACTGCTAAGTAATTAGAGTTGATCTAATCTTACAAGAAGTTGTTTTGGCCAGAACCTGAAACAAGGTACTAAGTAGAACTAATCAAGACAAGGCTTGTGTTCCCACCTTTACTCATTGGAGTCCACAAGTATGCTAGCTTCACAAAGTACACTTTCTAACTTCAAGGGAGTCCACACCTTAAAGCTCTTTGGGCCAGAGAGCACTATGGGAGAAAACCCATAATCGCATTCTCTCAGAAGGTTCACATATAAGGCGAGACAGCCATTCCAGAATACATTTTTTTCCTCTTGGCTGGCTGATCGCGCTGGACTCGAGAGGAACGACTCTTGTGCAGAGAACACTTTAACGGATTCCAGGGGAGCTACGCCAGAAGCCCTCTCTCCGCGGCAAGTTGGTGGCTGGGCTCCCCAGAGGGAGATAAGAGAGACCTTCCATCTCTGTCTTGGTTGGAGGCAGAAGAAAGCAGAGGCAGAGGCTGAAGGACAGAACCTTTGGATTTGGAGACATCCAAAGGGCTCCAAGCCTCTAAACCGGCTGCGCTCTGAGAAGAACAAACTCCAACATTTGAACTCTTAACAATCAGAAATGTTTTATTATAAAGAATTAAATGTAGAAAAGTGGATTTTTTAAGCAAACACTAGCAAAAGATTATAGTTTTGGATAATTGCAGGAATCTAACACTTATTTTTCCACATGTTCAGTGTATTCATATTCATGTTTTTGACTTCTGTTTTGTTTTCTAGGAATGTTACTCCCTCACAAAATTTTAGGATTACCTGTATACAAATACTGATTTTATACATATGTAAGAAACACATTTGCAGAGCTCACTAAGATGACAGAAATTTTATCAATCTTTCTCTGAAATGTTTTGTAATAACAATAACAATAATTATCAATCTAATTCAAACACCAAGTATGTTCAAAGTTATTCTGACATCCTCTCCAGCCCCATTTTTACCAAAAATGCATTAAATTTCTTTATTTATTCTAATCAGGGACTACAAAAATAGGAATTACACCTATTGTAATGTGTAATTGGACTGGAAACTCATTGAGCTCACAATCACCAAATTCTTCAAGATTCTGAGAATATTTTTTTTTAATCATCCAGCTCAGAAAATTGGCTACATTCTTACCATTTTTTTCCACAGCCATATATTATCACATTGACAAGTACAAAAAATATTATACATTTATACTATTTACAGTAGAATTTTGTTTTGAGGATTAAAAAAATGACCACTATGAGTTAAACATATCATTATAAATATCTTGTGTTTAACAGAAATCCATTCAACAGAAATTTGAACATAAGAATTCATAATATCACAATTCTCAATTACACCTCTACCTCTGATTTAAAGAAGGTAAAGATATCACTGTATCATTTTATTCTCGATACTATCAAATTAGTTTCCCTTGTGTCAAATTCAAAATTCATTAATCAACTAAGGTCTAAAAATTATTAAATTATTACTAGGTTCAAAAGTATCCTTGAAATAACAACAGAAGTTCTCAAGCGATATTTTACTTTAAGTGTACAATGAGGAAATTGAAAAAATGGAAAAACAACATAAGTTTTTGGGTAGTCACTTGAGCCCACTTCAAGCATCCTTGTCTCCCTTCCTGCAAGCCAAGTAGGCTTGATTTGGAATGGCAAAGCAGCGTGGTTCATGTCCATCATCTGTCTTTGGAGACCCACATTGAATCAAAGCACTCGAGCCATTCCTGAATGGGAGTTCCAAATTCAGGACTGACCTGGACTCACCATGAGGCAAGGTTTTAAAAGTATTCTATTTACAATAATTTTGAGATGGACGGTTCAAGTACTATTATCTCTATTTTAGAGACTGAAAACTGAGACTCAGAGGATGTTAATAATGACCCAGCTATTAAGTATTTAAGGCATGATTGAAACAAGATGTCCCAGTTCCAAATTATATACACTGTCTTTTAGCCACTTTTGGAGACCACAAGCATCAAGGAGATGAGGTTAAAGACTCTCCTCAGTAAAATAAAGAGGAATATGGAAATCCAAAAGTAAGACACAAGGGAGTCAGGGCTTTGATATGAGAAAAGTAATAGGAAATAATAATAAGGATAGAGATATAATTTAGAGTCAGATGCAGAAAAAGTCACAAAACTATGGTGGGAAGGAAAACCTCCGAGTTTGCCTTTGTAGATACTAGGAACCTTAGCATAACAGGTAACTATATGCAGCACAGAAAAACTCAGACCCACCCCTACACTAATGCTTTGACTCATGTGAACACTAAAGGTTTATAAGCAATGGAAAAAAAAAAAAAGGAAATCATATTCAAAAAAGAAAAAAATAAAACTCTCCTTTCACTGCAGCTGGGACTCATGAACCATATATGCAGGTTTAAGAGCTAAGATGGATTCACTAGTGCTCCTGATCTTTTTCCTCAGAGGATGGATACCTATAAGCTAGAGTATGAGACCTTTCTGTAATCTAAATGTTTAAAAGGGAGCAAAGAGCAAAACAAACCTGATATTGACACTCCTAGGTTCCATGAGTAGGAGAACCACCTAGAGAGATTTTGTGAAAAATCCCTCAAAAACTTTGCTCTTTGGTCCATTATGTTGCAAACAAGGGCACAACAAACAAAAAAAAAACCAAAAAATTATATGGTTAGTACAAGTAATTAATATTAACTTGTTCATCTCTGTCAGGAATAAGTTAGTTGTTATTCAATTACTTTTCCAAGCAAACATTAGGGTGAACCTCTCAGGCAAATTAAGTAACATATAAAGAAGATTGCTTCTTTATATTTTAATCCAAATATATGTAAACACATTTTTAACATACTATTCATCATCTTCCTACATGTCCACCTTCATATAAATTACTGAGTATTAAATGTATACGATAATTTTGTTTGAAAGACAGTCAATTTTCTCATTGACTTTCCCTAATACTTCATCTTCTCTAACAAATGTTGGCACATACAATGAAAGTATCTTCATGGTGGTACTTTTGTACTTATTTCACTGATCATGACTAGTGTTCAATGAGATGATTAAATATCACTAATATAATAGTTACAGTGTCCTTTAGATGCATGATGAAACTAATGCTACTAATTCCTTTTTTTTTTTGCCTGTCCAAAGACAGTGTATGAGCCAACCACTTAATTGTCATTTCCTTTTGTCTTCTGATTACATGTACGTTGAGAATGTCAACATTTACATGGTTCATTCCATCTAGCAGCAAAACAACTTTTCTATCATCGGACCATAATATTATAATTAGAATACATCAACATATCTTGGATAAGAATTATATATGGACAATGGGATGTGCCCAGAAATTAGTTATAGGAAAAGGACAAGATGGACTGCTTTTGAGAAGTAACATAATGCTTTCAAAAATTCTTATCTATCCCTTGACATAAAAACCCATTTTTATAACACCAGTATTTTTCAAGTGATGCTACCTAGCTCCAAGATTATAGAATAATCTTCAAAAAATAATAATTGTGACTAAAGCAAAGATGAAGGATTCTTAGCAGAAATATAAAAAGTGCAGCAATAATAAATATAAGAGTGACAAAAAAAAAGATGTATGATCAAAAAAGTTGTTGGTCAGTCATTTTTCATTTGTGTCTGATTCTTCATTACCCAATTAGGGTTTTCTTGACAAAGTTACTGAAATGGCTTGCAATTTCCTTTTTCAGCTCATGCTACAGTAAGAAAACTGACACAAAAAGGATTAAGTAATTTGTCCAGGCTCACATAGCTAGTAAGTATTTGAGGCCTGATTTGAGCTCAGAAAGATGAGTCTTCCCAACTCCAGGCCCAGAGATTACTGTGGGAACTACGTATGTGTGTGTGTGTGTGTGTGTGTGTGTGCACGTAAAATGATAAAATGAAGGGATTTGATGAAATCATCAATTCTCTATTCTAAGACTTTATAATCCATGATATTTCATATTTTAAATTAAAAAGAATATTTTTAGAATATTTAAAATAGAAAAATTATAGGGATCAATGGTTTGAGAATGAGGGGTTATTAAATAGACTACACACATGCTGCTCTAGAACTCACTGAATATTTAAAAAGACCTACAAAATGGCCTCTAGAATATAGAAGTTAGACTATCTATAGAGAATCTATGGCAAGACATTAGCAGGAAGATATGACAAATCTGGACGGCATACTAAAAAGTAAATTTTACCTTGTGTATAAAAGTCCTACTCAAAGTTATAGTTTTTCCAGCAGTAGTTTATGGCTATAAGGGCTGGACTATAAGAAAAGCTGAGTACTAAAGAACTGATGGCTTTCAAATTGTGGTGGTAGGAAAACGTTTGATTATCTTTTGGAAAGCATGGAGATCAAATCAGTCAATAATTAAAGAGATTAATTCAGGCTATTCAGTAGAAAGTCAAAAACTGAAGCTTAAATACTTTGGCCACACAATGAAAAAATGGGACTCATTGCAAAAGATTCTGATGTTAGGAAAGTTTGAAGGCAAAAGGAGAAGCAGGTGGCATAAGATGAGATGAATAGATATTTTCATGGAAACAATGAACATGGACTTGAACAGACTTTGAAAGATAGTAGAAGATTGAAAGGCCTAAAAAACTGTGGTCAATGACTGAACAACAACAATGAGATAGGAATCACAAAGAAAGAAAAAAGCAAAGATAAATTATTTTCTGCATGACTGGAAAGATTACCTATCAATGAAGTCATAAAGTCACTCAAGTATCAAACATTTAATCATATAGTCTATATCTAAAAGATATAATAAACTGCATAGAAAAAAAGCAACTAAAAGGAGGCCAGTGAGTTCTAGGGGATGACATGTATACCATGTTTCTCCGTTAATAAAACACTGTCTTATTATTTTTTTGGACAGAAAAACACCAGAGGGCTTATTTTCAGGGAGGGCTTATTTTAAGGAACATTGAAGCAATTTTAATAAACGGGTAAATGTGAACAAAAAAAAGTACCTTTATTCAATAATGATCGTGTCATCTTCTTCAACAACATCGTCCTAAGTGTCCATACCCTGAATTCCGTCCTGGATATCTTGCGCTTCTATTTCCTTCAGAAGAAGTGGACCCAATCTGTCATGTCCAGCAATATAGCTCTCTTTAAATGAACATGTCTTGTCCAGGTAACCTGCTCGTGGTGCCTTGGCGACACAGCTGTCAGTCATTTTATCCCATGACTTCTTCACCCAAGTCATAACTTCTTGCAGACAGGGTTTCACAAAGTTTCCATGCTGATTTCTTTCCATTCTATTTTCAATGTAGTCATTGACTTCCATGCGCAAATGGTCCTTGAATGGCTTGTTTATTGCAATATCAAGAGTCTGGAGATAGGCAGTCATTCCTGCAGGAATCATTACTTGATCTATTCTTCTCTCTGCAAGGAAGTTCTTCATTTCTTTAGCGTGGTGAGTGCTGGCTGAGTTCTTCTTTTATCCTCCATCATGCCCCTTTTATCCTCCATAATGCCCCCTCACTCCCACTTACATACCAGGTTTTTATGTTGTCCTGCCTCAGCTCTCCTCCGCGGCACTGCTCTCAATGGCGCCAGCAAGCAAATCACTGGGGAAGAACAGGATGATGCGCTCACTGCTGCAGCTCGGATTGGATGCAGCTCGGAGCGCGGCATGCGTTTCACCCGGGGGGGAACACGGTGCATACAGAGAGTACCATAATGTAGCGTGTAGCGCAAGGGATCACCTTCACTACAGCAGCAATCTCAATAGGGCTTATTTTCGGGGGAGGGCTTATTTTAGAGGAATCTTACACAGCAAGGGGAGGGCTTATTTTTGGGATAGGTCTTAATATCAGGGAAACACGGTAATACACATGTCACTAAATCAGGATCATTTTAATGTAAAGCTGGAAACACAGATAAGATGAGGGATCTAGAGTTACTGAAAACATGAATATAATATGTCAGAACAAGGTATATAACAAAACAGGTCAGCAGTCAAGAATTAGAATATACAGATATCAACAATAGATCAAAGGTCAGGCAGGAACTAGGAAACCCAAAGAAACAGAAACATTAAATACAAAGTATCGAGAAATAAAGTAGTATCTAGGAAGTAGGTTAAAAACCAAAATGAATAGTCTATGTAGAAGTTGGCAGGACCCCAACTAAATAGCCTGGTTGCAAACTCAATCTGACAATCTAGCAAGAGACAAGTCATGTCAGAAGCAGGGAGATTCTGATACTACTGCAACTAGGAAGAGTTTATAAGAGTACTGTTAAATAGGAACAAATCTCAGGGCACAATTTGCAGGCAGAAATAGGTCAATGAGTGCACCTAACTCCAATAAGGTCTTTTCCCCCTTTACCTAGACCTGTGATTTCATTGTTATAGAGATAAATATTAAATTCGAACAGGAACAGGGGCTACTAAATGATAAGAGGATCTCTGCAAGGTACAGAATGACTTGGAAAAACATATTAATATCTATGCTTTACTGTCATCTTTGTTTAATTTGCTAAATGTTCCACAATTTATTTCATTTGGTTCAGGTCAAACTCAAGAGCATTGTGTGGTATGTATGGGCTATGTATTTGATACCTATGGTAGCTGTCTGTGAAGAATCTCTTGTTAATAACATAAAACTGACTTTTCTGCAATTTATAATATAATGTCGGAGAAACTGAGCAAGACAGAGATTAGAGAACAATTTAATAGTTTATTAAATGGAGAGATTTTCTGGGACCAAATGATCCATATTTGGTCCCAGGGCTGAACGAGACTATTGTCTCAAAGAATTCAGCCCTGAGTATTGGGACAGCAAGATTTTTTATAGGATAACAAGAATAATGGCATAAGGGGGGAGGTACCTGGATGGGGATAATCTAATGGGGGGGAGACACCTAGGATGACACAATGGAGGGAGGTACTAGAGAGGTTACTGATATTCTAATGATGATTAAAATGGATAGATCTTTATCCTGTCAAACATTAAGAAGGAATGATTATAGCCTAAAGACATAAAACCTTTATCTCATCAAACATTAAGAGGGAAAGATTATAACCAGAGGCAGAGTAGCTAAATAGGACAATGGGGAAACTAGGTCAGGACATTAAAAGGGAACTGTGGCACAACAATAATATTTAAAGAATTGTCAAAGAGGCACCAAAGGTTATAACTTTGTCAGGGACACATAACTAGCTTGTGTTAGAGATAAAGCTTAAACCTAGGTTGTTTTGACTCAAAAAAATTTTATACTTTATTCCATGCTCCTCAAAGACTATAGAAAGAAGAATAAAAAGAGTTACTGGGAAGATGAGAAAAACACAAAAAAGAAAAGAATTACCTTATATATCTAAGGTTTAAAATTCTTTCTAGTTACTAGGTAAGGATTCACTATTCTACAAAAACAGAAGGGAAAACTAGAAAGCAGTCTAGCAGAAATTAGGTATAGATCATCATCTTATACCACACCTCAAGATTTCAAATAGACATATGGTTTAGATACAAAATGTCACATCATAATGAAAATCACTGACAGATATGTGGATAAGAGAAAACTTTATGAAAAAAAAAACAAGAGATACCGAGAGTCACAGAAGAGAAAACAGATAATTTACATAAAATTGAAAAACATTTCCACCAAAATGAAGGCTGATTAAATCAGAATGGAAGAAGGTAATGAAGAAAATAAACATTATGCTACATCATATTAATCAGAAACTAATCCTTTTCCTCATTTTGTCAGATACCATTTTTCAGACTAGCTCACCAGGTAATTCCTATAAGGAGTGATTGAATAATGTAATCACTTCCAGAGCTCAAGGCATGGGCTTCTGAATCAGCTTGGGCCAGGCTCCTCCCAAATGGGACTCTACCTTCTGTTTACCAGTAAACAGAGAAACCACTTTGGACTCCTCCCCAAAGGACATTGATCCTATCTATTCCTCATCAAATTTAGGAGTCACTTGGTCTCCCAGGGAAAAAGTAGGCTGATCCTGATTAAGGTAATTTTGATTTCTAGCCAGGATTACTAGCCACCAAGAAAGTTCTAAATTGCCAGAGAGGATCACGATCATCAACATTTGAAGATCAACACACCTACCAATTACTTTTGCGAGTGGCCAAACAGGAAGAATAAATATTTAGGTTTAAAAGATCCTGTCCACTTTTCCTCAGAGTCTCTGGTCATAGGGAGAAGCCACCGAACCAATTTCTTGGTTACTGCTAGCTTAACAAATTGATAATGTGCAGTTTGCCCCTTGACATTTTGCTGAAATGTTAGTGCAACCAATTTTACTAATAGTATTTATGTTAATATTAATAAAATAATATCTTGCTCTGGACCAATACTGTGCCTCAGCATTATGCTTACTCAGTACAGTAATGAGGACTGCATAAGTTTCTCTAATAAGGGTCTCTCAAGATACAAAATTGATCTTTCAAATTTGAAGAATAAAATTAATTCCACAACATTTAAATGGTCAAAGAATATAAACAGACAGTTTACAAAAGAAGAAATTCAAATTATCACCATCCATATTAAAAAACCCACCAAATTCTCAATAATTAGAGAAATGCAAATTTAAAGGAACTCTGGCTCTCCCTATTACCTATCAGATTGATAATATTGATAAAAAAAAGAAAATGAAAGATATTAAAAGAGATATGAGTAAGCAGATACATCAATATATGTTGGTAAAGCTGTTAATTGATCCACTCATTCTGAAAAAGCAATTTGGAACTATGTCCAAAAAGTTACTAAATCTATATCCTTTGGTCTGTACCATGACTAAGCCTACATCTGAAAGAGATCAAAAAAAGAGAAAAAGAATAAAAATATACCAATATTGTGGTTAGCAATCTTGGCTAGAAAATTAAATTATCTTAATTAAGATCACTCAAGTCTTTGCTTGAAGACCAAGTGATTTCTTAATTTGATGAGGAATAGATCAAATCAATGTCTTTTGGGGAGAATGAATTATTTGAATCCCTACTATATCTCTATCAGCATTAATCAGTTTGATATTTTACATAAATTATAAAGAGATAATTAGAATAATTATAGGTTATAATAATAGGTTCTTATAGTATACCTTTATCACTATGCTCCCATTTTAATGTAATGTTCACAATTTGTTTACTAGTTATGAAGCTCACTTGTGCAACACAAGAATGCTGACAAAAATATCTCCAGCATATTTTACACAAGTTCCATGTCCAAACTGTGTGGGAAAAGGTCAATAACTTACAGATTAAGCACATATTGATCAGAGCCTGTTAACTAAAGTAGATCAAGCCAATAAGCCTTAGTTTCAGCTTCTCCAGAGTCTCGTGATTTTAGATAAGGCCTGGACTACATTCCATTGTCCAAAGGGATTAAAAATACATGGCTGAAGAAGCTGTATATCACTTTGTCTACTACATTCCACTGACCAAATAGGGGAATACAGACTTAGGTGACCAATCACAACATATACAGGGTGGGATGGGAGGTTCTTTGTCTGAAATGTATAAAAGCTGTAAGCATTTTCAAGGCTGTGGCCCTATCCTGCTGTGAAATTTGGCTCACAGAAGAGGATGTAGTCCACTTCTCAAGATTCTAATAAATAATTCTGCTTTCCATGAGTGATCTTTGTAGTAGTCAATTTGGGTAGGTCTTTTTGTCCCAAACAAAACCCAGCATGGGTAGAATGTCTTGTGCACCAATTATTTTTGAACCTCTGGACCATTTTCTCTTGTCCAACATCAGCAGGTGAATGAACATCTGATAATCATCTTATGATTATTTAGTCAGTGGAGATGACCCATGTTTCACCCAATCTGTAACCTGTCTGATAATATTTCATTTTTGGTCCTCAAGAGCAAAGCCTATCAATAAGATTCTGTCTTCTATTATGCTTTTGATATTTGAGTATCAAACCTTATAAAAACAAAGTCCTGGAAGAAGGAGATATCTCAATCATGAGGAGGTTCCACTTCTCAAAGTAAACCACGGACACTTTAACAAAGTGCCATTGACCAAAAGCTCTGTCTCAGTGACTTTTCTTGCAGGTTGGGCAATTATAATCCCCATAGATTGATGAAATGACTATTACTATGAAAGAAATAATGAAAAGAATAGTTTCAGAGAAACTGAGATCTAAATGAATTATGATCTATATGAATCAAGAAGAAGAGTGAAGTGAATTGAATCAGGAAAAAAAAAATTTACAACAGTGTAAGGATAATAATGTTACAGAATTAATGGAATTAAGAACTGAGCTTGGAGTCAGGAAGGTCTGTGTTCGAATCTCACCTCAGACAAATATGGCCATGGGGAAGCCCCTTAACCTGTGTCTAACTCCATTTCTTCAAGTGTAAAATTTGAATTGAAATGGAAAAGCACCGAGATGGGACCATGAGAAACATAATCTTGAATCTTTGTAGTTAGAAGTTTATTACTAGTTCTTCACTCCCTAATGCAGATAGTATTTTTATCAACCTAGATGTACTGTCCTGAAAAACCTTGAGACCTTGACAACCTGATAAGCTTAAAGAAATACTACTGCTGCTGTCTGGTAATGACTCCCTTAGAGTGATAACTTTTTGCCTCCTGTTTAGAAATTCTTTTATTGTGACAAATGTATCAAGAAACATTTTGATGTCTCTCTATCTCTTCTTTCCATAAATATATGGCTCTGAGGCCACTCATTACTGACCCCTCCAGTCTTGGTGTTGGGGGATCAATCCTGGCCAGTAATAAATGCTCTTAAAACTTCATTATTTTGGTTGCTCTGTTTTCTCTCGCCTGGGTACTTCAGAATCATAATAGTACCTGAGTCCCAGAGATAATATGAGATAATGTTTATAAAATGCTTATTAGCAAAGTACGTGGCATAGACCAGGGACTTAAACATTTGTTTCTTTCCTTTACCTTTTCTTGCTATTCCCAATAATCAAAATAATGACCATCCATGGTTCTAAAGGAATGATGATGAAGCCTGCTATTCATTTTCTGACAGAGAACTAACTGATAGGGTTTTTTTGGGGGGGGACAATGCATAAATATTTTTTGTTTGTGTATATTTATTACAGAAACTTTGTTTTTTGTTTTTTTTTTTTTTTCCTTTTCAATGGGAAAGGATTAGAAGAGAAAATAGAATTTTATTAACAGAAGTGTTATGGGCCATAACTCTGTACTTAAAACAAGGATTCTTACAAAGTGTTAAGTCAGTGAAATCAATGAGACAACAATTATCTAGTTTAGCATGGTGATTAATAGTTCTCTAATTCAGTATATGTACTTAGTATTTAATATAGTTCCACAAGATTCACACCTATGATAATGTAATTATAATAGAGTATATAACAGCCAGCAAGGACTGAGCAAAATTCATTCCATCTTCAGTCAAGCTCCTGGTGGCTCTCCTGGGAGGACTGAGAGACAGATTCATTCCATCATCTACTTTTGTGGTTGCTGGAGGCTGAAGCACAAGCCCTGGGACTCAGAGCCAGATTCATTCTCTTTATCTCACACCACCGTGGTGGCTGGCCCCCTGCACTTCCCCCACTGAGACCAAGGCCAGTCTGAAAGGCTTTCAGGAGACAATAAAAAATTTTGACTTTAACACCTGGCTATTCTTGTGGTGATTAATCTACTGAAGGGAAGCCTGCTCTAAGACCTCCAGAAAATCAACAAGAATATTACACAGAAGAAATAAAATTAAATTTTAAATTATGAAAAAGATGTCTAATGTAAGGCAGAGAGGGATTGTACCTCAATTGATAATATGTTAGGAATTGCTAATGTATGTCAAGAGAAAGATTCATAAGAAGTGATATAAACAAGAAAAGCAATGTCAACATTTTATACACTTTAAATTACCATATATATTTTAAAAACTAATGAAAAAAGAAGAAAAGTCTCAGAAGGACTCAATGCAAATGTTTAAGCTTCTTTAAATTCATTCTGGTATACTCTGCTAGATAGCAAGAGAAATAGAGGAGAGGACAGAGGTAGTCAGAGACAGAGAAAAAAACAAAGAGCTAGAGCACATAGCAGCAAAGAGAAAGAGCCAACACAGACAGATTCCAGGTTTAGAATTCAGAAAGATGAAGATTCAAGACCTACTCCTGACACATGATGACTAAATGATCCTTGGAAGATCATTTAACCTCTGAATATTACCAAATATCTCCAAAATTAGAAGTTATAGAATGGTTATTGATTTCTATTGAGAGGAAGATTTTTCTTGCTAAGACTTCCCTGCATTAAGGAAATCATAGGTCCAAATCAAAAAAGGAGCATGAGAGAAGGGAGAGCAGGGAAGGTTAAGAGTTGGTTATATATTATATTCATTATATATTCATATTAAGTTGTCAAAGAAAATTTATTTTTCAAAGATAAGTATATTATTGTTCAGAGTATTCCATATACTTCTGAATTTTTGACACTAAATTAAAACAGTATTTTTATTTCATGATATTTTAATTAGAGAAGAATGTTGGTACTGATTTTGTGGAATAGTAGATAAAGACAGGCTTGAAGCCAGGAAGGGATAAATTTGGGGTATATCACGCTGGGTGAGTCACTTAACTTCTCAGACAAAGAGTTACATAGATGGTGCTCACCTATTTACTAAATGATTGAAATCATTGGTTCAATTCCTACCCTCTAATATTTTGAGAATTAATGCTAAGATTTTGTTAAAGTTAGAGTTTTTCTTTAAACACGTAATATAACTTTTAAAGATTTGAAATTATTTTGTAAATAGAATACATATCTGATATTTTTGGGGGAGGAGGGAAAAGGTTATCTGAAAAAGCATAGATTTGGCTTAGAAATTCTTGTACAATAGATTTTTTCCATAGTAATTCATTACTATGTAATTTGATTTCTTGTTCTTTAGGGAAAAAAGAAAAGAGCTCCTTGAGGCCAGGGACTGTTTTTTCCCTTTCTCTTATCCCAGTAATTAGAGTAATGCCTCACACATGGAAGGCACTTAATAAATACTGGCTAACTGACTAATGCTTTTTAGGAGACTTCTGTTGTCTCTTTTTTCTCAGTACCAAACTTACTCCATGCTTAATTCTTAAAATTTCTCTCAACTCCATATTTTCCTCTCTCCTTCTTGATTTCCCACTCTTTTTTTCCCTTAAAGAACAACATTAAATAATTACCAAAAATATTTCAAATCATTAGTAAAAAGAAAGTAATTATATACCAAGGGTCAAGAAATTAGAGTTTAAAAGATTTATAAAATTCCAGAAAAATAGCATAAAACACTGAACAATGCCATTACAATGAATTTCTAGAAAGTATATAAATTTGCCAACCTATATGAAATGAATAATGAAATTTAAAACTGTATCAACTTTTTAAAAAGTCTATATCATAACTATAGATCTCTATAAGAATATAATATTCTATAATATATAATATAATAATCTATAATAACAATAGCTGACATTTATATGACCCTTTAGAGTTCTGCAAAATACTTAACAGATATTATCTCATCAGGGAAGCATCAGGAAATAGAGGAAGAGTGAAATAATGTATTAAAGGCAAGGGGAAAAAATAGAAAATGAAAAGAAGAAAAAGAAAAAAAGCCACAATAATCCTATGAAGCCTTAATGATACAATAATACTAAATTGAATTTAAATGAATTTCCAAATTTTCATTCATTTCATTTCAACATGAAAAGCAACTCAACGTAATGGATAAAATGCTAGACTTGGAATCAGGAAAATCAGAATTTGAATCTAGTTTCAAGCACTTGATGTGTGACCCTAAGTAAGTCATTTAACTTGTCAATAGCAGAAATAACAGACATCATACTCTGCAAGTCACTGGGAAATTCCTTTTGCTCCCTCTAACTGCTGTATGTGACATATTTAGGTCATCATCTTAGCTACTTTATCTTGTCACTCAGTTCCATCACTGTCTTGTATCTACTTACTGGGATTGGGGGTATAGGTTATCTTTCTCTAGACCTTCTGTGTATGGTACAGTATGAAAGAGCACTGGCTTTGGAGGAAGAGAACCTAAACTCAAACCCAACTCTGCTTGCACAAATCACAATCTCTCTGTGTGTAAGTTCCTTTATTTGTAAAATGAGGGGTTGGACTCAATAACCCCCTAAGGTCCATTCTAGTTCTAAATATATGAACCTACAAATGAGTCAGAGTATTCTAACTTCTGAAATTAAATGTAAAATGAAATTGATAATAGAATTTATCCTCATCAATAAATGAAGGTATAAAATTTCCACTCCGTTGTAGGTTCTGTATATTAATTCTTACCGTGGCTTTTGTTTGTGCCATGTATTCCTCCTCCATTTTACTAAGGCGTATATTTGTGTCCTCAAGCAGTTCTTGAATATTTTCTGTATGTTTCTTTTGAAGGTCAAATTTTTCTCTTTCCATCTCTGCAACCACATTGTGAAGCTACACAAAAAAATTACATTAAAAAATACATAAGTGAACTATTAGATTGTTTCATTGTGATATACAAATAGCCTTAGATTCTCAAAGGATATCTCAGCAGAGCACTAGTTATTACAAGTTCCAAGAAAAAAGTTTCAAGCATGGACCCAGTGATAGAGTATATGTCTACTGCCTGAAAAACATAATAGTGTTTTCCCCTCCCAGATTATTTTCTATCTCTTCTGTACATATCATTTAAGTACCTAATAGTTTATATATTGCTGTCCCTGTTTGAAAGTATACTCCTTGAGGGCAGAGACTGTTTTTTTTTTCCCTTTCTTCTTATCCCCAACTTAGCACCATGCCTACCACTTAGTAAATAAGCACATAATAAGCTGTTTGATTGGCTAAATTCAGAAGCTTATTCTCAGGTTGACTACAGGGTGAAGTTTTGAGTCATAGCAACTCTTTGAAAGGAAGTCTCTATTTCTAATAGAGATTGAGTCACAATAAAGATTTGGATTTACATTCTGCCTGTGACATGTGGGCTGTAAAACTTGGAGAAGTGTACATCTCCATATCTATCCATGAAGTTCCATCTCCACACCTTAGCACTGGCTATTTCCTGGGACTTGAACATTCTTATCTGAATCTTTTTTGAATCTCTGGCTTTCTTCAAGATACAATTCAAATGCTGCCTTCTGCAAGAAGCTTTTCCCATCTAGAGCCTTCACCTCTAACTACTCTATTTCCATGTTGTTTCTCACATTAGAAGATAAAATCCTTGAAGAGAGGGATTTCTTGGTTTTTACCTTTGTCTGTATTTGTAGTGCAAAATACTAATCACACAGTAAGCTCTTAATAAATGTATGATTGATTAATCTAGTCAATTCTCTCAGACCAGAAGTTACATAATAGTTGATGACCGGAATTAGTAGAAGTTTCCTGAGGAGAAATACCTTAAACTGGTGAAATCAGGGCAAGAAAGAAAAGGGAAATAAATTTTAATGAATAAAATAGAAGTGAAGTTCTCAAATTAACAAAATTATAGACCCTTGACCCATTGACAAGTGAAGTATTAATTTAATTTAAATTTTATATTTTATTTATATATAATTTAAATTTAAATAAATATAGAATATAATTTAAATTTACATATTTAATTCTTCATAGAATACAATTTAAATCTACAGAGAATATAATTTAAAAGTCACAAAATGCACTTTTTTTTTTCAAATGTGGAAAATTAAAAACACTTTATATTTTCTACTTGATTTTTTTCTATTTAAACAGTTAAATCATGAGTAACCATTCCTGTAACATACCAAAATATTCATCAGGAAAAGATTATAATTATGGAATTTTCTTGGAATTTTCTACATATGCTGCCTGATCTGATCATAAAACATGACTGACTGTACAAATAATAATGAACAGGGATATTATTTCCTTGTCTTTAAAGCTTACCTTCTTAAATAAAATTGCATGTATAAAATCACATGTGGGGATAAAATGGATAAAAGAAAATTCCCCCCAAAATCTTAAGTAGCTCACAGTTAACCGAAAAGAAAAAAATCAAGATTCCTAGGCTATATGTGCCAAATAGGAATAATTAATTCTTAAAAGCAGTATTTATTCCACTATTTGGCACTGATGAAATGGTTCCAGAATTCAGATGCATTGGATTGTGGTAAGTCCAGTTTACACAGGAATGTAAGATTTGGCTTTTTTCTCCCCATATACCTGAAGTGTAGTGCAATATTCTGAATCAATTTCTCAGAGACTGTGCAAGTCTTTGCTGATCAATGCATCACAATGTTCTATTCTAAGTAGAAGAATACACTGACAACATTAATTTTTTTATTTCCAATAAAAAAAAAAAAATGATAGGCTAAGATGGGTTTAACTAAGCACAAAAAGCTTGAACAAAAAGCTTCAAGTTCTACCATCAATCTGTGTAATTATATAGTCTTTATGATATCATGACTAGATATATTGCTTCAATGTGTACCTTCAGAGAAATTATTCAATACTCAAATTCCTAGGCCACTAAAATCTTGACTGATGATCACACATGCTTGTAAGACTGAGTAGTCGGGCTTATCATATGCCCCATAATGTGACACTAATTTCTATGTTAGTTGTTATATACTTAAATACAACCCATAGGAAAAACTGAGTAAGACAGGATTTATGTTCTACCACTCTGCTTCACGCCATTAGTAATTAGGACTAATCTTTGTTTGGTCTCAATTCACATAAAGATGTATCCTGGCATTCGAAGTCAAAACAAAGGTTATTAAAAATTGTAGCAAAAAAAGACCTAAAAGATCATTCTTTTATTTTAGCCAAATTCAATAAACATTTATTAAATAGATTTTACATTCAGAGATAACAAAATTTGAATGAGCCATGGTCTTACCCTCATGAAACTTACAGTCTAATATAAAAGAATATGTACACAGATAATTAAATTGTCATTAATAAATATGACTATGATACAATGGATAATTATAATGACTTAATACATGTGGTCCATTATACTCTAAAGTGGTTTGTGTAATATAGCCTAAGAATCAAAATGATTTACAAAAGAACTTTGTAAATATAATCCTTTTAAAAAGGAAATTGTCCATAGTAATAATAAAGGTAGAATTATATAGTAAACAGATTGCGCCTAAAGAATTACTCCTCTGCACATACTGCCTGTGCAATCCCAAGAAAAATGAATTAATCTCTCAGTGTTCTAGGAAGCTTTTTAAAACAGGAAGTTACAAAAGAAAGTGACAACTTGCACTGATAAAGGGAAATTAAAAGTTCTGTCCTATCACTACTGAGGAGATTTTTTATTATTTTATTATTGTATTAATTACTATAAAGTCTTTCATCAACATGCCATGTGTTTAGGAAGAGTCTATTTGATATGTAATAGATACCTTTTGTTGGTTTACATTTTCAGCAAATAAATTCATTAAAGTGATCCTGAAGTTTTACCATTCTTCAAAGTAATGGTAACATTATCCAGGATGAGATAAAGGCCAAGTTAATCATTAGCAGGCATTTTATACTTTATAAGCTTTCATTCTCAGTGACAGAAAATAAATTATTCGGATTGTTGAATTGTTATCATCATTTCTGTAAAATTCTATTTGTTTGTGATGACAGTGTGGTTACCTGCATTCTGTAAGTGCTCTGAAATTATGAATAAATCCATATCCATGCTGTTCATGACCTTAATTTGATTAAATCTTATATGATTTTAGATTTCTTTATCCCTAGCATACTCCCAAGAACCATGCACAATAGTTTGAGTTGTATGAATATTTGATTTTACTTCAATCCCCTCAAGCCATAAAGAGCCTTAAGATACTGGTAAAACATGGCTTTCTTGGTTGCAAATAGCTTTTTCTCCTCTATGATTTTCATTTAACTAGTTCAATTAAATTAGTTCAAGGAGCATTATCTAACAGTGCTCATGGATACCTGGTAGATTTATTTATATCTTCATTGTTAATTGTACTACTATACTACTACTGCATATGTGGTTCTTTGCTCCAAATGGAACTCTAAATATATTCATTAGCAATAAATTGAGCAAAAAACTCTCTCTTCCTCCCTTTTCCTATATAAAGAGATCTTAACTAGAAAATCTGGGCCTAAAGATGCTGGGAAAATACAAAAGAGGAGATAACTATACAGACATTATTAAAACTTTATATTTATTTGCATGTCATTGTAGCACATTCAATGCACTTTCACAAATATTTTTTCAGGATCCTCACAATAATCCTGTGAGACAGGCAGAACAGACATTATTATGTTTATTTTAATAATAAAGAAAATTAGACTCACAGAAGATTAGCTCTCTCAGCTAGTAAATAGCAGAAGTCAGGATTTAAGTCTAGGTTCTTGGCTTCTGGTCAAGAACTCTTTCCATTAAATGTAATTAAAATAAACACAAGAAAAAGACATCTTGAATTTAGGGAAACTAGAAGCTAAGGGAAGACAAAAGTAAAAGAGACCCCCTTCCGCCCCCCCAAAAAAAAAGCAAACCCACAAAATTATCCAAATTAAACTTCCCTGGCCAATCTTCAATGTGGCTGAACCCATGGCAGTAAAGTGTTTGCTATCAGTCTGTGCTACTACCTACTACAAACTTTAAGTGCAGACTTACTAATTCAGATTAATGCAAATTTTTGAAAAATCTAAATTATAGGTAATTTCAAAAGAACAACCATTCTTTTGAAATTGAGTGATTGTGTTCAAAATAATGTGAACTAAAAGAAAAGGTAAGAAATTATGCCACTGTCTAAGGATCTCATCTAAAAAAATTAAAATTTTCACTAAGTATTATGTGCTAGTTGCAAAAGAAACATCACTACATATTAACAAAATTCTTTAAAGAATTACATTTTGAGAATTTGATCAACGAAAAATTTCATAAAATGACCTCACAAAATTTTCTTTTAATTGTTTATTTTATGTATCTTACCTTTTTCTCCCAATCATTGTTCAAGCATTCTGTGCTTTGTTCACATAATTTTTTTAATTCTACAATCTGATTTTCTTTAGTCTCTCTAATCACTTGAGAATCACGAATAAGAGTCTGGACTGTCAAAATGAAAAAAAAAATCAAATTAGATGAATGTGAAATATAACTTTAAAAGGTTGTTTTAAATTTGACTTAGTAATCAAAAAAAAATTTCATTTTTCAAGATCATCCCAATCCTAATGAACTATTCTCAAGCATATTTATTTTGTTATCACTTTTTAAAAATTATGCAAAATATTTTCTTGTGACTTAACTATTTTTCATTACCAGTTATTTTAAATGAATATGAAATAAGTAGAATTTTGACCATTGTGAATTCGTAGTATTTAGCTACAAACACAAATTTGGTAGCAGATTTTGCCCAAATTAAATATTTACTCAGCTTAATTAAGAATTTTCTTATTTCTCAAGCAAACAAAAAAAAAATCCTAAAAACTTCCAAAGAAATTTCATTTATCACTGCATTTTATAGGAAATAGATATACTATGTTAAATCAAGCAAATCAAAGATTTTAGCAACTACAATAATTTTTAATGATACAAAAACTATACTTGCGGGATAGCTAGATGGCACAATGAATAGAGCATACTAACCCTGGAGTCCTTCCATCTAAAGGTAGTCCTTCCATCTAAACTCTTGTGCTCATCTTTCATACTTGCTTCAAATTCTAGAAAAACTTTTTTATAGGACCTGACATTCAATCTCACCAGGTTTAACTCAGCTAATTCCTAACTTTCCACATGTTGTTCCTCACTATAAAATTCTTTCCTTTTCATTATCTAAATTCTGAATCCTTTTCATTAACTTCTGAAAAATTATCTCTCCTCATGTAGACTATCCAGGGGATTCACTGTATACCTTTTTACATGACTCTCTAATTGTTACACATATATAAGTCATAGTGCCCCAGTAAGACTGGAATCAGGAGCTGTTTCAGAGGCATATTGGTTATCCCCCTTGTAGTGTCTAACTACTAGTAAAGATAGATTATATTAATAGATAGATGGTTCAAATATTGTGCGGGTAGCTACAGAAAATTTAAAGAATTAGGGAAAGTATATTGAATAGATAATACATACAGAATTTATATCAACAAGAAAAAGAAAACATGAAAATGATAAGCTCTCAACTAGAGAAAGTATTCATATATACAAGATCAGCAATTCATTGAAGCAAAACAGTAAGTGTAATAATAGTAGTATAACAGGCCCTCAACAAAAATTTACTGAATTGTTTGAGAAAAACAGTTATTATTTTCATAGGCCTGAGGGAGTAGTAGATGTTTAAGAAATGACAACATCCATAGAAGCCAATAAGTCCCACACCACATTAATTCATGAGAGATCAGAAAATTGTACATGATCAAAGATTATGTGCAAAGTAGAAACAGTAGAAGATTCTCCCCAATACCATTCCCAAAAATATCATGTATTATGACTAAATCTAAAAACATGCATATACTTATTTATTCTACGTCACCCATTCCTAATAGCTACTCTGGTTGCAAGAGACATAAATATACACACAAACACACACACACATCTTTATAGTCATACCCACATACATACATATTTCTAACTACCTACAACCACCTATCTACAATAAAATAAAATAAAATAAAATATTCTATTAAAAGGATCATACTACATCACCTTTTTTCTCGAGATTTCTAATTGTATCTTCAGTCTCATTTTGTTTAGTTTTATATAAAGTTTTCAATTCTTCTATTTCATTGTTCTTTCTTTCTAAAATCTGTAAATATTTAAAAAATTTTAACTTTTTTCATATACTGAATATATGTGAAAAATATCTGCATCAATGAACAACACAAAACTCAACATTAGTGATAATGATTGCTTATATTTATACAGTTTTATAAGATTTGCAAAACATTTATCACCTCACTAGATTCTCATGTCAATTCTTTAACAAGATAAGAATATCATGAATGTTATGGAATATTATTGTTCTGTAAGGAATGACCAGCAGGATGAATACAGAGAGGACTGGCGAGACTTACATGAACTGATGCTAAGTGAAATGAGCAGAACCAGGAGATCATTATATACCTCAACTATGATACTGTTTGAGGATGTATTCTGATGGAAGTGGATCTCTTCGATAAAGAGAGCTAATTCAGTTTCAATTGATCAAAGATGGGCAGAAGCAGCTACACCCAAAGAAAGAACACTGGGAGATGAATATAAACTGCTTGCATTTTTGTTTTTCTTCCCGGGCTATATATACCTCCTAAATTCAATTCTCCCTGTGCAACAAGAAAACTGTTCAGTTCTGCACACGTATATTGTATCCAGGATATACTGTACCTATTCAACATGTTTGAATTTTGCTTGCCATCTGGGGGAGGGGGTAAAGGGAGGGAGGGGAAAAAAATCGGAACAGAAGTGAATGCAAGGGATAATGTTGTAAAAAATTACCCTGGCATGAGTTCTATCAATAAAAAGTTATTTAAAAAAAAAAAAAGAAGATAAGAGTATCATCTCCATTTTACAAAGGATTAAGCTCAGAGGCTAAGTCATATAGAGCATTTGAGGCTAAATATGGACCCACATAGAGAATTGAGTCAAATCTATTAAGAATAAGTATCATTCCCCAATTGATAAATAGTCAAAGGATATGAATAGTTAGTTTTCAGAAGAAAACATATATATTTCAGAAGTAAAAATTTTTTTCATTTAGTTTTCCGAAGAAATTATGATATAAAAAATTCTCTAAATTACTATTGATTAGAGAAATGCAAATTAAAATGACTATAAGGTACCACTCACATTTATCAGATTATCTAATGTGACAGAATAGAAAAATGAAAAATGTTGGAGAAGATGTGGAAAAATTGGGATATTATTAGAGTCCACTTTCTTTTATACTTCTTTATTTTTCTTAGAAGTGTTTTGTCCTTTTTTCTTTTGGAACATGGTTAAAATATGGAAATGTTTTACATGATTTCACATGGATGATGTTTAGCAAATTGCTTGCTTCTTGAGGAGAAAAGAAAAAGGCAGAAAAAGAATTTCGAACTCAAATTTTTTTATGTTAAAAATTATTTTTACATATAACTGAGAAAAAATAATTAAAAAAAAAGAACTGAATCCATGTCTTTCTAACTCAAAATCCTATTTTCTATCCATGCTACCTAACAATAAACATTCTCCCAGTGATTCTATGACCACAAAAGAGAGAATATCATGATTACTATCCCTCTGTGAATAGTGTTTCTTTCAACCCTTTTCATTCCTCCTCACAACTTCCATGGCATCCCTTTCCCTTACTCACTCAGCTGAAAAGCCTTACATTTTACAGAAAATATCTTCTTCCTCATTCTCTATCACTCAGGTGCCTTTTGCCACTATCTCGTCCTTCCCTCCTGCCTCACATGATGAAATAATCTAACACTTTATCAAAGCTAATCCTCTATTTGATCAAATGAACTGATGCCAACCCATCTTCTCCAACAAGAGATTGCCTCTCTATGGGACTGATGATTGCCATCCCTTGTCATCACTTTAATTTATTTCCAATTTCTCCTGTTTGTTCAGGTTTAACTCCAAGGATTACTACACATGTAATTTGTTTTTTTTTTTCCTTTTTTATTTAGTATTTTATTTTCCCCAATCACAAAGAGAAACAATTTTTAAATCTCTGTTTCTAAATTTTGCGTCCTAAATTATCTCTTCTCTTTTCTAATGCTTCTCCCTCACAGAGAAAGCAAGAAATTTTATAAACAGATACATTCATATGAAACATATATTCATTTTTATCATGCTGTAAAAGAAACATAGACACCCCCCCAAAAAAACAATAAAAATAAAGTTCATTTTTCAAAGTATGCTTCCAACTGCATTCAGACACCAATAAAATATTTTTGTATTCTTTTCTAAAGTACTGTCCTTAACTTTTCACTTCTCTCACTACACTCTAATCCTTAATTATCACATTTACTCACATTTACTCCCATGACTTCAATTAGTATTTCTATAAAGATGACCTTCAAAACTATAATTCAAGTCTTGAATTCTTTTCTATGCTCTAGACTCATGTCTTCACCTGTCTAAAAGATATTTCACCTGAATATCCAAAATCTCAAACTTGAGCTTATTATATTTCCCTAAAAACTTTTTCTGACTGCACTATTTCTATCAATGGCACCAATATCTGTCCTCCATTTTCTTATTTGTTTTTAGTGAGGCAATTGGGGTTAAGTGACTTGCCCAGAGTCACATAGCTAGGAAATGTTTTGTCTGAGACTGGATTTGAACTCACATCCTCCTAACTTTGGGTCCAATGTTCTGTCCTCCATCTTCAAACTTTGATTTCTCTGACTTGTCCTCTTCTTCCACTCTTATATGTAATCAATTATCAACTCCCTATAAATCTACAAAATCCCCCTCTTTTCCAGTTCTCACCCAAACAACTCACATAATCTCCCAAATTTCTGTAGCAGCCTTCTAAACTAACCACTACTCTAGTTCTATCATTCACAACTATTCTAGACTTAACTTTATTACACAGCTATGATCTACTACTCTACTAAAATCCCTTTTTCCACCAGGTAAAACTCTTTAAGGCTCATTTCAAATATAACTTGCAAGATGAATCTATTACTTTTCTTTTTATTCCTTAAAAAAAAAAAACTTATGGAATAAATAAGCATAACTTAGTGTAATAAAAAAAAAAAAGATGACTGTAGGTGAAAACATAAATTTACTATGTGCTTGCTATTCCTTTTAAATACCCAACAAAATTATCCTATAAATTTCCTTTTTTTCCCCTCTTCTTTTTTTCTTCCTTCTCCTTCCCTCCTCTGCTCCCCACTTTTGATATGGCTAGCATTAGGTACAAAAGGATTGTGTGTTTGTGTTTGTGTGTGTGTGTGTGTGTGTGTGTGTGTTTGTATGTATGCACACACACATGCATAAATCATTCTCTACAACTTATTAGTTCTTTGTCTGGGAGCATACAGCATCTTTCTTCATGAGGCCTGTATATTTAATTAGGGTATATGATAGTCAAAACTATTTATTCACTCAAAGTCATTCTTAAAACATTGCTGTTACTACACACAATGTTCTCTTGGTTCTGCTAATTTCACTTTTCATTACTTTATGTAAGTTTTTCTATGTTTTTCTTTCTAAGATCACTGAGTTCATCATTTCTTATATCACAATATTTCATCACAATCATAACACAACTATTTTAGCCATTTCCTAATTGATGGGTATCCCTAAAATTCCCAGATAAGCTATAAACATTTTAGAACATATAGATTCTTTTCATTTTTCCCTAATCATCTATGGAAACAGAACTAGTAGTGGTATTTATAGGATAAAGGATAAAAGGCATTTATAACTTTTGGGGCATAATTCCGGATTTCTCTCCCATGGCTAGACCAGGTCACAATTCCACCAAAAATGAATTAGTGTTCCAATTTTTCCATATCCCCTTCAACATTTTCCCTTTCCCTTTCAAACATTTTAGTCAATCCGATAGGTGTAAAATGATATCTCAAGGTTGTTTTGATATGCATAATTCCCTCTAACGTTATCTATGTTTGTTTTACTTGCACAAAACCTTTTTAATTTAACATAATCAAAATTATTCATTTTATACCTAACTTTGCTCTATCTCTTTTTTATTCATTAATTGTTTGCCAATTTATTATAGCTTGATAAGTAATACGTTCCATGTGCTTCTAGTTTTCTTGTAATATCTCTCTTCTTATCTAGGGCATATCCATTTTGACCTTAGCCTTCCTGGTAAATGGTATATGATATTGATCTATACCCAGTTTCTGTGATAGTGCTTTCCAGTTTTTCTTTTCTCAAACCTCAAGTATATAATCATTATGTTCTGTTTTATATTATATTTATTTGTGCTGGTGAATTCAGCAACTTCATAGTCTTATAAGGAAATATGATGGCTACATAAATAAATCAACATCCGATACTTATATTTTCCCTAGTGCTTCTCTCCATCATACCAAAGAGATACTTAATACATATTTTTGAATTGTTTAAACACACATTTATATAAAGTAACTATCAACTATCATTTAGGGATTCTATTTTGACAATTCATTGTGTAATACATATGATTAAAATAATTATTGTTTCACCAATGTTTTGTGGCTATTATTTTGGTCTCTAAGAAAAATCATCAATAAACGATTCATTCATTTTTAGGACTAAAACAATTTGATAAACAGTTTTCAAAAATTCCTACTAACCTATCAGCTACCTGAGAAAAGGGAAGTTTTATACATCTTTATGTCTCCCACAGAATTATTTGGAAATATTAGGCATGTATTAAATATTTCTTTAATGAACAACTATATCTTACCTTCTGAACATCAGCATCGTGTTTCTGTTGTAATTTAAGCTTCTCCTCATGAAATTTACCTTCTAATATTTTTGTTTTCATCTCCAATTTCACAGGGAAAAAAAGGATTTTAAATTATAATACATTAGTTTGCTTTGTAAAATATGAAATTAATTTAAATAAAACAGCTCCTCCCGAGGAACTTATATATTTCTTCCTTTTCATTATTACTATATTTTTAAGAGTAGCAAAAAGTTCAAATATAGATTTTTATTTATCTTTTGCTTTTATGCCTTATGTCTTTTACATACATATAGTATTTCATTAACCTTTCATGGAATATTTTAGCTAAGTGCTTTCAAAGACCTAAGGCACTCATAGATTAAATGATTTGTCCAAGATCATATAGTCAATATGTGTCAGACAACAAATTTGAACCTATGCATTCCTACTTTGAAGGTCAGCTCTATATTCAGTAACACATAATTCCTCTCATATTGAGATCTATCAGAGACTTACAAAATGAGAATATATACCATATTAATCTTGTAATTTTATTCATATAGAAAATCTCCTTTAAGTACTTTTTTAAAAAATTCTTTCCCCAATACTAAACACTCTAAGATCCTTAAAAATAATGACCTTGTCCATTTTATGTTTGTTAAAACTTTCTACCCTCTTCCAGCAACATAGAATTTTCTTCACAAACATTTGTTGGAAATAGTTATTAATGCATATAAAATTTAAGCTCTAAAAGTTATCTTACTCAAAAGTTTTAAGAGAAAAAATGAAACTAACAAATACAAATTGTAGACAAGAATGGTCACTTGCAACTTTACTGCACTCTCTAAGTAGTGCTTCAAAGTTGTATCTATAATTAGATACTTTTTACTAGGCAAAACATCTGCACATATTCTTCCCAGCTACAAATATAAAGCAAATTATATAACTTCTAACACAAAGTATCTTTTTTAAAATAATTTTTTATTAAAATGCCAAAACTCAAGAAGAATTTAAATTTAAAAACATCCATTCAAAATAAGCATTTATTATATTAGTAAAATATTTACATATGTAATTTTGCCAATAAATAAAAATAATAAGAGAATAAAAGAAACATACAACATAGAAACTTAATGATAGAACAAAGATGGGCCTGCATTCTTTCTAATACTTACATAAAGTTCAGGTTAACTGGCATGGGCAAAGGAATCTAAAGTCAGTGTTAGGTTCTGAGCTGTGGTGATTATATTAATTAATCACAAACAAAACTTTAACAAATAGGAATAAACTCTATCAGGTACTATGGCAAAATTGTCTGGTTTCTGGAGAGATTATAATAAAGTGAAGACAATATGATGTATTTGAAAAAGGGTCAGGTTGCCTAATAAACAGTGAGAACTAAGTAATAGTAACAATTAGGTGTAAGAGTTGTTCAAATGAGCCACAGTATGAACCCAAGCAGAAATATTGCAAAGGACTGTTTCCTAGAAGTGGATTAAATGAGGCAGTCAAAGACTGAGCAGAGAGTGGGACAAACAAATATGTAGTTGACAGATTACGATCCAGATGAAAAAAAGTTGAACTAGTAAGTTAGACAAGTTAAGTTGACAGGAAATTGCCAAGATTGATCCCAGGAAAGTAAATTCCTCCAACAAGTGTTTTTTCCCAGTACTTCAAGGACTGGGCGGTAATATAAATGTATATTCATGAGTAAACATTCTAATCTATGAGGTAAATTTCTAGTAATTCCATGCTTATGACATGGCTCTTGCTTAGGTTCCAGTTAGAAAGCAGAATTTTCTAACAATGGGCTGGGAATACTTTCTCATATCTTGTGTCACTGGAGATATCATAAAACTTAAAGACAAGATTAGTCACAGTTATTTATAAAATAAATATTAAAAATCCAGTAAAGGTAGCATGACAATAATTTATCTTAAACACACAATTAAGTGAAAGTAAGGCAGGGGCAGGTTAGAACTTGTCTTTGCCTCTAAACAAGATTCTCTTCAACATTCTGGTTATAGAAATGAGCAAGATAATAAATGAATACAAAACAACCTGCAGTTCCATATCTTCCTGCTTTTTCATGCAGATCACTTCCCAGAACACTTAAAAAAGGATATGCTGGTATCCTAGTCACTGGCATTGATAACTGTGTTTATATAATTATCTACCCTCCTCTCCTACTCACCACAATGTGTAGTAACCACCAGTCAAAACTATGCCCACTCACTCTCCCCCTATCTGGCATCCCATTCAATAGTACATTTGATTTCTTTTTTCCTAAAATTGGGAAGAACCACAAGTCCCAGATGGCATCTCTTGCCCTGAGCAGTTACATATAGGTAAGTAGGTTCCATTTTGGTTAACCAAAGGACTTAACAAGAGTCCATCATAGTTAGGTAGGATGGGGGAAGGGGGTTGTCAACACTATGAGTTGAATAATCATGCTGGCAAGTTCACAACAAATTCTCACATCACTGTCATTGCAAGTTGTCATTGATGCTATGAAAAACGGACCATTTATGCCTTTGTGGAACTCAGCCCATAGTAGTGGCCTGGAAAGATCCATGATTCCAATATCATTGGTACTTCCTCCAACAAATTAACACCAGTCCACACTCTCTTTCTCTAAGTGATTTTCTTAACCAAGTTTTCCCACAATACTCCAAAAAAGATCTATTCAAACTCAATGAAGAGTTTTATTTTCTTTTATTATCTTGTGAGTTCTAATGAGCCAAATGAAAGGCAGTATGATATAAGAGGAAGAACATTATATTTAGAATAGGAACTCAATTGATTAAAAAAAAAAAAAAGGGAAAAGGATCCATATGTGCAAAAATATTTGTAGCAGCCCTTTTTATAGAGGCAAAGATTTGGAAACTGAATGGATGTCATCAGTTGGAATTTGGCTAATAATGGTATATGACTATAATGGAATATTATTTTTCCATAAGAAATTATGAACAGGTTGATTTCAAAAAAGCCTAGAAAGATTTACATGAATTGATGCTGAGCAAAATGAGCAAAACCAAGAAAACGTTGTATATAACAAGATTATGTGATGATCAACTATGATAGACTTGGTTCTTTTCAACATTGAGGTGATCCAAGATAAGTCCAATAGACTTGTGATGGAAAGTGTCATCTGCATCAAGAGAGAGAACTATAAAGATTGAATGTGAGTCAAAGCATAGTATTTTCAACTTTTGTTGTTCTTATTGTTTGTTTGCGTGTTGTTTTATTATCTTTTCATGTTTTGGAAAAATAAAATACATTAAAACAAAAAAGAGGAAGTCAGTTTAAATCCAGACTCTACAACTCCTATGTAACCAAGTTACTTAACCTTTTTGGCTTTTTCATCTATAAAAATAGAAGTGGCATAGATAACTAAGGTCTCTTTTAGCTCTAAACCATTATATATTTCTAAGATCTAGCTTATCAATGTGCTCATTCTTACTTTATGACCAATATAATTCCTTTGCTAATTATACATGTTTTAATGTTATCCTTAGAGGTATGATATCCCATGATTCATCCCCATAAAGTTTCACTAAAGAATATTTAGGCTTTTACAACTGTGAAAAGTTTACAACCACTAAAAATACTGTGTAATTTCCTAAAGGCAATTCTTGCCTGGCTCCTCCCCTCTACTACTCAATTCTATATTTAGTTCTCTATCTACCTGAAACTTGCCACTTCATTGAAAGTAGAAAAACACAGTCCAAGGGAAAGCTGACATCACTGTCAATTCTTGGTAATACTTGTTCCACAGTGTTAAAGGAGATACATTTGCCAAACATGTCATGTAAAATGCTTTGCCTAAGGTCCAAACAAAAGAAGCATTTCTTATTAATGGAGATGTCATTGGTACATAACATTGCACTAATTATATCAAGCCCTACAATACTGCAAAGGCCTCTCAGTAAAATCTTTAATAATAAACACTATAAAACCTAGTAGGAACATTTCTCTCTCTGAGAATTGCCATGTACACAATGTCAGCTGATAGGATGGGCCCAGGAGGTAAAAAGGGGCTTGGCCTCAGAAGCAGGAGGTCGTGTATCACAGGTGTTGAAGGAACTGCTAATAGGTTCCTTGAGATGGTGAAGGGTGTGTCCTCTTGCTAGATCTCCACCTAGGACACAGCATTAACTCCAGGTGTCTCCCTTCTGTGAATCTACCTATGCAGTACTGAGGCACAGGATAATCCCAAAAGAGAATAAGTATAAATAACTCAGGAAGAGACTGAGGGGGGGAAGGGAGGAGAGGCACCACCCTTGCACTTGCTTCCTGCTAATCCCTGCTGAGATTACTAATAAAGAAAGTGTTTTGCACCTCAAGATCAGCTTGTCTTCATATGTATCCGGGGATATCCCGAAGACTGGTATGTAAGGCCCTGGCAGTCTAGAATAGTGCACACAGATGGTCCGGTACAAAAACCAAAGTATTTAACTATTGCCTAGACATTAGGTAAGCAGCCCAAGGATTTAGTCATTAAGTCTATTTTAGACAAGGAATAACACCTTCACAGGAAGGCATGCCTGTGGCAAGAAGCTTTCATCCACCTTATCATCTATCTGGGAAGTTGGAGAAGCAAAGGAGAGAGAAAAGATGATAAAAAAGACTGGGAGGAAGATAAGTAATTTTGCAAGTTACTTCTGTTTCTAAATTCTATTATCCTATGATGGTATGAACATACAAGACAGTTTTTCCTAATGAATATCGGTGTCCTCATTCTCCCTCAACATATCTATAGTCTCAATAAGTATCCATGGTGGCAACTCTGTCATTCTCCAACCCAGCACAAGGGCACAAACTCAAACATGAAATGTCCAAAGAACTTATCAAACTCCTAAGAGAGACATATGAATTTTATATATGAGGTTAGCTGAACATAAAGAAAAGTGCTTAAGGCTATAGTTTAAACAAAAGATACAAAGTTGAACTTGATCTCTATCAGATAGCATAACCCAGGCAAGAATAAGATGAGCAGGCATGCTTTACTTTTTTAATTTTTAAAAATATTTTCCATAATTACATGTATAAATAATTTTTAACATTCATTGTTACATTTCGAGAGAAGAAAAATAGTATGCTTCAGGCAGTATTCAGATGCCATCAATTCTTTCTCTGGAGACACACAGGATTTTTCATCATAAGTCCTTTAGCTTTGTTTTAGATCATTATGTAACTAAATTCATTGTTCATTCATAGGTATTCATTGTACAATATTGCTATTACTGTGTACAATGCTGTTCTGGTTCTACTCACATCACTCTATACCAATTCTTCTAAGTCCAATTTTTCTGAAATCATCTTACTCTCATCACATTTTATGGCATACTAATATTTTGTTACAATCATACACAACAGCTTTCTCAGCCATTCCCCAAATGATGGGGATCCTTTAAAGGGAAAGTTTCATTATGAATATCTAGAATTCTGTTCAATCACTGTGTTCATCCATGTTACTGAGACTTTCAAAGTTGTTTGTCTTTGTAAAATACTGTTATTGTATAAATTATTTAAGTAATTCTGATAATTTCACTATATGTTGATTTATACAAGTACTCCCATGATTCTCTGAAACAATCCCCATATTGAATCTCACAAGATAACAGTACTCCATTATATTCATATATTATAATGTGTTCAGTCATTCCCCAATTACTGGATACCTCCTTAGTTTTCAATTCTTTGCCACCACAAAAAGATATTCCATAATACATGTATTTATTATTATTTTTATAGGGATTTGATCTAGAAATGTCTGATTACGTAGTCCCACTGCTCCATTTGATGAAATAACAGAACATAAAAACGAATAACAAAAATGGTGAACTGTTAAGATTGGAAATTGAGGCTTTCAGATTGGAAATAGTTGAATTTATACCTTATAAAGAATATATTCCTTTAAGCAGATCATTTGCACCTTTAAAAGGGCATGAAACCTTC
Source organism: Antechinus flavipes (assembly GCF_016432865.1). Classification (NCBI taxonomy): domain Eukaryota; kingdom Metazoa; phylum Chordata; class Mammalia; order Dasyuromorphia; family Dasyuridae; genus Antechinus; species Antechinus flavipes. The sequence goes on from NC_067401.1 coordinate 159,563,342, forward strand.
ACTGGCTAACACTTTAAGGGGCCAATTCAAAAACTGGAAAAAATGACAAACTAGGACATAAAGAAGCGTTTTATACTTGTACAAAAAAAGTATTTATATTCCTTTATAAGATAAGTTGCTCACCAACCTGATAGCTATTAATTACAGGCTGACTCAAGGATCAGTCATAACACTGGTAGCCTCTAAAAAGCAAAATTGCCATCTCTGAAGTCAGTTTAGACAAGAGTGCAGTCATTTGAGATGATTATCTCTGAAAGCTGAAAAGAAAGCCAGCAGTAAAGACAGAATCCAGTATTTTGCAGAGGATAACGGAACTGGAGGGAATTTCTCTCTCCCTTCCTTCTAGGAACAAAGGTAATTTGCTTGAAGGCAATCACTTGTACAATAGATGTGTCTACTGGCAGAAAGCAAGCCAAGAAAGATGAACTACAGAGAAGATCAGGCCCAGAGAAACAACATGACTACTAGTCTATAAAAATATTATTCCCACAGGTAGCAGTATGAAGATATCACAAGAAAAAACCATGGGGGTGCACTGTCTTTGTTCCCTGTGTTCCCTATATGTGTCTCTCAATTACTGTGCATACCCATTCTTCTAAAAAATTCTATGTATTTCTGGGAGAATATGAACCAAGTAAATGAGGAATTTGTTTTGTTACTACTGTTCATGCCTTTCTGTATAGATGCTATTCCTTGTCTAAAATAGACATAATGATTAAAGAATTCCTTGGGCTGTTTGCCTAGTGTTTAAGCAATACTTATATACTTTGGTTTTATAATATTTATTATTAGATTAACTTTTTCCTCATAGTAGATTTTACTGAGAAGCCTTTGCAGTGTTGTAGAACTTAGTATAATTAGTACAAGGTTATATACAAATAAAGTGCCTTTTGTTGGTGGTGATAGTATTTAGCTGTTTCAATCAAACCCAATTATCCATGACCCCATTTGAGGTTTTCTGGGCAGATACTGAAGGGGGTTGTCATTTCCTTTTCCAGCTAATTTTACAGTTTAGGAACTGAGGCAAACTTTTTGCAGATGATATGATGGTATATTTAGAGAGTCCTCGAGAATCAACAAAAAAATCTACTAGAAAGAATTAACAACTTTAGAAAAATAGCAGGATATAAGACAAACTCACATAAATCATCAGTATTTTCCAATTTAAAATAATTGTAGATAATAAAAAATATTTGGGAGTCTACCTGCCAAGAGAAAGCCAGGAGTTACAGGAGCACAATTACAAAATATTTTTCATACAAATAAAGTTAGACCTAACTGGAAGAATATCAAGTGCTCATAGATAAACTGGGTTAATATAGTAAAAATGACAATGCCCTTTAAATTAATCTATTTATTCAGTGCCACAGAAATCAATCTCCCAAAAAATTACTTTAGAGATATAGAAAAAATAATAATAAAACTCATCTGGAAGAACAAAAGGTCAAGAATTTCGAGGGAATTCATGGGGGAAAAAATGTAAAGGAAGGGGGCCTAGCCATACCAGACCTAAAACTGCATTATAAAGCAGCAATCATCCAAACCATTTTGTACTGACTAAGAAATAGAGGAGTGAATCAATGGAAGAGATTAGGTTCATAAAACACAATAGTCAATGACTATAGTAATCTAGTGTTTAATAAACCTAAAGACTCCAAGTTCCGGGATAAGAACTCACTATTTGACAAAAATTGCTGGGGAAATTGGAAAACAGTATAGCAGAAATTAGATATTGACCAACCTTTTATACACCATACCAAGATAAAGCCAAAATGGGTTAATGATATAGATAAAAAGGGTGATATTATAAGCAAATTAGGAATACAAGAGATAATCTACCTGTCAGATCTTTAGAGAAAGGAGAAATTTATGGCCAAAAAAGAACTAGAAATCATTATGAAATATGAAATGGATAATGTGATTACATTAAATTAACAAGGTTTTGCACAAAAATAATACAGCCAAAATTAGAAGGGAAGCAGAAAACTGGAGGAAAATTTTACAGTCAGTGTTTTTGATAATGGTCTCACTTCTAAAATACATAGAGAATTGACTCAAATTTATTTTTCCTTTCCTCAATTGATAAATGTAAAAAACATATGAATGGACAATTTTTAGAAAAAATTCTCTAGTCATATGAAAAAAAAAAGTCCTAAAGCACTGTTGATTAGATTAAGACAACTCTGAAGTACCACTTAACACCTCTCAGATTGGCTAGGATGACAGGAAAAGATATAATAAATGTTGGAGAGTATATGGGAAAACTAAGACACTAATACATTGTTGATGGATTTTTGAAAGGATTCAACAATTCTGCAGAATAATTTGAAACTGTGCCCAAAAGGTTATCAAAATGTGCACATCCTTTTATCCAAGAGTGTCTCTATTGTATTTGTATCCCAAAGAGATCATAAATGAGGGAAAAGGACTCACATGTGCAAAAAATGTTTGTAGCAACCCTTTCAGTACTGAATGATGCCCATCAGTCAGGGAATGGCTGGATAAATTATAGTATATGAATGTAATGTAATATTATATTGTGCCATAAGAAAGGATGAACAGGTTGATTTCAGAAAAGTCTGAAAAGATTTATTTGAACTGATGCTAAGTGAAGTAAGTAAAATCAAGAGAACTGTAATGGACAATGAGGAGATTCAAGGCAATTCCAATAAACTTTTGATGGTAAGTGCCATCCACCTTCTGAGAGAGAACTATGATGATTGAATGTGGATCAAAGCATAGTATTTTCACCTTGTTGTGGTTGTTTGCTTGGTTTTTTCCCCCTTTCTCTTGTTATTTTCCTCTTCTTTTTTTTTTTTTTTTTTGCATGATGAATATGGAAATATATTTAGAAGGCTTGAACATATTTAATCTATATCAGATTGGCTTGCTGTCTTGGGGAAGGAAAAGAAGGGAGGAGAGGGAGAAATTTGGAACAAAAGTTTTGTAAAAGTGAATGTTGAAAACTATTTTTGCATACATTTGAAAAAACAAAATACTATTAAACAGGAAAAAAAGAAAATGAATGATGAGAAAAAATGCTCTAAATCACTATTGAATAGAACAAAGAAAATTAAAATAACTGAGAAACCACCATATACCTATCATATTGCCTAATATGACAGAAAAGAAAAATAAGAAGTGTTGGAGAGGAATATGGGAAAATTGGAACATTGACTCATTGTTGGTGAAGTTGTGAACTGAACCAATAATTCTGGGTTTTTTTTATTTTTTATTTTTTATTTTTTATTAAAGCTTTTAATTTACAAAACATATGCATGGGTAATTTTTCAACATTGATCCTTGCAAAACCTTGTGTTCCTAATTTTCCCTTTCTTCTCTCCATCTCCTTGCCTAGATGGCAGGTAGTCCAATATATGATAAATATGTTAAAATATATGTTAAATCCAGTATATGTATACATATTTATACAGTTATCTTACTGCACAAGAAAAATTGGATCTAAGAAAAAAAAAAAACCTGAGAAGGAAAACAAAATGCAAGCAAACATCAACAGAAGGAGTGAAAATGCTATGTTGTGGTCCATACTCAATTCCTACAGGCCTCTCTCTGGGTGTATATGGCTTTCTTTATCACTGAACAATTGGAACTGGTTGAATCATCTCATTGTTGAAAAGAGCCATGTCTATCAAAATTGATCATCGTATTAACTGGGAAAACATTTTTACTGTCCAAGGTTCTGATAAAGACCTCATTTCCAAAATATATAGAGAATTGACTCTAATTTATAAGAAATCAAGCCATTCTCCAATTGATAAATGATCAAAGGATATGAACAGACAATTCTCAGACGAAGAAATTGAAACTATATCTAGCCATATGAAAAGATGCTTCAAGTCATTATTAATCAGAGAAATACAAATTAAGACAACTCTGAGATACCACTATACACCTGTCAGATTGGCTAGAATGACAATGGAAGATGATGCGGAATGTTGGAGAGGATGTGGGAAAACTGGGACACTGATACATTGTTGGTGGAATTGTGAATACATCCAGCCATTTTGGAGAACGATTTGGAACTATGCTCAAAAAGTTATCAAAGGGTGCATACCCTTTGATCCAGCAGTTTTACTACTGGGCTTATATCCCAAAGAGATTTTAAAGAAGGGAAAGGGATCTGTATGTACAAGAATGTTTGTGGCAGCCCTCTTTGTGGTGTCCAGAAACTGGAAACTGAGTGGATGCCCATCAATTGGAGAATGGCTGAATAAATAAATGAATATTATAGAATATTATTGTTCTGTACGACATGAGCAGCAGGATGATTTCAGAAAGGCCTGGAGAGATTTACATGAACTGACACTGAGTAAAATGAGCAGGACCAGGAGATCATTATATACTTCAACAATAATACTGTATAATGATCAATTCTGATGGACGTGGCCCTCTTCAACAATGAGATGAACCAAATCAGTTCCAATAGAGCAGTAATAATTGAACCAGCTACATTCAGTGAAAGAACTCTGGAAGATGACTATGAACCACTACATAGAATTCCCAATCCCTTTATTTTTGTCCATCTGCATTTTTGATTTCCTTCACAGTCTAATTATACATAATTTCAAAGTCTGATTCTTTTTGTACAGCAAAATAACTGTATGGACATGTATACATATATTGTATTTAACTTATAATTTAACATATAATGTTAAAAAATATTTATAGATCTTTTTGTGGTAACAAATAATTAAAAATTAAGGAGATATTCATTAATTGAGAAGTGGTTGAACAGTTGTGGCACATGATTGTAATGAAGTAGCATTGTAGTATAAGAAATGATAAGGGGGGTGGTTTCTAGAAAAAAACCATGACAAAAGCAATATGAATTAATAGAAAGTGAGGTAAGAAGAACCAGAAGATCATTCTGCCCAATAAGAATAATGTTTTAATGATGATGGCTGTAGTTTTTCCTTCACTCTCGTAGAGAACCATGACATCAGGGAACTATGCTATGACATGTATGTAAACTGGATTGAAGAGAGGGAGGGCTGTGCAAGATCACCTGCCTTCCTTTCTCTTCAGAGCCATCTGAGTCCAGTGACAAGATATAGATCAAGACAAGTGGAGATGGCCTTGTATGAAATAGAAGACCTTGGTAGACCTTTAATGATAATCCACTGTGATATACTTGGCTACTTTGATCAATAGAAAGAGTCAAGACAATTCAAAAGATCTCATAATGAAAAAATGCTGTCCACCTCAAGAGAGAGAAATGATGAACTCTAAGTGTAAACTGAAGTATAATTTTCTGGCTTTAATTTTTTTATTTCTTTTTTGCAATATGACTGATACAGAAATATGTTTTGCATTATCTCACATAATTGATATCATGTTGCTTGTCTTCTCAGTGGGTGGGGAAAGAGTAGAAGAGAGGGGAAGAATTTGGAATTCAATTTAAAAAACACCAAGGTCAAAAATAAATAAAAAATAAGTTTGAAAAAAGAAAGAAAAACCTGCCTCTTTATTAACTCCCCAATTTCTATCAAAGGTACCATAATCCTGCTAAATTGGGTGATGTAGGTTCTCAAGTTCAGAGCAATCCTTGATTCAACTCTCCCTCACATTTAGTGTCTATCAGATCTATCAATTCTACTTCTTTGATGTCTCTCACTTCTATCCCCTTATCTCCACTCACATGACTACAACTAAGCCTTTCATACAAATCTCTACCCTACAGCTAACAAATTTATACTCCTAAAGGTACAGTATGAACGTGTCATTCTAGTGCTGCTCAAGAAGTTTCAAAAGTTCACTACTGTTTCTAGGAATAAATTCCTCTGGTATTTAAAGCCTTCACAATCTGTGATAACCTCTCTCTCTACCCCCCTCTCTCTGTATACATACATAACACAGGTTATAACCTACTCATATATATGTGTAGGTTATAACACCAGTTATTATATGTAACATATTATAGCACAATTATAATGTCTGAGCTAACTCTCTGAAGGGCTTCAGGATCAATCAGAGTCAGGATCAAAGTCCTTGGTTTTTAGGGGGAGAAGTGAAGGAAGCAGGCAAGTTGCCATGCAGCTTGCCAAAGATGCATCCTGGACTGTGGAGTTCAGAGCCTCAAAGAGAGGCTTGTCCTGCAGCCAAATGACTCTGAGCTCTCTTCCTCAGCCCTCCAATCCTTGCTTATGATTACCTCACCACCACACATTCAGCAAGCACCAATGGTGAGGAGAGCCATCACATCACCATCTCATCTAAATATATATATATAATCATTATCTCACATTGAATAGATAATTAGCCCTAAATGTTCTGCAGTCTCAGATTCAAGTATACCTTTTCAGAGTTTCAGCCCTCTATACACAATAATCTAATCATATATATGTTATAACCTATTTTTCCCAATTGATTTTATTACATTCCCTATCACATACCTAATTCTTTGGCTGACATGTATACTGGCCACAGATATGCCTCTCCTTCCATCCATGTCTCTCCATAGTCTATCCCCCCACAGTATACCTATCTTCATCTCACCCCCAGAATGGTTTCATTATCCTTCTGTTTCTTGGAATCTAAATCTTTTCAAGTCTCAGTTCAAGTGTCACAGTTCTATATAACAACATTCCTGGAAACCCCAATTATTAGTGCTTCCCTCTCCCCACCCAGAAAAAAAAAAGCTACTTTTTATTTTATTGGTATGTATTGTACATTTAATTATCTATGTACTGTTGTTCTTCACTCTAGCAGAATAAAAGCTCCTCAAGGACAGGAACTGTTTCACATTTGTCTTTGTATCTCCTATGCTTAGTGTTTCATAGTTTTCAATGCCTAGTTTTCAATAGGGACTTAATAAATACTTATCTAAATTAATCAAGCTGAATCCGTTAGTCAAAAAAATTATTGTAGCTATATAAAATTATCAAAAAACAATTCCATATACATTGTTAACATATTTTCAAAAATCTGAAATGCTTGAGAAAAAATTCTTTTGTGCATTGCAGTAATTAAATAACAAGTAATTACACAAAAATTTTAATTTAGCTAGTACATTTTTCAAAAGTCAGTATTGAGATTCACTGTGAGCTCATGTTCATTTGAAAATGACTCACTGATACCACAGAAAAGGTCATATCAATATGATCTCCAAAAAAAAAAAAAAAAAGTAAGATTTTAGGTGAAAAAAGTTAAACATTTAAAAATGAATCTGATTTTTTTTTTATTTAAACATATTCACATGGGCAGCTCTCTGCTATTTAATGATGTGTTAATATATTATCATAAATATCAAAAACTAAAGTATCCTTTTAGTTATTCCATATTAAAGCCTTATCAATGAAAAATTAAGTACCAAAAAAAAAAAATTTAAAAGGAAAAGCTACAAGAAATGTCTTAGGAGGCAGTTACTAATAGTCCCCCCAAAATACTACAAATTTAAAAGCTAAGTTTAAAGAAAGTAAATCAAAATATACCTATCATACCAAAATGAGCTCTTTATATCACTTGTAAGTACCTCAAACATAATTTTTAATTCCAAAAAACACTAGGTAAATATCTTATCTGTAAATTATAGCAACTGAATAACAAAACAAATGGAATTTCACTAAGATAATATACATAGTGAAAAAATTTAAAAGCAAATATCTTCTCCATTATCAACAAAAACAAACTTACTTGTAATGAAATTGCTTAAAATATTCTCCAATATTAAGATGTCATTTTCTTTTGTAGATATTAACTTTCATTTATAAACAGGATGTTAAGGAAGCTACATCTTCTTGAAAAGTACAAACTTTTAAATGTCAATTTATGAAATCCTTAAGAGCCCCTTCACAAAAGGAAAAGAAAATTTTAAATTCAGAAAAAAAAAACCCTTTCCACATTCTCTATCTTATAATATTCAGTTTATGATTTAGAGGGGGGGAAAAATCAATGAAAGCCAAATTTACCTCAGTAATTGGAGCTCTACAATGCAGTTTAGCATTAATACTTTACTGGACTCCAAAGTATTTTGGATCTGAGTAATCTAGCTTGTAATATCACTCAGTTTGAATAGCTTTCGCAAAAATATCAATGATCTCTTAAAAATTCATTGCCTTATTTCAATCAACTATTTCCTCAATGTTTGTGATACATTGTGTCCTGATTACCCTGGTCTTGAATATTTTCTCCTAGAAAAGAGTTTTTGTGATACTTTTCCAATTTTACTTTTATTAGTGTGATCAAGCCTTTTCAGAGTGATTTCCAGAGTGATTCCTGCTAACTATATGTTTCCTAAGGCTCTGTCCCTGCCCTTAATCTCTTTATGTACTCTCTTATTTAGTGACCTCATAAATTTCATTTGGTTTAGTTATCTCAATTGAAATAACTCCCAGATTTGTGTTTCAGGCCACGTCTCTAGATTTAATCCACTTCAGAATGGTAAAATGGTATAATAGATAGAGCACTAAACCTGAGATTGAGAATACCTGGGTTCAAATACTGACTCATACACTGACTACTTATGTGATCTGGGCAAATCTCTTTGCTTCTCTGCACCTAAGCTTCTTCATCTGTAAAAGAAGTTGGATTCTGACATTTAAATATTCTCTAAATCAATTATTCTATGATTTAATAGATATTGTGTCTATGTATCACAATAGATCTTTCAAAATCATTGTCTTGCAGGCTGTGTAAAATAGAACATAGGATCTCTTCTCCATTCCTCCGTGTCCCTCTCTCCCCCAAACCATGCTTCTGGGGAAAGCACTACCATCCTTATCCTTATCTCACTCCTTACTTTCCCTTATCTCATGGCAATCAGTCGCCAAATCTATCATTTTTATCACCACTATAACTCATTTTGTTCCTAACTCCTCCCTTTTCTCCATGTATATGGCTACCACCTTAGCTCAGATCCTTATCACTTACATGCATCCTACTGTTTATATTCTCTTATCATCCCACTATTTAGTCTCTCTGCCTTATATCTCTCCCACCCCATCCATTTCCAAATACCAGCTTTTATGATGTTACATACAATTCCATGCATATATACCTTCAATAAACTCTAGTAATTCCCTGTTGTCTCTAGGATCAAAGAGAAATTTCTGTTTGGCACTTAACATCTGATCCTTTCCTGTCTTTTTGTCTGTGCTTTAGCCATATTGCCTCCTTGCTGTTGCTTATACATAACACCGTAACTCCTATCGGCACTACCTTTCCCCCATGATTAGAGGGTGCTCCCTGTGTTAAACTCTACTTTTTAGAAGCCCTAGTTTCTTTTTAGACTTAGCTTAAGCACAATCTTCCAAAGGAAGCCTTTTCTGACGCTCTACCTTATAGTGCCCTCCTTCTCAAATTTATGCACATGTATGTGTGTTTACACACACATATATACATATAAAGCTTTAAAATACACTAAGACTTTTTAGGACAACCTCTATGCATGTCTTGTTCCCCTCATTAGAATATAATTTGGACAGATAATATTTCACTTTTTTTCTTTGTATCTTCAACATTTAGCTGATTTTAATCTCCATGTAGCTTCTAATTAAAATTACTTTGTCAATTGAAAGGAAAAACGAGAAGAGTAAGAGTCAGAGGAGGTCAGAGAGAGACAGAAAGAAATAGAAAGAAACAAAAAACAAAATCACCAGAATATTTATTTGAATGTCAACTTGTTACCTAAACAAAACAAAATCAAAAAAGCTCCTTTCAAGTTTTTTACCCTATATTTTCCTAAAATAGAGAAAAAATGTAAAAATTCTATTTTGACTAGTATTTTTTTTGCTGATAATTTTCTTTTTCCCTAGAGGAAAAAGTAAAATCTCTCTCAAAATTAAAAAAAAAAAAGGTATTTTTTAAGTGCTTGCTACTTGCCAGGAATTGTCCTAAGCACTGGGAGCTTACATTATACTAAAGAGAGAACACATACATACACATAGGAAATAGTAGCCAGGGGAGGAACTGTCTAGGAAGTCACAGTATAACAGAAATGAAAAAGTGATTCATGGGTCATTTAGGTCATATCCCCTTGACAGAAATAATGTTAGTTTAATCAAATTAGCTATATTGTGAGGACAGAGAAGATGGCAAGATGCTCAGTGTGACTAATGTCTGGATGGGATAAAAAATATGGTTTTCTCTGGTGGAGAGAATTCTTCCTCCTTTTACTTTTTTTTTTTTTTTAAACTTTTACAACAGTGTGTGTGAGGTATGTGTGTGTGTGAAAGTTTTGTTAATATTGGACATTTACAAATTTGTCACATTGTCACTGCCATATAAGTAACAACACAAAAACTGTGGAATATATTTTATGAAAATTGCTACCATAAATCTAATAGGGTTAGCATTATTGGAAGATAGATGTAATTGGCGCAGACTTTGCGAGTTTCCAAGAAAGTTCCTGTCATTCAAAAAAGTCTTCCTTTTCTTCCTACAGAGGTGATGCTATTGTCAGTAAGTAACATACATTTGAGCATCCCCTTTGAAACCTCTAAAGAAAAGCAATACATTATATCCTTATGAGATGTTAAATGTATAACTTTATAAATTCCATCATTGAGGTGACAGCTAATTAATAGGGAAGTTCTGATAAGGGGTAAGTAGAGTAATAGGTCTGAAGTACAGACACTCCCTGAGAAAGACAGCCCATATTGCCAAATTACACTATATTGACAGACTTTAGACAGCTAGACCCAACACTAAGACTTGAGGGGTGGATAAATTTGGGGGAGAAGGAAAGATATAAGAAATAAAAATAAGTATCACAAAGTAGAAAAGAGATGTGAAAGGAAAAAGACTTTAATTATAAATAAATCCACCTCACAATTTTGTCTAACTACTACTACTAATACTGAATCAAAAATTCAAATTATGCCTCCTATTCTTAGAAATTATCTTAAAATATTCTTAGAACTATCTCAATCCTACCTCTTTTTTATGTATTAGATGGAGCAACTGTTCATCTCGGAGACTGCTGCCTTTTCCCAGACTTGATTTGGAAGTCATCTGCTGTAGAAGAAAGATTTAAATCAGCAAACTTTAAATACTTTTTAAGGCCTCATACATAGTTAAACAATATATTTATGAATGTTTGCATTCTCTTGTTTTTAATTTACAACTGAAGATGAGATTTTTATTGGTGGATATAAACATGTTTGAATAATATTAATATGATAAACAAGAATCATCTGAATCACTTAAGTGGTTAAGAAGATAATTTTATTCTCATTAGACACTGAGAGAGAATGCATAGAAACACATATTTTATAGAAAAAAAAAAATCAAGACATTCAATACCTACCAAAGACACTGGAATGGGCTTCTCTCGTAGATATCTTGGATTTTCTATCTAAAGTAAGAAAATCAAAATTAGATTTTATGTGTAGGAAGTTTTAAATATTTCTTAGAACACAAAATCAAATTACTACATGAAATTACTTGTTATGATCTTTAATATTTAACTTGTTCCATTGTAATTTTGTAATACTCAGAAAACTTAACAAGGAAAATATGAGATATAATGAAGTTTAAGATTGAATGAATACTCAAATGCCTGGATCTTGACCTCTTATTGCTTCAGTTTCTCTTTCTAAATTATGTACTTGCATTTCTGTGACTAATTTACAATTATATTTTGTAATATACATATGAAAAAGACCAAACAAATAAGATAAAGATAAAATAAAAAATTTTAAGTGTTTTCTTTATTTACTAATAGTAAAAAAGCTTTTTTTGTTCTCACTAAAGATAGTTGTATTATAATATCTTAGTATGAGTTAAATAATTGAATATGCTTTGTTTTGTTAAAAATATTGGTTTAACAATTTTTTTTAAATGTTGATTTAACACTATGATAAGAGATTCAAAGGTCTGTTTTTAACCAGATTATTTCTATTATGATTATCATAGCTTTAAAAAAAAAGCCTTTTCCCCAAATATACATATATCTAAGTCAAAATATTATCAGTTTTGCTTTTTTTGCTACCTTATGATACTCTATTTTATATCCTATTTCATCAATTATGCAAAGCTTGTTCTTAAAATTTAGCTAATTAAGATTTTTCTTTATTTCAAGGAAGTAAGAACATGATCTATGAAAGTCAGATCCCTTTTGTGGAAGACTATTGCTCAAGATGGAGAGGAAGCAGGAACAAGACAGATAACAAAATGCCTAGCAGACTGGTTTTCTAGAGGAGAGAAGGGTAGTGGTTTCAGATTTGGAGGGCAAAGATAGAGAAGACAGCAAGATATGTAGATCCTGGTTTCTTTATGGTGAATAACCTTGCTCATTTTCTTCCATGATGTCCAATATTGCTTTATTGTGTATTGGTTGAAGGATTAAGGAGGAAGGGGCCAAGAAAAGAAGCAGTGTTGTGTGGAACAGGATTACAGATTCAAGTTGTTCTGTGTTTAACAACCTGAAACCCAAGTCCACAGGCTAAAGCAACTACTACTTGCTCCTACTTCTCAGTCTGGTCTTCTTGGAGATAACTTTGTCCTATTTGCTCAGGTTGGCAAGAGCCCCCCTTATCCTCCTAAAGACAATGGTAGAAGAGAGGCTGGATGGGTGGCAAAGAAAATCTTTAATATCTGTTTCAAACAACGAGCACCTTTCAAAATGGAACAATCCCCTTTGGAAAAAACCTATTATAAGTACTATATCTAAGTTTTATTTTAGATACTTTGCCTCAGTTCTACTTCAAGATGAGGGCAAAACAAACTAGAATGTGAGGGAAAAAAAAAAAAAAAAGTTTGATTCTTCATGTTGGGATTAGACTCCAAAAGGACTAGAACTGCAGTGTGAATCCAGGACCAGAATCATTTTCAGACAGAAAAGCTCTTAACTCCTTACCCATAAAGGGACTATCTCTGGACTCAAAAGGCAGAGATTCAGTCCTGGGAAGCCTGTGTACTAAAAGAGTGAGTCAGGTTTTTCTGCCTCTGATTATCTTATTATGCCCAGACCTTTGGAGTTGTAGGAAATATCATTACAACAAAGCTTAAATATGGCTCGTGCCCACAGTCTTCCCCAAAAGTACTAATAAGGTTCCTTTACTTTAAAAAAAAAAAAAAAAAGTATGAAGTATATACAGTATAAATGGAAGGTGCTGTCAAGTGGAGGAATGAATAAGAAAAGAATTTACACAGAAGGTAGGATTTGAGCTGCATCTTAAAGAAAGCCAGGGAAGTCACATGCTCAATTATCAGGACCCTGGGCCAAGGAACACCTGAGGTATGTATTGCTGCCATTGTAAGAGCAGAAAGGGAGCACAGGCTGGGCAGGAAAAAAAAAACAACTCTTACCTGCCTACAGTCTACCTGGGGAGAAGCTTGCAGGGGTAACAACAATGAGTAAAGGCAGGAGGAAGGTACCAGATTTGGCAGGTAGAAAAGAGCACACCTGTACTTCTCTTCTTACTCTTATTTTAATTGTACACCCCAACAAATCATTTTACACAACCAATCTTGGAGACCACTCTTCTAAATTACTGGCCATGTTCAAAAATTAAGTTTTTTTAAAAAAACTTCATATTGAAATAGACACTATTCCTAAGCTGTCATATACTCCTGAGACCATAAGAATATTATCTTTGGGTGAATTCTGTCTGTAGTCAGAACTATGTTACAGCTTTTCCCTCCCTAAAGCAGGTGGTATTTTCTGTTTCCAATTGCAGGCACTCATGGCCCCCAGATGTGCCGCCTTAAACTTTATTACCAAAGACCTTGCTCACTTCACAAGCACAAAACTTAAAAGAAATATTGTCTCCTTGTTAACCCTTGCCACCTGTCTAGGAATGGAATTTTTAGTGTGATAAGTGTTTCAGAGCATTTTTTTGGTGGTTTTTTCCTTTAAATATGTGTCCCTGAAACTGATCCATGCTAACTCCCCTAGTTTGGTTCTGGGGGGTTCAGTCACTGGCCAGCAATAAACCCTCTAAAATTTACTCTATTTTGGCTGTCCTGTATTTACTCTCGCCCAGGTATTTCAGTTGGAGGCCCTCATGAGACAGCTTTTGGCTCTATCAACAGCTAGTTCCTTTGTCTGGAGGGCGAAAGGGGTTACTGTCTCTAGGATGTAAACACCAAGATGTTCCTTGACCCGGACCTCGGTAGCCTCTTTCCGCAGACCAGAGGAGTGAGACCTAAAAATTGGCTAAATTGGCTTCCAGCTTTCTGGGAACCGGTTTAATTTTGGATGAGTACTCTGGAAGAGTAGGTGGCAATGCTGGAGGCAGCATCAGTACCCCCTACTGGCCTCCATGGGATGCAGTCAGAATTCCCTGGGTTGGACTGTCTGTCTTTTGTGTTCTGGAATTGTTTGTCTACTGACTCTTTGTGTTTAAGTGTACTTGTGTCTATCTGGTTCTTTGTGCCAATGACACAACTCTGGTTCTGAGTGCTTTTTGGCATTATCTGATTATCTTTGTGAAGGCCGAGAAATGCACCAAATTGGGGCTTGGAAGCCTAAAAAGCTCTGTTTGGATTCTGCGAAGGGAGACTCTCGAGCTTCAACAACTTCCCTTAGGGCTATTCTAAAGTTTCTGTACAGCGCCTTGTCTATATGTGTTAAATGTTTCGTTTAATATTGGAATTGTGCCATCTATTTCTGTGTGATTTGTGTTCTGCATTTGTGACTTGTCTGTCTGTTGTGTTGATTTAAAGAGCTCTGTTAAGTTTTAAGAACAATGATTAAGAAATTTGGCACTTGGTTATTTCAATGTTGCAACTGTGATTAGTAAAACTTTGTGATTTTAAATCTTTTAGCCTATTGTACTAATTTGTAAATAAAAGAACAGAAAAGCTCGGCTATTTTAAACTGACAGGGAAGTTTTTCCCTGAAAAGCAGATTTTCAAAGCCTGCTAATGAGGAGTAACAGCAATAATCTGCTTGACGCTGCCTGGGGAAAAGAAGTTTATGCTAGGGCCCTTGAAACACTCAGGCAGAAAAGAGAAAAAAAAAATTTTTTAATTGTATTTAGTTGGATTCAGTTTGTTACCTTATGAAACACTGGGTAATTTGTTAACATCATAAGTTATGCTTTGCTGGACATGTGGATTTTATGGAGTTATTTAGCTATTCACTGTAATGTGAATCTTAAAACTTTTGAAGACAAAAGACCTTTTCAGCAAGATCCCTGATGTCTCAGAAAGGGAGATGAAAACACTAAAGGGAAATTGGAAATCAAACCAGATTACTGGATTTCTGAAGGGTCTTATTTGAAACAGATATACAAAAATCCATCAACATGGGAGGTATTACAAACAAACAACATGAATCAACATGAGGAATTATACATGTCCATAAGTCCTAGAAATAGTCCAAAACCAATCTATTGTCCATTACTTCACTTGTGTCAGGGAATCCAATACTTCCTGCAAGTTTTGAAGTCCTGCAGTAGTCTCATCATGTGTCAGGGAATCCAATGATTCCTGAAGATTTTGAAGTTCTGCAACAGTCTTAACAATTTTTCATCTTAGGGAATCCAATGATTCCTGTGGGTTTTGAAGTTCTGTAACAGTCTTATTATCAGCCATGCTCTTTCAGTATCGGATGTTTCTTAAGTCTTCTCCTTTGTTTTTGTCTTTTTCTCTTTTTCTATCTCTCTCCAGTGGACAAGGCAAATACTACTCATTGGCACTCACCTGATTCCTTCTCCATCTATAGAGATACAAGAAAATCCTTTTTCCCAAGCAGTTAACCTATGTGGTCCCTTCCATTCACCACTTTCTGGATCTCTCCACATCACCTGGTGATTACATAAGAGCTGCTTGCACTGGAGACTGCCCTTCTATCGGGTTAAAAAGCTTATATTATCCCCAATTGTAATCTCTTTCTCCCATCTGATTACTTCTCTGCTGATTCATCATGTCTGAATCTTGAACTCTCTGGGTATGAACTCAGCTGCTATCATGCCCCACCTGTTTTTTGCTTAAGGTCGTGGAGCTGGATCCTGCTTCTCATTTCCCTAGGTCAATCTACATTTTGATGTCCAGTGGAAGGCTCGGTTGCATTTTACACATGGGGTTTTGGGTCTTGTTCTGTCACCCTGTCTTCTCACTCTATCTCTATGCCTACATTGAGCATTCAGATGCCCTACTTTACCCCATTGAAAGCATCAGTGAGTCTCTTTAGAAGTCTAAAGACTGTCTTCCCATGTTATGCATTATAGCCTGGGTAGGAAAGGCATTTATGCCCGCTGTGGCACAGAGTCTTATGATTTCCTCCAAAGGTGAATCCTTGTGTAGTCCTAGTATAATTCTTCTACAAACTTCATTAGTATTTTCCTTAGCCAGTTGTTTTATAATTTTTATAGCTACATTTTCTCCAATCGTTCATATGACAGCTGTCTGCAGACATCCCACAAAATCAGCAAAGGGTTCATTTGGACCTTGCTCTATTTTCATGAAGACTTCCTCTCTATCTTGTCTTCCTGGGAGGGTGCCCCATGCTTTTATAGCAGCAACAGCAATTTGCTTATATGCTATCAAAGGGTAATTAATTTGTGCTAAAGCATTTGCATACTGATTTTTACCTGATAATTGGTCAAAGGTGATTTGTATATTACCTCCAGTCTGCCTATTTCATTGGTCTAGTATTCTACATAGTTCACTATACTCCGAAAGCCACAGATTCTAAACATGTCCTTACTATAGATTTCTAATCACTAGGGGTTAAAATTTCAAAAGCCAAATTCTCTAATAATGTCTTAACATAAGATGATGTAACCCCATAAAGAGTGCAACCCTTTTTCAAATCCTTAATTATTTCCAGATCAAAAGGAGTGTAACTTCTCCTTTCTTGATCTAAAGAGTCAATCTCTTGAATAACAGGGAATGCATTTATTTTTAAATCAGATATATCCTGTACTTCTTTTTTAGCTTTACCTAGTGCCTTTGTAATCATGTCATAGGCTGCTTCATAGGTGGCACTGATTGTGTCACTGCCCCTCCTCTTCTTCCTCCTCTTTCCACCCATGAAGGGTTAATTGAGGAGGGCAGGTTAGGGGATGGGGAATGCCCTAATGGCTCCTGCTGTGAAGCATCACATTCCTTAATTTCATCTGCTGTGTACTTAACTCCTTTCTTGTCTAATTCTTCATGCTTTTCACCTAGTTTTTCAGTATCCTTCCCCTCCTGCACTTTCTTCTTTTTCCTTACTCTATAACTTATGTAATTTCCTAAAGTCAATTGTATTAAGTTACAGAATGCTTCTTTAGGAATTGAATCAGGACCATTATCATTATGATATTCACTTAGTTGTTCTCCTACTAATTTCCACTTGTCTGGCTCTAATTCTTCCTTTGAGAACCAAGGAGATGAGGACTGTAATGTTTCTAAAAGTCCAATGATCTACTCCCAAGTTACAATCAAACCTTAGTTTTTTATCAGTCTAACTATTCTCTCTACACATTTTCCTTGAGATGGAGAAGGCTCTTTTCTAAACATTTGTCCCATTTCACCTGAAACAGTAGTTTAGCCCTGAACAAAGTTTCCTTCTTGTCTATTTTTGTACTCACCCTAATTTCTGGGTCACCGATGTAGGTCCTTAGCCTCACATTCGGATGCCAAAATGCAGCATTCTGGTTGGTTTTCTGGAGGTCTTGGGACCAGCCTTTCTTTTAGTAGAGTAATCACCAAGAGAATAGCCAGGAATAAAGTCCAAATTATCTCCTTCACAGTCTAGTTTCCTTGCCTGTGGCTCAGGCTAGCTTTCTTGAGGTCCTCCAGAATGTGTCTTGGTTTCTGTGGCAGAAGCAGGAGGACTCCCAAGATGGTCTCTGTCTTGAAGTCTGCCTCAGTCTGAGAGCTTGTGCTCCAGCCTCCAGTCTTCTGTCTTCTCCAAGTCTGTCTCTAAGCCCTTCTGAGTCTGTGTCTGGCCCTTCTGCGATTGTCTCTGATCCCTTCTGCATCTGTTTCTGGCTCAGATGAGCCTTGGTCTCAGTGGAGAAATGAAGGCGGATAGGCCTGCCCTCAGAGTGGTATGAGATGGAATGAATGAATCTGGCTGAGTTTGTCCCAGTTTGTATGCTCTATTACAGTTAAATCCATTTGTCATACCAAATATAAGCCAATCCTTATATCACTAGGGAACCATTATTTGTTGTAAGATTAATTCAATCATACTGAACTAGAGAACCATTAATCACCATGCTAAACTAGATAATCATTGTCTTGTTGATTCCATTTAGTTAGAACCTTGTAAGAATCCTCATTTCAAGTACAGAATTCTGGCCCATAACATATATTGTTGTAGTTATGTCCCTGCATTTTTTTTCCTCCTATGACTGATCAAAGCCAATGGTCAAAAGAAACTGTTCATGCAATTCAATTATGTCATACATTGCTGTTTTCTTTTTTATTTTTTCCCCAAGGGTATGAATATTATTTTTTAATTTTATTTTATAATAACTTTATATTGCCAGAATCCAAGCCAGGGTAATTTTTTTTACAACATTATCCCTTGCACTCATTTCTGTTCCAATTTTTCCCCTCCCTCCCTCCACCCCCTTCCCTAGATGGCAAGCAGTCCTATATATGTTAGATATGTTGCAGTATATCCTAGATGCAATATATGTTTGCAGAACTGAACAGTTCTCTTGTTGCCCAGGGAGAATTGGATTCAGAAGGTAAAAATAACCCGGGAAGATAAACAAAAAAGCAAATATTTCACATTCATTTCCCAGTGTTCTTTCTTTGGATGTAGCTGCTTCTGTCCATCATTTATCAATTGAAACTGAGTTAGGTCTCTTTGTCAAAGAAATCCACTTCCATCAGAATACATCCTCATACAATATCATTGATGAAGTGTATAATGATCTCCTGATTCTGCTCATTTCACTGAGCATCAGTTCATGTAAGTCTCTCCAAGCCTCTCTGTATTCATCCTGCTGGTCATTTCTTACAGAACAATAATATTCCATAACATTCATATACCACAATTTACCCAGTCATTCTCCAATTGATGGGCATCCATTCAATTTCCAGTTTCTAGCCACTACAAACAGGGCTGCCACAAACATTTTGGCACATACAGGTCCCTTTCCCTTCTTTAGTATTTCTTTTGGATATAAGCCCAGAAGTAACACTGCTGGATCAAAGGGTATGCACAGTTTGATAACTTTTGGGGCATAATTCCAGATTGCTCTCCGGAATGGTTGGATTCGTTCACAACTCCACCAACAATGCATCAGTGTCCCAGTTTTCCCACATCTATGTTGCTGTTTTCAATCTGGTTATATGTAATCATTATATCCTAAATACTTAGGCAAATGAGTATTTAGTCTGGTCATGTATCTGTTACTGGATATTTGTGTCTGGATATTCAGGTTTTTAAAGGATTCTAAATGATGAGAGGACAATTAACAGTGGTCTGTGAAACCTAATTGCTATTTTTATTGGGACTACAGCTGACAGCCATTTGCCTGTCCTGTGAGACAAGCATATCTCCTTACATGGGAAGCTGCTGGCCATACTGGCCTTTTCACATTTTTTATCAGTCTGTTCTAACCTTATTTGTTAGATTTATTTTTTGTTCTAGATTGTGACCCTTAGCCAAAGATAAAATTTAGGCCTTATTAGATATAGTATAGGAGCAACTTGACCAAGGACACTTACAACCTTCTCTAAGTCCTTGGAATTCCTCATTATTTGTTGTAAGAAAGAAATCTGGAAAATGGAGGATGTTGACTGATTTAAGAAAGGTGGAATGAACAGATGGAAACTATGGGAACTCTTCAGTCTGGACTTCCATCTCCTACTCAATTGCCTAGAGAATGGCCTCTTTGGGTCATAGATATTAAGGATTGTTTCTATTCTATCCCTCTGGATAAGGAGGATATGAAAAGATTTCCCTTTTCAGAGCCCAGTGTTAACTTAGCTGAGCCTTATAAAAGATATGAATGGACAGTTTTGCCACAGGGAATGAAAAACAGCCCTACTATGTGTCAAATGTATGTTGCTGCTGCTCTTAACTCCAGTTAAAAAAAAGCATTTCCAAAAGTTATGTTATTATATTACATGGATGATACATTGGGATGTGCACCTGAGGAACAGATGTTAAAAACATGTCTACAAAAGACCATAGAAACACTAAGGAACTACAAGTTACACATAGCTCCAGAAAAAAAAAAAATCAAAGACATGCTCCTTTTCAATATTTAAGATATGAAGTATACCCTAAGGAGCTTACAGTACAAAAACTGTCCTTAAGAACAGAGAAGCTAGAGTGAAATGAGCAGAACCAGGAGATCATTATACACTTCAACAATGATACTGTTTGAGGATGTATTCTGATGAAAGTGGATTTCTTTGACAAAGAGACCTAACTCAGTTTCAATTGATAAATGATGGACAGAGGCAGCCACACCCAAAGAAAGAACACTAGGAAATGAGTGTAAACTATTTGCATTTTTGTTTTTCTTCCTGGGTTATTTTTACCTTCTGAATCCAATTCTCCCTGGGCAACAAGAGAACTGTTCAGTTCTGCAAACATATAATGTATCTAGGATATACTGCAACATATCTAACATATATAGGACTGCTTGCCATCTAGGGGAGGGGGTGGAGGGAGGGAGGGGAAAAATCGGAACAGAACCAAGTGCAAGGGATAATGTTGTAAAAAAATTACCCTGGCATGGGTTCTGTCAATAAAAAGTTATTCACACACACACAAAAAAAAAAAAGAATAGAGAAGCTAAACACCTTAAATGACTTTCAGAAACTGATAGGAGATATCCAATGGATGCATCCAGTGTTAGACTTGACTACCTATCAATTGCAACCATTATATGACATTTTAAGGGGAGACAGTGCTTTAAACTCACCATGCCAGCTCACAAAAGAAGCTAAAAAGGCTTTGAGAGAAGTTGAACTGGCTTTATCCAATGTGGTTGAAAGAGTTACTCAAAAACTCTTGGAAATATCAGTTTTTGCTACAAAAGAGGCACCCACAGATCTTCATCAAGGAGACAATGTGATACAGTGGGTGAACCTCCCAGCACAACCAGAACAAAGCCTTACTCCTTACCCGGTGCTTGTGGCTAGAATTTTATTAAAGACCATTAAGCGAGCAGTACAATTATCTGGGATAAGACCTGATAAGATATACACCTTTTACATTAATACACAAATTAATGTATGCTGTGAAACCATCCCAGAGTGGCAAATTTTATTAGCCATGGCTCCAAATTTTACACACAGGTCTCCCATGGCTCCAAATTTTACACACAGGTCTCCATTAAAGATAATCAGACTATTACATAATTGGTGATAGATTCTTAAAGAAAAAGTTTCTAAAGTTCCTCTTTAAGGACCAACTATCTTTACAGATGCATCAAAACATAATATTTGTGCTGTATACTCTCGTGACTTAACTATAAAGAGAGCAGTCAGAATTCTTTTTCAGTCCACTCAGAAGAATGAATTGTA
The DNA here is from genome assembly GCF_016432865.1 of Antechinus flavipes. Taxonomy (NCBI): domain Eukaryota; kingdom Metazoa; phylum Chordata; class Mammalia; order Dasyuromorphia; family Dasyuridae; genus Antechinus; species Antechinus flavipes. The sequence goes on from NC_067401.1 coordinate 159,584,735, forward strand.
TGCAATCATTCTCACTCTTACTTATCATCCAGGAGATGTAAATATAATATCTGATTCAGCCTATTCAGTAGGTGTAGTATAAAGAATTGCCACAGCCCAGATAAAATTTGTAGCTTCCAATATATATCAGCTCTTTAAGGAACTTCAAGAGCAAGTGAGAAAGCATCCAGGTAAGATTTATACCTTGTATGTCCATTCTCATAGTGGACTTCCAGGTCCTATTTTTGATGATAATTCAAAGGCAGATAATCTTCTAACCATGTTGGCCAATACTCCTTTATTTCAGGAAGCCCAAGAATCTCATTCTAAATATCACCAGGCTGCTAGAGCTTTACAATTTGGAATAACAAGAGAGGAAGCTAGGAGCATAGTAAAAGCCTGTACAGCTTATCTTCCTTTCCATGTTCCTATGCTCCCTCCAGGGAAGAACTCTCATGGTTTGAGACCCAATGAAATTTGGCAAATGGATGTGACCCATTATAAATCTTTTGTCTGTTTTTTATCCATGTTGTGGTAGACACCTTTTCAGGATTCACTTTTGCAATACCAGCAGCAAAAGAGACAGCTCAGGTGGTCACTGAATTGCTTATACAAGCATTTGCAAATATGGGTATTCCACAAGCAATAAAAACAGATAATGGACCTGCATATACTTCTAAACATTTTGCACTTTTTTGTGCACAGTATAAGATTTTACACGCTACTGGCATACCCTTTAGTCCTCAAGGACAGACAATAGTAGAGAGGAGAAACAGAGATGCTCCTCAAAAAACAAAAGAAAGGGGGAGCCACAGGTAACCCTAGAGAATTTCTAAATCTAGCTCTTTATACTATTAACTTCTTGATTTTTGACAAAATGCACTGACTCTGGCAAACAGGTTTTATAACCCACTGGAAGGGCAGTGTCCAGTACCAGCAGCTCCACTATCTTTAGATAATCACCAGGTGATGTGGAGAGATTCAGAAAGTGGTGAATAGAAGGAACCAGATAGGTTAACTGCTTGGAGGAGAGGGTTTACTTGTATTTCCACAGATGAAGAAGGACTCAGATGGGTGCCAACAAGCCATATTCACCTTGTCCATCAGAGAGAGACAGAGCAGACCCTTGAAACGAAGCAGAAGACCCAAGAAACATTGGGTGGTTCTGTCACTGACTGTGCCCACCAATGAAAGAACATGGCAGTTATGGCATTTGACTCATCGACATCAAAAACTGTTGGATTCAAAACCCTCAGGAATCATTGGAATACTTGAGACATGAAAAGATTATTGTAGGACTTGAAAACCTCAGGAATCTTTGGATTCTCTGAGACATGATACGATTTTGTAGGACTTGAAAACCTTCAGGAATAGTTGGATTCTCTGAGACATAAGATTGTTGGAGGACTTGAAAACCCTCAGGAATCATTGGATTCTCTGAGACATAAGATTGTTGGAGGACTTGAAAACCCTCAGGAATCATTGGATTTTCTGAGAAATGATAAGACTGTTGCAAGACTTAAAAATATACAGGAATCATTGGATTCCCTAACACATAAAAGACTGTTGCAGGACTTCAAAAACTTCCAGGGATCATTGGATTCCCTAACATGTGAAGCAATGGACAATAGATTGGTTTTGGACTACCTCTTGGCTACTTAAGGAGATGTATGTATGATTGTTGTTTACATACTCTCCTTCTAGGACTTCTGAAAATCTTTTACAATAACATGTTGATTTATATTGTTTGTTATATCACTACTTGCATGTACAAGTCATGTTTGTTACACCGCATTGAGCCTGCACCAGCTGTGGGGAGAGTCATCACTAATAGCCTGTGCGTTATTGCTATGTGCTTTATACCTCCCATGCTGATGGATTTGTGTATACCTGTTTCTATTAAGACCCTTCAGCCCAGAAACCCACTAGCAAATATCTGGCTTGACTCCCCACTTCTCCTTGGTGTTTTTCATATCCCTTCCTTAGAAGTCAGGGAGGGCATGATCATCTCCTTTTTAGTGCTTTCACCTCCCTTCCTGAGAAGTCGGGGGAGGGGGCAGTGATCATCTCCTTTTTGATGTTTTCACCTCCTTTCCTGAGAAGTCAGGGAGGGTGTGATCACCTCCTTTTTTGGGTTCTTATCTCCCTGAGAAGTCAGGCATGGCATGATCCCCCTGTGCTCTAAAACAAAAGAAAGCAGGAGATGTAAAGGGCTGAAACTCTGAGTAGGTGCAATGGAATCAGACAACCAAGCACTTAAGGCTAATTACTTATTGGACAATACTCTATTAGCATATGCTTGGAAAATGACCCTTCCCACTATTCTGTGCTGGCTTGATCTTTTGATGTATACAGAGAATTGTAGGTGGGATTAGGGGGTGGAGTAAGACAAGCCAGAGTCACTTTTGCGGTAGATGACGAGAAGGGAGGTTGTGGAGAGCTTGTGTCCATTCCTTTCATTTCTCTCCCTAAAGACCAAGAATAAAGATCAAGGTCTTTTGCTTATCCTGACTCTGGCTGATTCTAAGGCATCTAAGGTACTAACCTGGACTTCACAAACAAGACATTCCATTTCCCAACTCCAGGCATTTTTTTTTTAAATACTGGCTCACTCACTTGCTTTCTATCCTAACTTCTTTTAAAGCCCATCTGGCTAAAATTCCACCTTCTAAAAACTCCTTTCTAATTTCCCTTAATTCTAATACCTTCCCTCTGTTGATTATTTCAAATTTATCCTATATAGTGCTTGATTTAACTTAGTTGTTTGCGTGACATCTCTTCAAATAACCTGTGAGCACATAAAGAGCAACAACTGTATTTTAATTTTCTCTGTATCCCTAGCACTTAGCCCATCACATAGCAGGCATTTAATAAGTGTTCACTAACTATCATATAACTAGTAAAAGATTTTCAAGTCAAGGAATTAAAGCCTTTCACCATTCTGAATGTCTTCTGCTAGATCCTCTCCAGATTAACTCTTTTTCTTAAATCTTGGTACCAGAACTGAACCCATATTGCAGATGAGATATTATGTGGGAAAAGACACAGAAAAATAATCACCTCCCTCTTTCTAGAAATTCTGCCCCTCGATACTTTTTTGGCTGCTACAACACAGTGATGACTCATATTGATTTCACAACCTACTAAAATCCACCAATTTTTTTTTTCAGATTTCAGAATTACTAATTTTTAGTCATACCTTCATCATAGTATGCTTGTGAAAGTGATTTTTTTTGTACCAAGTGAAAAACTAAAATATATCTTTTGAAGGGTATCTTATTATATTCTAACCAATGCTCTAAATTGTCAAGTTCCTTTTGAATTCTGACATTGTCATCTACTGTGTGAGCTATCCTTTTGACTAAACTTTAGGACTGGAAGGCAGTATCTCTATATAAAGACAAGGTTCAGCTCAGATTTTTTCCTCCCTGTTTCCCACAAGCTACTTTGCTTTAGGACTCCACACACATATATCTCCTGTTTTTCAGGGCAGTAATTGTTTTGTTTTTGTTTTAATTTGCATCTCCCATGCATAGCACAGTGTCTTCCACATAGTTGACACTTAATAAGTGTGTACTGACTATAAACTAACTCAGGACAATTATGAATTCATTAAATATAACATTTCTGTCTTCAAGTTATAATAAAAATGCAAAAAGCACAAAACTAATGCTTTTTTCTTTCTCATTTTTTTTTCTTTTTTGATCTAATTTTTCTTGTGTAGCTTGATAAATGTGGAAATATGTATAGAAGAATTGCACATGCTTAACCTATATTGGATTACTTGCTCTCTAGAGGAAGTGAGGGAAAGGAAAGGAGAAAAATTTGGAACACAAGGTTTTGCAAGGATAAATATTGAAAACTATCTTTGCATGTATTTTGAAGATTAAAAACTTACAATTTAAAAATAAAAGTACAAAACCAAGATAAATTCCACTGGAGACACCTTGCCATGCTGACAAGAAACATGTAGCAATGATTCTAAGACCAGCCATGGATTCAGCTGAATCCATCTAAATTTATTAAGATCTAGTCTATATCTCTATTTGCACAAGATCTATCTGCACTATATTCCTATAATGAGTAAGAAGAGTTAAAGATAGTACTTTATCAAATTTTTTTGTGAAAATCTATATAAACTATATCAATAATATTTCATTTCTTCATTATTAAAGTAATCTAAACAACAACAATAACAAAAAGAAATGTGGTTAGCTTAATATGACTTGCCCTTCCATATAGCTTCTCTTTCTAGAAGTGCTCAAGTTGTAGAATTTTCATAGGAAATAAAAATACTTTTTGGAAAACAAGGCATTTTTATGATCTTTTAAAATAACTGACAATAGATTAACAATCACTGCTACCAGTTCTTTTGGTATCTGAGGATGTGGTTCTTGGAAACCAAGTAATTTAACTCCATTAAGATCACCAGGGTTATAGACAGTTTCTCAGGTTTCTTATATCTCAAATATAAAAAACTTTATCAGATTTATAAGAATATAAATTATTCCCCCAATGATAAATGATCAAAGAAATAGAGTTTTGATGAAGGTATCAAAGCTATCCTCTTTGTAGTGGCCAGAAACTGGAAACTGAGGGGATGCCCATAAATTGGAGAATGGCTGAATAAATTGTGGGATATGAATATTATGGAATATTATTGTTCTGTAAGAAATGACCAGCAGGATGATTTCAGAAAGGCCTGGAGAGACTTACATGAACTGATGCTGAGTGAAATGAGCAGGACCAGATCAGTCTTTACTTCAACAATAATACTATATGATGATCAATTCTGATGGACGTGGACCTCTTCAACAATGAGATGAACCAAATCATTTCCAATAGAGCAGTAATGAACTGAACCAGCCTTGGGAAAGAACTCAGGGAGATGACTGTGAACCACTTCATAGAATTCCCAATCCCTCTATTTTTGTCCGCCTGCATTTTTGATTTCCTTCACAGGCTAATTGTATACTATTTCAAAGTTTGTCTCTTTTTATACAGCAAAATAACTGTTTGGACATGTATACATATATTTTATTTAACTTATACTTTAACATATGTAACATGTATTGGTCAACCTGCCATCTGGGGGAAGGGGTGGGGTGAAGGAGGGAAAAAGTTGGAACAAAAGGATTTGCAACTATCAATGCTGAAAAATTACCTATGCATATATTTGTAAATAAAAAGCTATAATTAAAAAAAAGATATCAAAGCTATATATGTAGTCATATGAAAAATGCCTTAAATCATTATTTTTCTCCTAAACCTCATTTTATTTTTTCTTTTAATCAAGTAGATACCCACATCCTCATACACAAATATGTAAGATTATACTAGGCTTATTTCTACTTGTCATATCTTTCTCTGAAGATGGATAACATTTTCCTTCAAAATTCAAATTTTTCTAAATTAACCAGCTCATCATTTTCTATACCACAACAATATTCCAACTCAATCACATTTTATCTAAAAGATTGTTTATTAAAGTTCTTTTCTCCAGTTTTCTTCATTCTTTCTACTCTTGAATGAATCGATTTTATTTATACAAAAAAATTTTCATTTAAAATAATCAAAATTATCCATTTTACAGTTCAACAACTTCTCAAAGATCTGATAATACTGAATCTGCTTCTTTTATATCTTTTTTTTTTCTTGGTTTTTTTAAAGTTCCTGATCCTCTGTTATCCCAAATGAACTTTGCTATTATTTTTTTCTTTTTTTTGTAATTTAATTGGGATGGCACTATAGATTAGTTGGATAAAATTATTAGGAGTGGTTTTTTGAATATAAGATTGGCTTTACCTACCCATGAACAATAAATATTACTTCAATTATTTAGATCTGACTTTATTTGTATAAAAAGTTTTATGTTTATGTTTATATAGCTCCTATTTCTGTTTTGGTAGTTAAACTCTCATATCTTTTATTATCTTGAGATATTTTAAATGGTATAAAATAATATGGGATAATATTGTTGACATGTATTGCAGTTTCCCTATTTTTCTCTTTTGATTAAATCTATTTTAGCTTTAACTTTCTCTGAGATCATGATTATTATATCTGCTTTTTTTTTTACATAATAAATTCTACTCTTTTTGTATCTCTCATTTTTATTTTATTTCCTGAAAGGAATATATATTGTTGAATTCAAATTTTTAATCAATCAGTTTCCATTTTGTGGGTAAATTCATCCCATTTCATTCTAAGCTGTAATTAATTATATTTATTTTCCTCCTTCCTATTTTTCTTCACTATCTTTCTGACCCTATTTCTATTCATCTTCATTCTTATGCTGTATTTCTATGCAATAAATTATCCTTCCTACACTTCAAAGTTCCTCTCTTATCCTCTCCTCTCACCCTATTCCTGGATGCTTTATTTTTCTGAGTTTGAAGACTTTTACACTCTTAGAGATAGAAATTGTTCCTTCTTACTGGGAAACGAATGTGAACTATTTGCATTTTTGATTTTCTTCCCGAGTTATTTTTACCTTCTGAATCCAATTTTCCCTGTGCAACAGGAGAGCTGTTCGGTTCTGCAAATATGTATTGTATCTAGGATATACTGCAACATATTTAACATATATAGGACTGCTTGCCATCTTGGGGGGGGGGGGGGGCGGAGGGAGGGAGGGGAAAAATCGAAACATAAGCGAGTGCAAGGGATAATGTTGTAAAAAATTACCCAGGCATGCATTCTGTCAATACAAAGTTATTATTAAATAAAATTAAATTAAAATTTTAAAAAAAAGGAAAAATAAAGAAAAAAAGAAATTGTTCCTTCTTTAACCCAATCCTGATAAGAGCAAGATGCCAGCACTACCTATCCTCTCCACTACTAGATCCTTCTGTATCATTTTTTCCTTTTATGCCTCATTTGTATGAGATAATCACCCTTTTATCTCTCTCTACAGGTTGTTTTTTTAGAATTGCCCCATTATACTTAACTCAGCACAAGCCTTTCTTTCGAACCACCCAAATAACAATGACAATCATAAAAGAACTGATATTTTCACAGATAAGAAGTAAACAATTTGACCTTATTAAATCTCTTATTCATAATTGTCCTAAGTTAGTCAATAGTCAGTACACACTTATTAAGTGTCAACTATGTGCAAGGCACATATGCTATACATGGGAGATGAAAATTAAAACAAAAACAAAAAACAAAAACAAAACAATTTCTGCCCTGAAAAACAGGAGGTATATGTGTGTGGAGTCTGCAAACTAGAGCTGTCCTCTCTGCTCTGGAATTGAAACCAGGGACTCTGCGCTCCAGCAGAACTCTTCTGCTCTTCCCACCCCTCTGTTACTGTCCAGGTATGTGATACCTTCTTCTGCTCTATAGCAGCAGATCATATCTGTTCAGCACAATTGTGCTTGTGTTCCATGACAGTGAAAGGTCCTTGAATCATCTACTCAGCTGTCAGATGCCTCATACTGTGAGATGAAAGTTTCTGAGACTGATATTGCCTCCCACTCCAGATGCCCCCAGAATTTGTTCTTTGTTGATTCCACAGAGCTGGCCAGGAAGTGTTTGCATTTCACTCAAGCCAACCCTCCAAGCCTCTGCATCTTGAGATTAGGTCCTTCTAAGGAGTCTTCTCAAGTCATCATAGGAGAATAGCTTTGCTCTGACTTTTTTTTTAATTCTGCTGCCCTACATTTCCTCTGAGGCAATATTTTGTGGTTTTTGTAAAGGAAATTCAGAAAGCTTAAAGTTTTCTGACTTACTCTACCATCTTCTCCAAATCATTAATTAAAGAAATTCCCATATAACAACTTTGAAATAACATCTCATACTTATCAGATTTGCTAAAATGATAAGACAGAGAAAATGACAAGTGCTGGAAGAGACATGGTAAAATTAAAACACTAATTCATTGTGAATGAAACTGTGAACTGATCCCAATCATTTCAGAGAGCAATCTGTAATTATGCCCCAAGAGTTATAAAACTGGGTATACTCTTTGACCTAACAATATCAAAATTAGGTGTCTTTCCCAAAGTGATCAGAAAAAAGGAAAAGCCCTATATTCTTTGGAATATTTATAGCAGCTCTCTTTGTAGTAGCAAAGAACTGGAAATTGAGGGAATAGACATTAATTGGGGAATGACTAAACAAATTGTGGTATGTTAGTGATAGAATGTTAATGTGCTGTAACAAATAATGAGCAGGGTGATTTCAAAAAAACATGGACAAAAATAAACAGAACCAAGAGAATCTTGTATATAGCAAAATAAATATTGTTCAAAAAATAACTAATTTATCCTGAGTATTATAACTACTCAAACTACAAAGGACTTATGAAAGAAGATGCTATCCATCTCCAGAGAAAGAACTAAGAAATAAAAGTCTATACTATATAGTTTTACATATATATGTATGTGTATACATATAAATATAATACATCTGTGGCAAATAGTGGCCCTCTCTAGTGTAGGGTAGAGACAGCAGGAAGGAGACAGCTAGAACTAAAAATGCTAACAAAAATATTAAATTTTTTAAAAAGATTACTCAAGGAGTACATAACTATCTCTTATCAACTCCCTGTTGGTGATCTTTGCTTTGTCATTTCCACTTTAAAGGTTATTCTCTTTTGCAGAGAAAACAACAACCATAATAATAATAATTGAACATTTGTTTCTCCCTTGTAGTGAGTTATCAACATCTACTCTCTTCCTGAACCAATGCATCTCCATTTACTAATCTTTCCTTTTCTCCCAATATGGACTTTAAAAACCACCCTTTTTATTGTAGTAAGCTTTCCTAATCAGCCTCAATCTATGTTTAGCATTTCTAACACTATTTTTATAGAACTAGACCACACTCTTACATTCATTCTCTAGGACTAGATCTTTCTCATATCTTCTATATATATTTAAGACTAACTTGGAAGATGTGTCCCCTAATGAATCCACAGCCAAATTTCACTTTTTCTGTTAACAGAAGTTGTCTTCAGAAGTTCATTCTTGCCTATCTTCTATTCCTCTTTGGCTGACTTCCTCTGGAGTATTTTAGTTAACAGGATCCTTCCTATCTTTCTAGCAAACTCCTTAAAAATCTGCTTTTTCAAAATTTAGGGTACATATCAGCTTACCTTATCTTATCAGTTACTATTTTCTCCCTACAGTTAAGAATAAGACCTAGAATGGCCTTTTCCTTTTAAAGGATGAAATTAAAATTAAGACAATTCAAGAAGCTATTAGTTACTCTTATTTTAACTCAGAAAAAATTCCAGCAGAGGTCTGGAAAACAGAAATCTCTCTACTTTATCCATCACTACTTTATAATGCCTCTGGGTCACGCATAAAATCTATTTCCAGAACTAACATTTCTCCCTCTTTTGATCTTCACCCTAAAATTCTGTCTTGTTTTCACATGTATATGCCTTCTTAATATAATACCTTAATAAACCATGCACCCATTTTTACTTATCCCATTTGTTTTGAATAAAATATACCTTTTCAGAGCCATAATCCAATCATGGGTTTCATCACTTAAGATCTCAGTAAAAGCCAAATTCCATCCTTGGAGTGGAACTTCTAGCTCTTTTTCTTTGTTGTCTAAACTTTCAACCACTTTCCTACTAAATCTTTTTATGGATTTGGCCTCTTAAGAATATCTGGATGTCTTCATACTATTCTTCCTTCTTTGTAGTTACTAGACATAGTATCTAACTTTGGAGAAGGGGAAGAGAGTAATAATAGAGAGGCAGTCTTCTCTTTCCTCTTTTGCTTAGATTTGTACCTTTTAAATATATTCTTGCCAGTCTTTGTTAAAAGTACCACATTTTTTTAAAGGAATCTCATTCTCAGAAATTATTAGCTATATATTGTCAACCCCCAAATTAATTTTTCTTCTTCACTCTTTTCCTTCAATGGATAAGAAGAATGAGGAAATCATTAAATCATGCCTTTATAATTTTCAGTTTCTTATTCAAGATTTCAACATGGTCGGTAATACTTTTTTAGGCTCCTTTATGTGAATAAACAGAAATGATTAGTTGTCAATTATTTTGATAACTCTTGGGAGGGGCTATCTTATAATTTTGACACATGACCTGAGAAGAAAGCATATTTTCCCATAACTGTTATGAGATCTACATAGCTGCATCATTAACTCAAAGCAAGGAATCAGAAACTATTGCCACTGCTACTGCTGCTGCTGCTGCTGCTCTTCTCTTCTTCCTCTTGACTGTTATAGGATGATTTCTTTATTGATAGCTTCTTTGTAGCTTCACTGTTGCATCTTTGAAGGATAAGATACTTCTTCTTTCTCAGAGTATCCAGCTCTCTCTTCTTCAGGAAAAGTTTCAAATCTATTTTTAATCTCAAAATGTACAGATGTTTTTCCTTCTTTTTCCATTGTAGGCTGCACTTTTCTATTTTCATTATCCTGAAAAAGATGTCTCCCTTAATCAACCTCTGATTGCTTTGTTTCTCATTGAAATTTCACATCTCCTCCTTAAAGGTACACTTCATTTTCCTTTACTATTGGGAGAAAGCTTTCTTATACTTACTATACTTGGCAACTACCTTATCTTTATCTCTTAAGTTCTCTTCAAGTTCTTCTGCACTGTGAGGCAGTTAGGTGAAAAAGCATAATTGAAAAGAGAAATAGTTTAAGTCTCAATGTCAAGAAGATGTGAATTCAAATCTTGCCTCAGACACTCTCTACTTGGTGACCCTGGGAAGCTCACTTCCTCTTTCTGCGTCTAAATTTCTAATCTTTTAAAAGAGTATAATAACAGCATCTACCTCACAGAGTTGTGAGAATCAAATGAGTTAACATATATAAAATGCTTTACAAATCTTAAAATGCTACATAAAGGCTAGCTATTATTATTCTTAATCTTTTTTAATCTTCCTAAGTTGTCTTTGATCTAGCTACCCTTTCAAAGAGGAAGTAGAATATAGGTCAAGCATTTAGGCCTGGAGATTGTTCTACTTCAAATTTTACCAAATTTTTCTATTTGATTCAATGCTGGCCTACTTCAAAAATCCAAATACTTCCACATTACCAATTTAACTTTCTTCTTTTATTTGGTTCAAATTTTCTCTTCTCCCACTCTATCTCCTCCTAGTTTCCTCTAGAAAAGTTAGAAGTAAAAACTTCACAATACTAAAAGAATGCAGTTAAAAATAATTACAATAAAATATTTAAAATTGACTGCAGTGAAATTATAATGACTAAGCTGGACCTCAAAGTATGAGAAGGTCCCTCTCCTGTACTTTTTTACCTAGGTAGAAATCCATAGGTGTGGAAAACTATATATACCATTAGGGTTTTCTGATAGGTTGGTTCATTTTCCTGATATATCTTCTTTTTAAAAATTCTTTATTAGAAAGGATAATTCTCTATAATGGAGAGGAAGGAGAATTACTTTGAAAACATAAGTAATATAAAATAAAATGTAATATTTTATTAAGCACTAGGAACTGTACTAAGCTAGTATCAATAAAAATCAGGATCATAATAAAGATTGTTTTAAAAAATAATCACTACAGAATCTTATAGGAAAAAAAGTGTGGTGCATAAAAGGGGGTAGCATGGAAAAGTAAAAAAAAAAATTGAGTTTGGAGATTTGTGTAATGTCTCTCCGGAGGCAGGAAAAAAGTCAGTGGATACAGAGACTAAAAATGAGAGAGAGAGAGAGAATTATCAAAGGAGGAAGCATCAAAAGAGATGGGGAGGAGTGGGAAGATAGAAACAGAAGGCCATTTTAGCAAGGAAAAACATGGAAGCTTGTTTGGAGAACAAAAGGAAAAGACCAGTGAAAAGGTGAGACGGTCACATAGAGATCTTTCTCTGGTCATCAGTTTCCTAATCTCCAAAATGAGAGGATTTGACTAGAAGATCTCTAGATCCGTTTTACCTCTTAACCCAAAGTTCTTAAGCTAGTATCTATGAAAGTTTTTTTTTTTCATTTTTTGATGATTTCACTATAACTGGCTTCCTTTGCAATCCTACATATTTTATTTTATTAATTTAAATATATTATTCTGGAAGATCTGAGGTCATGTTGGAGCTCAAAGACAGAAGAAAGCTTAACAAGAATTGGAGTTATACAGTCCAAAAGACAGTCCTTGTACACCTGAAAAAAACAAAGTCCCAGCAAGTTAAATGACTTGCAGATAGAACACATACCTATTAAGCAAGTGAAGGAAGATAAGAATTATACTCTGTCAAGTGTACTGATTTTTCAGCTTTTCCTAACTTTTATGAACATGAATAAAATTTCAAGGACTTTCATTTGATAGTAGTTCTACTATTAGGATCCATTCATTTAAAAAATTCATAATTATGCAATAACACCTTTAAGAAAACATATATTATTAATCACAATAGCAATGACATCGAAGTAGAATAAGCTCCAGAAAAATTTAGAACCCCCTAAGTGAAACTTATAATCAAATGAAAGAGTTCTGAATGATTATCCACATGGATAAAGAATGCCTGTGTATATATAGTGCATGCCAAAGAATGGGCTCTTAATAAATGCTTATTTCCTCCATTTTTTTCCTTTCTTCTCATCTTATCACCACTAAGACAAGAAAAAGAAATCAAGGCATAAACAAAGGAAAACTATCTTTTCTTAAAGATAATACTATGATCTATGTAAATAATCCTAAAAATTAATTTAAAATAATTCAAACAACTTCAGCTAAGTAGCAATAAATAAACTAAAATTACACAAATCATCAGCTTTTTCTGTATATTATGACCCAAACCCAGAATTAAGAGAGAGAAATTCTATTCTACTCAACATAACTATACCATACATAAAATGTTTGTGAAAGAACTACAACATTTTTTACAGAAATAGAAAACTAAAACAATTAGAGAAAAATATTAAATGCAAATGGGTAGAGCAATGCCATTATAATAAAAATGACAATATAGTCTTTATTATTGAACTTGATGTCATTGGTAGATGATAGTAAAGCCTTTACTGTGTGCCAATTGCTGTACTATAGATTGAAGGTGCAAATATAAGAAACAAACTAGTATATCCTATCAAGAAGTTTATAACATAATAGTTGGTAAAGGATGGGAAATGGCAAGACTATTGATAAAGAAGTAGATCACTCCCAAGAGTTAGATTAGTAGGGAGTGAAGAGAGCATGTCTGAAATCTCTCATTAAATAATAACTGTGATCAGAGACTCAATAATCATAATAGTAGGTTTAAGGGAAGAGGCATATTGAGTAAATTATTCAATAATTAATTTACAGAATTTAAAAAAAAAAAACAATAAAATTCATCTGAGGGTCAAAAGGCCAAGAATTACATGTGATTTTTTTTTTTTTTAATGGGGGAAAGGTAGTCTAGAAGTACAATATCTCAAATCATACTAGAAAGCAAATAATCATTAAAATTATTTTGGTACCTGAGGGAAGTTAAGATGATGAATTAGGGACACTCACATGTTTGTACAGAGAGACAGACAGAAAGACAGAGAGAAAGAGGAGATAATTCACACCTTGATAAAAGAGGCACAAAAACAAGCTGAAGAAAATAATACCTTATAAAACATTGGTCTAATAGTAAAAGAGACACCCAAAAATCTACTGAGGAGAGTATCTTTAAAAACAGAATTGAATGAGTGAAAAAGAACTACAAAATCTCACTGAAGAAAATCATTCCTTATAAAGTAGATTTAGACAAGCAGAATATCAATGTCTCCATTGACTCCAGGAAATAGTGAGAAACAAAGTCAAAAGAAGAAAAAAATAGAATAAGAAGTGAAATACCTCACTGAAAAAAAAAAAAAACTGACCCAGAAAATAAATGATAGAGATAATTTAAGGATTATTGGAGTATCTGAAAGTCATGATCAAAGAAAGAATGCATCCATCATCTTTCAATAAATTATCCAGAAAAACTATTCTTATATTTTATATTATTTTTAAAAATGGAAAGATCTATCAGTCACTTCCTGAAAGAAATCTCAAGATGAAAACTTCCAGGAAAATTATAGTCAAATTCCAGAGCTCCCAGGTCAAAGAGAGAATATTTCAAGCAGCCAGAAATAAACAATTAAAATATCATGAAGTCACAGTTAGAATCACACAAAATGTAATAGCTTCAACATTAAAAAAGTAGAGGGTTTAAAAGAAAATATCCTGCAAGTCAAAGGAACTAGGATTACAATTAAAATCATCTACCCAACAAAAATAAGCATAAATTTTCAGAGGGAAAATGGACATTTAATGAAAGAGAACTTTCAAGCATTTCTGGTAAAAAGCCTAGAGCTGAATAGAAAATTTAACATTGAAATACAAGACTCAGGGCAGCTAGGTGGCACAGTGGCTAGAACACCAGTCCTGAAGTCAGGAGGATCTGAATTCAAATTTGGTCTTAGACACTTAACACTTCCTAACTGTGTGACCCTAGGCAAGTCACTTAATCCCAATTGCTTCAGCACAAAAAGAAAGAAAGAAAGAAAGAAAAAGAAAGAAAGAAAGAAAGAAAGAAAGAAAGAAAGAAAGAAAGAAAGAAAGAAAGAAAGAAAGAAAGAAAGAAAGAAAGAAAGAAAAGAAAAAGAAATACAAGACTCAAGAGAAACAAAAGAGATAAACATGAAAAAATAATCATAATGGACTCAATAAGGTAAAATCATTTATATTTCTATGTAAAAAGATAATACATATAATTCTTAAGAATTTTATCATTATTAGGGCAGTTAAAAGGAGTTTAGAGAGAGGGCATGGGTGTGAATCAATTAAGTTGAAATGATTTCTAAAAGAATAAAAGAGTGAGAAAGGTAGATATATAGAGAAAAGGGGAAAGAAAGCGAGAATGGGAAAATTTTTTCCACATAAATGGTTGCATAAAGAGCTTTTATAATGGAAGGAAAAATGGGAGGAGAGAGATAATGGGCAATAATTAAATTTCCCTCTCATCAAAATTGATTCAATGTATACTCAATTGTATATAAAAATTTAACTTACCCAATAGGAAAATAGGAGAAAAAGAGGATAAAAGAAAAGGGGAGGATGACAAAAAGGAGGGCAGATTAAGGAAAAGTAGTGTTTAGAAGCAAAATAGATTTTTGAGAAGGGACAAAATAAAAAGAGAGAAGAAAACAAAAAATGAGATGGAAGGAAATAAATTTTTGATAATCATAACTGTGGATGTAAATGGGATGAATTCACCCATAAAACTGAAGCAGAAAGAGTGCATTAGAAATTAGAATCCAGCATTATGTTGCTCACAAGAGACACACTTGAAAAAGAAAAATATTCAAAGAGTTAAAATAAAGGGTTGAAATAAAATCTAATATGCTTTATCTAAAGAAAAAAAAAAAAAAGGTAGAGTAACAATCATGATCCCAAAGTGAAAGCTAAAATAGACCTAATTAAAAGAGATAATCAGGGAAAATAAATTATGCTTAAAGGTACCATAAATTATGAAGTAATATCCAAAAAATTTTATAACAAGTTTCTAAGACCTCGTTTTTCAACGTACTGGGCACAGAATAGAGTCAAATTTATAGAAAAGTCTTTCCTTAATTGATAAATGATCAAAGAATATAAACAGGCAGTTTTCCAGAAGAAAAAATAATATTCATGTGAAAAAATGCTATAAATCACTATTGATCAGAGAAAGGCAAATTAAAACAATTCTGGGGTACTACCTCACACCCATCAGAAATGACAACCACTATAGGGAATGAGGGAAAAACAAGTATACTAATGAACTGCTGGTGGAGTAGTGAACTGCTCCAACCATTTTGGGGAATAATTTGGAATTATGCCAAAGGAATCTAAAATTATACATATACTTTGACTTATCAATACCACTATGAGGTATCCCAAAGATATCAAAGGAAAAAAGAAAAGGACATATATATGAGGACTTTTTGTAGCAGCAAAGAATTGGAAGTAGAGGAGATGCTCTTCATTTGGGAAATAGCTGAACAAGTTGTATTATATGATTGCGATGTATTATTGTTTTGCATGGTTTCTTATGTATAATTGATATCATCTTGCTTACCTTCTCAGTGGATGGATATGGAGATGGGAAGGACAGAGAGAATTTGGAATTCAAAATTTTAAAAGAAAAGTATGTCTAAAATAAATAAAAAATAAATTGGAATGTTAAAAAAGAAAAAAAAAAAAAAGGACCATTGGTAATTGTACCTAAGAGAATCAAACGAGGGTTAATAGAAAACACAGACAAAGCAGGACAACAATGAAAAGAGATCTCATTGGATCAGGGTTGAAGAGGAAACAAAGTGTACATCTGAAGGGCTTTACAAGTCTTTTGGACTTTTAGCTAGATAAGAGAACTTGGGGACATGATGGAGGAAGGACTTTTAGGAAGAGGAGAAGAAAGGGACTTTTTGAGGGATGGGTAGAATAGGAAAGTAAGGGGAAAAGATAAAACAACAGGAATAGGATAAAAAGAAAGGCTGAGAAAGGATAACAGTGAGTAAAAATATGATGGAAGGAAATTTATTTATAACTTTGAATGTGAATGAGATAAACTTCCCTATAAAATAGAAATAGATAGGATAATGTATTAAAAATCAGAATCAAATAGTTTAAAAGAAACATTTAATAATCAGTGAAATGCACATTAAGACAACTCTTGAGATACTACTACACACCTCTCAGATTCGCTAGGATGACAGGAAAAGATAATGCTGAATGTTAGAGGGAATGTGGGAAAACTGGGACACTGATACATTATTGATGGAATTGTGAATACATCCAGCCATTATGAAGAGCAATTTTGATCCACTAATGGGCTTATATCCCAAATCTTAAAGAAGGGAAAGGGACCTGTATGTACAAAAATGTTTGTGGCAGCCCTCTTTGTAGTGGCTAGAAACTGGAAATTGAATATATGCCCATCAATTGGAGAATGGCTGAATAAATTGTGGTATATGAATATTATACAATATTATTGTTCTGTAAGAAATGGCCAGGAGGAGGATTTCAGAAAGGTTTGGAGAAACTTATATGAACTGATGCTGAGTAAAATGAGCAGAACCAGGAGATCATTATATACTTCAATAACAATACTATATGATGATCAATTCTGATGGACATGGCTCTCTTCAATAATGAAATGAACCAAATCAGTTCCATTTGTTCAATAATGAATAGAACCAGCTACACTCAGTGAAAGAACTCTGGGAAATGAGTGTGAACTACTACATAGCATTTCCAATCCTTCTGTTTTTGTCCGCCTGCATTTTTGATTTCCTTCTCAGGTCAATTTTACATTATTTCAAAGTCTAATTCTTCTTGTGCAGTAAAGTAACTATGGATATGTATAAATATATTGTATTTAACATATACTTAAACATATTTAACATGTATTGGTCTATCTGCTATCTGGGGAAGGGGGTGGGGAGAAGGAGAGGAAAAGTTGGAATAGGAGGTTTTGCAAGGGTTAATGCTGAAAAATTACCCATGCATATATCTTGTAAATAAAAAGCTATAATAATTAAAAATAATAATAATGAGAGATATACACAGAGTTAAAAATGGAGGGTTGGAACAGAATGTTATGCTTGAGCTAATGCAAAAAAAAGTAGGGGTAGCAATTATGCTGTCAAACAAAGTTATGGCTAAAATAGATGTAATTAAAAGACACAAATAGTGTAACTAAATTTTGGTTAAAAAAATACCATAGACAATTAAACAATATCAACACTGAACCTATACATCAAATACAATAGTTATCTAAATTTTAAAATGAAAAGTTACATGAGTGACAGGTGGATAGTAGTACTATAAAAGTAGAGGACTTTAATCTTCCCCTCTAAGAGTTAAATAAATCTAACCAAAAAATAAATAAGAATGAAGTCAAAGAAGGGAATAGAATTTTGGATAAGCTAGATAAGATAGATATCTGGGGATGATTGAATAAAAATAAAAAAGAATATACCTTTTTTGCAGCAACAGTCTGTTGTACCTTTATAAAGACTGATTATATTAAGGCATATACATTTTACAGTTAAAAGTAGAAATATCAAAATTATTTTTTCAGATCACAATTCAGTAAAAGTTATATCTAATAATGAACCATGTAAATGTAAATTTAAAATGAGTTGAAGATTAAATAATTTAATCTTACAGAATAAATGTGTTAAATGTGTTAACATTAAATGTTAAACATTAAACAAATCATAGAAACAATTTCAGTGAAGAAAATGACAATAACGAGACAACATATCAAAACCTATGGGATACCGCAAAAGTAGTAATGTGAGGAAAATCTATATCTCAAATGTATATCTCAAAATGTTTACATCAATAAAACAGAGAAAAAGCAGACCAATGAATTAGGTAAGCAATTAAAAAAAAACACATTAAAAATCCCCAATTAAACACAAGTTGGAAATCCTAAAAACTAAAGATAAAATTAATAAGATTGAACATTAAAAAACTAAATAAATAAAATTAGGATTTGACTATAATATAATAATTTTGATTACATTAAATTAAAAAGAATTTATATGTTTGTATTAGTCCTTTTTGTAGTGGCAAAGAATAGCTGCCCATCAATTGGGGAATGGTTGAATAAGTTATGGCATATGAATGTTATAGAATATTATTGTTCTAAAAAAAAACAACAAAAAAACAATCAGCAGGATGCTTTCAGAAAAGCCTAGAGAGACATATATGAACTCATGCTAAATGAAGTGAATAGAACCAAGAGAACATTATACACAGCAACAGCAAGATTATGTGATGATCAACTCTGATAGACCTGGCTCTTTTCAACAATGAGGTGATTCAGGCCAATTCCAATAGACTAGTGATGGAGAGACCCATTTGCATCCATTAAGTGGACTATGAAGAGTGAATGTGGATCACAGCATAATAATTTTCACCTTTTGTTGTTTTTGTTGTTTGCTTGATTTTTTTCTTTCTCATTTTTTTCCTTTTTGATCTGATTTTTCTTGGCAGCATGATAATTGTAGAAATATGTATAGAGAATTGCACATGTCTAACCTATATTGGATTATTTGCTATCTAGGGAAAAGGGGAGGGGGAAAGGAAGGAAAAAAATTTGGAACACAAGGTTTTTCAATGGTGAATGATGAAAACTATTTTTGTATGTATTTTGAAAATAAAAAGCTAGTAGTAAAAAAAATTTAAAAATAAAAAAGGGTTTATACAAATAAAACAAATGTAGCCAATTTTTTTTTAAAAGCAAAAAATTATGGGAGGGGGGCAGAATTTTATAGGCAGTTTCTCTGATAAAGGTCTTACATCCCAAATATATAAAGAACTTTGTCAAATCTATAAGATTCCTGAATTAATAAATGGTCAAAGGATATGAACAGGCAGTTTTCCAGTGAAGAAATCAAAACATTTTATGTCATATGAAAAAATCATTATTAGAACTACAAATTAAAACAACCTTTAGATATAATTTTACACCTATGAGATTGAATAAAATGATTGAAGGGGAAAGCATCAAATGTTGGAGGGGACTTGAGAAAGCAGTACACTAATTCTTCTGGAATTATTCCCAGAGTTATTAAACTGCCTATACCCCTGGACCTAGCAATACCATTACTAGGGCTATTTCCAAAGATGATTAGGGAAAAGGATTTTTTTTTTGGTTCTAAAATATTTATAGCAGCTCTCTCTGTGATGGCAAAGAATTGGAAATTGTGGGATTGCTTATCAGTTGGGGAATGGCTGAACAAATTCTTTGTAGTGCATGATTGTGATGGACTACTACTATACTATAAGAAATGATGAGCTCAGTGATCTTAAAAAAAAAATGGAAAGATTTGTGTGAAAAAATGAAAAAGAAAATGAGCAAAATCAAGAAAACGTTGTATACAGTAATATCAATGCTATTTTAAGAACAACTTTGAGCAACTAAGTCATATTGACTATGATAAATTCCCAAATTAACGAAAAAAAAGACGTATAAATGAAGACACTATCTATTTCCAGGGAAAGAACTTTATATATATATATATATATATATGCAATGATTATATACATATATATTACATTTTTTAAAGGATTAGCACATTATATAATAGATTTTGCAATTTCATGGGTGATAATCTTTTTTATTTTAGTATGTTATAGAAATGCTTGTTTTATCCCATAAATTTAAAATGAAATAACCATTAAAAAAAGAACATGAAAACTTTCCCATATACTTAGAGGGAGAAGCAATCTAAACATGTAACAGATATGCAAGTTTCTTTTTCTATTCTTTGTATATTAAAACAACTGAATCATATATTTAAACACTGTATATTGCAATACTTACTTGGTGGTTCAAAATGAGAAAATTTAAATTTAAAAAAATGTTTGTTACTAGTTAGAAAATAGTTCAATCAGAGGAACCAATTTGGTATAATATATACAAAAGAAAATGAGTACAATAGCACAGTGAAATACAGAGAACCTAGTTGCAGGGGTAAGGACTCACTCTTTTAACAAAAATGCTGGGATTGCTGCAAAGAAGTCAGCAGAAATTAGGTATAACCCAACATTTCATACCATATAGCAAGACAGACTGCAAGAAAGAAATTATCCTTCAGAACTCTGAATAAAGGAAGAGTTAATGAGCAGACAAGGGGCAGAGATCACTTAAAAAAAAAATATGGGCAACTATGGTTACATAAAATTTAAAAGTTCATGCACAAAAAAATTTCAATTAAAATTAGAAGAGAAATATGAAAGAAAAAGGGAAAAAACTTTGAAGAAAATTTCTCAAAGATCTTACATCCAAGATATATTAGAAATTAATTCAAATTCATAAGTCTAAAAGATATTCCTCAAGTGATAAATGGTCAAAAAATATGAATAGGCAGTTTTCAAAGGAAGTAATCCAAACTATCAATAAATGAAAAGTACTCCAAATTACCAATAACAAGAGAAATGAAAATTAAAACAAAACTGAGATTCTCCATCACACAAGTCAAATTGGCAGTTATAAAAAAAAAGAGAGAGAGAAAATGACAGATGGTGGTAGGGCTACAGGAAAACACATCCTTGTACTTTGTGATATAACTACTAGGGAGACACCTCGAATGAATCAAAGAAAGAGGAAATGTTCTTTTATGTACAAAAATTATTTTTAGCAGTTCTTTTATAGATATGAAAATCTGAAAACTAATCAGGTATCTACCTATTGGTGAATGACTAAACAAATTATGGTTATATGAATGTAAGGGAATATCACTGGGCAAAAAAGAAATGATAAAAATATATATCTTCAGAGGGAATTGGGAAGACCTCTCTGATTTAATGCAAAATGAAGTATGTAAAACCAGAACAACTTATACAATAATACTTTAAAGAAAAACTGTGAAAGACTTCAGAATTTGGAACAATGAAATGACAGATCAGCATTTCAGAGGATCAAATAGGAAGTATTATACTCATATCTTTATAGAGGAAATAGACTCAACTTGCTTCATTTGACTATGCATATTTGTTATTAAGTCTTTTTTTTAATAAACAAATAAGAGAGAAGGGAGCAGGAAGGGGAAAGCAAAGTCTTATTCATTGGAAAAAAATTAAAATTTAAAACCAAAAGATTTTAAGAAAATGACCAGAACAAGCCACATAAAGAATCTAAATAGAGAGATTTATGACTGGAAAAGAAGATGGAGCAATCATACAGTTATGATCTCCACTGATATCCACATAATATTAATAGATCCAGATAAAGCCACAAGCATGCTGAAGATAGCAACTATGGAAGATTTATAGGACACAAACAAGAATCTAGGTCAGAAGGGCCTAGATAGGTTGCTATCTGATCTGATCAAGATAGTACCCACATAGATGGAATCAAGGATTCTTTGAAATGATGAGATAATCACAATATTATCTATATGCCTTTTAAAAATATCAATGCATTTATGTGGGTGACAAGATCTTCATTCTAAAGAAAGTATGATTACTATTTACTATCATGCTACATATTTTAATGGAATTATAGATCAAAATGAAAAAGCTCGATATGCCTAAACAACATAGTAAACAGGTTAATGACTATTTAACAATATCATGCAACTCACTAAATAACTTGGTGAATAAAATTCAAGATATAGGTTATGTAGATAATAAAATGATAAAGCAGATTTCTTTTATAAGTTACAAAACATCTATAGTTTCCTAGGAAGTATAATAGATTACTTGCTCCTAAGCTTCAAAGAACCTTGGGAAATCATGAACTTCCCTTCAAATACAAAGGAATAGATCGCAATTATTTAAGCCAACTTTAAATGAATATAAAATATTAGAGTAGGAAATAAGCTCAAAAATAACTTATTCTTATATCCTGATTTTCCAAATAGAAAATCTAGGTATAGTGAAGTTAAGTGACTCATTAAAGCCCTCTAATTCATGCTACCAGCAAGACAGTGAATCACTTTCTCCAACCTTCTTTAGTACTTCTTTATAAAAATATTTGTTTAATAAAAATTGGGAATGGGGATGAGGGAGGGATTATGAATCATATTAAAGCTGAATCAAGAAGACAAAAAAGAGAAACTTCAAATAAAATAAAATTCTTATGAATTAGCAGAGAAAAATGTTCATCCTGAAAGCACATACTGTGAATTCCATCTCCAATCAGCTTCCATATTATTTAAGACATAAGCTAATTTGTGCATTTAAGTCTTAGACCTATCTTGAGATTCCCTCTACTATGGCAACTCTGTTGGCACACTTTCCTCACCTATAACAAGTATAAAATAATGATACTGCCCAACCACTTGAGAACAAAGTTAGGGAGATCTGGCATATCTATGCAATGGAGCCCTACATTAGGAGCTATGTAGACAATAGAGAATCACACTGAAACAACCTCTCCCGGCCTCTCCCATTCCTGCAAAAAGCAAAGGCATTGATTAAGCCCTGGCATATGAAGAACAAAGATGAGCCAAGAGAGGAATTGAGTTGAGGGAGCCATACCATATCTGAAATAAAGGGAATTGATATGGCTAGAGCCAAGAGTACTAGCTATCTAAAAGTATCTGGGCTCAAATTCTAAAGTTTAGACAAATCACTAAATTTCTCTGAACCTCAGTATCTTTATCTTTGAAATGAGAGGATTGGAGCAAAAGATCCCTAAAGTCAATTCTGGCCTTCTCTAACATGACTGAGCATAGAAAGTACTAGTGAACATTTAGAAGAGCATTAATAATATTATTTTTCTTTTAAAATGAGGTAAATCTGGCATGACCTATTCTTGGTGAAGTTATGCTGGCTCTTTATAATCACTGCTTCCCTTTCTAAATATTTCTTAACCAACTCTCTAGTAAGATATCCTAGAATTTCTCCAAAAAAGTCAAGCTCACTAGTAAACAATTTGCAAAAAGTCTTCTCTTTTTGCAAAACACAGACATCTGTTCTTCCCTTTTTAAGTACCTCTTCCCTTTTCCATAACAATGGTAGTGACAGCAATTATATCTGTCTTTTATTTTACTACCCAAAGTTGTGTGTATATATAATTCATCCAAAATAACTGGGTATTGTCCTGCTATCTTGTTATTTAGCCTAAATATTAAATCCCTGTCATTTTTTTTCTCCTGCAAAGGTGATTGTCCTTGGGAAAGCAACAGATAATGGAGAAGTTCTGCTGTTTCTCAGTTGTTATCAAGGGCAAATTGCCCTCAAGCAAATGTCCCACTCTTCATTTCCTTCATTTCCTTCATTTCCTTAAAATACAGCCAAAAAAAAAAAAAAAAAAAAAAGCTAATGCTATCTTGGTGTGCATCAAGAGAGGCACAGTTTCTAGGAATAGGTAGATGATAATCCCACAGTACTCTATGCTGAACATCACTTAACTGGTATACTGTATTCATTCACTTCTGAGCACTATGATTTAAAGACACTGATAACTTTCAATTTGTCCTTACTTTTTCCTCATCAGTCTCAGCTCATTCTGAGCTAAAACTGTTTATAGGGACATTCTATACTTTTCTGTTCACTATCACTAGGCCTTGTAACCATTTATATATATATATATATATATATATATATATATATATATATATATTTTAATCTAATTTGGCTAGTGAATCTCTGATGAATCCACATATTCAGAGAAATTCCATTTTAATTCTTCACTAGGATTGTTTATTTATGTCTTCAGAATTTGATTCCTGAGCATCTTTTATTCCTGTCTATAGAATTTTAGACCAAGAGCTGCTATTTATTTTTTGTGCTTGAACCCTCTGAAATCTGCTTTCCCATATTTAGAATGCATAGCATAACTGAATTTCCTCTACTTCTCTACCACAAACTCTAGGAAGAGACAGTATTTGTGACAAGAAACCCATCATTTCTAAAACAGCAACCAGATTTTCCCCGTCAGTGTGAAATGGAATTATCTCTTATTGGTTCTTCTACTTTTTAAAGGATTAAATTACTATTAAGGCAACTAAAGATGTTATTAGTTGCTCTGATTTTAGCTAAGAACGAGTTCCAGTAGAAGTCTGGAAAACAAAAGTCTCTCTATTTCATTCATCTCTACTGTACCATGTCTCTGGTCCAGGCTTGTGATCTATTTTCACAATTCCTTATCTATTTCCTCTTTTTGGTCAGATGGCCTATAATCTTATTCCCATGGTCATATGCACATAGTAGGTGATTAAAAATTAAGTGATGAATTAATCTTGTATGGCATGCCTCCATAAGAATGACTGTATCCATCCTTACTCGCAAATTTTTACTTCTAAATCCTGCCTTAACTATCTTCTCACACAATTCCTAAAGGCCAATGCATGAATTACTTCCTAATCATTCTGGTCTATAAACATCTTTTTTTCTCCTATACTCCCAGAGCACCCATTCATAAGGATAAATCACATAGACAGTCAGAACCAGCCTTTACTGTTACTTAAATTTTCATCTATGTCTGTCTTTCCAATAAAATTGTAAACTTCCTAAGGACCATGGCAATACCCATGTAATTTACTTCTGAAACACAATCTCAGAGCCAGAAATAACTCATGTCCTATAGTGCTTTAAGCTTTACAAAGTGCTTTGCTCACAATAATGTTACAAAGTAGATAGTAAAAGAAGCATTTTTCCATTACAAACAGGAAAACTAAGACTATGGAAGTTTAAATAATTTGTCTATGATCCTTAACTGGGAAGTATCTACTAAGATATTCATCAAAATCTCCCAAGTACAGCACTCTTTTCGATTACATCTTCCAGTGTTAAGCACTTGGTTCTAAAATATTTGTTCTACATGGGCAACTTTGAAAACTGGTTCTATTCAACATACCATAAATAAATCATAAAATAATAAATCAAATCATAAAATTCCTCTTACCCCAAGGTTCCAACTATTAAGACGAGCTTCAAGTTCACTGTCATCCACAGATACTGAAGGTTTTTTGGAATAATTCTTCTGAAATATGAACATTTCAAAGAAAAATTAGGATAAATAAAAATAAAAGATAATTTCATAGGTCTTATGCTTCTTTTCTTTTTAATCTGAGATGACATTGACCTTAAAGGAAAATATTTCCAATAAAAGTAATAGAGATTACTATCACTTAGGGCAATGACATAACACATTTAATTATAATATAACCTAATAACTAATTATTTAAATTTAGTATTTTAAATTAACCAGACTTTTTTCTTTTACTTCTTTTACAAAAAGTTTAATTGCATGCCATCACAATTTAAATTTTTTTTAAAAAGCTCATATTTGTTGAAAAGGAAGTTTTGTGTTCGTATCCAAGAATATCTTTATTCTAATATTTGTCCTCATTCAGACATTAGGAATGTATGGAAAAATAGCTTTTAAATTCCCTTTCTATCATTTTATGGCCATTAAGATAATTCTTTACTTCTTTTATAAATAAAATTTCACTGTATCAAACATTTACCAATCCAAGAAAAACTGTAGTTGAGGATAATCAGATATTCAGAGGCCTAGCAATATTCACAAATGGTATACTATATAGTAGAACTCAGGAAAAACTTCTCATGTATATTTAGGTAAGTTTACAAAATAATACTAACAAACAAAATATTAGTTATTTACCACCACCCCCAGAAAAAGATGCTGAGATAACTGTTTGATGACATAACATATTACCTTGTTTTTAGGGAAGCAGCATGGCATGGTAGGATAGAGAGCCAAATTTCAGAGCAACAGAAAAATGGGTTTAGGAATTTCTTCTAAGATATTCCAACTGGGGATCACTTAAATTGACAATTCTCTAGGCAACTCTGTAGGATTATTGTTAGAGATTCTTCCCCAGGGAATTCCCTACACCAATGAAAACAGTTGTCCAAACTGGAATTAAACTCAATTCTTAAAGACAAGAAATAATTAATAACAATGAAACCTGATCTTACAGAAATATGTGTGGCAAGATTTTCTTCCTCTGATCTGTGTACTGGACTCACAGAATGTGATCTCATTCGCAGCTGCCCAGTGCATCGCTGTTTACTGCTAGACCACAAAACAATAACAATCAGAATTTGAGGAATTCGATTAATTTGATTTAACATATACAAAGCTTTTTGTATTACTGTTCTTATTTATGTGGAATTAGCACTATTTTAGAAATGATGTTCCTATAATAAATAGAAAAGAACATAATATCAATATGAATTACTTGAAATTTGTTTCATTTAAACAAAAGAATATTCACATCCTACATCCAGTCATTACTTGAATGTCATACCTCTCATGTTATTTTGACAAGCTTACTTCTTTATTTATGAACAAATTACATATCCAAGAGCAAAATAATAAATATATTTGAAACTTCTCTTGTTAAATGAAAAGAAAAGAGACAAGTATTCTAGAAAAGGATGAACTAGTCACACCACATAGATTTTTTCACTTGTAAAAAGAAAATATAATAACAATTCAGATTTATATAGCACTTGAAGGTTTACAGCACCTTCCTTATAATCCAGTGATAAAGGTACTGAAAGCATTATCATCATTTCACAAATAAACAGATTCAGTGAACCCTGAAATCATACAGCTATTAAGGGTCAAAACCAATATTCAAACTCAGATGCCTTGAATCCAAATTGGATGCATAATCACATTCTTTGTCAGGAAGTGGTTTGCAAAATGCCCCAAGTAACAAAATGCTCATTGGATTTAGTCTCTGTCATTTGCTTGGAAGGCAAGTCAGAAACTGCAGAATTGTCTTCCAAAATCTTCATTTAAATTTTGATTTAATTCAGCTAAAAGTTGATCAGTTTTATTTCCTGTCTTGGGGAGAGGGAAGTTATAGAGGAAAAATGAAAGTTGAAAACTGTCTTTACACATATTTGAGAAAATAAAATATTATTGAGGGGAAAAAAAAAGTAAAAGTTGATCAGCTTAGCTTTTAGGAAGCATGTTTAGTCTTTTAAATAGCTATGATCCAGAATCATATATAGTATAGAAAATCTGACTTGAAGTTTCTGTTTAAAGCTATTTAAGTTGAATTTTCAGTAAGAGAGAAATGAAATTAAAACTAACCATCTTCTAGTCATTGAGAGCGATCAACTTTATGACTCAAGACCAAATCAGGATCTTCCCAATAAAATATGGTATTCTTCTGAGGCTAAGTACATAAAAATACTCTTTGAAATCTTTGTAATTATGTTAAAAATGATTGTTTTTAAATTATGCCACTCTCCATCAAGTAGCAGTCTCTATAATGATTGGAAAGTAATATAGAACAAAGGAAGGGGAGTTATTTTTATTTGGAGACAAAGGATATATTATAAAAAGTTTCTACTTATCACACTCAAGTAATCCAGAAATTAGCAAAGTAAAAATGAATCAGTTCAATAGATAAAATATTACTTTGTCAGTTTCACATTACACAAGCCTTCTATATGCAAGAATCAATTTACTTAAAATTTCCTTATAGAACTTTAAGTAAATCATATTATTTTTCACTTTTTTTGTTCGTCTTCTTATATTAAATAAAAAATATAGAAATGTTTATATGATTGCACGTAACACTCAGAAACATAACTGTATTTAAATGTTCAACACAAAAATTAAACAGTAACTTTTTAAAAGCATAGTGTTAACTGAGGCCTAAAAACTTTTATTGTATGCAGTTCTTCAATAATATGGCAAATAAGTTAACATAATTTATTTTCCCTTATACTCAACTTCTAAAGCCCAGAAGTTTTGTTTCTAACATATCTACTGAGCCAGACGATGCATACTGACTTTACACTATATTTTCAACATTAACTCTTAATATATATATATATATATATATATATACACACACACATATACATATAATATTCCAACAGAATGTTAACACCTTTGTTAACAATCTTCCTCACAATCTCTATGGCCTGAAGCAAATGACTTCAACTCTCTGAGTGTCACTTTTCTCATTTAAAAAGGAAACAGAATTAGGCAATGTCTCAAGTCCCTTCCAAGGAGAATTTTCTAAGTGCACATTCTATGTTAGTTGGATGGTCAGCTAGCATTTATTAAACATCTTCTGGGTAGCACTGACCCAGTTAGTGGCAGGTTAGTGGTTAGTGGCAGGGCAGAGAATTGAGGTGTAAGAATCCCCTTCTGGTTGGCATAGATTAATGTGAAAAAATTCACAAAGCCAAAATATTAGTGGCAAAAAATGAAGTTTTATTGTTGGCACTGCAGAAGTCAGCTTTGCTGGGAAGACTGACTTCCAAGTGACAAGGTTCTGGCAGAGAAATAAAGGTCCTAGAAGAGAAATCCTGGCAGAGAAATAAAAAAAGGTTATTGCTGAGAAGAGAATGTTTTCACAGCACACAGGAGTTCTGGCAGGCAGCTATGCCAAGGAGAGGTTACTTGATAAGGCAGAATTCTCCTTCAGACATTCTGCAAATTATGAGTTTAAAATTGTGTTTTTATAGGAAATCTGAGACTGAAGTTTCAATTGAATGAGATTCCTTCAATGTTGTCACAGTTCCAGGCCTAATTTCCAATTGAATGAGACCACTTAAATTCAAGCTACTAGGAGTGGTCCTGAACTAATTTTCAGCTCAATAGAGGGTGCAGTTAGTCACCACCAAGATAACAGAATGAAGTCACTTTATCTTGATTCCCTTGAGGTGGGCCTCTCCCAGAGGAGAGTTTCTCAAGAGTTCACCCCATGGCTTCCCCCCTCCCCCATAGTCAGGGAGGACAGTTTCAGGGTTCCTCCCATCAGCACTATGCCATATGCTAAGAATACTTTGCTACTCCCTTTGATCCAGCAGTGTTTCTATTGGGCTTATATCCCAAAGAAATACAAAAGAAGGAAAGGGACCTGTATGTGCCAAAATGTTTGTAGCAGCCCTGTTTGTAGTGGCTAGAAACTGGAAAATGAATGGATGCCCATCAATTGGAGAATGGCTGGGTAAATTGTGGTATATGAATGTTATGGAATATTATTGTTCTGTAAGAAATGACCAGCAGGATGAATACAGAGAGGACTGGCGAGACTTACATGAACTGATGCTAAGTGAAATGAGCAGAACCAGGAGATCATTATACACTTCGACAACGATATTGTATGAGGACATATTTTGATGGAAGTGGATTTCTTTGACAAAGAGACCTGAGTTTCAATTGATAAATGACGGACAAAAGCAGCTACACCCAAAGAAAGAACACTGGGAAACGAATGTAAACTATCTGCATTTTTGTTTTTCTTCCCAGATTATTTATACCTTCTGAATCCAATTCTCCCTACGCAACAAGAGAACTGTTCGGTTCTGCAAACATATATTGTATCTAGGATATACTGCAACATATCCAACATATAAAGGACTGCTTGCCATCTAGGGGAGGGGGTGGAGGGAGGGAGGGGGAAAAAAAAAATCGGAACAGAAACGAGTGTCAATATAATGTAATTATTAAATAAAAAATTAAAAAAAAAAAAAAAGAATACTTTGCTACTCTAAAGAAGCTTAATCATAGGAAGGAGGCAACACACAAACTATGGACAACAAGATATAAACTGGATAAATTAGAAATAATCACTAGAAGGCAAAAACAATTCTCTGTCCTCAAGGAGCTCACATTCTAATAAAGAAGAAAATCTGCATAGACAGATATATAGATAGGTAGATATAAAATATATACAGAATAATTGGTAGGTATTTTCAGCTGACTGAAAAAACTTCCTGAAGAAAGTGAGATTGGAGTTGAATCTTGAAGGAAGCCAGAGAAGTTAAAAAGGGAGCAGGGAGAGCATCCCAGACATAGAAGTTGCTCAGTGCAAATGTGAGGAGGTGACATGCCTTTGTATCCTGCTATGTGTATCAATGACAGGATGTAGCTTTCATATCCTTGTATTATATTACTTAATCACCTAGGAGAAAACTATCCTTAATTCACCATTCTTCTATTGTTATGCCACAGTTCCCTTTTAATGTCCTGACCCAGTTTCTTCAATTGTCCCATTTAGTTACTCTGCCTCAGGTTATAACCTTCCCTCTTAATGTTTGATGATGGGGGCAGTTGTTCTGCCCCAAAATCCCAGGCTATAATCATTACCTCTTAAATGTTTGATGAGATAACAGTTTCATATCTTTAGGTTATAATCATTCCTTTTAATGTTTGATAGGATAAAAGTCTATTCATTTTAGACATCATTAGAATATCAGTAACCTCTCCAGGTACCTCTCCCATTATGTCATTGTTCTTGTTATCCTATAAAAATCTTGTTGTCCCGATACTCAGGGCTGCATTCTTTGAGACAATAGTCTCATTCAGCCCTGGGACCAGCCATGGATCCATTTGGTCCCAGTATATCCCTCCATTTAATAAAGTATTAAATTGGTCTCTAATCTCTGTCTTGCTCAGTTTCTCCGGCATTACCTTTTGGAAGCCCCAGCAAGATAACAGAAACTGAGAACAGGACTAGGGGTTAGAGACATTTCAAGTCTCTACTTTGGAGAGGTGGGGATCTGGGTAAAAAGCAGCTCACCTGACAGTGTATACTTTTGATTCAGCCAGGGGAGAGTAAGACACAATATTAGCACCTGGATTCTCAGAATAATAAAATGCTGACGGAATGACAGGCATTGAATTTTGAGAAGGTTATTATTTAGGACACTGGATAACAACCTCTGGTTTTGTGTCTTCTAGATCTGTTTTTGTCTGTCTGTGTTTTGGTTTTGGTTTTGAATGTAAACTGGATGCAGTTGTCACTACTGGGTGTCTTTTTAAGACACCATTTGGCTTTGGTTCTAATTAGTGTCGAACAGGGCACAGTTGTCACTACTGGGTGTCTTTTTAAGACACCATTTGACTTTGGTTTTGATTAGTGTCAAACTGGATGCAGTTCACAATACCTGAGTGTCTCCTAAGACACATCTGGTTCTGTGTGCCAGTTGGCACAACTCTGGGCATTCCAGAGTATAAATCTGGATTTTTTTTTTTTTTAAAGACACCATCTGGCAAAAAAAAAAAAAAAAAAAAAAAAAAAAAAAGGCAGGCTCGGTTTGGATTATGGTAGGAGAGGGCAAACTGGAGCTAACTTCGACTGCTGGATAGTCTAGTAGTCTAGGTGAGCTCTGTGTTCTGTGTGATTTGTTTGTCTGTGGGCCCCTGGTCTGTGTTAAATGTTTGCTGGACAGTCTAGGTGTGCTCTGTGTTCTGTGTGATTTGTTGTCTGGAGAAAACATTTGATTAGGAATTTTAAGATGATTCTAAATTTGGGGAATTAATTTTACTGTTGCCTATGCAGGCTAGAATTAATTATCTTTAAGTATAAGATCTTAAAAGAACAATAACTTGTTAAAGATGTTCTGTTAGCTTGCCTGAAAGGGGTCATGTGCCTCTAATTAAGTAAAGTATGTAGCAAAAAGGATCTGACTTTTCTGAAAGCTTCAACTCTGGCCAAGTTGAAGCTTAGGAGGAGTCCATTGAGAATAATGGCCACATGGGGCCATAGGGAGAGAAAGAAACTATGCTGTTTCATTATTTGAAATGAGATAGGGAAATCAGTTTTATATTATTGGGAATTTAAAGCTGTATTTGGTTCAGAATTTGTTACCTATGGAATTCCCCACCCACCCAACCACTCACTGATTTCTACTACTTTAAATGTTGGGTGGGGTAGGGATCTTTTGTAAAGATTTAAACTCACCCCCCACTGCTGTTATTTCAGCTATTGGAGCATCTAGTTAGCCTGGAGTGAAGTTTAGTTCGACTTCCCTCTCCCCTTGTCTCTTGGGAGGTGGAGTGGGGGGAAGGGCAATCACATGGCATCCTCTTCTCCCCCCTCCCTCTAAACTATTCCAGACTTTTTTTTTTTTTATCAAGTTGTAGCTATTTGGCTCTTAGCTAAAAGCAGCAAATTGATTTGTACAAATATAAGGTTGTGGTAAATATCTGTTTAGATTTGTTATTGGATTTATTTTTGTTTCTAGATTTGGTCAAATTACAAATATAATGACTTGCTTCTGGGACCTAGATCAAGTTTTGATTGTCAGCCCACCAAATCACACTCATCCCCCTCCCTGGACTGAGCATCTTTGCCCATCTTCAGCAGGAAGCTTTTGAGAAAACCATCGCCCCTTCTGATGTAATTTGGACTGATATAGAGGAGTGGGAAAGTGGTTGAATTGTTAGAATTTTAACTGTATTATTACTTTGTGTTTAAGACTTGGGATGGAAATTGTTAAACTTGTGTAAATATTGCTGTTACATTTGAGGGACTTTTAGCCTGTTATGTATATGCATATGTATATGATTTATATTGGGATGGTTATTTAATAATTCCTTTCTGTGAGAAAAAAAAAAGGGAGGAAGAAATAGGAAATTTGGGGAACTGGTATATTTTCTTAGGCACTTCTGCCCTACCCCCATCTTACTAGTTCAGATTTAATTGGCAGTCTTTTAAACAGTCCTTTTCATTTTTTACTCCTTGCTTAAATTTACTGAACTATGATTTGCTGGTTATGCTTTAAACTTTGAAATCCCTTATTCTATTGGAATTGCCTTGGCAGACTCAGTTTTGGGGATTATTTTTTAGAAACAACCAGAAATCAGATACCTGTCTTGGAACTGGCAGTCTCTCCGATCTGTTTCTCCACTCCTGTTACCCCCGATACTTAATTAGGATTTCAGTGTACTTAAAAGGACCTTGTAGTTGATATCGGGCCTCTAAAAGTTTGGGGTTTGCCTGCCTTGGTCTAATTGTGCATAATCTGCTCAGAAATCTGATCCTTTCTGCAGCCCTGTCTGTTCCTCTGAGCAGGGAGAGGTGGAGCTACTGCAAGCCTCACCCTTCTCCTCTGGAGCAGGTTGCCCCTCTGAATAGGCAGCACAACTGTCTTAAGCCCTGCTGCTCTGTAAAGCAGGGGCCAAGTCATGTACAAATGACCACAGACCTAACTCACAGTGAACTGTCCATATGCTCCCCAACCTCAGAGGACCTGACATGATTGAAATAAGGAACTTTGTGTATTACTGATTAAATCTGGGGTTATCAGGGAGAGACTTGACCTTGCCATAAGTCCTTGCATTGTTCTAGCTTTATTTTGATTTTTATTTGGTCTACTTACTTCACATAGAATTGGTCAAAATTATGCTGCTAAAACTTTCTAGAGGAAGATAATTCAAAGATTTGAATAGTTAGAAGAGAGAGTGTAGAATGTTATGCCACAGTTCCCTTTTAATGCCCTGGCCCAGTTTCTTCAATTGTCCTATTTAGTTACTCTGCCTCAGGTTATAACCTTTCCCTCTTAATGTTTGATGAAATAAAGGTCTACCTCAGTTGCTCTACCCCCAAAACTCCAGGCTATAATCATTCCTTCTTAAATGTTTGATGAGATAATGGTTTTATATCTTTAGGCTATAATCATTCCTTCTTAATGTTTGACAGGATAAAGGTCTATCCATTTTAGACATCATTAGAATATCAGTAACCTCTCTAGGTACCTCCCCCATTATGTCATTATTCTTGTTATCCTATAAAAATCTTGTTGTCCCGATACTCAGGGCTGGATTCTTTGAGATGATAGTCTCATTCAGCCCTGGAACCAACCATGGATCCATTTGGTCCCAGTATATCTCTCCATTTAATAAATTATAAATCAGTCTCTCATCTCTGTCTTGCTCAGTTACTCCGGCATTAAACTATATCCCATCTTATTCTATATCACCTACCTTTGGCACACTCTAATTCTTGCTATCTTCCACTATATCCTTTAGAATTTCTGTTTCATAAAGAACATACTTTCCCCTCATTTTGTAACTCTTCCTTTCATACTCCTTCTGTCTCCATCTCACTGGAAGAGACTTGGCTTCTCTCTGAAAGCATTGTGCTTCCCTGGTCTTTGTCAGCAGCACTTGCTTTACTTTCCCTCACATCATACACATACAGGTGTTGGTCCAAGAGGAGGAGTCAGAATATACTTTATTACCCACTGCCACTTCCAGATTCTTCATCACCATCACTTCACAATATCTCCTCCTCTAAAGTATACTATTAAAATTTTCAACATGTATAGATCATGCTGGCTTTTGTATACAAGTTCCCAAGTCATTCTCCCTTTTCTCAATAAATTCACTATCTGTCTCTTTCTTTTCTGCTTCACTCCAGACTTTATTCTAACCATCACACCTACTCCTTTAAGGAAACAAAAGCAAGAATTCTGGGAAAATATTCTTTGGTATTTATCTTAGGAAAAGCTGTTTGGATGAGAGGCATTTATGATCCAGCCTTCCTCTCACATTTAGTCTTTGTTGTTGGAATACACAGGGAAGCTGTTGGAATACATGGGGGCCACCTGATGGTGGCTGCTGGAGATCCAACCTAGAATGGATTTCCTCTTGTGAGAGAATTACACAGAGAGATAGTTGCAATTCTCTGATTTCTAAAAGGCCGTCGTGTTGTCTGACCTCTCTCCTCTTCCCTCTGCCTACAATTTATCTCATTCCCAATCCGCAACACCTATGTCAGCAAAGGCTGCCTTGCAATTTCTTCAGACATTATGATCCACAGCTGTGGAGGCTGTGGGAGAATTGACCTGTCACTTAACAATTACCCGTTTTTTGTTTTTTGCTGTTATTTTCCCATCACAGCATGGTGCGCAGCCTGAGGAATGCAAGCAGCACTATCACTTTTGGATGGTTGTAACAAGTGATCTTGTGAAATATCATGGAGGCAAACTTTCAAATGGAGAAGAGGGCTATAGTCAGAACAGGCATTTAAGTCTCTTATCAGTCTCCTGGCTTGATCCTTTGATGTGTTGGCCCATTTAATTATTCCTTACTGGGGCTTTTCTTCCTTAACTCTGGAAGGATCCTTCTCACAAACAGCTCTGGTTCTTCTTGTAATTCTTGCCCCACATTCAGGCGCCATAATGTAATATTCTTGTTAGCTTTCTGGAGGTCTTGGGATCAGCCTTCATTTCAGCAGAATAATCACCAATGAGAATAGTCAGGAATAAAGTCCAAAATCTTTATTATATCCTTCACAGTCTGTCTCCTTCTCCTGGGGTCTGGCAAGCTTTCTAGAGGGCCTTCTGGAGGACCTTCAAATGGGCCTTGGTCTCAGGGGAGAAATGAAGGAGGACAGGCCAGCCCCAACAATGGTGGGAGAAGGAAAGTCTCTCTCCCAGTCCTTGTTGGGCTTTTATATACTCTATTATAAGAACATCATCATAGGTGTGAATCGTGTAGAATAGGTGTCAATCTTGTAGAACTATATTATGTACTAAGTACATGTAAACTAGAGAATCATTTTAATTCCTCTGAGTTAACACCTTGTATTAAATATACTTCTCCAGAGTTCTGCCCTTTTCACCTTGTATTTTTAAAATACTTGTGAGAGTTGCTTCTTCCAGATTCCAAATCACAAAATTCCAACCACTTGGGCAATCTGAAATCACCTAAGACTTGATTCTGACATTCAG
Source organism: Antechinus flavipes (assembly GCF_016432865.1). Taxonomy (NCBI): domain Eukaryota; kingdom Metazoa; phylum Chordata; class Mammalia; order Dasyuromorphia; family Dasyuridae; genus Antechinus; species Antechinus flavipes. The sequence continues at coordinate 159,620,572 of NC_067401.1, forward strand.
CACCGGACGCTGCTGCCACCACCTATAAATCACTTGTTTCCCCTCCTCAGTCTGGACCCCACTGGGTAGGGCCAACTATATCCCCTTGTCTGCCTGAAGCAGTTCCAGAAAGTGAGACCTTTGTCCCTTTGTCCCACATGAATCTGGGTCTGGACTGTTTGAGGTGGGAATGATGTGACAACGGGCCTGAGGCCACCAGGCCTCCACAGTGCTGTACTTCTATGTAGTTCTAGTCTAACAGATGCAATCTGTTCTGCGATGACTGGGTGTCAGCAGATAGTGGAAGTTGGTGTGTTATGGGCCAGAACGCTGAACTTGAAACAAAGGATTCTTACAGTTGAATTGATAGAGATGATAGTTATCTAATTTACCATGGTTCAGTATGATTGATATAATCCTACAAGGAGAACTTAAAATAAGATACTAATTGGAATGGAGGAGACAATGGTTAAATCTAGTTTAGCACTGATTTAATCTTACAACAAATAATGGTTTCCTAGTAATATAATGATTAGTTTGTACTCAGTGTGGAATTTATAAGCTAGAAGCCTCAGCCAGGGAGATTCAGAGACATTTGGAGAGATTCAGAGGGCAGAGAAGGAGACAGGAACTCAAGCTCTTGTAACCAAGGAGAGAGATAGACCTCTAACAAAGCTAACTGGGTCCTAGGAAAGGAGACAAGACTTTGAAGGAGACAATAAAGGATTTGGACTTTAAACCTTGGCTGCACTTGTGGTGATTATTGAACTGAAACAAAGGCTGCCTACAGAGACCTCAAGAAAACCTCAATAGAGAATATTACATTGGTGGAAGCAGGGTCTATGATTCCCGCTCATTGTTTTAAGCAACAATATCCTGTCACACGCTTGCTTTTGTGCTTAATCATTAGAGTAGTTCAAGATTTAGCTAAAGCTTCCACTGATGTGTGGGTATTAGTTCTAAATGGTAAAGGGCAGATTACAGTTAATACTGAAGAGGGACCAGCCTGAAGGCCTAGATCACAAAGATGTCCTAGTGGAAGCCATATATATATGTGTGTGTGTGTGTGTGTGTGTGTGTGTGTGTGTGTGTGTATATATATATATACACACACACACACACACACACACACACACACACATATATATATATATATATATATATATATATATATATGGTCCTGAACCCTGGGTTGCAAGGAGTCATGTGGTCTCTAAAGGTCAGACCCTCAGAAAGTTACAGGAAGTGAGTTGACCCACAGGGCGCAGACAACATTGGTGACCATTGATCAAGGATGCTTATTTCCTTTTAGTCTATCCAATGAAAAGGCTTGGGTCTTTTGCTTTTTAAATCCTGACAAGTTGGAATCTTGTCAGGTTCCATGAACACATAGTGGAAACTGGAATAGCTCCCATGTGTATGTCTGAGACTCTCCCTTCAGGGATTAAATAATTGCTTTCTCTTTGTACCTGAAGATGTCTCTGATTAGTTAATTTGAGAAAGGGGGTCTAGCACCTGTCCCACACAGAGGAAGGGCTCAAGGAAGGATGGGAGAGAAGGAGGAAGCATTGTTATCCTGCTTACTATAGATATGGGTAATCCCCCCCCCCCCAAGACTCATCTCTCATCTTTTTTCTTTATATACTCTTTCTTAGTGACCTCAGTAGCTCCATGGGCTTAATTACCTCTATTCTAAGGACTTCAAAACTACATATCTACTCTTAATTTCTCTCCAAGAACTCTACTTCTGTATTACTAAGGCCTGATGCCTCTTAAACTTACATATCCAAAATCACCTTCACTTCCTACAAACTCCTATTTTTGTTGAGAAATGTTTTTTGAACTAAACAAAGTATTTTACAAAAACAAAAATCAGAAAATAATATGCAAGTATATACACTCAATAAACTTTTCATAAAATACTGCATACTATATATTGGCAAACCAATCCAAATTCAAGTACAACTTCAGGTGAAACTAAGTTCACTTCCCCAGAAGAAAATACTCAAACCATCTTCTTAAAGAGATTGTGACTTTAAATTTGCAGAAGTTAATTTAAAAAATTTCATCTAAAGATTATATTTTTTCTTTTCTTTTATGCACTATAAGCTTTCTCTTTGATGTGACTGTAGGCACAACTAACAAAGGTATCACTAGATCTTATCAGTGAACTCTTCATAAAACTGCTTATGTGATACAAGATACAAGTAAGGAGCTAAGAGTGAATTGGATTGCAATGTAGCCAGAAATCCTACAAAGGATTTTTATAGAGTAGACCTTCAAATTTTAGGATTGCATTTGATTTTAAAATTATTTAACATTACTGAAAAATTATGATGGTCAGATAAATTTTATATGGATGAAAATATTTTCCACATTCTTTCTTCAAATTATTTCCTATTTACTTATCTGTGTACATGGTACATAAATCTTTCTCCCTCTCTCTAAGTAGTGCATACATATACTCCTAGAAGAAAATGACTATATTATTCTTGTATTTTCATCCCAAGGCAACTAACACAAAATAAATGCCTTAATAAGTTGCTGTATTATTTCAATGTCTAGTTTTCTATTCTATTTCTATTTTTAAATAGTGAATTTTATCTTTCTACAATTTATATGGATTTAAACCATAATTTAATTTACATTACAAGCAATACTTATAATCTACTTTAAAACACAAAATGGTATTTTTAAGGATTCTCATATGCAACCTTTACCATTAGTATAGGAGTTCAGGATTTATTTTAATTCAGCCAAAATCAAATTATATTATACTAATTTAAATTCATTTTTCATAGAATGAAGCCTGTTTGTTTTTTTTTTAACCAACTTAATTAAAGTGGACTTACTATGCTAAATGAATTTAAGTATATCTAAATTAGTGAAAAGCCTAAATCTGTATTGAATATTTTCAACAAAACAAAATTTCATTTCTTTCAAACTATTTAACATAACTACTCTCGTGGCAATATATATTTCCAAGTTTTTTTATCACCTACATAGCAATGGTTCCCTAATCTTCAGCACTGATCTCTCTTCCAAGTTCCTGACTTGCATCTCTAATTATCAAATAGACATTTCTACCCAGATATCTTCAAACTTACTGTGAGCAAAATGGATCATGAGACCATAGTTCTAGATCTAGAAAAGATCTCAGAGGTCATCTAGTTCAAACTTCTCATTTTATAGATGAGGAAGTTAAAGCCTATGAAAGTTAAAAGATTTATTAAAAGTTACATTAAGTAATAAGTATTTGAGGCTGTGGTTTATCCTTCGTTTCTCTACCATGATATCAGGAAGGCCATGCCATGCCATACAAGTGAATTGGATTTAAGTGAGGGAGGGTAGCCAAGGTCACCAGCCTCCCTGTCTCCTCCAGAGCTTTTTGGGTCCAATGGCCAGATAAATATAGATCAGAACAATTAGCAATAGATGCCCAGGATGAAATGGGAGACGTTGGTTTCTTTAAGCTAAAGTAGCTAATAAATCTTAAGGTTAGGTAAGAAATGAGCCAGAATAAAAAATCAATCTGGGAGCTAAAGACCCTTAGGGTTTGGGCCCTGATTGGCCCAAAGTGAATGTAAATAGCCAGAAGCTTGGAATGTCCCAGCTTTTCAACTAGAGGATGATATAAGTAGAGCTGGAAATAAACTCTTTTTACCAGAGAGAAAGCTGAGGCCCAACAAAGTAAAGTGAATTTGAACCCAGGTCTCCTGTAACTAAAACCAATATTCTATGCCAAAATTCCTTTGATACTTAGCACATCACAATCATTTTCTGGTCTTGTTATTGAATCCTCATTCATTCTTTAAATCTCAACTTAAATGCCATCTAGTTGATGAAACTTTCCTTGATCTTCCCAGGCAATAATGATCTCTTTTCCCATCTTTTGCATTCCTCGTGCATATTTTCCTATTGTATTTATGTATTTATATGTCATATTCTCCCTACAAAATTGCAATTTCTATGAGGGCAAGGACTATGTCTTATCTAATCTTTGTATCTTATCCAATATTCATTATACAATTAAGTATTAAATATTTGTTGAATTTAATTTAATTATGTAGCAATTATTTTTAAATTAAACAATCCCAGCCTGGATCCAAATTATCATAAATCCCAATACTATTTTACCAAGTTTCGATGATTGAGATTAACGATCTATGAATCTCCATAAAAGACTCCCAAAATTGTTTTTTAAAGTGAGCAACAATTCCGCTTTGAGTAAACAGAAAAGTGAAGGAAATATTAGTGACCATTTATGAGCAGCCCAGGAGAATTGTGAATTGTGTGATTGTGAAATGTGAATTGATGAGACTACCACCAAAATACCTTCTTCCCTCAGTGAAATACTAATGACTACCATGTGAAGTTAGGGAAGTTACCTCAGAACACAGAAGACCTGGGTTCAGTCACCATCTTTGATATATTGACATGACCTGCACAAGTTACTTAATTTCTCTTGCCTAAAAGACATGAGAGCTTAAGTGACTTCCATAGAGTCTAAAATTATAAGATGCAGAAAAGTCAGTCAGTAAACATTTATTAAGTATCTTCTATGTGCCAGGCTCTGAGATAAGTGTTGGAGACATACAGATAATAGGGAGTTTCTGACTGAGCTCACAGTCTGGTGAAGACAACATAATAACTATATACAAACAAGCCATATACACAATAAACTGGAAATAATAAACAGAAGGAAGGCACTAGAAATAAAAGGGATCAAAAATGGCTTCTATGAAAGTGAGACTAACTGGGACTTGAAGGAAAATAGGGAATCCAAGAGACAGTTAAGGAGAGAGAATATTCCAGGAATAGGGACAGCCATTGAAAATGACTAGAAACCAAAAGATGAGTATCTTGTTCAAAAAATAAGAAGAAGGCTGGTGACACTAGGTAACAAAGTACATGGAGAAATGTATGTACAAGGTATAAAAAGATGAAAAGAGGAAGGACCAGATTATAAAGGGCTTTGAACACAAAACAAGAATTTATGTTTGATCCTGCAGGTGACAGAAAACCATTAGAATTTACTGAGTAAAGAGGTAGCATGGACATACCTGCACCATAGTAGGATCATGAAAAGCTGAGTTATGAATGGACTGGAGAGATGAAAGACTAGGAAGACCAAATAGCAGTTGCAACAATTAAACTCTGAGGTGATAAGGGGCTATACCAGGATGGTGGCAAAAACTGAAGAAAACAGAATGAGGACTAGAAGTTGCAAGCCTGTGAAAATAGGATGTGGGTGTGCAGTGGGTGGCAGAAAAGGAAAGAATTGCCTACTAAGCAGTAGGCACTGTGTTAAGCACTTTTACAAATATCTTATTTGAGGATAGAGATATCATCAATAGTAACAGGGAAGTTTGGAAGGAAAGAGAATTTGAGGTGGAGGTGGGAGCATGAAAAAAATGTTTGGTTTTGGATATCTTGATAGCCATATGACATCCAGTTCCAGATGTTGCAACCCAATTGGCAGTTGACACTGAGAGGTTAGGATTGAATAATCAACTTAAAGATGCTAATTGAATCCATGGGAGTTGATGAGATTACCACATAAAAGATTAGAAAAGGGCCTGTGAGACACCCATGGTTAACAGTATGACCTGGATAAAAATTTGGCAAAAGATAATTAGAAGAAATAGAGGAACTAGAGAAGAAAGGAAACAAAAGGAAAAGAAGAGTATGGAGGAAGGGTGATTAAAGGCTAAAGGAAGGTTAAGAAGGATAAAGACTGAGAAAAGAATGATTAGATATGGTAGCTAAGACATTTTTAGTAATTCTGGAAGGAGAGAAACTGCAACAGTAGAGAACTTTCCTCCCTGGGAGCTCCAACCAATAAAACTCTAAATCCAGACCCTATCACTATACATTATCACCATCTTCTGGCCATTTTATTAAACTGCACAAAGCAAATACTACATAACTTTTTAAAGATATGTTAAATTACATTACAGCCTTTGTTCTCAAAAACAGAGATTTAAAAGATTTCAAAATATGTAATCTTTGCCCTCACAGAACTGGAAATCATAGATCATATTTTTCCATAGAATCAATGTCATTAATTGGTAGTTATGCTCTTGGTCAAGAACCTGCCTTCAGATAAAATCAAAGACATAACCAAAATATCACAAAAGCAAAGATTTGACAATCATAAGTATCCACAATAATCTAAAATAGAAAATTTTTGGTTCAAGTCCTATAAAATAGGTACAAATGTAAACTATACAATAAATTTTCTTTTTCTAGTTCATATCTGTGATAATTCCTAAAATGAAAACTACCTATAACTCATGATTTGAGAAAGGTATGCAACACTGAGAGACTTGGTAATTTGCCCATAGTTACACTACTGTATAACTTGAGACACACTTGAGACTAAATCTTAATGTTATTCACCTCTCTGTAGTATACATACAGTGCACAAGAAAAATAAATGTTAAGTATTATAAATTTGGTCTAACCAACATTGTATGCCATGTATCAAGATAAGATCAAAATAGGTACATGATTTATACATAAAGGGTGATACTATAAACAGTAAAACAACGTATCAAAACATTTTGAAAGAACTCATGAAAAATGCTATCCACCTCCAGAGAAAGAACTGATGGAGTCTGAATACAGACTGAAGCATAAAATTTTTAACTTTTTTATTAACTTTTATATTTTTGTGGTTTGGTTTGGGGGTTTTGGTTGTTGCTTTTTTCTTTTTTTTGAGGGGGGGAGGTTGGTCTGTGTCTGTCACAAAATGACTAACATAGAAATATTTTGCATAATAACACATATATATCAAATTGCTTAGTATATCAGGAAGGAGGAGAAAGGGAGAGAATTTTTAACTCAATTTTTTAAAAATGATTATTAAAATTGTTTTTATATGTAATTGGAAAAAATATTATTTAAAAAATAAATTTGATCTAAAATCTACCTTAACAATCTGTGATTTCTTCTATGTGAGTATTAATGCAAATTATAATCCATCCATGGCTTGGTAGATAGCCTTTGTGAACTATTGTGGTAGGAAAAAAAAAAATTGTATAGTAAATAGAGTCTCTGACTTGGAAAAAGAAGGTTCAGAGTTCAAATCCTTCCTTAGACACTTACTAGTTAGGCAATTCTCAACAAGACACTTAAATAGCTTCAGTTTTGTCATCTGTAAAGTGGGAATAATAATAGCACCTACCTCATAGGATTATTAAGAAAAAAAAATAATTTTATAAAGTTCAAATCCTATATGTTAGTTAACATTATTTTGATCATCTGAAGGCTAATTTAGTTAGCTACGATGGTCCTTTGATGATAAGGATCCAACTTTAACATCTTGATAAACCTGCTAAAATTTCATCCTGAATTTGCTGCTCTAATCTTCGAGGCCTAAAACCATTCCTAGGATATAATGAAACAGTGAAAGCTGACTTTTATGTAGAACACTGACAACCATAAACATTAATTAATTTAATCAACGATTGTACGTGTCAACCAGAATTCATAGGGTTCCAGGAGAAGAAGGAAGGAAGGGAGGGAGGGAGGGAGGCAGGAAGGGAGAGAGGGAGAAAGAGAGGGAGGGAGGGAGGGAGGAAGGAAGGAAGGAAGGAAGAGATAGAGGGAGGAAGGAAGGGAGAGAGGGAGGAAGAGAGGGAGGAGGGAGGGAGGAGGGAGGAAGGAAGGAAGGAAGAGATAGAGGGAGGAAGGAAGGGAGAGAGGGAGGAAGGAAGGGAGAGAGGGAGGAAGGAAGGAAGGAAGGGAGAGAGGGAGGAAGGGAGAAAGGGAGGAAAGAAGAGAGGGAGGGAAGGAGGAAGGAAAAGAAAAATGATTGTCCAAGGAAATTGATGGCATTTCTCCCGTGGATAAACTTTTTTGGAATAAGTAGGATGAATAAGTTTGTTAACAATGATATTACTCCTTCTGAAAACCATTTCCAAAAGAATTAGCTAATCAAATACTGTCTCTTTATTCAAAAGTAAAGTGGAACAACTCAAATCAAAACAATATTAGCAAAGAAACAGTAGGTGCAGTTAAGCCTTATGTTTCGTTCCCCTTCTCTCTGTTCATTAAGACATCTTATTGTTCAAGTCCTCTCACCTGGACTATTGCAATAGCCTAATTGGTCTGCCTCAAATGTTTTCCTCTCCAATCCATTCTCTGAACAGCTGCTGGTGATTTTTCTAAAGTTCATGTCTGATCCTGTCACTCACCTACAGGATCAAACACCTTTGTTTGGCATGTAAAGACTTTCACAATCTGGCTCCAACCTTCCTTTCCAATCTTATTATACATTACTCTCCTTTACTCACTATCCAATCAAAGTGGAAGCTTCCTTACGGTTTCCCACATGTAATGCTGTCTTGCTCTCTCCTCTATGCCTGTATATTCTTTTTCCTCCATGCCTAAAATGCATTCCCTATCTCATATCTGTCTCTTGTTTCCTTCAAAACAATTCAATCACCACCTTCTACATGAAGACTTTGCTGCCCTTCAACCTTTGCCTTTCATATTTATTATTTACCAAATCACTTCATTTTTATTATGTATATTTTCATACACACTAGTATATGATTGTCTTCCCTGAGAGAATGCAAGATTTTTGAGGGAAAGATTATTATTTTATTGTTTTTGTATTTCTAGTCCCAGCACAATTCCTGAAATATGTTTAGTAAATGGTTGTCATTTGGTTGTCATCCTTTTTTTTAAATTAAATTTCTTTCAATTTAAAAAATCAATTTCTGCTCTCTCCACCCAAGCCCCACCACTTAAAAAAAAAAAAAAAAGGAAAATAAAATTCTTTGAACAAATATGTATTTTCAAGCAAAAAAAAACTTTTTTTAATTAGCCATGTCCAAAAAAACACATTAGGTCTCATTCAGTGCCCCAAGACACTTCTTATCCCTAAGGTGGATAGCCTTTTTCAATTAATCTCTAGATTAATGGTTTGTTATTTTGTTGATCAGAGTTATCATGTCTTTCAAAATTGTTTATTTTAATAGTGTTATTATTATATAACTTTTTCCTTCTGCTTCCACTCACTTCACTCCATTAATTTATACATCATCTAAAATGTCTCTGGAATTGTCTCCTTTACCATTTTTCACAGCAAAATAATGTTCCATCACAATCATATATCATAATTTCACTGTAGAGTACCAACAATAAAAACAGGAGGAATTGAGTTTACTCCTAAGATGTTTGCTGATCTCATTTTAGATGTCTTGCATAGTCCTAATTTCCTAGTGAAGACAAAATAATAACACACATAATATATCAATAATTATTCAAAAGAGATTATTTTTCCATGTGAAAAAGTTATTAATCAAAGAGGATAAGTTCAACATGAGAAAAATTCCCAATATCTTCAAAGAAACATTGTTGCTCTCTCCTTTAAAACTTCATCGTTTTAAGAGCATTATTCTCCTGGTGATGCTATAAAACACAGTATGCTAGGAACTAGGAACAAGAGCTTTCAGAAGAATCAAAATTGTATGTGACCCAAAGGGCAATAGAAAGATGAATGGAGGAGAGAGACAAGCATTACCTAAGATAATATCTGTGAAAGTAATATAAAGATTTTTTTTTAATTATCAGGGATTATTACATCATCATCAAGGACATAGATGACCAAAAAAGGAAGAAAATCATTTCAAATAAATGAGACATTATAGATGGATTATGTGTCCAATAATACAGAGAAATACATATAGTATTCTTGATAGATCTTCCACAGAAGAATTATAGAGACCATGAGTGAGAATCACAATAGATGGGGAAGCATATCTACTGCAGTAGAGGAAGAATTCACATCAATGAGATCACAGATAAATCTAAATATAGATACATATTCAGATAATTTGATAGTCAAAATGGGCAATAATTATAGTCTAGTCCAGGGGTCCTCATACTATGGCCCGCGGGCCAGATGTGGCAGCGGAAGACAATTATCCTCCTCACCCAGGGCTATGAAGTTTATTTATTTAAAGGCCCACAAAACAAAGTTTTTGTTTTTACTATAGTCCCGCCCTCCAACAGTCTGAGGGACAGTGAAGTGGCCCCCTATTTAAAAAGTCTGAGGACCCCTGGTCTAATCCCACCCATACCCAAAAGGAATCCCTCTAATAACATATCTGACAAGTGGCTAATCAATCTCTGCTTGAAGCCCTCAAAAGAGAAGAAAGAAGAGAGAACCTACCTGTTGAGAACTCTAATTAAAAGGAGTTTGGGATAGTTCTAATTATCAGAAAGTTTCTCCTGACATCAAATCCTACATTTGCCTTTTTGTGAATTCTGCCTATTACTCCTGATTATGCCCTGCACAGTCAAATACAATGAGTCCAATCCTTTCTCTATTCAGACAAACTTTGAAGACATTTAAAATCCTCTCCTCCCCCAAAGTCTTCCCTCTTCCAGGCTAAAAATGCCCAATTCTTTCAACCAATCTTTATATGACATGGACTCAAGATTATGTATGCCTTCATCTGAACACTCACCAACTTATCAATAACACAACTTATCAATGTCCTTTTTTTAAAAGTAGTGCCCAGATCTTTTGATCTCTCTTCATCAATCATCCCCCATGCTGACTACATTCTCCTTCCTTTTATATCTTGTTCTCTTAATCAATTTTCACAGTCTTTTCTATTCAAATCTCTTCTTTCTCCTATTACCAATCATACCTTGCTACCTTAGATTATTCTCACCATTTGTCCTTCATTTCTTCTTCATGTATTACTGAACACGCTTGAATAAAAACATGAAATTATGTTGAGTCCATTATAAAGTCATATCACATAATCTCAACTGGGTCCTCGCTATGGCAAGACAATCTTTTTACAGTTCTTGAATCAATTCACTATCCAGCTCATTACAGAAGTCATTCCAAATCTTTTAATCTTTAGTCACACTTCCCATGGTACTCCTATTACCTGTCCTCACCTGAGAGCCTCATTGCATACTTCCTCTCAAAATTAAGGCCATTAGCCAAGAGTTTGCCCATCTTGTCTCCATTTCCTCCTATCACTTAGACATCTTCTTCCATTACCTCTAGTCATTTCTTGATGAAAAGGTGGCCTTTCTGCTTGCCAAAGTCAACCTCTCCTTAATCCTTATTAATCCCCTCCCAAATATAGATATTTCCATTCTTGCTTAGCTAAACTCCTTGAGACAGCCTTCTAAACTCTCAGCAATCCAGCTGATGAACTCATCACTTAACAAAAAATATTCTCTTCAAAGTTGTCAAAGATTTCTTAATGACCAAATCCTATTCCTTTCATACAATCTTAACTATTCTTGATCTACATACAGGTTTTAACATTGTCAATTTACTCATTTCTTCTAGATAACAAGACTCCTCTAAGTTTTCACCACAACCCACCTGTTTGGTTCTTTCCTCTACTTATCTATCATCTCCATGCAGATGATTCCCAAAACTATTTAAATAATCCTAATTACTCTCCTGAGTTCTAGTTGTAAATCACCAACTGCCTTTGGAGATCTAAAAGTAGATATCACATAGATATCTGAAACTAAACAATTCCCATAACAATATTTGTAGTTATCCTTCCCCCCCAAACTCTCTCTTCTTCCTAACTTTCCTATTAATGTCAAGAGTACTACCATCTTTCCAGGCACATAGACTCATGACTTCAGTATCATTCTCCTCACTTGCCCTGTTCGCAAATTGCTCAATCTACTGTCAAAAGTATATATTCTTGTTTGTGGCAGCCCTCTTTGTAATGGCCAGAAACTGGAAACTGAGTGGATGCCCATCAATTGGACAATGGCTGAATAAATTGTGGCATATCAATGTTATGGAATATTATTGTTCTGTAAGAAATGACCAGCAAGATGAGTTCAGAAAGGCCTGGAGAGACTTACATGAACTGATGCTGAGTGAAATGAGCAGGACCATGAGATCATTATATACTTCAACAAGTATGATGATCAATTCTGATGGACGTGGCCCTCTTCAACAATGAGATGAACCAAATCAGTTCCAATAGAGCAGTAATGAATTGAACCAGCTACACCCAGCAAAAGAACTCTGGGAAATGAGTATGAACCACTATATAGAATTCCCAATCCCTCTATTTTTTAATCTGCCTGCATTTTTGATTTCCTTCACAGATTAATTGTACACTATTTCAAAGTCCAACTCTTTATGTGCAGCAAAATAACTGTATGGACACGTATACATACATTGTTTTTAACATATACTTTAACATATTTAACATGTATTGGTCTACCAGCCATCTGGGAGAGAGGGTGGAGGGAAGGAGGGGAAAAATTGGAACAAAAGGTTTTGCAATTATCAATGCTGAAAAATTATCCATGCATATATCTTGTAAATAAAAAGCTATAATTTAAAAAAAAGTGTATATTCTTTTCTCTCTTTCACATACTTATATCATCTTCAACATCTCACTGGTAAAGTCTGTACTACTGCAGTCATCACCTAATACTTTACCTCAAGTCCACACCATTTTATCTACCACACAACTAAAGTGAATTTCCTAAAGTCTATATTTAATCATGTCATCCACCTACTCAATAATCTCCAGTGACTTCATATTTCATAAAGAATCAAATATAAAATCATCTTTCGGGCTTTTAAAATTCTTTACATTCTAATCTCCCTTCTTTACAATTCTCTCCGTGAACTCCATAATTTAACTAGAATCCAATGACTGGCTAATAACTTTCTGAAGCTCTGCCTCACTTAAATTCAATTTACAGACAAGTCAAGATATCACCCACTTAGAAGTAAAAAAAAAAAAAAGTTAGAAAAAGAACAAATTAAAAATCTTCAATTAAATACCAAATTTGAAATTCTGAAAATAAAAGGGGAGATTAATAAAATTGAAAATAAGAAAACTATTGAATTAATACATAAAACTAAGAATTGGTTTTATGAAAAAAAACAATAAAATAGATAAACCTTTAGTTAATTTGACTTAAAAAAGGAAATAAGAAAATCAAATTGTTAGTCTCAAAAATGAAAAGGGAGAATTTTCCACCAATGAAAAGGAAATTAGAGCAATAATTACGAATTATTTTGCCCAACTATATGTCAATAAATTTGATAATCTAAATAAAATGGAGGAATAGCTACAAAAATATAGATTTCCCAGATTAACAGAAGAGGAAATAAATTATTTCAATAGTCCCATTTTAGAAAAAGAAATAGAACAAGTTATTAATCAACTCCCTAAGAAAAATTCTCCAGGGCCAGATGGATTTACATGTAAATTTTACCAAACATTCAAAGAACAATTAATTCCAATATTATAAAAACTATTTGAAAAAATAGGGAAAGAAGGAGCCCTAACAAATTCCTTTTATGACACAGATATGGTGCTAATAACTAAACCAGGTAAGGTAAAAACAGAGAAAGAAAATTATAGATCAATTTCCCTATGAATATTGATGCAAAAATCTTAAGTAAAATATTAGCAATGAGATTACAGAAAGTCATCCATAGGATAATACACTATGACCAAGTAGGATTTATACCAGGAATGAAGGGCTAGTTCAATATTAGGAAAACTATCAGCATAATCAACTATATCAAAAACCAAACTAACAAAAATCATACAATTATCTCAATAGATGCAGAAAAAGCATTTGATAAAATCCAACACCCATTCTTTTTAAAAAACACTCGAGAGTATAGGAATAAATGGACTTTTCCTTAAAATGATCAATAGCATCTATTTAAAACCATCAGCAAGTAACACATATAATGGAGACAAACTAGAACCATTCTCAATAAGATCAGGAATGAAACAAGGCTGCCTACTATCACCATTACTATTCAATATTATATTAGAAATGCTAGCTTTGGCAATAAGAGAAGAAAAAGAGATTAGGTCATGAGGAAACCAAATTATCACTTTTTGCAGATGATATGATGATATACTTAGAGAACCCTAGAGAATCAACTAAAAAACCACTAGAAAAAATTCACAACTTTAGCAAAGTTGCAGGATACAAAATAAATATACATAAATCATCAGCATTTTGATATATTACTAACAAAGTTCAGCAGCAAGAAATACAAAAAGAAATTCCAGTCAAAATAACTATTGATAACATAAAATATTTGGGAATCTATCTTCTAAGGGAAAATCAAAAACTATACAAACACAACTACAAAACACTTTCCACACAAATAAAGTCAAACCTAATTAGTTGGAAAAATACCAATTGCTCATGGGTAGACTTGAGTGAATATAATAAAAATGACAATGCTATCTAAATTAATCTATTTATCCAGTACCATATCAATCAAACTTTCAAGAAATTATTTTACAGATCTAGGAAAAATAGTAACAAAGTTCATCTGGAAGAACAAAGGGTCAAGAATTTCAAGGGAATTAATGAAAAAAATGCTAATGAAGGTGGCCTAGCTGTGCCAGACCTAAAACTATATTATAAAAGCAGGGGTCATCAAAACCATTTTCTACTGATTAAGAAATAAAGTAGATGATCAGTGGAATAAGTTAGGATCACAGGACAAAATAGGCAGTAACTATAGCAATCTAGTGTTTGACAAATCCAAAGACCCCAGCTTTTGGGACAAGAACTCACTACTTGACAAAAACTTCTGGGAAAATTGGAAACTGGTATGGAAGAAATTAGGGCTTGACCCATACCTAACAGTACATACCAAGATCTAAATGGGTTCATGATTTAGACATAAAGTGATATTATAAGTAAATTAGAAGAACATAGGACAGTTTATCTCTCAGATCTATGGAGAAGGAAAGAATTTGTGTCCAAAAAAGAACTGGAACTCATATTTGAACATCAGATAGATATTTTTTATTATATTAATTTTAAAAGTTTTTGTACAAACAAAAGTAATGCAGACAAGATCAGAAGGGAAGCACTAAATTGAGAAATCATTTTTACTTTTAAGGGTTCTGATAAAGGCCTTTCTAAAATATATAGAGAATTGACTCAAATTTATAAGAATTCAAGCCATTCTCCAATTGATAAATGGTCAAAGGATATGAAAAGACAATTTTCAGATGAAGAAATTAAACTTATTTCTAATCATATGAGAAGATGCTCTAAATCATTACTGATCAGAAAAATGCAAATTAAGACAACTCTGAGATACTACTACATGCCTCTCAGATTCGCTAAGATGACAGGAAAAGATAATGACAAATGTTGGTGGGGATGTGGGAAAACTGGGACACTCATGCATTGTTGGTGGAAAATGTTTTGTAGTTGTGTTTGTATAGTTTTTGATTCTGGAGAGCAATTTGGAACTATGTTCAAAAAGTTATCAAACTATGCATACCCAGCAGTTTTTATATTGGGCCTACATCCCAAAGAGATTTTTTTTTTATCTTTATTTAATAATTACTTTATATTGACACTCGTTTCTGTTCCAATTTTTTTTTCCCTCCCTCCCTCCACCCCCTCCCCTAGATGGCAAGCAGTCCTTTATATGTTGGATATGTTGCAGTATATCCTAGATACAATATATGTTTGCAGAACCGAACAGTTCTCTTGTTGCATAGGGAGAATTGGATTCAGAAGGTATAAATAACCCGGGAAGAAAAACAAAAATGCAGATAGTTCACATTCGTTTCCCAGTGTTCTTTCTTTGGGTGTAGCTGCTTTTGTCCGTCATTTATCAATTGAAACTCAGGCCAAAGAGATCTTAAAGGAAGGAAAGGGACCCATATGTGCAAAAATGTTTGAGGCAGCCCTTTTTTATAGTAGCAAGAAAGTGGAAACTGAGTGGATAACCCATCAGCTGGAGAATGGCTGAATAAGTTTTGGTATATGAATGTTATGGAACATTATTGTTCTATAAGAAATGATCAGGAGGATTATTTTAGAAAAGCCTGGAGAGACTCACATGAACTGATGCTAAGTGAAATAAGCAGAACCAGAAGATCACTGTACATGACAACATCAATATTAAACAACAATCAATTCTGATGAATATGATTCTTTCCAACGAGATGATTGATGCCAGTTCCAACAATGTTGTGATGGGAAGAGCCATCTACAACCAGAGAGAAGACTGTAGTAATTGAATATGGATCACAACATAACATTTTCACTTTTTTTATTGTTGTTTTCTTATTCATTTTCTTTAATTTTTTTATCTGATTTCTCTTGTGCAGAAACAGAATTGTATAAATATGTTTATGCATATTGGATTTAACATATCTTAAAATGTTTAACATATATTGAACTGTTTGCCATCTTGGAGAGGGGTTAGAGGGAAATAGGGAGAAAATCTGAAACACAATGCTATGCAAGAGTCAATGTTGTCAAATTATCCATGAATATGTTTTAAAAATTAAAAGTTTTATTAAAAAAAAAGATACCCACAGAATGTCATTTTTCCTCTTCAAACAACAACAATAATCTAACTATAACTGGCCTAATTGTTCCTCACACAGTAAACTCAAATTCCTGACTCTGTAACTTTTCACTATTGTCCTCCATGGCTTCCCTGACTTCTTTGAGAACTCAACTCAAATCCCACTTTCTCAAGGAGACCTTTTCCCAGGCAACTGCATTAATAATCCCTTCCTTTTTAATTATTTTCCATTTAAACAATATATTTTGTAAAAATACCTCAATTATTTTTATTTGCATGTTATCTCTCTTATTAGAATGTAAGCCCCTTGAAGGTAAGAACTATGTCTATGTCCCTTTTTTATTCCCAGTGTTTAGCATAGTAATTGATACATAGTAAGTACTTAACAATTACTTATTACATGAGTGAATTACATAGACTATGTCTGAATATTAGCCACTTATTTAATTATTGCAGGAACATAAAATTATTTTAATTTCTTAAAAGAATTATTGAGCTTCCTGGCATTTTAAGATAACAAATGAAAAAAGAAAAAATGATCAAACAAAGACCAGTAAATGTCTTAAGATTTATAGGATCATATGTAGATTGAGTATTAGAGATCATTTAATCAAACCTCCTCATTTTACAGAGTAGGGAACTAAGGCTCAGGAAGGTAAAAATAACTTTTAAAATTCATAAGTAATAAGTAGCCTAAAAAATTATGGAAAGGTACAAGAATATATCTCACAGTACATAATAACATGCAAAGATTTAGCCACAAAAAAGTGTTTAAAAGCACAAATTAAGAATATTAATGAAATGAGCAGCTCAATTAGGAATATATGTCCTAAAACCTTCTTTTAAAAGAAAACATTTTCAATATAGTAGATCTTAAGTCAAATAACATAGAAAAGAAATGAAATAATAAACCTGATGTGACCAATTTTATTAAATAAATCATTTGTTTGGAAACAATCTTAAACTTTAAACTTAGTACAGTGTAAATGTGGTGAGGATTGCAAGGGGAGAAAAAAATGATAGCTTTAAAATACTTCCAAATAGAATTTAGATTGAGGGTTCATATTTTCTTTCATAAAAAGAATGAAGGTAAGACATACTTACCATCTCTACTGAATAAAAGAATCCTTTATAAAAAAAAAAAAAAAAAAAAAAAAAAAAAAAAGGCTTCAAAAGGACTCCACATCTTTAATAATATAAAAAGGCTAGGGCACAAACAGCATAATCTAAAATGCCATTAGAAATACTTCACATACAAAAAGGTCTAAGTAAAGCAGGATTTTATAAAGTGATCAAAAAAGAAACACTAAGGGGGAAAATCTTTTAAGATTAAAGAGAGTTTTCAAAGGACAAGTTGAAGTGGTTGTAAAATTTATGAGGCAGCATTAAACTTCAGTTCTAAGTAACACTAAATTATTCACTATAAAAACATACATGTGTCAGATATTATAAGCCTCTTAAACTTTTTAAAAACAATTTCTTTCAGAGTTGATTGAAGGTGTTAGGTCAACATTAAAAGATGCCAACTTTTTACCCAAGTCCATTGTGACACAATATAAAAGAGGAAATCTAGAATATTCCGACATAGCTATTTGCAAAACTATAGGACAAAAAAATCTATCATACTAGCATTACGAAGCTGAATAAAAAGGACATTGTTAGATTTTAACTAGAGAAATTATTGCTTTCATCAGATGTGAGTTCTATAAAATACCAACCAAGTTATTTTGTTTTTCTATTTTCATATGTGGTAATCTGTTAGTAAGGGATCAAAAATTATATAATTCAGAAAACATAAGTAAATACACTTAAAAAGTTAATTATCTGGCTAATTATTTGATGGTGTTGGTTTGTGTTAATTAGCATCAATGACATGCTTTCTTGCTTTGCCATAAATATCTTTCCTAAAATCTTCTGTTGATTTTATTTTATTTGCGATTTATCGGATACTGACCACTGACTAAAACAGCTCCTGAAATCTATTTAATGATGTAATAGAATGAGTCTAGAATCAGATTGGATTCAAGTATTTCCACTGCTATGTGACCTTGAGCAAATAATTTCCCTTTTACTGAACCTATATCCTCATTCAAAGGGTTTCAACCAGATGAGCTCTTAGGACCCTTCCATAAATCCATGATTCTATATGAAAAGGCTCTTCCATATTACAAATATAAAAAAAAAACATCAATTAAGCTCTTTTGTGGTTCATTTCTAATTCTCCAAATTAACTCCATTTTTATATAGATATCTTAACAGTAGAAACTTGAGGCAACATGGCATAATGGATAGGAGGTCAGCCTTATATTCAAGAAGTGTATAACACATATTTACTGAGTGCCCATTTAGCAGACATTTAACATCTCAAAGCTCGTCAGTCTCTAAAACTCTAAATTTCAGAAGTTCCCAATCTATCCTAGTGAAGGCTGTTTTTACACAGGGAGGTGTCCACACTGATGAAATCATAGTAGTGGACCTCTCCCAAAAAAACATTAAACCAAAGGTGCACATTATTATTTGATCATATACAGATAATTTAGGGGATTTCTAAAAAATCATAAAATAGTGCCTATGCCTCAAAATCTAAGGAAAAAAAACATTCTATTAAATTCCTTTTAAGAGACTATTTAAATAGAGTCCCAATATCTAAACCAGGGAAGGACAAAGCAAAAAAAGAGAACTATGTAGCAATATTATTAATAAATATTGATTCAAAAATATTAAATGAAAGTTATAAACCATTTAATAATTATGCTTACCTAACTAGATTACACAATTCAAATATCTTTAGATTTATGAAAACTGCCTACTATCCCTTCCAGTTACTCTAAATGTAAATAGTTTGTAGGATTTTTTTTTCCTAAAAGAAATTCATTATATTCATCTATTCAGCATAGCCTCCAAATGCTGTCCAATTTTTTCTGTTATTTTATTATTTTATGCATAACTCTTTTGTTTAAAATTCTTTCCTATTATTTAAAATAGGTATATGGATTATATGTTAAATCTGATTAAATCAAGAACTCATTTTTCTGTCAATTATAGTACTTCCGGTTAATAAACTTACAATCTTTAATATTACTTACTATAACTAAAACCACCAAAATTCTCAACAAGATTTTTTGCATTAAAGGTCATTCAATGAATAAGCTCCCAGAAAAGAGAAATTAAATGATCTGCTCAAATAACAAAAATTTTCTCTTATCCAAAGGGCTTTCTTTTCAAAATATAAAAAGTCATTAAATGGCAGCTGAAGAAAACTTTTTCTACTGTTTTTTTTTTTCTCAAAGTTTACCTATAATTAGGAGGAAGCAAAAGAACTCATACAACCAAGCAAAAAGAATTGGGCAATCAAGGCTTCCTCTTACCCCTATCCAGTCACTCTAGTCAGTCATCCCTCCACTTCTTAGTCAAATGAATGCTGGAAAAAGACAGCCAGACAAAATCACTTATTTCATTTGTAATTCAGCTAGCTCAGCTGTTCAATTTCTTTATCATCATTAACCAACCTATGAGGACAAAAAAGTTTTTAATCTGCTATATTTAGGCCTCTTGTAGCTATTATGAATGAACTACAGTCACACTTCTAAGAATGCAAAAATATTGCCTCCTACAAGCTATTCTTTCCCTTTTATTTTTTTCAGGGTGTCCTTTATGGCTTATTCCTGGTTTTTTTTTGCCTTTCCATTTTTGTTTTTGTTTTCCCTTCCTAATCAAAAAGTACCACGTGGCCTGCATTTCTTGCCTTATGTTCATTTCCTCTTTCTCAACCATAATAATAGAAGTCTGAAAAATATGTAACTAGACTATTTCAACTGAAGGGACATTTCAAAATGTAAAATATACCATTCATTATCTGACTAGAGAGCAAACCTTAAAAAAACTTATTGCGAGGCAAGAAATAGTTCTTTAAATATGGGCAAATGTTCGAAAAAAAACCCATGTAATTTCCAAAATAAAACCAAAAAGATAATAATCTAGTACACACCTGTCAGATTGGCTAAAATGACAGGGAAAGATAATGTGGAATGTTGGAGGGGATGTGGGAAAACAGGGGCACTAATACATTGTTGGTGGAATTGTGAATACATCTAGCCATTCTGGAGAGCAATTTGGAACTATGCTCAAAAAGTTATCAAACTGTGCATAATCTTTGATCCAGCAGTGCTACTACTGGGCTTATACACCAAAGAGATACTAAAGAAGGGAAAGGGATCTGTATGTGCCAAAATGTTTGTGGCAGTCCTGTTTGTAGTGGCTAGAAACTGGAAAATGAAAGGATGCCCATCAATTGGAGAATGGTTGAGTAAATTGTGGTATATGAATGTTATGGAATATTATTGTTCTGTAAGAAATGACCAGTAGGATGAATACAGAGAGGACTGGTGAGACTTGCATGAACTGATGCTCAGTGAAATGAACAGAACCAGGAGATCATTATATACTTCAACAACAATACTATATAAGGATGTATTCTGACGAAAGTGGATTTCTTCGACAAAGAGATCTAACTCAGTTTCAATTGATCAAGGATGGACAGAAGCAGCTACACCCAAAGAAAGGACACTGGGAAATGAGTGTAAATTGCATTTTCATTTTTCTTCCCGGGTTATTTTTACCTTCGGAATCCAATTCTTCCTATGCAACAAGAGAACTGTTTGGTTCTGCATACATATATTGTATCTAGGATATACTGTACCATATTTAACATGTATAGGATTGCTTGCCATCTGGGGAAAGAGGTGGAGAGAGGGAGAGGAAAAGTCGGAACAGAAGTGAATGCAAGGGATAATGTAAAAATTACCCAGGCATGGGTTATCTCAATAAAAAATTATAATTAAAATAATTATTATTATTATAATAATCTAGTACATAAGCTTTATGATGGTTACAACTTATAAGCATCAATTGACACTGTAGCAGGGTCAACAAACTTCATCTTCTGTAATGTTTTTTGTAATATCTACACTCTGAAGTTCTAAACTCTAAAGTTCTAAACTCCTTCCTTATGTATTTAAGGATGCAGTTTTACTTTTTGGAATTCTGTTATTACAAAGACTATTTTTTCTTGCTTTGAGGAGTATAAATGAAGCAATATTATTTATTTTAGAAGATCTGCATGCATATATATTTACACATATCTATATTAACAAGTGAGGCCTTTTCCTTGTTTAGGATCTTTGTGTGTAAGTATATTTTCATAGCTCCTTTCTAACCTCCCTATCCCCACTAAATCAGTTAATATTTGACATGTAGAATTCCAAAGGAAAGTGGGAGAGGAAAAGAAACATGCACATTATGCCAAAAGCTTTGATTCTTCACCTGAGAGAACAATCTAAGATTGTTTTCTTGGCATTTGTCAGATAAGAAAATTAATATGTGTCTCAAAAGTTTAATTAATCCTTGTTATTTGCTTTAACCCCTAAATACAACCAAAAGTGTCTTTTCACTTTTACCAATAATTTCTAGATAAGTTGTTATGGGCCAGAACTCTGTACTTGAAACAAGGATTTTTACAACGTGCTAAGTCAGTGGAATTCATAAGACAATGGTTATCTAGTTTAGCTTGGTGATTAATAATTCTATAGTTCAGTATGATTGATTTAATCTTACAACAAATAATGGTTCCCTAGTGATATAATGATTGGTTTATACTCAGTATACTATACTGCATATAAACTCAGCCAGAGACATTCCATCTTTATCAGGCTCCTGGTGGCTGTCCTCCTTTCTGCACTTTGGGAGAAACTGGTTCAGCCTCGGACACAGACTCAGAAGGGCTCAGAGACAGACTCGGAGAAGACAGAGGGCTGAAGGCTGGAGCACAAGCTCTTGGATTGAGATAGACTTCAAAACAGAGACCGTCATGGTGCACCTCCTGCCTCCTCCACAGAAACCAAGACACATTCCAGAGGACCTCCAGAAAGCTAGCCTGAGCCTCAGGCAAAGAGACAAGACTTTGAAGGAGACTAAAGAATTTGGATGTTAATACCTGGCTATTCTCCTGGTGATTATTATGTTGAAACAAAGGCTGCTCCAAGACCTCCAGAAACATTTTGGCATCCGAACGTGGCTAAGGACCAACTTCTGTGACCCAGAAATTAGGGTGAGTACAAAAACAGACAAGTAGGAAAATTTGTAAAGGGCTAAACTACTGTTTCAGCTGAAATGGGACAAATGTTTAGAAAGGAGCCTTCTCCACCTCAAGGAAAACATGTAGAGTGCATAGTTAAACTAATTTAAAAAACCAAAGTTTGATTGTAATTCGGAGCAGATCATTGGACTTTTAGAAACATTACAGCACTTGTCATCGTGGTTCTCTAAGGAAGAAGAATTAGAGCCAGATAAGCGGAAACTAGTAGGAAAGCAATTAAGTGAATATTACAATGATAATGGTCCTGATTCAATTCCTAAAGAAACATTCCATACATATAACTTAATACAATTGGCTTTAGGAAATTACATAAGTTGTAGAATAAGGAAAAAGAAGAAAGTACAGGAGGGAGAGGACACTGACAAATTAGGTGAAAAGCATGAAGAATTAGACAAGAAAGGAGTTAAGAACATAGCAGATGAAATTAAAGAATGTGGTGCTTCACAGCATGAGCCATTAGGGCATTCCCCATCCCTTGACTTACCCCCCCTCAATTAACTCTTCATGGGTGGAGAGAGGAGGAAGGGAAGGGGCAGTGACACATTCAGTGCCACTAATGAAGCAGCCTATGACAGGATTACAAAAGGCATTAATTAAAGCAAAAAAAAAAAAAAAAGGACAGGATATATCTGATTTTAAAATAAATGCATTCCCTGTTATTCAAGAGTTTGACTCTTTAGGTCAAGAAAGGAGAAGATACACTCCTTTTGATCTGGAAATAATTAAGGATTTGAAAAAGGGTTGCACTCTTTATGGGGCTACATCATCTTATGTTAAGATATTATTAGAGAATTTGGCTTATGGAATTTTAACCCCTAATGATTGGAAATCTATAGCAAAGACATGTTTAGAACCTGGACAAAACTTATGGCTTTTGGAGTATAGTGAACTATGTAGAATACAAGAGCAATGAAATAGGCAGACTGGAGTTAATATACAAATCACCTTTGACCAACTGGCAGGTCAAGGTCAGTATGTAAACGTTTTAGCTCAAATGAATTACCCTTTGATAACATATAAGCAAATTGCTGCTGCTGCTATAAAAGCATGGGGCACCTTCCCAGGAAGACAAGATAGAGGGGAAGTCTTCATGAAAATAGAGCAAAGTCCAAATGAATCCTTTGCTGATTTTGTGGGATGTCTGTAGACAGCTGTCATATGAACAATTGGAAAAAATGCAGCTATAGGAATTATGATAAGACAACTGGCTAAGGAAAATGCTAATGAGGTTTGTAGAAGAATTATACTAGGACTACACAAAGATTCACCTTTGGAGGAGATCATAAGACTCTGTGCTACAGTGGGCACAATGCCTTTTCTAACCAGGCTATAATGCATAACATGGGAAGACAGGTTTCCTCTTGGCAGGGTTCTTCCAGAGAGACTTATCGATGCTTTCAATGTGGTAAAGTAGGGCATCTGAAAGCTCAATGTTGGCAGAGAGAAAGAATGAGAAAACAGGGTAGGAGAACAAGACCCAAAACCCCATGTACAAAATGCAACAGAGGCTTCCACTGGGCATCAAAATATAGATTGACCCAGGGAAATGAGAGCAGGGCCCAGGTGATGTGGAGAGATCCATAAAGTGGTGAATGGAAGGGACTAGATAGGTTAACTGCTTGGGGGAGAGGGTTTGCTTGTATCTCTACAGATGGAGGAGGAATCAGATGGGTGCCAATGAGCCATATTCGCCTTGTCCACTGGAGAGAGATAGAAAAAGAGAAAAAGACAAAAACAAGGGAGAAGACCTAAGAAACATCTGACACTGAAAAAGCATGGCTGATAATAAGACTGTTACAGAACTTCAAAGCCCGCAGGAATCACTGGATTCCCTGATATGAAAAATTGTTGATGAGACTATTGCAGAACTTCAAAACCAGCAGGAATCATTGGAATCCCTGAGACATGATAAGACTGATGCAAGACTTCAAAATCTGCAGGAATCATTGGATTCCCTGACATATGATGAGACTATTGCAGGACTTCAAAACTTGCAGGAATTATTGGATTCCTGGCACATGAAGTAATGGACAATAGATTGGTTTTGGATTATTTCTAAGATTTATGGACATATATAATTCCTCATGTTGATTCATGTAGTTTGTTAAATCACCACTAGCTATTTGTTATATTGTTATATGCTTATGTAATACCTCCCATGTTGATGGATTTATGTATGTCTGACTCTAGTGAGACCCTTCAGAAACCCGATAATCTGGTTTGATTCCCTATTTCCCTTTGGTGTTTTCATCTCCCTTCCTGAGACATCAGGGAGGGTGTGATCATCTCCTTTTTTGATGTCTTTACCCCTTCTTCTGAGAAGTCAGGGAAGGCATGATCACCTTCTTTTTTGGATTCTCACCTCCCTGAGAAGTCAGGGAGAGCATGACCACCTATGTTCTAAAACAAAAGAAAGCAGGAGATGTTATGGGCCAGAACTCTGTACTTGAAACAAGGATTCTTAGAAGGTGCTAATTCAGTGGAATTGGCAAGGCAATGGTCATCTAGTTTAGCATGGTGATTAATAGTTCTCTAGTTCAGTACATGTACTTAGTACTTAATATAGTTCTACAAGATTGACACCTATTCTACAAGATTCACATCTATGATAATGCAATTATAATACTGCATATAAGGTGGGACAAACTCAGCCAAATAGATTTATTTCATCTCCCACCTTTGTGGTGGCTAGAGACTGGAGCACAAGCCCTGGGATTGAGACAGACTTCAAGACAGAGACTGCCCTGGTGGTCCTCCTGCCTCCCCCACAGAAACCAAGACACATTCCGGAGGACCTCAAGAAAGCTGGCCCAGGCCCCAAGCAAGGAAACTGGACTTTGAAGGAGATAATTAAGAATTTGGATTTTATCCCTGGCTATTCTTGTGGTGATTAATCTGCTGAAATGAAGGCTGGTCCAGAGGCCTTCAGAAAACCAACATGGGCCCAGATAGCCCTTTTTATACTCTCATCTCTCATCCCTCTTAACCAATTATTGTATTCCAAGTTACCATACTCCAAGTTTTTTTTACAAAGCTGAAAAGACATATTGGCAAGCTACCATAATACCACAATTTTAGAGAACAGCCATACCATTACCTAAATCTGGACAAAGATTTGGATGCCCACAATATTCCCTTCCTATTTCCTGCAAGCTTTAAAGAAAATCTATTAATAAATCTACTTTAGACATGCAAGTCTTCTGTGAAAATTATTTTTTCCTGTCCCTAATGTGAAAATAGGCATACAACATATTCACTTATTGAAGAAATTTAAATGGACAGGAAAAAACTGATTTACTATCCTTTTTGTTCTAAAATTCCAAAAACTCAAGTAGCCCTCATTCTGATTGCTTCTATAGTAAGGAACCCTAATATACTCTCAAGTCTTTAAACCTAACACAGTGGGAAATAAAAAACAGTTTATAGAAAACACCTTTCCTGCTCTCATAGAACTTAAAGCCTATAAGAGGAGCAGATAATCAACTCAAACAACTACATTTTCTTATTTCAATGGATCTGTGGCATCATCAATCTGACCTATCTCTAATAATATAAATTGCAATCTAATACTTTTTCACAGTACATGTTTTTATAAATAAACTGCACCAAAACTGCTGGGTCCTCACTTGAATTCTTTTGACATTACATAAATACCAATGGAGCACAAAGGCTGCCACTCATTTGAAGATTAGCCTTTATCCCCATTCCACAATCTACCTTCCTTTCTAGTACCTTTATGCCATTTCTTTGTATGAATATTATTTATGTGTTACAGCCTATTCATCATACACTTCCCTCATGCCCTTTATATGACCTTCAATTTTAATTTTTTAAAAACTTTTGGATTGAAGCTTCTGAGGTGAGGCAAAGCCAAAATGGTGGAGAAATGGCAGGGACTCACAAGAGTTCTCCCAAATTTTTCTCCAAACAACTTTAAATAATACCTCTACACAAATTCTGGAACAGCAGAACTTACAAAAAGACAGAATGAAACAATTTTCTAGCCCAAGAAGATCAGCAGGAAAGCTCTATTACACTGGGGTAAGAGTGGAACACACTCAATTCAGGTTGCACTAGCAAAGGCCTCCCACAGGAAATCAGCAGCAGGTTTTAGGGGCAACCGAATAAGCAGAAGAGATCTTAGCTCACAAATGGGCTAAGGAAATTGTAGGGGCTCCTTTGCTGGCACTGAATGCAGAATTCTATTGCATCATCCAGATTCAGGTCACAGCATTGGGTTGTAGTTCTAGGGTAAAAAGGAGAAATTAGTACACCAGAACTTACAGTCACCGCAGAATAGGAACCCTGGTCACAGTCATAGGGCAGTAATTAGTGCTTTGGATTGTTCATAAACCAGGAAACAGGCCAGAAGAGTAATAAATACATCTCTCCTTACATCATACCACCTTGAAAGAACTAAAATCCCCAGAACTTGCTCTGAAAACAACTGCACAAAAAAAAATATGAAGCTTTAGACAGAGATCCCTCCACAGGAACAGAGCCTAATTTTAATATAAAGCTAAAAGTCAAGAAATAAGCTGAACAACAAGCAAACAAAAAAAAGACCCAATTATAGAAAGGTATTATGGTAACAGGAAAGATCAAGTCACAAACTCAGAAGAAAACAACAAAAGCAAAACTGTTTCATCTGAAGTCTTTTAAGAAAAATGTGAATTGGTCTCAGGCTCAAAAAGGAATTTTAAAATCAAATAAGAGGTAAAGGAAAAATTGGAAAAAGAAATGAGATTGATTCAAGAAAATCATAGGGAAAGAGTCACAACAAGTTGGTAAAAGAGGCACAAAATAAATAAATGCTTTAAAAGACTGAACAGGCCAAATGGTAAAATTGGCAAAAAAAAATTTGATGAATTGAAAAGCAACATTAGCCAAGTGGGAAAAGATATACAAAAAAATCACTGCAGAAAAGAACTTCTTAAAAGACAGAATTGGCCAAAGGAAAAAAGATACACAAAAATTCTTGAAAAAAATAATTCATTAAAAATTGCAAGAAATTATTCCAGTGTATTCTGATGGAAGTGGATTTCTTCGACAAAGAAAAGCAGCTACACCCAAAGAAAGAGCACTGGGAAATGAATGTAAACTGTTTGCACTTTCGTTTTTCTTTCCGGGTTATTTTTACCTTCTGAATCCAATTCTTCCTGTGCAACAAGGATCTGTTTGGTTCTGCACACATATATTGTATCTAGGATATACGGTGACATATTTAACATGTGTAAGACTGCTTGCCGTCTAAGGGAGGGGGTGGAGGAAGGGAAGGGAAAAGTCGGAACAGAAGTGAGTGTAAGGGATAATGTAAAAAATTACCCAGGCATGGGTTCTGTCAATAAAAAGTTATAATTATGAAAAAAAAAAAAGAAAAAAGAAATTATTCCAGAAAACTGCCCAGATATCCTAGATCTAGAACGTAAAATAGAAATTGAAAGAGATCTCAAAATAAAAACTCCCAGGAATATCACAGCCAAATTCCAAAGCTCCCAGGTCAAGGAGAAAATATTGCAAGCAACCAGAAAGAATCTATTCAAGTATTGTGAGACCACAGTCAGAATTACACAAGATTTAGCAGTTTCTACTGTTAAAGAATCAGAGGGCTTAGAATATGATGTTTCAGAGAACAAAGGAACTAGGATTACAATCAAGAATTACCTACCCAGAAAAACCGAGCATAATCCTGCAGAAGAAAATGGGCATTCAATGAAATACAGGACTTTCAAGCATTCCTGTTAAAAAGACCAAAGCTACTTTTTGTAGTGACAAAGAATTGGAAAAATCTAATCCAATGGAGAATAACTGAACTAGATTTGGTACATGAAGGCACTGGAATATTATTGTTCTGTAAAAAAATTATGAGCAAGCTGATTATAGAAAGTTCTAGAAAGATTTAAATGAACTGGTGCTGAGCAAATCAAGCAGAACCAGGAATACGTTGTACACAACAGCAAGAATGTGCGATGATCAATTGTGAAAGGCTTGCTTCTGCTCAGTAATTCAGTGATCCGATACAAATCCCAATAGATTTTGGACAGAAAATGCCATCTGCATCAAGAAAAAGAACTAAGGATACTGAATGTAAATCAACACATGCTATGTTCACTTCTTTTTTTCTTTTTTTTTTTTTTAAACTCTCTCCCATGGTTTTCCCTTTTGCTCTAATTTTTCTCTCCCAACATAATTCATAAAACAATATATATTAGTGGTTTAAAAAAAAAAAAAAAGAAAAGAAAAGAAAAGAAAAAAGATTTGAGCTAAACGGAAAATTTGACTTTCAAATAGAAGACCAAAAAAAAGCATAACAAGGTAAACAGGAAAAAGAAATCATAAGGAATGCAATAAGACTGAACTCTTTATATATTTCAGTGTAGGAAGAAAATATTTGTAACTCCTAAGAACTTTCTCTTTATTAAGGCAATTATATGATGATAAGAGGACACAAGTCTGAGTTGAAAATGATGGACTTATCTCTAAAATATATATAATTAAATCAAGGAGTGAGAAAGAGAATATTTGGGAGAAGCTGATAGAAGGGTGGGCAGACTAGGAAAGTAAGCAGACAAAAATGATAGATAAAATAAAGAAAGAATAGGATAAATGAAGAAAATAGGAGAGAAGGAGATAAACTGTGAAAAAAATTTTACAGCAAGTATCTCTGATAAAGGATTCATCTTTTAAACATATAGAGAACTGAGTCAAACTTATAAAATAAGACGCATTCCCAAATAAGAAATGACCAAAAGATATGAACAGAAAGTTTTCAGGCAAAATAGCTATTTGTCATTGTGGCATATGATTGTGATAGAATTAATCAATTGGATGTTCTCAGAAAAACCTGGAAAGATTTACATGAAATTAAGCAAAGTGGAGTGAGCAAAACCGTAAAAACAATATATAGGAACAGCAATAATGTATGATGATCAGTTATGAATTACGTAGCTATTCTCAGCAATACAATGATTCAAGAAAAAATGTTATCCATCTCCAGAAAAAGAATTGATGAAGTCTGAATGATTGAAGCACTTTATTTTTTCATGAGTTGTTGCTGTCAATCATTTTAATTGGTCTGTTTTCTTTTAGAATATGACTAATATGAAAATGTTTTATATGTCTACACAATATAATCTATATTAAATTGTTTGCCTTCTCAATGAAAAAGCAGCAAGGAATGGAGGCAGTGAAGATGGAACTCAAAGTTTTTAACAACAAATGTAAAAAATTGTTTTTACATGTAATTGGAAAAAAGTAAAATAATATAGAATTTTTTAAAAAAGAAAGGAAAAAAAAAAACACTACAGTTCCATGCCTAGACATTATTACCTGAGGGACAACAAGATATTGAAAAGGACATTTGTTTCATGAAGATACATGGAGCATTATCAAAAATATTGTGCAAGTCCCTTGAGGTAATTTAATCCACTCTCTTCTTTAATTGTAGGCCAAGTTTACTGTCTAGATACAATATCTGTTTCAAATAAATGAACCAATAGGGTTATCTTATGGGATTATCTGCCTATCTGCATATCATGGCCTAGAAAATATGCATTCTTTATTGTATCATTTTTCCAATGAGAATTTTAAGACCAAACATTTAAGTTATTAATGATAATTGTAACTTCTAAGTTACTAAATTACATGTAAATCTCGTAAAGAAAGCTCTGCTATATACAAGGACTTGATTATTTGCTCTCAATAGCATTTGCAAATGGGAACATCTAGAAAACTTCACCCTCTATAAAGCAACTCTATTAAATTTGGACTTTGCACTGGAAAACCTCCACAATAATGTGAAATAAGTATATATTTCCTCCTTCATAACTAACTTGATTATAATAATCAGAGCTAACTAAATAACATTACCTTGTTGTACCTGTCAAGAAATATTGTATGATTTTGATATATGCATAGAAAATATCTTGTTAAACAAAAACATAAAGGTATCATTTTTGCTCTACTGAATGAAATGTATTTTGAGTTCGTTTTTAATAGTCATCTAACACTAAACACAGTAGGATCTTTTATACTACAGAGCTTTGAGTAAATTTTTGAGACTATAAAGATATGGTCTGCTGCACTATGTCATTTGAGAAATTTACTTGTTTTCATATCTTGATCAAATATTCCTTCAAAAGTCAGGTCTGAGTTCTGGTTCTGCCATTTGCTACCTGAATAGCCAGGTACATGCTTTTTAACTTGAAGATGGAACTGATACTTATATCTCCCCCATAGGCCTGCTGTGTGAATAAAGTAAATTAATACATTTTAAATATATATTTCTTCAATGCATAGGAACTTCAGTCTCATAAAATGTTAATGATGGCAAAGAAGACTTGTTTGTCAATAGTGACTAATTTGCCTTTGGTCAAGATTCTTTCCAAGTTTTTGGTTCTCTCATTTCTTTCAAACACATGGATAATTGACCCCTTGATGCTAACAACTTATTCTCAGGTCAGCTCCCTCCATGAATTTTCTACCTTTTGGCCAGAAGTCTTTTCCTCAGATGCCCTGCAAAACTAAAACTAAAGGTATACCAATCAACTGAAAAGTGACTGGAAAAAAATTTATGGTATATGGTATATGAATGTAAAGTTATGAGATAGTTTCAGAGAAATCCACTGTATACACTAATGAAAAATGAAATATGCAGAACCAGAAAAATAATTTATATGATATCAATTCTATAAAAATAAATATTTCTTAAGGACTTAAGAATTCTAATCAATGAAATGATCAACCATTATCCCAGAAGACTAATGAGGGAAAATGATTAGACTTCTCCACTTCCTTGTCAGTAGCATTGCCCCAGTGTACATACTATCAGCTCTGCTTGCCTTGCTTTGCAGGTCTTTTTTATTTTTTCTTCCCTCATTAAGAGTATAAGTTCTTTAAAGACAGGAACAGTCTTGTTTGCTTGTCTTAGTAACCCCATTATCTTTACTAAGCTCTTAACTATTTATCAAATATGTAGCACCTCCTGCACAGATCTCTTCTATATAAATGTGGTAGTTCACTTACTATTCTCATCTTTATTTTCTCTGGCACAACTGCTATTTTTCAATGTAGGACATGAGTCTGTGAGATTAGGGTGCAAATACTAACAAATCACTGTCAGTGGTGAAAAAAAAAGTTATGGTATCATACACTTAAAAAGTTAGAAAGGACCTCAGAGATCATTGAGTCCAATTCCTTTTATCAATGAAGAAAATGCAGTTCAAAAAAATTAAGTAAGCTGAAAAATTAAAGATTAAAATCTGGATCCTTCAGTATAACACTGTCCACTATGCCATGTTCTATGGGGAAAAAAATCTTAACAAATCTTTTCCATTTTTCATCTGTTTGTCATATTTTTGGAATTATTCTTTAATGTCCTCAGATGATTTTCTTTTATTTGAATACCTTGCTAATAATCTGCAAACTCTATAAATTACTACTGCTTTATGAGTCAAGAGCATTCATAACCTTCCACTATTTTCCTTCATAAGACCTTAAAAATAAGTTGATATTCCATAAATATTGTTGTCTTTGGCTGTTCTCATTCTGTTTAACAAAGTGATCAAAAATTTGACTGATAGTTTCTAGGTTGTTTTGATTTCATTGTTGGGGATATTCATTTACATCAGTTAAATGCCTTAAGAAACAGGTTTAGTCTATTAGTATCTACTCTTTCATTCGTTTCTAATTTAATCCACCTCAATTGATTGTTTAAGCAGGGCAGGTAGTAGTTGCCTCAATAGTATATACATGGCTATATTTTCTCCTCATTTTAATTCTCCCAGTTTAATACAGATTATTTTTGTTCTAAACAACTAAACAACAAAAATTTTAAAATGATATGTGAACCCTTTTAATTAATTAAATTAAATTTATTTATAATTAAAAGCTAATTAAAGGGGTGTTCACATAGCATTTAAAAATTGGCTCTTCAGGGCCAGGAGATCATTATATACTTTAACAACAATACTATATGATGATCAATTCTGATGGACCTGGCCATCTTCAGCAATGAGATGAACCAAATCAGTTCCAATGGAGCAGTAATGAACTGAACCAGCTACACCCAGCTACACCCAGCGAAAGAACTCTGGGAGATGACTAAGAACCATTACATTGAATTCCCAATCCTTATATTTTTGCCTGCCTACATTTTGGATTTCCTTCACAGGCTAATTGTACAATATTTCAAGAGTCCAATTCTTTCTGTAAAGCAAAATAATGGTTTGGTCATGAATACTTATTTTGTATTTAATTTATACTTTAATATATTTAACATCTACTGGTCATCCTGCCATCTAGGGGAGGGGGTGGGGGGAAGGAAGGGGAAAATTGGAACAAAAGATTTGGCAATTGTCAATGCTGTAAAATTACCCATATATATAACTTGTAAATAAAAAGCTATTTAAAAAAATTTTTTAAATAAAAATGGGCTCTTATTTATTGTTATAAGTAGTTTTCACTTTCTGTTTTTTAGTGGTTATAACATTCATGCTTCCTAATTTTCTTCAAAATGTTTATAATACCTAGATATGAAATTTTTATATCATCTGCAAGCCCCTGAGCTCTCCATTTATTTCATGAACTATGTTTTCTAACATATTTTTCACCATTCTTTCCTTTATCAACTTTTGCATAGCACTCACTAAGTATAAAAGTTTATGCTGCTTATGTTAAGATGCTATTACAAAATTTGTCTTTTGAAATCTTGACCCCTAATGACTGGAAATCTATAGCAAGAATATGCCTAGAACCTGGACAGAACTACTTGTGGCTTTCTGAATATAGTGAACTCTGTAGGATACAAGCCCAACAAAATAGTCAAAGTGGAGTTCATACTGCAATCACCTGTGACCTACTAACAGGTGTAGGTCCTTAGGCAGATGTCTCAGATGATATTCGACAAGAAGTGGAAAATCTCTATAAGCTCTCAATGCCTGAAGATTTCTATCACTTTTGGAAGTTCTGTGAAGAACTTGATCTTGAAAAACCAGCAAGAATCATTGGATTCCTTAAGATGAAAAATTGTTGATGAGACTTTTGCAGTACTTCAGGGCTTACAGGAACTATTGGATTCCTGGCACATGAACTAATGGACAATGGATTCCTTATGGACTATTTCTAGGACTTATGGACATGTGTAAATTTTCAGGTTGATTCATGTTGTCACATTACTACTAGCCTGTGTTATATTGCTATGTGCTTATGTAAATTATGTATAATGCCTCCCATATTGATGGATTTATGTATACCATGTATATCTGTTACAAAGTTCTGGCCCATATTGATGGATTTATGTGTACCCCTTCAGAAACCCACTAATCTGATTAGATTTCCTATTTCCTTTGGTGTTTTCATCTAACAAAAGAAAGGGGGAGGTGTTGGAATCCTTACTAACTGCTAACTAATTAGAGTTGATCTAATCTTACAAGATTTTGGCCAGAACCTGAAACAAGGTACTAAGTAGAACTAATTAATACAAGGCTTGTGTTCACACCTTTACTCACTGGAGTTCACAAGTATGCCAGCTTCACAAAGTAAACTTTCTAACTTCAAGGGAGTTCACAGAGAAACTTCTCTCACCTCATTAAATAGTGAGAGAGGAAAAGGGAAAAGGGAAAAGGGAAAGAGTAGGTTAAATAGAAGGGAATACAGAAAAAATAAGGGGAAGGAAGGTGGGAGGATTCTAAAGAGGGAGAGCTGCATGAGGCAAGAGGTGCCCATAAGTTTAATATTAGGGAGAGGGATAAAGAGGGAAAGAAAAAGAAAAGCATAATCTGGGAATAATAAGACAGCAGGAAATACAAAATTAGTAGTTTAAACTGTAAGTGTGAATGGAGTAAACTCCCCCATAAAGCAGAGGCAGATAGCAGACTGGATCAAAATCCAGAATCCTACAATATGTTGTTTACAGGAAATACATTTAGAGCAGGGTGATATATATGGAGTAAAGGTAAAAGGTTGGAGCAGAATCTATTATGCTTCAGGTGAAGTCAAAAAAGCAGGGGTAACCATCCTTATCTCAAATCAAGCAAAAGCAAAAATTGATCTAATTAAAAGAGACAAGAAAGGAAATTATATCTTGCTAAAGGGTAGCATAGACAATAAAGCAATATCATTATTATACATATATGCACCAAGTGGTATAGCATCTAAATTCCTAAAGGAGAAGTTAAGAGAGTTGCAAGAAGAAATAGACAGCAAAACTACAATAGTGGACGATCTCAACCTTACATTCTCAGAATTAGATAAATCAAACCACAAAACAAATAAGAAAGAAGTTAAAGAGATAAATAGAATGTTAGAAAAGTTGTGTGATAGATATTTGGAGAAAACTGAATGGAGAAAACAGAAAGGAATATATTTTCTTCTCAGCAGTTCATGGAACCTACACAAAAATTGACCATATATTAGGACATAAAGACCTCAAAATTAAATGCAGAGAAGAAGAAATAGTAAATGCATTCTTTTCAGATCATGATACAACAAAAACAACATTCAACAAAAAGCTAGGGGTAAATAGACCAAAAAGTAATTGGAAACTAAATAATCTCATCCTAATGAATGAAAAGGTGAAACAGCAAATCATAGACATAATCATTTCACCCAAGAGAATAAACTATTTGAAAAAATAGGGAATGAAGGACTCCTACCAAATTCCTTTTATGACATACATACCTAAACCAGGTAGGCCAAAAACAGAAAGAAAATTACAGAGCGGGAAGATGGCGGAGAGGAGGCTCATTACAAGCCTCTGAATCAATGCTTGACTGAAAAAAACCCACAAATAGTTACCAAGAGAAGCCATCCTTGAGATCCGCCAAGAAAGGTCTGTCTTTACTGGAGGGCTGGGGCGGGTTTAGATCGGGCGCAGGCTGAGGGCAGCGGCAGTGAGAGCACGGGAGCAGAGCTGAGAGGGGGTGGGGAGTGATCGTAGCCGTCTCTGCGGGGAGAGCTTCGCTACAGGTTTGGAACCTGCAGCAAGTCAGCAGCCCAGCAGAGAAGCTAAAAACACCGGGGCTGAAGAACACAACCGCAAACAGCTGGAGTCTCTCAGGACCTGGCCGCCCCCCCTTCCCCCCCTCAGTGACTCAGCACGCTTTGGGATCTCAGAGCGCAGGCGCAGCACAGTCCTGCTAGTGCCTCACTGCTGCCCCCTGCAGTCTGTAGAGGAAGCTCGATAACACACCCAGCCCCCCCCCAAAGAAAGACTCCAGTTTTTTCTGTTTTTCTTTGGTAGTTTGTCTCTGATTAATAGACAGAATGAGCAAGAAGCTGAAGAGGACTTTAACCCTTGACAGCTTCTACACAGATAGAGAGCAGACTCTAAATCCTGAGGAGACTAAAAACAGGCAGTCCCCAGGTGATTCCCCAAAGGAGGAGATCGTCTGTTCCTCAGCACAGATGAACCTCATAGAAGTGATTAAAAAGGCTCTCACAAGGGAGCTAGAAGAAAAATGGGGAAAGCAGAGTGAGGCTTGGCAAAAGGAGAAGGAAGCTTGGGAAAAGGAGAGGGAGGCTTGGCAAAAGAGCCTGGAGAAGTCAGTTAAAGAGAGAGTGGATAAAGAAGTAAAATCCTTGAAAAATAGGATTAGTGAACTGGAAACAGAAAACAGCTCTCTAAAAAACAAAATTGGCGAAATGGAAAAAAATTCCACAGAACAAAAGAACTCAATTGGACAATTAGAGAAAGATTTTTAAAAAGTGAGTGAAGAGAATACTTCACTGAAAATCAGAATTGAACAAGTGGAATTGAATGACTCGAGGAGACAAGAAGAATCAGTCAAGCAAATCCAAAAAAATCAAACAATGGAGAAAAATGTGAAATACCTTCTGGGGAAGACAACAGACCTGGAAAACAGATCCAGGAGAGACAATCTGAGAATCATTGGACTCCCAGAAAAACATGATGAAAAAAAGAGCCTGGACACTGTCTTCCAGGAAATTATCAAAGAGAACTGCCCAGAAGTCATAGGAACAGAGGAAAAAATAAACATTGAAAGGATTCATCGATCACCCACTGAAAGGGATCCTAAAATCAAAACACCAAGGAATATAGTGGCCAAATGCCAGAACCCTCAGATGAAAGAAAAAATATTGCAAGCGGCTAGAAAAACCCAATTCAAGTATCAAGGAGCCACAATAAGGATCACCCAGGATCTGGCAGCATCCACATTAAAAGATCGAAGGGCCTGGAATATGATATTCCGAAAGGCTAAGGAACTTGGTATGCAACCAAAAATAACTTACCCAGCGAGAATGAGCATCTTTTTCCAGGGAAGAAGATGGACATTCAACGAAGTAAGCGAATTTCATCTATTTCTGATGAAAAAACCAGAACTTAACAAAAAGTTTGATCTACAAATATAGAACTCAAGAGAAATCTAAAAAGGTAAAGATTAATCTTGGGAACTATATTTTGACTATATAGATGTATAAAGAATACATGTATACCTTGTTCTAGAAATTGATGTGGAAAGGACATTGTACCAGAAAAAGGGTAAAGTGGGGGTAGTACATCTCATGAAGAGGCATAGGAAACCTATTATATCTGAGAGAAAGAATGGAGGGGGATGAATATAGTGGGTATCTTACTGCCTTCAGAATTGGCTTTAAGTGAAAAATCTTAAGACATATTCAATCTATGGTGAAACTTCTCCCATCTCATTGAAAAGTGAGAAGGGAAAAGTGGAAAGGGAAGGAATAAGCTAAGCGGAAGGGAATACGGGAACTGGGAGGGAAAGGGGTAAGATAGGGGGAGGAACTCTAAGGCGGGGGGAGGGACACTAAAAAGGGAGGGCTGTGAGAAGCAAGGGGTGCTCACAAGCTTAATACTTGGAGGGGGGGGAAAGGGGAAAGAAGGGAGGAAAGCATAAACCGGGGTTAACAAGATGGCAAGTAATACAGAATTGGTCATTCTAACCATAAATGTGAACGGGGTAAACTCCCCCATAAAGAGGAAGCGGTTAGCAGAATGGATTAAAAGCCAGAATCCTACAATATGTTGTTTACAGGAAACACACCTGAAGCGGGGAGATACATGCAGGTTAAAGGTAAAAGGTTGGAGCAAAATCTACTATGCTTCAGGTGAAGTCAAAAAAGCAGGGGTAGCCATCCTGATCTCAGATCAAGCTAAAGCAAAAATTGACCTAATTAAAAGAGATAAGGAAGGACACTATATCTTGCTAAAGGGTAGCATGGATAATGAAGCACTATCTATATTAAACATATATGCACCAAGTGGGGTAGCATCTAAATTCTTAAAAGAGAAACTAAGAGAGCTGCAAGAAGAAATAGACAGTAAAACTATAATAGTGGGAGATCTTAACCTTGCACTCTCAGAATTAGATAAATCAAACCAGAAAATAAATAAGAAAGAAGTCAAAGAGGTAAACAGAATACTAGAAAAGCTAGATATGATAGATCTCTGGAGAAAATGTAATGGAGACAGAAAGGAATACACTTTCTTTTCAGCAGTTCATGGAACCTATACAAAAATTGACCATATATTAGGACATAAAAACCTCAAACTCAAATGTAGTAAGGCAGAAATAGTAAATGCATCCTTTTCAGACCACGATGCAATGAAAATTACATTCAACAAAAAAGCAGGGGGAAGTAGACCAAAAAATAATTGGAAACTAAATAATCTCATACTAAAGAATGATTGGGTAAAACAGCAAATCATAGACATAATTAATAACTTCACCCAAGAAAACGATAATAATGAGACATCATACCAAAATGTATGGGATGCAGCCAAAGCGGTAATAAGGGGAAATTTCATATCTCTAGAGGCCTATTTGTATAAAATAGAGAAAGAGAAGGTCAATGAATTGGGTTTGCAATTAAAAATGCTAGAAAAGGAACAAATTAAAAACCCCCAGTCAAACACTAAACTTGAAATTCTAAAAGTAAAAGGTGAGATCAATAAAATTGAAAGTAAAAAAACTATTGAATTGATTAATAAAACTAAGAGTTGGTTCTATGAAAAAACCAACAAAATAGACAAACCCTTAGTAAATCTGATTAAAAAAAGGAAAGAGGAAAATCAAATTGTTAGTCTTAAAAATGAAAAGGGAGAACTCACCACTAACGAAGAGGAAATTAGAGCAATAATTAGGAGTTACTTTGCCCAACTTTATGCCAATAAATTCGACAACTTAAATGAAATAGAAAAATACCTCCAAAAATACAGCTTGCCCAAACTAACAGAGGAAGAAGTAAATATCCTAAACAGTCCCATCTCAGAAAAAGAAATAGAACAAACTATCAATCAACTCCCTAAGAAAAAATCCCCAGGACCAGATGGATTTACATGTGAATTCTACCAAACATTTAAAGAACAATTAACTCCAATGTTATATAAACTATTTGAAAAAATAGGGATTGAAGGAGTCCTACCAAACTCCTTTTATGACACAGATATGGTACTGATACCTAAACCAGGTAGGCTGAAAACAGAGAAAGAAAATTATAGACCAATCTCCCTAATGAATATTGATGCTAAAATCTTAAATAAAATATTAGCAAAAAGATTACAGAAAATTGTCACCAGGATAATACACTATGACCAAGTAGGATTTATACCAGGAATGCAGGGCTGGTTCAATATTAGGAAAACTATTAGCATAATTGACTATATCAATAACCAAACAAACAAAAACCACATGATCATCTCAATAGATGCAGAAAAAGCATTTGATAAAATCCAACATCCATTCCTAATAAAAACACTTGAGAGCATAGGAATAAATGGACTTTTCCTTAAAATAGTCAGGAGCATATATTTAAAACCATCAGTAAGCATCATATGCAATGGGGAAAAACTGGAACCTTTCCCAGTAAGATCTGGAGTGAAGCAAGGTTGCCCACTATCACCATTATTATTTAATATCGTATTAGAAACACTAGCCTCGGCAATAAGAGTCGAGAAAGATATAAAAGGAATTAGAGTAGGCAATGAGGAAACCAAACTATCACTCTTTGCAGATGATATGATGGTATACCTAGAGAACCCCAGAGATTCTACCAAAAAGCTATTGGAAATAATTCATAATTTTAGCAAAGTAGCTGGCTACAAAATAAATCCCCATAAATCCTCAGCATTTTTATACATCACCAACAAAACCCAACAGCAAGAGATACAAAGAGAAATTCCATTCAGAATAACTGTTGATACCATAAAATATTTGGGAATCTATCTACCAAAGGAAAGTCAGGAATTATATGAGCAAAATTATAAAAAAGTCTCCACACAAATAAAGTCAGACTTAAATAATTGGAAAAATATTAAGTGCTCTTGGATTGGCCGAGCGAACATAATAAAGATGACAATACTCCCTAAACTAATCTATTTATTTAGTGCTATACCAATCAGACTTCCAAGAAAATATTTTATTGATCTAGAAAAAATAACAACAAAATTCATATGGAACAATAAAAAGTCGAGAATCTCAAGGGAACTAATGAAAAAAAAATCAAATGAAGGTGGCCTAGCTGTACCTGATCTAAAATTATATTATAAAGCAGCAGTCACCAAAACCATTTGGTATTGGCTAAGAAATAGATTAGTGGATCAGTGGAAAAGGCTAGGCTCACAAGACAGAATAGTCAATTATAGCAATCTAGTGTTTGACAAACCCAAAGCCCCTAACTTCTGGGAAAAGAATTCATTATTTGATAAAAACTGCTGGGATAATTGGAAATTAGTATGGCAGAAATTAGGCATGGACCCACACTTAACACCATATACCAAAATAAGATCAAAATGGGTCTATGACCTAGGCATAAAGAACGAGATTATAAATAAATTAGAGGAACATAGAATAGTTTATCTCTCAGACTTGTGGAGGAGAAAGAAATTTGTGACCAAAGATGAACTAGAGACCATTACTGATCACAGAATAGAAAATTTCGATTACATCAAATTAAAAAGCCTTTGTACAAATAAAACTAATGCAAACAAGATTAGAAGGGAAGCAACAAACTGGGAAAACATTTTCACAGTTAAAGGTTCTGATAAAGGCCTCATTTCCAAAATATATAGAGAACTGACTCTAATTTATAAGAAATCAAGCCATTCTCCAATTGATAAATGGTCAAAGGATATGAACAGACAATTTTCAGAGGATGAGATTGAAACTATTACCACTCATATGAAAGAGTGTTCCAAATCATTATTGATCAGAGAAATGCAAATTAAGACAACTCTGAGATACCACTACACACCTGTCAGATTGGCTAAGATGACAGGAAAAAATAATGATGAATGTTGGAGGGGATGCGGGAAAACTGGGACACTAATGCATTGTTGGTGGAGTTGTGAACGAATCCAACCATTCTGGAGAGCAATCTGGAATTATGCCCAAAAAATTATCAAAATGTGCATATCCTTTGATCCAGCAGTGTTTCTATTGGGCTTATATCCCAAAGAAATACTAAAGAAGGGAAAGGGACCTGTATGTGCCAAAATGTTTGTAGCAGCCCTGTTTGTAGTGGCTAGAAACTGGAAAATGAATGGATGCCCATCAATTGGAGAATGGCTGGGTAAATTGTGGTATATGAATGTTATGGAATATTATTGTTCTGTAAGAAATGACCAGCAGGATGAATACAGAGAGGCTTGGAGAGACCTACATGAACTGATGCTAAGTGAAATGAGCAGAACCAGGAGATCATTATACACTTTGACAACGATATTGTATGAGGACATATTTTGATGGAAGTGGATTTCTTTGACAAAGAGACCTGAGTTTCAATTGATAAATGACGGACAAAAGCAGCTACACCCAAAGAAAGAACACTGGGAAACGAATGTGAACTATCTGCATTTTTGTTTTTCTTCCCGGATTATTTATACCTTCTGAATCCAATTCTCCCTACGCAACAAGAGAACTGTTCGGTTCTGCAAACATATATTGTATCTAGGATATACTGCAACATATCCAACATATAAAGGACTGCTTGCCATCTAGGGGAGGGGGTGGAGGGAGGGAGGGGAAAAAAAAAAATCGGAACAGAAATGAGTGTCAATATAATGTAATTATTAAATAAAAAATTTAAAAAAAAAAAAAAAGAAAATTACAGAGCAATCTCTCTAATAAATATTTATGCAAAAATCTTAAATAAAATATTAGCAAAAAGATTACAGAAAATCATCCCCAGGATAACTAAGACTGGGAAAAGTTTCTTTCAGAAGGTGAAATTTAGTTTAGATTTTAAGGAAGACAGGAAGTAAAGATAAAGACAGAGAGAGTTCTAGACTTGGGGGACAACCTATTTGCTTTAATAGCTGCCTAGTAAAGTAGATTATACCTCCTTGGATGTCTTCAAATAGAGACTGTACAACAATTTGCCAAATATATAACTGTTATAAATTGAACTAGTTGGTGCTAAATTTGCCCTTTCTAAAATTCTCTGATCGTTCTAGCTATATAGAAAAACAAAATCACTTACTAAAAGATTTACATCAAAAGTTATTTCTGGTAAAGAAATACATGTGGATAGATGTGTGTGTAAATGCAGTCAATAATTTGCTTAAAAAGTATAATTCAAAAGACAATACAACTTAAAAGGATATTAGTACTTATTCCAACCTCTTCATATTACACATAATAAAAATGAGTTAGGAACTAAATAAAGAGGCAATATATAAAACTAGCCTGAACTAAAAAAAAAAAATTATTTTTATAACATACCTTTGTGCAACTGTTGGTGATTGCATAAATGAAGCATCTTCATCAGATGAAAGTCTCCATGATTCACCTAATTGACATTCACTTGGCCTCAATTCACTCTTTACCCAGTCTGGTAATCTCTCTGGATTTGAACATTTTCCTCTTGCTAAATTTGGCTCATCAAAATAGATGGACTATTAAAATAAAATTTAGAAATTTTTCAAATTGTACTCTCATGACTCAATCAGTTATTATTTCCATCAACTTTCAGGTATTCCTTGAAAAAAATTAATTTCCAAATACATATTCAACATTCAGTTAAAAAATTAAGCTGAGAATATTATTTATATCTTAGAATTGATGTTTAAAAAAAAAACCTAGGATTTACAATTTATTTTAAACCATTAAAATTATAGTATAATTATTTGCATTACCTAAATTCTTAATCAAAAGGTTTTCTGAAGTATCTTTAAAATTCAGAATATATTTTTAGAAATTAAATATTTTTAGACCAAGAAGCAGACAAATCTAAAGGATCAGAAATCTCTATCAAATGAGATTTACAGTTTATAAAAGTTCAATTATCACACTTTTTTTCCCCCAGTAAACTTCAGTATACTTATACTCTATATTTTTCCCTTGGAATGGAATGTGAAATTTTTATTTTTTATTCATTAAAGTCTAAGCAACTCTCATTCAGTCCTGTAATCAAACATTACAAATTAGTTATCCTATTAAAGACAGCAAAACTATATACTCTTAGAAGAAAAAAGTATTTGTTATTTCTACGCTAATTCTTCCAAAGAGGTTCTTCTCTCTATGCATATGTAAAAGCCTAACCTCTGTTCCATCAAGCATGGAATTAGTCTTGACATTAAAATATCAAGATAATTTGTTGAATCCATGTTTATTTCAGTTTCTAGTTAAATATCACTTCATATAACTACTTATTCCCAAAATTATTAAGCTTAACTTAATTTTTTTCATAGCAAAGACACAGAAAAGAAATTACTGACACCTGACCAAATCTATAATAAGACAATTATAAAATTTCACTTTTAATGTTTTCTAAGGAATTAAATATCCCATTTATATCCCAGCCAATTGTCAAGATTTTTAAGATTCCCATTAAGAAATATTAACAGTCACTATCATCACTTGACACTCTAGGTAGAGCATTCAGGCACTCAAATTCTATAACTTTCCAACTGGTTCATTAATATGAATATAACTCACAACTACCACCACCAAGTTGTATTCCCTGCCAAAGAAAAATAAATCAGCCTGTCAATGAGGCACTTCTATCTTCCTAGAGAAACACAACTACTGCAATATCATAAAACTTTGAGCTGGAAAAAACTTAGGAATCTTCTGTTACAATTCCATTCAATAGCACTCCTCATGTAACAAAAGTAAAAGCTGACAGCAAAATTAAGTTTTTTTGATGTGCTTTTGAAAGTTGATTTTATAAAGTGAAATTACTTGAATAATATATCGTTATTTTTAAAAGAATTTTCAGTTTTTATAGTACTGAATTTTATCCAAGACAAATCATCTATTTATCATAAATAAAGATTAAGCTGTAAAATGTAAAAAGGCATTTCTCAGATAGCTACAGCTAAATCACAGTTATATGGCAAAGCTAATCTCTAAAATTTCTTTTCTCTTTAAAGTTAAAAAAAAATAAGAGCAATATAGGTAAATATAAAAGTTTTGAACATTCAAATGTGTCTATATATTTACAAATATGTCAATAGACATATAGATGTATATATATATATAAAATATATTTCAAAAATATGTTAAACAAAAAATAGAAAAAATGAGAAGAAAGAAGTATCTTAAGATTAAATACCTAAGCCTCAGAGTTTTACCTTATCTTCTAAAAGGAGAGTGAGTGGTAATAAAACCCCAAAGCTCTATATACCCTAATTCAATAATTAAATGATTTTGCCTTTATTTTACCAAAAGCCAGTTTATAAAACTCTCTCTGCAAAAGAGATAATATGCTAGAATGATACCCACCATGTAAGACGGCAAAGTTTTCAATGTCCCTGGTTCAGGTCGATATGTAAAAGGACCTTCTAAAATTCCTCGTTTAAGCATATGTATTAATAGTTTTGCATACAGATTCCGATTCTTCCTACCCATTATCCCTGTGCCTGCTCCTGAAGGTTCACATAGTTTTTTAATCCAAAGGGCACACCTCTGTCGCTCTAGAAAAATACAACACTTGTTACTTACTATATTTT
Source organism: Antechinus flavipes (assembly GCF_016432865.1). Classification (NCBI taxonomy): domain Eukaryota; kingdom Metazoa; phylum Chordata; class Mammalia; order Dasyuromorphia; family Dasyuridae; genus Antechinus; species Antechinus flavipes. The sequence continues at coordinate 159,664,981 of NC_067401.1, forward strand.
CCAGAAAATAAAAGACAACGTTACAAAAACATACACTGAACAGAGTTTTGCCTGGACTTCTTGCTTTTGTACCTCTCATTTTCCTATGATTTATGTTATTTTTCTATATGTCTTTTGTCCTTAAAAAAAAATGGTCCATAGCTCCAGTAATTAACATAATATGTATACACTGTAAGTACACAATTAAATTTTTGGTGAATTAAATTGTCTTTGTCCATAAATGTAGTTATGTTAAAAATTATGAAAATGTTTACTAAATAATAATTTTAGGGAAAAAGAATTTTGGAATATATATAAAATAATTTTTGTAAGTGAAAGGTAATGTTAAGAGCCTCTCTAAAAATAGAGAAATAAATCCATTTCAATAGTTGTACTGTAGAAATCCTTTTGTAATTCCAGCTGTGCAAATCTAGAAGAAGATAAAATATAATCACTGAATTATTATTTAGCTTTTTAAAAACTTACTGGAAAAATAAATTTCAAAACTTTTATCCACTAAAAGGAACAATTTCCAGGGATTTTTATCTGGTTCAGAAAGTTTACTATTAATATTCCCCAAAATAATTGAGTATTATTTACAGATAATTCCATAAAACAATTATTCTTTTAAAAATCTACTTTTAAAATATAGCATTACTTAATCCATATCCATTGGATAAACTATTTTGATGTGCAATAGCATACTTTTAGTTCTCATAAAAACTGTATTTTAACATTAATCTATCATCAGTCAAATTAAATTTGAAGATTATATCTCTAACAAAATCATAATTCTGCCTTAAATCCCTTGGATTTATAAAGGTCAAGTTTTTTTGTTTTGCCAATAAAATGTATTAGTACTGGATTTACCACTTTGCAAATGTCATCACTAGAACAGAAAAATGAATAATGCTTCTGAAAAACTGGATTTCTTGGTTTATAAATTATGCACATCTAAATGAACTACTTATTGAAATTTCAAGTGGAAATAATGGAAATTTGACATATTTCATATAAAATTATATAAGTAGAAATAATTTGAGGAGGCAAGCAGTTAGAATTCATGTCTATAGTTTTGTCAGTAAAGGTACCTCCTGGTATAGAAATTCCTTTCATTAATGCAGATTAACTAATAATATATAACTTATAAACTTATAAGTTTTAAAAATTTTCTAGGGCACTGACAATTAAATGTGGTCATACAGCATGTATCAAAGACACAATTTAAATCCAGATCTCCCTAACCCAAGATCAGCCCTCCATGTTATTTTCTCTAAATATTAGGTCTAAACTTTTAAATTATCAATTTAATATGAATCATGCATACTTTATATTGAAATTTTATTGTACTAAGTAATTCAACAACAGTATTGTAATAATAACTAATAGATGTGCATACATATATATGCATTTATAAACATATACAAAAATAAAATTTTAAGGTTTGAAAGGTACATTATATGATCTGTTTCTCACAAACCTGTATGGTACCATACTAACTATAGATATTAGCATCCCCATTTTTTCAAGAAAACTGTATGCAGTTCAGAGACGTCAAGCTCTTGGTCAACCCTTAGTCTCATAAGTAATTACTAGAATTAGGGAGGAATTAGAGGCTAGTTCTATCTAGGCTCTAAATCCAGTATTCTTTCTACTAGAGCACACAGCCTATAATATCCTTTTAAATAAAGATATAATACATTTTATCCCTAGAAGATTCACTAGCAAAAATAGTGAGGTCAATAGAGGAAGGACCTACACTGATGAAATAATAGGAACAGTAAATAGACAGACAGACAGACAGACAGACAGATAGATAGATAGATAGATAGATAGAATCTTTAACAAAGTTTCTTAAGCTGCAGGTCACAATTCCGCATAGGGTCACATAACTGAAAATGGGAATCACGAAAAATTTGGCAACAGTAAAAGGTATCAAATATTCTGTCAAGATTTAATTTTTTGTGTCAAAATAACAAACACATCCATCTCATTAGTTTGCAGATTTGCTTCCATCTTTAATGAATGGTAATGTATATCAAATAATTGTTTTAAAATAAATATTTCTTTATGATTTATTATCTGTGAATGTTTGATAGGTATACCTATTTTATATAGCTATAGCCATGAGAGTTGCATAAAAATTTCTTGGACAAATAAGGGTCATGAACAGAAAAAGTTTAAGAAGCCTAGATCTAGAATATGTAGAAAGATAGGACAAAGAGTAAAAAACAACATACTTATCAAAACCATAAATAAGGTGGGCAAATGGAGTTTTTCCCCCAGACTACAAGTAGTATGTGTATTCCAAATGGATGAATTATTAGCTCCTGACTGCAAGAAAAAAAAATGAAAGGGAGCAGGAGGAGAAAGATCTGCACTTGTGATTTAATCAGTGTGATTTAATCACATTCTCTTCAATTTAAAGACTGAGACAAATGCTTAGTAAGTGATTTGCCTAGGATCATAGAGCTAAACTCAGGACCTGAACTCAGGGTTACCCAAGCCTAAGACTAGCCACCCACTATTCCACACTGCTACTTAGCAAGAATAAATAAAAAGCTATTTTACAAAACAATTTGGAATTATGCTAAGAAAGTGACTAAAATCTTCATACTTTTTGACCAAGACAGCCAACCACTACATTAAAATCATAAAATCCAATGATAAAAAGAAGAGCCGTATGAACACAAAAATATTCAAGGCATAACTTTTTATAATAGCAGAAAATTCAAAACAAAGATGTCCATCTCTTGGGGAATGCCTGAATAAATTATAGTGAATGATTATAATGGAATATTATTATAGTATAAAAAATAATGATTACAATGAATATGAAGAAGAATGCAGGAACTATTAATGAAGTGACAGAAAGTGAAATAAACAAAACAAGCAACTGATATACTCAATGACTACCACAGTATAGATAGAAAGAACAACAACAACAAAAAAAAAACTATAGAAACTAAATGCTGTTAAATTATAATAACCAAGTTTGGCTCTGAAGAATACATTTCTCCCTTTCTTGAAAACCCAGTGTACAATATCAGATTCTGTTGATACATTGTTGATACACTGGCTAGTTATATATATAAAATAATAAAATATTCTTTGTTAGGAGAGAGGTCTCTGAGAAGAAGAGGGGAGTGAGAAATATAGGTAATAAAAGATAACACTCAAAAAATTCAAGATTAATTAAAATAGGAAAATAGATTTTGCTTTCTTTTCTATCTCAAGTGAGATTCTCTTTAGCCCAATATAATTTTCCCATCTGCTTGCTCATAAACATGAGTCCTCCTTTATACATGGTCTCCCCCAAAAACACATGAGCTCCTTGAGAGCAATTTTCATTTCAATTTTCTATTTCTAGTTCCAGCTTGGCCTACTGTAAGTACCTAAAAAGTGTTTGTTTGTTTTTTTTTCCTTTTCATAGAGGACTACACTATTCACCTCCCAAACTAAATTTATCCCATGGAGTTATTGAACTAGAAAGAGTGGTTCATTTATTAGGCTTTAAAAGAAGTTCTACCTCTGCTTTTCCTCTTTCTCTAGTTTATATATTTTTTAAGAATACCTCTTACTCTCCTTCCAACTTCCTGATGGTGGAAGGGGATGAGAGGAAGGATTTTTTTTAACCTTTTCAGTCTTCCTATCTCCAAAAGCAGCCATGATAGATAGAAGCACAATACAGTGAAAATATTTTCCTATCTAGATAATATTGGACCTCAAGTCCCTAAGCCTCTCCTGTTTTATGTTTCTTTTTCTGAGTACAGGTAACCAAAAAACAAGTCTGAGAAATAGCCTCAGTAGCCACCTCTTGAAATAAAATCACTGAATTTTGAGAGGTGTTCCCTACAATTATATCCTTCCCAATGCAATTTGCAAACAGAAAAAGAACTATGGAGTATGAATGCAGATTGAATCATACTATTTTCACTTTTTAAAATTTTTTTTCTTGCATTTTTCTCTTCTGTTCTGATTCTTTTTTCATAACATGATTAAAGCAGAAATATATTTAATATGATTATACATGTATAACTTCTATCAAAGTGATTGCCATCTTGCATAGGGGAAAAGGGAGAAAGGGAGAAAAAATAGAAATCAAAATCTTCAAAATTAAATGTTGAAAATTAATAAATAATTTTTTAAATTATATCCTTCCCCAAGAGAAATTGATTGTCACCAGAAGGATGAGCAACATATGACTGCAGAAGATACAGTTCTTGAGTTGTATTTCAGATATAAAATAATTGTAAAAGATCTATTCAATTATCCCACAAGATTCCCGATAGTCTCTATCTCGTAGAAGATTATATGATTATTTTAATAATTTATATTTTATAATAATTTATATTTTATATATGTTAATGCTTACTATGAGTCTTTTGTGTTGTATGCATCTTTTTTCATGGTGGAAGAAATAGCTTCCTTATACCTGATACCTTTATTTTGAAATACACTTGAAATTCCTTTAAAAGTGGCAAAAACCTTTCATTACACAACTAGAGGCAAAAAAATCTAAACATTTTCTTGAGGTAACAAACACACTGACAGAAACTCATTCACAATACAATGTAATCATTCAATAAATGAAAATAAATTATGAGATCATTTCCTTTTGTGATTATAAAAGTTAGAAAAGAGTACTGACTTGGAAAAGAAATTACACCAGAAGAAAAAGGATGCAGAAAGAAAAGGCTGAGAAACCTGAAGATTTATTATGCTAAATATTTAGTTTTGCTTAGGGTACTCTTTTACTTTTAACTTAACCACTTAAAAATGAAAAACACTATGTTCTGTTAGGGTATCAAAGTACTAAAAGGACTTTGTTAAAAAAAAAAAAACTGTTTTATTTGTAACATAGTATATAGTATTATGTTAAGGTTTCTTTTTATTTATTTTGATACAAGGTAAAACCCAAACATGCTAATGTTAGCAATGGTTGAAAGGTTACTGGATTGTTCTTTTTTTATTTGATAATAAACATATATGTATATACATGTATATGTCTATCTTTCAACTTTGAAAATTAATTCATTCAATCGAACTTTATTAGAGTAAACTTAGAACAGTCTAAGACAGTTTACAACAGTTGAAGAATAATTAAGTATAAGATCAAAAACCAAATGATCATTCATCTAGCCTTGGAAGAAAGCTTAAAAGTCATCTGGTCTCACCTCCTCATTTTACAGTGTTATGCCATAGTTCTCTTTTATTGTGCTGATTCAGTTTCCCTAATTATCCTGACTCAGTCCTGCCTCGATTTCCCTGCTTCTCAGTTCTGCAAAACCTCCTCTCCCTCTTTATCAGAATACTTGATAAGAATAAAAGATCTTATGTTTTGGAATATCAGAATGCCTCTCCCCATCCCAAGCTATTGGAATATCAGATACTATCTTATCAAGATGCCTCTCCCCATGTCCAGGGTCCCCTGATTATGTCATCCCCCTCTCAGAGGCTCACGCCACTCTGTCAGAATCCCATTCCTCATCAGTACCCTGACTACACCCCTGCCTCAGTCTACCCCCTGCATCTGAGCCCGTGTATAAATGTCATTGAGAACTCTGATTGTTTGCTGGAACTTTGGAGATGATAATTTCATTCAGCCCTGGGACCAAACAATGGATCCATCTGGTCCCAGTATATCTCTCCATTTAATAAATTATTAAATACTCTCTAATCTCTATCTTGCTTAGTTTCTCAGGCATTACACAGAAGCAGGAATTTGCTCAAGATCACACAGGTAATAAGCAGGAAAGGCAGGATTTAAATCCATGATTACAAGTTAAGTAGTCTTTCTACTGGGCCATACTGTCTTCACAAATGAAATTCAAAACACAAACAAAGGTATCTTAACAAAAAAAAATAATAATAATAATAATAACTGAACAGTCTTACCTGTCTTATGGGGTAATTTTAGGACAAAAGGCTTCATATCTACCACATAGTGATCAAATTCTGCATCCAAGATCTCTAATTTTTCTTCTTCACTTGCCATTTCTGTTAAAGTAGTCTATAAAAGAATTTAAGATGAAAAAGTTGTATCTTCTCATTTGCTAAGAATATTAAACATGAAGAGAAAAATGGCACATTCTGGGACTTTTAGTAAAAATGACTTGTAAGTTGTGTATCCTTTAAATTATGAAATCTGTTGGGTAAGAAATTATATATAGGACTAAATTAATTAAAAGAATTCATTTAATTTAAAAAATTTAAAAAACCCTTATTTTTTTCAAAACCATCTTAGTGATTTAAAAACTAGTTTTTCATGATTTTACCTTTTAAAAATTTTGTCCCCTGTACCAATAAATCTTTTTCTAGAAGGCAATCTTATCCGTTCTTTTTCCATTTATATATGTCATTCTGCCTTCCATAATACCAAAGATAAAATATCTTCCATAATAAAACTTTGCAAAATAAATTCTTTCTTGATTTACATAATGTATTCCACCAAATGTTGAATTCTTTTAAATCATCAGACCTAGACTGCTTATAATTTGCACTGCTATATACTGTTATTCATAGTCAGAGAGCAATTATAAAGTGGATTAGTAAACAAATGGAAATTTATTAGTCCAGAGTTTGGGGCCCAGTGAAAGCATTTCCTCCTCATTTTACATATAGTACATAACTGCCCATCAACCCATTTCTCAACAGCAAAAATATAGAAAACAAACTATTTCCTTTAGAGTTTTGGTAGTTTGTCCAACTCTTCACGACACCAACTGGGTCAGATACTGGAGTGGTTTGCCATTTTCTTCTCTAGCTCATTTTACAGATGAGGAAACTGAAGCAAACAAAGTGACTTGCCCGATTATACAGCCAGAATCTGAGGCCATATTGGAACTCAGGTCCTCCTGTCGCCAATCCCAGTGCACTATCCACTGTACCACCTAGCTGACCAATGAAAGACTAGGTCAGAGACAAAAAACAGTAGCTATTTGTCAACAAACTATAGGGAAATGGACAAAGAGTTTCTTCACAATAGTTTACTGAGTAATTTTTAAATGAACAATTTATAGGAAAGAAAAATGAGACCCAATAATTAAATGACAATCACCAAAAAGAGATAATCCACATTATAATTCTGAAATTCAAAGCTCTATTCATTTGGCCACTGGACAATACTGCATATGAATTAGTAGTTTATTTATCTAATGCAGAAGCACAGTAAAAAGTCCTAAATGGGAATCATCCATAAAGACTTCCAAAATGAAACTGCTTCCCTACCAATAGCAGAATGTAAATTAAGAACAATGCAAAGGAGAAACTGTTAATATATATGTGGTAAAAAGTTATTTTTCCTTAGGTTTATTCCACCATCTTTTGAAATTAAGCATACATTAAATATAAAATGTCTAATTCATGTTTCTTTTTTGCGTACGGACATAAAAATTTAAAAATCGAAACATTTTCTTCCTTCAGGAAGCTTATATTCTTGAGAAGATGGTAAGATTCAAGAGGGGAAGGGAGGGAGAGATCCAGCACATATACAAATAAATATAATAGCTCTTTGGCCCATCCATGCCATTGAGAATGAAGACCATTCTCAACAATTAGATTTTCAACATCCCAGACAATTTTGACATATGTCTAATGGTCCAGACAGTTATTATAAATCCTTCAAAAGGATTTCAAACATCAATGTTAAGCCCTGGAAAGAAGAGAAAAAAGTTTCAGGTAGACAAGTAGTAGGGATATTGGTAAAACTTACAACAGTTCATCCAATCTGTTGTCACGTACAGAAGACAATTAAAGCAGTTTCCTGGGGTTTTCACCATAAAATGAGAGTTGTATATGTTTACTTCCCCAGCAACATGTTTTATTGAACAGAGTGGCCCAATAAACTCAAACTTCATGGATGGAAAAATATGTCTTAATAGACATAAGATGAGGTACTGCTTATGTAATTTCTCAGACTCAAAAAAGATGAATTAATTCTTGAAGGAAATGATATTGAATCTGTACCAAAGTCAGAATCAGCTGTCCTCATTCAACAGGCCATAAAGTAAAAAACAAGGATATAAAAAAGTTTTAAATGGCTTTTGTTACTGAGAAATGCATAGTACAAAAGGCTGATGAATAAGGTCAAATTGTATAGATGCCAAAAGCCATGTCCTAATGACTTGATATTTACTCAAATAGTCAATAGTATATAACAGTAAAAATTATATAATAATAAAATATAATAATGCAGTTAGCCATTTGAGTATTTTTCCCCCTTTTCAAAAATCTGTTGCCACTCTGAGAAATTATAATAAAATTCTATTTTAAAATGTGTTGAACTAAACCAAAAGTTAATTTGACAGGTGACCTTAAGTTCTTGAAGACTGAGCTCAAATTCCAGGAGGTATTTCTATGATACAAGAAAAGCTTTGAATATAGGTCTTCTGATAGACAGCATAATGAAGTTCAAAAAAGCCACCTGTGGGAGAAGACAAAGGAGGGATCCCTGGGTGGGGAGAGGTGAAGTAATAGCAAGTCAAGTTAAGGAACAGAATAAAGTAAAGCATTAGCTGGGCTAGCAAAGATATGTGTGTGTGTGTGTGTGTGTGTGTGTGTGTGTGTGTGTGATTCCACAGAAATATTTATTTCTTCTACTATTATATATCCTTTCTTGAACAGATAATATATTGTTATAAATTTTGAATCATCTTTGATGTTCCACGGGGCACAAAACAATGTTCTATTTTATCTTGCTTTATTGTTTTTCTTTTTTTATTATTATTTTTTTCTTTTAAATAAAATAATTTTTAAAAAATAAAATAATGGGGTTAGGAGAGAAAGAGAGGGTAAAAAAAAACCCTGAAAACTCTTCAAGGAGGAGGGAATTCCTAAGCAGAATCTTAAAGGAAGACATGTATTATGAGAAGCAGAGTTGAGATGGAAGTACATTCTAGGTATTAGAGATAGCTTTCATAAGTATACCGAAAAAGGAGATAGAGTGTTATATTTGAACAATAATCCATTAGTATAAGATTAAAAAGACATGAAGATGACAGATTAAAAAGGGCCTTAAATGCCAGGCTAAAGAATTTCTATTTTATCCTAAAGATAGTGTGAATCCACTAATGCCTTAGGGGAAAATTAATGACAAGGTCATATTCTAGTCTTAGGAAGTTCAAATAAGATAACATACATTAAGATTTGCAAGCCTCAAACACTATATAAATGTTAATTATTATTATTATGATAACTACTGGAAAAAATGGATCAAAATTTAAAAATGGAATCAGGAAAATAAATTACAAGGCTATTACAACAGTCTAGGTAAAAGTGATCAAGGCCTAGAAAAATGGAGACAATATGTCATGCAGACAGAATCAACAAGACCTGGCAACTGAATGAATGGGGGAGGGGGAGAGAGAGAGTCAAGGATAACAGTAGGGCAATTTGGAGAGGCAGCTTTTCAGGAAAAATGAGTTCTGGTGAGACATATTGAATGTGAGATGCCTACAGAACACCTGGAAGAGATTATATCTAGCAGGCAATTAATGACACATAAGTGAAGTGCAGGACTCAAATTACAGATAAATATATAGATGTGAGAGTCATTTGTATAGAAATGATACTTAAACCTACAGGAACTATTGAAGTCTTCAAAGAGAGACTATATAGACAAAATTCTGGAGAACAAATTGTTTAGGCAGGAGAATATTTAGTAGCAGTGTCAAAGAATGAAGAGAAGATATAGCATCCAAAGGACAGAACTGTCAATAGAATCAAAAACTGCTAAGATGTTTAAATCTTATAGAGGTCAAAAAAAGGATATTAGACTTAGCAGTAAAGGGACTGTTGGCAACTCTAGAAAGTTTTTCCAGTGATGGTGGTATCAGAAGGCAGAGTAGAATGAAAAATGAAGAAACAACAAAAATGGACATAGACAATTCCTTCTAGAAGCCTGACAATGAAAAGGAAAAGATTTATAACAGCTTGAGTTAATGGAAGGAGAAAGTGAAGGTTGGTTCTTTTGTTTGTTTTTTATAGAAATATTCCAAAGTAAGTAAACAGAAAAACTGACAATGAAACAGAGTAGTGATAAATGGACAATGTCTTCAAGGACATAGGAGGAAAGAGAATAGCAAAAGGGCAAATAAGAGGCCTTGGAAAGGAAAAGGGCCACCTCTTCCTCTGAGATGAAAGGGACTAGGAAGTAAAAGGATTGAAGTGTATGAAAACGAAAACACAGAGATAGATATAAGGGGAAGGAAGATTTTGCCTCAGGAGATAGGAATTCATAAATACTACTCGACCTCTATATTCCAAAGTCTTATGTCATAGATGGTAAGAGATATTCTCTCAACATGAACATTTATTCACTTTCCAAAACCCAAGGACTAGGAATAAGAGGAGTGGCACAACAGGGAGTTTGTGTCAGAGTCTAGCCTTTGTTTCCCCAAGAGCTAGACTAAATGACAACAGTTCCATAGTTACATTACAAAATGCCAGAGGATGAAGCCCACCAAAAAAAATTCTCCTTCACATGGAACATGCAATGTCAGGTCTAGTATTCAAAGCTTCGATCTTCTGGGTGCAGTCTAGGGCCACTATTAGGGTGACACTAAGCATATGCTTAATCCTTGATGAAAATTCTCAAAAATTGATGAAAACAGACCCAACAACAGACTGATTCTGCTGTCTCAGAACCAACTTAATTTTTTATTTAAATTTTTTAAATTTTTTTAAAATAACTTTTTATTGACAGAGCCCATGCCTAGGTAATTTTTTTACAACATTATCCTTTGCACTCACTTCTGTTCCGATTTTTCCCCCTCCGTCCCTTCACCCCTTCCCCCAGATGGCAAGCAGTCTTATACAAGTTAAATATGTGGCAGTGTACCCTAGATACAATATATGTGTGCAGAACCGAACAGTTCTCTTGTTGCACAGGAAGAACTGGATTCAGAAGGTAAAAATAACCTGGGAAGAAAGACAAAAATGCAAGCAGTTTACATTCATTTCCCAGTAGAACCAACTAATTAATCTGAAAAGGTTTATAAATTAGTAGGTTGGTCACTAGATGAATTTTTTAGATGAATGGTGAATTACAAAGCAAGAGTCCTTTTGTAACTTACATACAAATAAATAATTCTACTAACAACTAATCACAAAGTTATATTTTACAGGCTGTTATCTTCATCTCTCTGATTCACAATATTCCCTTTTATGTACTTATATTCTTTACGGTTCTATTTTGTCTTATTACTATTTATGTACTTGCCTTATCTGTGTTAGCCGTTTATTAGCTCCACAAGATTAGTGATTGATCTTATTCATCCATTGAGGTGGATGAAAATGAAAACACAGAAAGAGTATAAGGGGAAGGGAAATTTTGCCTCAGGAGACAGGAACTCAAAAGTACTACTTGACCTCTATATTCCCCAGAATTTTGTGCACATTAAAGAACTGATTTTTTAAAAACTTAATACTTTAAACTGTAATTCTCCATTATGCCTAAACTCATACTATACTTATTGGTTCAGAATAAGTGTAAACTGTGCTACCCTGATATGCCATACTTTCTATTTTATTCATTTCTTTTATAATAATCAATTACATTGTTACTATTTTTCACTGATTACCATAAATCACAAAAATCTTAGTTTTCATTGAATACATCAATAGAATGTGATATCAGCAAGGAACAATAGAAATAGTGCTAGAATTAGGATCAGAAGATTTATCAGCTATGGTGATCTTGCAAAATGCACTTCACTGCAAGACTGCTATTTGAAAAGGCCCAGAGAAGAAAAGCCCAATTCTCTTACATATCTTTTAGGAATGTATTACAAAAAGCAAAAAGACAAAGCTTATTACCAAAATCAAATGCCCAGTAAAATTGAATTTATATTATTTATATTATATGTAGAATTATAATTCTACAAGGGAAAAAATTGTTCTTTAAGATAACAGATGACTTTCAAGCAAGGAAAGAACATGAAATTGCAAGAATCACTGAGAAAAATAGAGGGAGACAATTGAATCAAAATAGATGGCTTCAGCTATATACAGATTACATCCTTCTCTGTCATAACCTTCGAAGTAAAGGTTTTAACAAAATATAATACTCATCAGCGTTAAGAACATTTAAAAAGTATAGAAATAAATGGGCATTTCCTTTATATGCTAAATAGTACCAATATAAAACCAAGAGCTATAATTATAAATAATGGAGAAATGCTAGAGGCCTTCCCAAGAATATCAGGAATCAAGCAAAAACGTTCATTATTACCACTATTATTTGATATAGTAACCACTCTTTGGGAACTATTCCCAAAGGGCTATTAAACTGTGCATACCTTTTGATCCAACAGTATCTCTACTGGGTGTGTATCCCAATAAAAGAGAGCTCATAAAAAAGGGTGTGTGTGTGTGTGTGTGTGTGTGTGTGTGTGTGTTATGGAATATTATTATTCTATAAGAAACAATTAGCAAGATGATTTCAGAGAGGCCTGGAAAAACTTATATGCTAAGTAAAGTGAGTAGAACCAACGGAACATTGTACATAACAACAACAAAAATATGTGATGATCAACTCTGATGGACATGGCTTTTTTCAAGAATGAGGTGATTCAGTCCAATTCAATAGAATTGTGATGGAGAGAGTCATCTGCATCCAGAAAAGAGGACTAAGGGGACTGAATGTGAATCACAAAATAGTATTTTCATCTTTTTTGTTTGCTTGTTCTATTTTTTTCTAATTTTTTCCCCTTTTTTGTAATGGGCTGAAACTGAGTTGATACACTGAGGTCGGAGCACTTAAGGATAATCACCAATTGGACAATACTCTATTAGTGTTTGCTTGGAAAATGGCCTGCCCCACCACTCTGTGCTGGCTGATCTGCTGGTGTATAGAGAGATTTGGAGGAGGGATTAGAGGGTGGAGTAAGACAAGCCAGGTTGTCCTGAGCTGAGAGAGCTGAGAGAGGTGTGGAGATTCCTATGCCCGTTCCTCTGACTTTGACAAAGAATAAAGACCAAGGGCTTTTGCATATCCTGAGTCCCCTGATTTTAAAGTATCCAGGGTGCTAACTCAGTCTTCACACTTTTTGATCTGATTTTTCTTGTTCAACATAATAAATGTGGAAATATGTATAGAAGAATTATATGTTTTTAAACTATACTGGATTATTTGGTCTAGGAGAGAGGGAAAGGAGAAGAGAAGGAGAAAAATTTGGAACACAAGGTCTTGCAAAGGTGAATGTTGAAAAATATCTTTGCATGTATTTTGAAAATAAAAAGCTATTATTAAAAAAATCATTTTTCCTTATTTCTCTGTTTTGTTTTGCTGAAGCAATTGGGACTAATTGACTTGCCCAGGGTCACACAGCCAGGAAGTGTTAAGTGTCTGAGACCAGATTTGAACTCACGTCTTACTGACTTTACAGGGATGGTGCTCTATCCACTATGTCACCTAGCTAACCCCTCTAATTTGCTTATAAAATAACCTTTCATATAACAATCATATACCTATGTGGAGCTTATATTTGTAAAAGATGTGAAGTTTTGGTCTACATATAATTTCTTCCCTTCTCTTGTCCAATTTTCCCAACAATTTTGTTACATAAATCCTAATCCTAGTTGCTGAGATCTTTTGTTTTATTAGGCACATTTGCTGCTAGTTGTTGTCTACCTAATCTATTCCAATAATTGATCTCTATTTTTTAACAAGTATCAAACTGTTTTAATAATTATTGATGTGCAGATGTAAATGACTTTGCCATTCTGAGCAGTACAATGATCCAAGACTACCCTGAAGAATTTACGATGAAAAATCCTATCCATACCCAGAGAAAGAACTGATTGTGTCTGAATACAAATTGGGATATACTTTTTTTAAACTTTATTTTTCTTAAAGGTTTTTTTTGGGGGGAAAAGGGGAAAATCTATGTTTTCTTTTGCAACAATACTTTTATGGAAATAAACTTTACATGGGCCTTCTAAATGGGAGAGAGAAGTATGGAGGAAAGAAGGGAGAGAATCTGGAACTCAAAATTTAAAAAACAAATGTTTAAAATTATTTTACATATATCTGGGGGAAAATAAAATATTAAACAGGAAAAAAATTATTGGTTTGTAATATAATTTGAGATGTGGCACTGTTAGGTCCACTTTATTCCCATTTCTTTTTATTAATCTTGAGATTCTTGACCTTTTTTTCCTCCAGATGAATTGTATTTTTTCCTAGTTTTGTAAAATAATCTTTTGATAGTTTTATTTGTATGGTATTGAATATGTAAAAGATTTTAGGCCGCATTGTCATTTTTATTATATTGGCTTATCCTACCAATGAGCAATTATTATTCTTCCAACTTATAACATCAAATGGTATAAAATGAACAATTTTGAAGATGTTTATAAAAAGGTGAAGAATGAAATGAGCAGATTCAGAACAATTTAAACAAAATCAAACTATAAAAACAAACTACTTTGAAAACTATAAGAATTATAAACAGTACAATGACCAATAATGAGAAATCGTGTTTCCAAAGGTCTGATAATGAAACATGCTATCTCTAACACAGAAGTAATAAGATTCTGAATGCAGAATGAGACATATTCCTGAATGTAACCAATGACAGATTTTGTTTTATGCACTTTGCATATTTATTACAAGAAACTTTTTCCATTTTTTCCCCCAATAGTAAGGAGCGGAATGGAAAGAAACCAGATTTCAGCTGTTGCTTTTTTTGTAAATAGAGAGGTGGAATGAGTGTGATTCAACAGACATGAAATGCTACAAACACCTTTAAATAAGGTCACTGTATTAATAATTTTACTCATTTATTTTACTTTGTTACAAGAGAGCTCTCACAGGAATTGGGAATAATATGTAAATATTTGCAATGTAAAAAATACAACAACAATAAAACAAAAACAAAAATCATTTGAAATTTAGGAGATAAAGTTTTATATGCAAGCAACAGTAAGGAGGCCAGTATCAGCTGGATTACAGACTATGAAGAAAGGAGTAAAAGTAAAAAGACTGAAAAAGTAGGAAAGTGTTGGAATCTTTACAAACTGCTAACTCATTAGAGTTGATAGATTATTGATCTGATCTTACAAGAAGATGTTTTGGGCCAGAACCTGAAACAAGGTATTAAGTAGACTAATTAATGCAATGCTTGTGTTTACACCATATTCATTGGAATTCACAAATATGGAAGATTGGCAAAGTAAACTTTGTAACTTTGTGAATTCACACCTCCCTTGAAGCTCTTAGGGCCAGCGAGCACTCTGGGAAGAGAGAGGGAAGCCTCTCTCTTGTATCTCATAATGCCTCTCTCTCACATATAAGATACAGAGAGAGGCTCTTAGACAGAATTCAGCCAAATTACATGGAGAAGAGAGTTTTCAGAGGAAGAAGCTATGAGTCGAGAGTTCAGCGGAAGATTGAGAAGGCTCTCTCACAGGAACAACAAGATCCATCTTCATCTCACACCACTGTGGTGGCTAGGCTCCTGCACTTCCCCCACTGAGACCAAGCTGGTCTGAAAGACTCGCCAGAAAGCTAGCCGAGCCCCAAGTGAAGGAGATAAGAGATTCATTCCATCTTTGTGCTGGCTGGAGGTTGAAGGGAGCAGAGGCAAAGGACAAAGCGGCAGGAGCTCTTAGAACCAAGCAGAGAGATAGGCCTCTAAGCTAACCGGGCTATATTGGAGACAATAAAAGATCTTTACTTTTATCACCTGGCTGCATTTGGGGTAATTGTTGATCTGAACTGAAACTAAGGTTGCCTCCAGAAAACCTCCCTGAGAAACCTACTTTCTCCCAGAGAGAACCATCATCTTATATATTTTAAAGAAAAAAAAGAACTCAACAGGAAAGAGTCAGGTTTTGAAGGACTTTAAAAGTCAAATAGAGGATTCTATATTTGATCTGGGAGGCAACAGGAAGCCACTGATGTTGACTGAAAAGGGAAACAACATGATTAGTCTTGTGCTTTAGAAAGTTCATTTTGACAACTGAATGGAGAATAGATTGGTGTGGGGAAAGAGAAGGCAGGGAGATCAAGCAGATTATTACAATACTCCAGGCAAGAGGTGATGAAGGCCTACACTAAGATGGTAGCAGTGTCAAAGGAAAGAAAAGGGACATATATGAAAGATATTAGAAAGGTAGAAATGCCAGGATTTGACAACTGCTTGGACATGGAACATGAGAGAGAGGAATCAAGATGACAACCAGGTTGTGAATCTGGGTCACTGGAAGTATAGTGGTATCTTCCACAGTAATATAGAAGTCAGGAAGAAAAGAGAGTTAGGGGAGGGAAGATTATGAGTTCAGTTTTAGATATATTGAGCTTAAGATGTTTACAAGACATCCAATTCAATATATCTAAAAAGACAATGGAGATACAAGACTGGAGAATGGAAGAGAAATTAAGAACAGGACAAGTAGATTTCAGAGTCATCTGCATCAAGATGATCATTGAAACTTTGAAAGCTAATAAGAGCGCTAAGTAAATAACCTAGATACATGATCTAGTTGAAAAAATTGGTATGATCTAAACAAAAATGGGAAAAAAAAAGAGACAGACAAATGGTCAGACAGATATGAAAACCTAAAAATTGATTAAAACAATATTATCCTGCCTTCCTTATTCCAAACCTTTTATTGCTCAGTTGTTGCTCAGTCATTCAGTTATATCCAACTCTTCATGATCCCATGAACCAAAACATAATAGGCCATTCTATCTTCCTCTATCTCTCAAAGTATGTCCAAGTTCATTTTTGTTGTTTGCATAAACTATACATTTCATCCTCTACTCTCCTCTTCTCCTTTTGCCTTTAATCTTTCCCAACATTGGGGTTTCTTCTATTGAGTCTTATCTTCTAATTATGTGGCCAAAGTATTTAAATGTCATCTTTAGTAGCCGACCCTCCAGTGAACAGCCTGAATTAGTTTCTTTAAATATTGACTAATTTAATCTCCTTGCTGTCTAATGAATTCTCAAGTCCTCTTCATCCACAATTCAAAAGCATTAAATCAGTTTAGGTTATTAATAAATTTAATTAATTTAGTTAATTAAGTTATAGTCCATTTAACACAGCCATATATTACCATGGGGGGGGGGGGGAATTTTTTTTTTGGCTACATTGATCTTTTGTTGGCAAGATAATATCTCCTATTTTTAGTATGCTATCCAGATTTACCATGGCTTTCCCAGCAAAGAACAAGAATCTTTTAATTTCATAGCTGTAGTCATAATCTACAGTCATCTTTGAGTCTAAGAAGAGAAAATCTGATATTGTTTTATTTTTTTCTCCCTCTATTTGCCAGGGATTTTGGAACCAGTTGCCAAGATCTTAATTTTTTGTTTTGATTTGTTTGTTTGTTTTTTTTAAGCTTTAAGTCAGCTTTCATATTCTTATTTTTACCCTCATGAAGAAGATTCTTAATTCTTCATCATTTTCTGTCACCATATGATATCATCTGCATATCTGAGATTGTTGATATTTCTCCCAGCAACCTCATTTCTGCCTTTTGATTCATTCAGCCCGGCATTTCAATATACTCTGCATATAAGTTAAATAAATAAAACAACAATATACAACTTTGTTATATTCCTTTTCTGCCCTTAAACCAGTCAATTATTCTTTGCTCAGTTCTAACTGTTGCTTCTTGGCCAGCACCTCAGGAGAGAAGTAAGATGATCTGGTACTTGCCACATTTTGTTGTGATTTACATAGTCAAAGGTTTTAGTGCAGTCAATAAAGCAGAAGTAGACATTTTTTTTTTCTGGAACTCCCTTGCTTTCCCCATAATCCAGCAAATATTGGCAATTTGGTCTTTAGTTCCTTAAGTCTCTTCAAAAAAGCAGCTTTTTCTGCTGGTAATTTTTGATCCTATATTGCTGAAGCCTAGCTTTCAGAATCTTAATGTCAAGGTATGGTGGCATATGAAATAAGTGCAATTATTTGGTATTTTAAACATTCCTTGGCATTATCCTTTTTTAGGATTAGAATGTAAACTGATCTTTTCCAATAGAACGGCTACTGCTGAATTTTCCAAAATTGTTGGCATAATAAATACAATATTTAAACAGCTCTATTGGAATTCTATCACTATTTGCCTTATTGTTAGCAATGTTTCATAAGGCCCATTTGAGATCATTTTTCAGGATGTCTGGCTCTAAATCAATAACCATAACATCATGGTTATTTGTTATCAGTGACGTAGAGATATTTCTTATCTTATAATAATCTTATAATATAAAATCTTATAATAAGATTTTGCCGCCTCTTCTTAATCTCTTCTGCTTCCATTAAGTCCCTACCATTTTCATCTTGTACCATGCTCTCTCTCTCTCTCTCTCTCTCTCTCTCTCTCTCTCTCTTTTCTTTTTTTTTTTTTTTTTTGCTGTGGCAATTGGGATTAAATGATTTGCCCAGGAAGTATTAAATATCTGAGGCCAGATTTTAATTCAGGTCCTCCTGATGCCAGGGCTGGTACTCTATCCCCTTACACCATCTAGCTGCCCTCATGCTCATTTCTGCATGAAACATTTGCTTAACATCTCTAATTTTCTTGAAGATATGTCTTGTCTTTCCCATTCTATTGTTTTCTTTTATTTCTTCACATTGTTTACCTTTAAGAAAATTTTACCTCTCCTTGCTTTTCTCTGAAATTCGCATTCGTTTCCATATATCTTTTCCTTTCTCCTTTGCCTTTCACTTTCCTTCTTTTTGTAGTTATTATAAAGTTTTATTAGACAACCATTTTGCTTTCTTGCATTTCTTTTTCTTTAGAATGTTTTTGTTGCTGCCTCCTGTATAACATTGTGAACCTCTGTTCAAAGCTCTTCAGGCACTCCCTCGAATACCTATCAAATCTAATCCCTTAAATCTATCACCCCCCTTTATATATTTAAGGATGTTATTTAGATATATGACCTAAAGACTTTCCCTATAGTTAGCCAACTTAAAGCCTATGGTATCCTCTGTTCTTAAGACACATAATCTGTGACAAATCCTAGCCATGGATTATTCCCCCCACCTGTCTCTTCTATTCCTAGTCACATGGTTTTAAGAACCAAACTGGAAGAAGTTGACCAAAGGAGTTACCTGAGTCATTACATATTTATGTTATCTATCCTCAACTAGGTCATCACTGAAAAAGAAATCTTTTTTATACCTCCCTATTTGATTCTATGTCCCACTTCCCATAGAAGTGGTTCTAAATCTAAACTTCCCATGCCTCCTACTTCCTCCTCCCTCATCTGAGAACCACACTTCATACTGTTACACTGAGCTCTCTCTTCTCTACTTCCCTACATCTCAAAATCTTTTGATAGTATCCCTTACTCTCCATGTAACCCTTCCAGTCTCAGATAAAGAGGTAATAATAAGGCCAATTCTTCATGTGTCCTTGATTCTATTTCTTCCCATCTTCCCCAGCTGACAGCCTCCATAATCACCTCCTTCCGCTTTAATCCCTAACCTCACTCTATCTAAAATCCTTTCATTGAGTTGACAAACATGTTTACCTCACCCATTCTTAACAAACCTGGACAGGCCTCAACCTCAAGTTAAAAAGTCTTCATCTCTCCTTCCTTTTTCAGCCAAACACTTGGAAAAAGCTGCCTATACTCATTTCCTTCACTTCCTGTCCTCTCAATCTCTTCTAAATGTTCTATAGGTTGGTTTCAGACCTTAAAACTCATCTAAAACTTCTTTTTCCAAAGTTACCAATAATCTCTTAACTACCAAACCCAATAACATCTTTTCAGTCCTCATTCTTTCTCCTTCCAAATGTTCTCTCTTTTCTGAGTTTTCTCTACTAATTCTCATATTTATATCACTGCTCCTTCTCAGGATATTTTGACACCTCATTTCCCCCAACCTGATTCTTGGCATATACTAAGGATTTATCTTGTGATATTCTCTAACTACACTCTCTTCTTAACTTCATAAATTCCCAAGATAAGTCCCGAATCTGTTTAACTAGTCTCTTCCTTAAACATCAAATGTTTATTAGACATTTCAAACTATATAGTCACTAAACATCTTAAGCTTACTGTGTCCAAACAGAACTCATTATCTTTTTAAAAAATAATAATAATACATTCCTCTTCTAAACTTCCAGATTTCTGTGAAGGATTTCTAAACCCTTTTATTTCCCCAGGTTCATAGCCTTGGCACCATTAATTCCTCACTCACAGTTATATCTTAAAGCCAATCAATTGTAAAATCTTTCCTCCTCACATTCCACCCCACTCCCTCTCCCTCTCCTTCTCTCTCTTCCCCTCTCTCTCTCCCTCTTCACCTTCACCTTCCCCCAACCCTCCTCACACACGCAGGCACCAACTCGCAAGCCCCAGACAATCTGTTGCAAAAAACCAGCAATTTCATCTTTGCAATAAATATCTCTTGAAGAAGTCCCCTAATTTCCTCTGACACTGCTCCCAATCTGGTACATGCCCTCATAACTGCAATATTCACATAGTTAATGAGCCACCAAAGTCATTTTCCTAAAGCACAAGTACAATCATGTTACTCTGTTACTCAATAAACTTCTTTGACTCCCTATTATCTCCAGGATCAAATACAAAATCCTCTACTCACACCTTATTTCATAGCTTAACTCTATAATACAGTGACACTGAAAAAGAACTCTCTTTACTTTGAGGATTTTTCCTGATTGTCCTCTCATGCCTGGAATGCTCTCCTTTATTACAACATTCTGGCTTCAAGTCCCAATTAAAATCTCATCTTGTATAGTAAGCCTTTCCCAACCTCTTTTAATTCTAGTGCTTTCCCTCTTTTATTTTCCATTTATACTGTATATAGTTTATTGATATTTTATATATTTGTTGTCTCCATTGGTGAGTCTCTTTGTGTATCTCCAGTGCCTGGCACTCTGCAGATAATTAATAAATGTCGATTGATTCACTTTTAACTGAGTTCAGATCAACCAATTCTATCAGTTTGCTGCGAGATCGTGAGATCCCACTATCTTGATGCTTCCAACCAATTTTCTTCCCTTTGAATACAAGTTTTTTGAGGGCAAGTGGTATTTTTGTCTTTTTAAGTCCCAGCACCAAGTAGAGAACGATATTACGGTATATTTGTTGACCGAGTTCAGATCGACTGTCAGTTTAACTGAGAGTCACTGGTGGAAGGAAAGGGGGGAGGGGAAGAGAGACAGAGACAGCTACAAGGAGAGACAGTGACATTAGCTTCGTGTTTCCCTTCAAGGGGAACGTTCTGGAATCTAGAGGCTCCCACGAATTCCATGCTTTGCCTGGGCCCCGGCAAAGATAGTGAATCAGATTGCGTGCCCCATCCCAAACAAGATGCAATAAGTGGGTGGAGAAGGAGGGTGCTCCTCCTACCTCACGTCCCGTCTAAAGAAGGAGACCCAGCACAGTAGGGAACACCAGGGGACCCTACGCCCCTGCCTCCCCAGCTCCCACTCGGGACCCTGATTAGCACGGGAGAGGAATGAAAATCCTAAAAGGCAATAACCTGGCACCCCTATGCTCATCCGTCCAGTCAGCTTCCCGCGGCTGCAGCCGCCTCCGCCGCCAAACGATTTCAAACCAAAGTTTACACCTCCTCCTGGGCCGCTGCAGCTGCCTGGGCCGCCCAGCGGGTGGGATAATGGGATGGGACAGAGAGGAGGATTTCCGTCCCCGAAGGCCCGCCCCCCATGCCTGGACAGCCAATGGATGGAGCCTTTGCTATAGCTACCCGCCCAGAAAGTCATCTCCCCTCCCCCCACCAACGCCGCCCGCCACCAAGTTCGCGAGTCTGCGCAGCTCGGGGTTCACCAGAGTCTCAGGGCCCCTCCCTCTCACACCTCTCAAAACCCTAAATTCCCCCCAGCTGGAAAGAACCTGACTTGGAGAACTAGTCTGCGAGTTTAAGAAAACCGCTTTTAGTAAACCCCTCTGAGCTCTAGGCGGGAATTAGTTCAGGTGCTTGAAAGTCTCTCTGATTATATCTTGTTTGCGTACTCTTATTCCGGACAGAAGAGAAAATCTCTGCCCTGAACTGAGTTTCAGTGTAATTAAGTTGCATCGCTATGCACTCATCGGCTAAGGAGAGTCCTGAACTTGGAACTTGGGAAATAGAGGGTTTAAAGAATCCAAAAAAACTCTTCCTTCATGGAACTTTCAAAGAATAAATAGCCTCTATGATGTGATGTTTGATATTGGTGTGGTGCAGTGGAAGAAGCCCTGGACTATAGTTGAGAAGATCTGAATTCAAATGCAACCTCGGACTCTTACAAATCTTTTAACCTGTTTGTCTTGATTTCCTTATTTGTAAAATGAAGGTAATAGCAGCATCCTAATTCCCAGAGTTTTGGTAAGGATAAAATCGGATAACGTTAAGGAATTAAGTAGATTCTTGTTAAAATTATCAATTAATTAAATACCAGAAGATCCAGACCTCCTCAAAGTATTATTATTTTTGTTTTTATATCATCTAGATTTCCCCCTACATCCTATCTCCTTCCTAAAGGGGTATCCTTTATAATAATTTTTTTAAAGAGAAAAAGAATCCATTAGAGCCAATAAATATATCAAAAAAACTGACTATATGCTATGACCCCTGCAAAGAAGCACAAATGTCTTCTTCCTATCTCTTTTTTGAATCCAAAGTTCTTTATAACCCATTATTTATAATTTTGCAATATTCAGTTTCAATCATTTTGTGATTGTTAGTTTTTCTATTTCCATTTTTGTAGTTATTGTGTGTATTATTTTCTTAGTTTTTCATACTACTTATCATGAGGTCTTGCAATTCTTTCCCTAATTTCCTTGCTTCTCTATACATCACAGTGGTCATTTCTTACACTACAATAATAGTCTGGTACATTGATGTATCATAATTATTTATCTTTTTATTGTGGAGTTCTGTCCAACAATTCATGACCCTATTTGGGATTTTTAAAAACAAAGTTACTAGAGTGGTTTGCCACTTCCTTCTCCAGCTCATTTTACAAATGAGGAAACTGAGATGAACAGGGTTAGGTGATTCACTTACAAACATCTGGCATCTATTTTGAACTCAGGTTTTCTTGACTCCAAGCCCATACATTGTACCCACTATTTGTTTATTCCTCATAAATGTGTATCTACTTTGTTTCAGTACTCTGTTATAACTGAGTGCTTCTCTAAATAATTTGGTGTATATGAAGCCTTTGTTTTTGTCAGTGCTGTCATTGGAATAGAATCTTGGAGTCAAAACAAAAAGGTGTTTTAGTCACTTTGTTTGAAACACTACAAATTTCTTTTCAGACTTGTTGGAATCTTTACAAACTGCTACCTCATTAGAGTTGATAGATTATTGATCTGATTTTACAAGAAGATGTTTTGGGCCAGAACCTGAAACAAGGTACTAAGTAGAACTAATTGATACAATGCTTGTGTTCACACTTTTACTCATTGGAGTTCACAAGTATGGGAGATTCACAAAGTAAACTTTGTAACTTTGTTAATTCACACCTCCCTTGAAACTCTTAAGGCCAGAGAGCACTATGGGAGAAAACCCATAATCCCTCTCTCTCGTATCCCACAATTCCTCTCTCTCGTATAAAAGAAACAGACAGAGACTCTTGGAGAGATTTCAGTGGAATTACATGAAGAGTGGGGCTGGATTGAAGGCTGAAGAAAGCAGAGGCAGAAGCAAAGTACAAAACTGCAAAAGCTCTTAGAACCAAGGAGAGAGAGAGGCCTCTAAGAATCTAGCTATCCGGGCCAAGGAAAGAGACAAGACTTGGAAGGAGAAATAAACATTTGTATTTTTATCAGCTGGCTGCATTTGGGGTAATTATTGATCTGAACTGAAACTAAGGCTGCCTCCAGAAAAGCTTCCTCGAGAAACCTTCTCCCCCAGAGAGAACCATCATCTTATATATTATATTTAAAAGAAGAAAATCACCACATTTTAGCACCCAACGTGGGGCTGACAGGCCCCTCAGTGGATTTCAGTGGAAAAGCCTCTGATCCTGATCCAGTGAGAAGACTCCTCAACCCAGAAATTAGGGTGAGTACAACAAAGAAATTTTGTTAAAAGAGTAAAAGTAGAATTTCAGCTAAGATGGGACAGATATTTAGAAAACAGCCTTCTGTTTCTGTTCAAGGAAAATGTTTAGAGAGCATTGTCAAAACTATGGAAAGCCAAGGTTTAATTATAATTTTACAGCAGATCACTGAACTTTTAGAAACTGTAAAAAACATATGTCCTTGTTTCTCTCGGGGAAAAACAATTGGATCTAGATGAATGGCAATTAGTAGGAGAGGATCTTTGTCAATTCTATAATAAAAATGGACCTGACTCAATTTCCAAAGACATGATTAATACATGTAATTTAATACAACTGATGTTAGGAAATTTTATAAGTATTAAAATAAGGAAAAAGAAAAAAAACAGCAGGAGGGAGAAGTGCCAACTATACTAGGTGAAAAGGAGGACGAATCAGATGAGAATGGAGTTAATTACAATTCTGAGTATGATACTTCATAGCAGGAGGAATTAGGTCATTCCACATCTGATGACCCTCCCCCCTCAATTAACCCTTCATGGGTGGAGGAAGAAGGGGGAGGGAGAGAAGCAAAAACACAATCAGCGTCTCCTGTGAAGCAGAATATGACAAGATTAGAAGAGGCATTAATTAAGGCAAAAAATGAAGGAGAAGATATATCTGATTTTATAAATGCATATCCTGTGATTGAAGAGCTCGACTCCTCAGGGAGCAAAAAGGGAGAAGATACACTCCTTTTAATTTGGAAAAAATTAAAGATTTGAAAAAGGGTTGCACTCTTTATGGGGCTACATCCTCTTATGTGAAGATGTTACTAGATAATTTGTCTTATGAAATCTTAACCCCTAATGACTGGAAATCCATAACTAAGACATGTCTAGAACCAGGACAAAATTTGTTGTGGCTTTCAGAGTTTCATGAATTTATGTAGGATTCAAGCCCAACGCAATAGACAAACAGGAACTATTGGACAAATCACTTTTGACCAACTACTTGGTGAAGGTCAGTAAGCAGAGAGTTCAGAACAGATTTATTATCCCATAACAGTGTATGAGCAAATTTCCAAGGCTGCAATAAAAGCTTGGAGTTCTCTCCCTGGACAGAAAGATGGAAATAATGCTTTCACAAAAACAGAGCAAGGTCCCAATGAACTTTTTGCTGATTTTGTGGGACATTTACAAACAGCTGTAATAAGAACCATTGGAGACAATGCAGCAACAGAAATAATGACTAGACATTTGGCTAAGGAAAATGCCAATGAGGTTTGCAAAAGAATTATATGGGGGCTAGACAAAGATGCTCCTTTAGAGGAGATCATAAGACGCTGTGCCACAGTGGGCACAAATGCTTATTATGCCCAAACTATGATGAACATGGAAAGACAGGGTCCCTCTTGGCAAGGGACTCTAGAGAAATCCGTCGATGTTTTCAGTGTGGAAAAGTTGGACATCTAAGAGCCCAATGTAGAAATGGAGATAAGAGTGAGAAGAGAGAGAAGAGAGAGAAAACCCCAAATCCCATGTCCAAAATGCAACGGAGGCTTTCACTGGGCCTCTGAATGTAGGTTGACCCGGAGGTATGAGAGGCAGGGTCCAGCTCCAAAGTATCAATCAAAGGACAGGTGGGGCATGATAGCAGCTGAGGTTACAGCCAGAGAGACTTTAGAAATTCAGGACTCTGATGTCATCAACCAACAGAAAAGCAATCAGGATTACAGTTGGGAAGAATACAGGCCTTTTAAGACAACAAGGCAGTATCCAGTGCAAACAGCTCCAATGTAATTACCAGATGATGAGGAGAAATCCCAAAAGTGGTAAATAGAAGAGAATTAGATAGGTTAACTGCTTGGGGAAGAGGGTCTGCTTATATTTCCACAGGTGGAGAAGGAATCAGATGGCTGACAAGAAGTCTGATTGAGACAATGAGACTATCAAAAGAACTTTAAAATCTTCAGCTTTCAGTTCCTGAAAAACCATCAACAATCATTGGATTTCCTGAGATGAAATAGAAAAAGAGAAAAACTTCAAAACAAAGGAGATTTAAGAAGCATCTGACACTGAAAGAGCATAGCTGACAATGAGACTGTTAAAAAGACTTTTAAAAACTTCAGGAATCATTGGATTTCCTAACACAAGATGAGACTGTTTCAGTTCTTGAAAAACCAACAAGAATCATTGGATTCCTTAAGAAGAAAAAAATTGTTGATGAGACTTTTGCAGTATTTCAGAGCTTACAGGAACTATTGGATTCCTGGCACATGAACTAATGGACAATGGATTCCTTATTTCTAGGACTTATGAACATGTGTAAATTTTCAGGTTGATTCATGTTATTTGTTACATTACTACTAGCCTGTGTTATATTGCTATGTGCTTATGTATTTTATGTAATTGCAAGAATCATTGGATTTCTTGAGATGAAAAATTGTTGATGAGACTATTGCAGTACTTAAATTTTCATGTTGATTCATGTTATTTGTTACATTACTACTAGCCTGTGTTATATTGCTATGTGCTTCTGTAAATTATGTGTAATGCCTCCCATATTGATGGATATATGTATAGCATGTATATCTGTTTCAAAGTTCTGGTCCATATTGATGGATTTATGTGTACCTGTTTCAAGTGAGCCCCTTCAGAAACCCGCTAATCTGATTTGATTTCCTATTTCCTTTAGTGCTTTCATCTCCCTTCCTGAGGTGTCAGGGAAGGCATGATCACCTTTTGGGGGGGGGGGGGGTTCTCACCTCCTTGAGAAGTCAGGGAGGTCATGACCACTCTATATTCTAAAACAAAAGAAAGGAGGAGATGTGAATTCACAAAGTTATACAGTTAACTTTGTGAATCTCCCATACTTGTGAACTCCAATGAATAAAGGTGTGAACACAAGCTTTGTATCAATTAGTTCTGCTTAGTACCTTGTTTCAGGTTCTGGCCCAAAACATCTTCTTGTAAGATCAGATCAATAATCTATCAACTCTAATGAGTTAGCAGTTTGCAAAGATTCCAACACATAGTAGTTGTGACAATTTACAACTCAATCATCAATATAATAATATTCTTTCTACAATCCCTCCCAAACTGTTTCTGAATTTTGTCATCTTTGCCAATTTGATAATAGTGAGGTGAAACTCCAAAGTTGTTTTGATGTACATTAGAGCAATGGTGACAAACTCAAATCAAAATTAGAACCACTGAAAATCCCTTACATAACAATCCCTTCAAGCCACATATTGACTTAAGTTTTAAAAAATGTAACATTGCCTATGTTTTACTGTATTTTTATGTATTTTATTAAATATTTCCCAATTATATTTTCATCTGGTTCCAGCTGCACTCTGGAGTATCTTAGATTGTTTGTTCCTCTGAATCAAAATGTTTTTTCCATGATTGTAAACAGTAGGTAATTCTTCTTTTGAGAACTCTTCCTACATTTCCTTTGACTACTTCTTTATTGGAAAATGCATTTTTGATTTTATATATATATATATATGTATATATATACATATATGTATATATAATATCAGTTCACACATACATTTTATATATATATATATATATATATATATATATATATATATATATATATATGTGTATATATATATATATTTTTTTTTTGCTGAGACAATTGGGGTTAAGTGACTTGCCCAGGGTCACACAGCTAGGACTTGTTAAGTGTCTAAGGTCAAATTTGAACTCAGATCCTCCTGACTTCAGGGCTGGTACTCTATCCACTATACCAGGTAGCTACTCCATGTCATGCATATATTTTGAATTTGTTATTGACTATGGTATAAGATGTTATTCTAAGTCTAACTTCTGCCAGACTGCTTTTAACTTTTCCCAGAAATTCTTATCAAATGAGGAAGTTTTATCTGAGTAGTGTATATTTCCAGGTTTATTGAACACTGAATTCATTATTTCTTTTTTCCCAGGTCAGGTCTATTTTGCTGATCTAGAAAGTGGTAAAGATTAAAGAATATTCCCATAAAACCATAATATAAGAATAATGCTTAAGCAATTCCAGGAGATTGTAGGACTTTATCCATTGGGTGAAAGAAGACATGGAAAAATCTTGTAATTGGCTGGAAGAATTAGATATACCTTTGGACCTATGTATTATAACAGAAAGTCAGTTCTATGGAGAAAAAGTTCTAGTTTTGAGTTTATTCATTCAGAATCCAGGGATTCACTCTTGGAGGAAATAAAAGATATTTTTGGACTTCTCTTTCTTTCCTATCCTACTGACCATGTTGACAGTCAGTTAGTTTGATAATGAATGCATCCAGCAGCAAACAGAAAGACATCTACAAACAGCCAGATATAGACATTTAACTAATGCAAGAGGTATTTTTAAGGAATATGTACCTTATACCTGAAAAAAAATAGATTTGAGAAAGAACTTTCAATACCAGGAGTTGAAAGTTGCAATATAGTGATGTCCCCTGTAAATGGACCTTACTACCATTATACTTTTTGAATATAAGCCTAATCTCCAAGGGATGTGTTGTTATATATTTTGGGGGGAGCTTACTCCAGTATTTCAGAAAGAGGAGAATGTTTCATAATTACTATTCTTCAAAAGCCATCTTAGTAAAATCTTAGCTAAAAACCAAATAAATCTTCTGGTCTATTGAGTTTTTAAAATAATAAAATATAAAAAATTATCTAAAAGAAAAGAAATTATTCAACAAAAATAACAATCCTCCACAGTCTTTGACCCACTAACTCTACCATAAGTCTATGCCCCTCATAAGTCAATAACAAACAGTTCCACCAGAGATAAAAATAATCATAATAGCTCTTTTTTGTGGTAGAGCACACCAATAAATGAAAACTAGCTAAGGGTCCAATAAGAAATAATGATGTTATTCAAATAAGATCTCATTTATATAGCTATGATTTCATCTATAGTATGGATTTTCTGATATTTAATAAGATCTGTGTTTGAACTGAACACCTTTCCGTAGTAATGACATTTCACTTGCAATATGACTTTTCTTGTGACCAGTATGGCATGAGCACTAAAAGAAAGACTTCCCTCATTCATTACATTTATAAGACTTCTCGCAACTATGAATCTACAGCTAATGTGCAGCAAAGGAGGACCTCAATCTGAAAGCCTTCCTTATTGATTATATTCATAAGATTTCTCTCTAGTATGACACTCCATGAAAAAACCTTCTCAAGTTTATTACATTTATAGGGCTTTTCTTCAGTGTGAATATTCTGATGCCTAAGTTACTCCTGAGTATGAAGGCCTTCCCCCATTTATTACATTTATAGAGCTTCTCTCCAGTATAAAGTCTATGCTGTATAATAAGGGAAGAGTTCTGCTCAAAAGCTTCCCATATTTTTGATATACAGCAAATTCTAAATATCTGAAAACCTTTCTATATTGATTACATTCATAAATTTGCTCTCCAGTATGAATCACTTGACATTTAATAAGGATGCTATTCAGAATGAATTTATTACATTCATAGGGCTTCTCTCCATTTAAATATTCTGATTTCTACAAATTCCTCTACACTGACTAAAAGCCTTTTATCCTTCATTACTTTTAAAAGGCTTTTTCTAACTGTGAGTCTGATGATTTCTAATTACATTTTACTTCTGGATAAAGGGCTTCCCATATGGGTTACAGACATAATTTCTTTCAATTGAACTCTTTAATAGTAAGTGATGAGTGATGGAAGAAGTATCACATGCATATCATTTATTAGAATTCTCTCCAGTATGAATTCTCTGATGTTAAATAAGTTTTGAGTTCTGGTTACAAGACTTTATATTGATAAAGCATTTCTCCAATAGATATATTTTGATGTCTAAGAAGGTCTAGGCTTAAGTTGAAGACTTTCCTAGACTGATTATGTTTATAGGTTTTCATTCTAATATAATTCCTGTGCTCTCTATCATGTAGGCTCTAATTACTCACTGAAATAATTTCCATATTCACTATATTTGAAATATCCATTAAGGTCATTTTCTTCCATTGAATTAGGTCAGAATATTATCTGATGCTCCTTTAACTTTCATCATGTTTGTGGTTTTCCTATAGGAATTCCATCAGTCAGAATGGATTTAACTCCTGGCTAAACCTTTACTGAAATATATTATATTCATCATCTCTCCCTTTATTTGAAGTTTTCCTGGAAATAATTTTTAATTATCTGTAATGACTTTTCCATTTTCTTTACTTTGTCTCTGACCTGATATCATAGTCCCTAATTTCTCTTAAATTGAAGTCATTAGAAATGCTCAGCATTGACTTATTTTCCCCACTTACACAGCATTGTCTTGGATCTTGTCACTCTAGAATTCATAATGCTTCCTCTTGGTCCAATTGGGTGATAAAATCCTCACTGAGGACAGAAAGTCCTAAAAAATAGAAATACATAATGGTACAGCTTTTTCTGAGAAGAGTCTAGGGGGCACCATAACTCCTGGTAATATCCATACATAAATTCTAGAATATCATAAATTTTTTGAGTGGAGTTTTCCAAATCTCAGGGGCCATTCCCATTGGCTCTATTATCCTTTCTTCATTCAAACCAGTATCCTCTACAGTATGAGTACCTGTACTCATTTGATTGCTAGATCTAGGAGGGAAGAAAGTTAAAGAAGATTGGGAATACAGGTCACCCTAGGATAAGGAGGCTTACGAGTGGTAAGGGGAAAGCTCACAAATAGAAGGATCACTCCTAAAGTTTAGAGTCATTGAGAGAAAGTGGGGTTCAAAATAACGAATCTGGGACAGGGAAAGTAACTAAGATATCCCAGGATTAGGAAGAAGGGTCAAGGCAAGGTGGAATCTGAAAAAGAAATCCTGGGGACTGGAAAGAGAGCTGAGGGGATATGAAAGAATTGGGCCAAAGAAGACAGAAATAAGGGTAAGGAAAGCAGAAGTAGGATCAAGTAGGCAAGATACTCTAGGCATTTTAATAGAATTATAGAGGTGCATAAAAACCTCTGAATGCCTCTAAAGGAATTAAGGCTGGAGAAAGAGGATGTCTGAGTCCTGCAGCCAAAGTGAGAGTTTGGGATTTTGGACCCCTGGGTCTATAAACAGGAATTAAGACAAAATAAGACCCCTGGGACATTATGGTAAAATCAAGAATAACTTGCCCTGGGAGATTGACTACAATCAAGGAAGAAAAGAAATGAATCTATAACAGAATAAAGGACTTTCAAGCATTTCTAAAGAAAAGAGCAAAGCTGAATAGAAATTTTGAAAGGCAATATAGAAATTAAGAAAAATTTAGAATTGAACATAGGGAAGCAGCTGTATGATTATAAAATGCTTATATACTAAGGGAAAGAAGAATCATCATTCCTTCATAATTATAATGGCTTCAGAACTCATAGTTGGAGTTAAATAAGACCTGGGAGTAGATCTCATTTGTTTTACTAATCATAAGAGAGGAAGTAAAGGAGGTAAGAGGACCTCAAGGAATACACTAGAAAAGAAAAGAAGAATGAGGGGAGTGAAACTTGCAATGCCTCATAATCAGGTACATTAAGGCTATACAAACATGAAAAAACCAGTACTGGGAGCAAGCACAACATAAATCTACTCTTAATCAGAAGTAGTCAAGATAGAGTTGAACACACACACCACACACACACACACACACACACACACACACACACACACACACACCACCTAAAGTTTGTCATAGAACTAAATTAGCCTTAACAAGAAACAAGTGAAGACAGGAAAAGGTTGGGAGGGAAGGGTAATTTAGGAAAAATAATACCACAGAGGGCAAGATGGTAGGTTATGAAGAGAGGATTAAAGAGTGGGAAAGAGAAGATAAAAACCAGTGATCAGGATTTTGAAAGGGGAGAGGGAAGGGAAGAAAGGAGCAGCATAAAGATAATTATAAATATGTATACGTATATTGGATTTAACATATTTAACATGTATTTGATTACCTACTAGGGAAGGGGATGGGGAGAAGGAGGGGATAATTTGACACAGAAGGTTTTGCAAGGGTCAATGTTGAAAAATTGAGCCTGCATATGTTTTGTAAATAAAAAGCTTTAATTAAACAAAAAGGAAAAAAAAACTTCATTAGATATTGAAAAAGAAAGAAAGAGAGAGAGGAAGGAAGAGAGGGAGGGAGGAAGGAAGAAAAAAAGAAAGGGGCAGAAGAGTAGAAGCAGGTAAAAGGTAATGAATTCAGTTTTGGACCTGCTGAATATAAGATGTCTACTGGACATCTAGTTTGAGATGTCTAAAAGGCACTTGAAGATGTTGGGGGAGGGGTATGAGAATAGGGCAAGATAGGTGCATAGAGATGCTAATTAAATCTATAAGAGCTGAGGAGATTTCCAAGTGAAGTAATATAAAGGGAGAATAGAAGAGGGTCCAGAAAAGAACCCAGTGAGACACCTAAGGTTAGAGGGCATGATCTGAATAAGGATCCAGTAAAGAAGACAGAGAAGATCAGATAGGTAGAAGAAGCAGGAGAGAGTGGCATCCCAAAAAAATAGAGAGATCATTAGCAAAGATAACATAAAATTGAAAAATGACAGTTCTTGGAAGGGCTTCAGGTACATTAATACACACTAATGGGAGCTGTGAATTTATCTGACCACTCTAGAAAGCAACTTAGAAATATTCCCAAAATGTCACTAAACTGTGCATATTTTCTGATGCAGCAACATCACTTTTAATTTTGTACCAAAAAAGATATATTAGAAGAAGAAAAGGAACTATATATATGAAAATATATATATTTCACTTTTTATAGCAAAGAAAGGGTATTTTTCCATAGATTGGAGGATGGTTGAACAAATTATGCTGTTTGAATATAATGAAATATTGTGCCTTAAGTGATAAAAGGGAGAGAATCAGAACAATTTTGGACATATGAATTAAAACAGAATGGAATGAGTAAAAACAGAAAAAGAATATTTTAATTCAATTCAACTACATTATTCCAAGGGAAAGCAGTTCTAAAACACTGAGACTTCTAATCAATGCAATAACCAATCACACCTCCAGAGGATTGGTTATTAAGTATTGCATTCACTTCCTGACAGAAAATCAGGGCACTTGAAATACAGGTTGCTATAGCTTGCTAAATACACAGAGAGATAGACAGACTGGCAGGCAGATAGATAAATACTTTAAACTGCACTAAAACCTTTAAGATACCCTTCAGATATGATCACTATCTCATTTTGTTTTGCTTGATTATCCTTGTTTTTGTTGTTTTTAATAAGGATGGAAATTTGGGAAGAAAAGGATTTTAAATAGCTATGTCAAAAAAAAGAAAATAAAGAAAAGGGAGTCAGGATATTTTTTAATGTAAAGAGAACACAGAATAGTTCAAAAGGAGTAACAGGCAAGCAATATTTGAAACAAATATGTTGAATATTTATATAATGCAAGTTGTATATAATAGAAATATGTAGTTCCATGTTTAATCCTCTTTTTCTGCTATACTGGGTATATGGAAATGTTCATTTTAGTTGATATTTGCCAAGTTCAGAATAACAAAAACATTTAAATTTATTTTTTAAAGTATAAAATGGATTCTCTGTTCCCCATTTTCTCAGGATCAGTTCTATGCCATCTGTCCCTCGGGATTCTTAGATACCTTGAAGGATATTATAACATCAGCTTAAGCTCCCATAGGCTAGCACTTTAGGAGTGGCTAGCCCTTACAATTCTATTTAATCACTTAACATAGGTCTTCTTTTATAAAGAGATAACTGCTTCATAGATTTAGCAAGAACAAACATACAAGCATTTCCCTCAGCTTTTGTTGGCTTAATCTGCCCACACTCCTTTAGTTGGGGTAGGGAAGACTAGCTCAAAACTTAACTTGGCTCATGTGTAGCAATGGTCCTTCCACAATCATATTCAAAATACAGTATGACCACCTAATGAATCCTTCCATTGAGCTGTATTTCAAAGTTCATCCCCAAAGGTTGCTTCCTACTCCCCAAAGAAAAAGAGGAGGCTATAAGCACAAGCAAACAATATTTTGCTTGAATAATATATTGGGGGGGGGGAGAATACCAAGTGAGATACTTCTAGACTTCTCACCTCCAAAGAGAACTAAGTTAGAAGAGAGGAGTCTTCTCATATATCTTCTTTCCAATCATGTTTGTTTTCTTTATAATTTTGCAACATTCATTTTTAATTTGTGTGTATATAGTTGTCCTTTCCGTTTATTTTGGTGGAGTCACCGTGCATATTGTTTTGGCTGTGCTTACGTCACTCTTCATCAGTTCACATATATTACTTTGAATCAAGCAAAGATGTAAATCATTTCATGTTTCTCTGAATTCTTCATATTCATCTTCTCTTCAGCACAGTAATATTCCTTAATATTCATGTAACATATTTTGCTTAGCTATTCTCTAATCAATGGACATCTATTCTGTTTCCACTTATTTGCTATCACAAAAAGTGTTGCTATAAATATTTTGGTCTCTATGGGAACTTTCTTCTTATTAATGTCTTCTTTGTAATATAAACCTAGAAATGGAATCGCTAGCTCAAAAAGTATAAACATTTTAGTCACTTTATTTGCAAATTCCAAATTGCTTTCCCATATGGTTATACTGATTCACAGCACCGTGAATAATGTACATGTGCCAATCTTCCTACAATCCCTCCAACACTGGTTATTCTTTTATCATGTGATGTGAAACTTCAGGGTTGTTTTTATTTGTATTTGTCTCTGATTAGTGATTTGGAACATTTTTTCTTGTAATTATTATATTTTCTAATTCTTTTGAAAACTGTTCATATCCTTTACTTACTTATCTATTGAAAAATGATTATGGCTTATTCAAATTATAGGTTTATATACTTAATATAAAACTTTGATAAAGTGTTGTATTAACAAGACTTTTTGAGTGCCTTTAAAATTAAGAAAAAAGCCCTTTGTTTAACATATAGTTAGCTTACCAGAACCAATTACAGAAGGTCTATGGTGCTCCAGTTTCTTTGAGTCATTCTCTTATATAACATTACAATTCTCTTGGATTTACATAATACCTCCAAATAGAGATGCCAAAGTAGTAAGCTGATGGTATTGCACTGCCATTACAAAAGAAAGAAGAATGATGCTCCAGGATTCCTTAAGGTACTTTAGAGGGGGAAAAAAGTTTAATTTGCATTCTATTTCCCTTACTTTATAAAATTAATGTCAAAAAATATTTATTAAGTACATATTATATGCTAGGCATTGAGGATACAAATGGGGGAAGTCCAAAGGAATGCAGCTGGGTAGAAGGGGAAAAAAGATTAAATGAAAGAGGGAGTAACTCTCAACCAATTTCACTTACTTCTGGATGACTTCCCTATTGTAGTTGTTCTGTTGAAACATGTTTTGCTCTTCTGTTATATTTTTTTAAAGTTGTGCACTAAAAAAGAAAAAAAAAAGTTGTAGACTATATAAATATAAGAGTAGCCATCCCATGGAATATATATGTGGAGATAGGCCTATAGTGTGGATATTTCAATATTTCAATATACATACTATAGTATGATATACTATATATGTGTGTGTGTGTGTGTGTGTGTGTGTGTGTGTGTGTGTGTGTGTATTATCAATAGTGAGACATGTTCTGGCTGAAGTACTTCCTTAGTAAAGTGCTAAACCTAAGCCACTTCTACCATGATGAGGCAAATAAAGGCTTCTGGTTGCTCCCCATGTGACAAGGAACTGAATCAAAGAGGGATGCCCACTGAGAAGCAAGAGTTTCCCACTCAGTTTTAAATGTAGACAATTTCCATTCCTTTTCTCATATCCTCATTTTTAAACCTGTGGCTTGAGTCTTTGGAGAAAAGAGAAATAAAGAGATGTTTTTCCTTCCCATTCCTTTCCTACTACAAATTTATCTAAATTCAGCCCTCAGTGAGAGGTGACTAGAAATACCTAGAGTTTCCTCAATCTGTCTCCAAAGGATATTTTGATTTCTGTTGTCATTTGTCCTGCCTTCTCAAAGAAGACCATGACATCAGACAGCAATGCTGTGACATGAAGTGAATTGGATTTAAGTAAGGGAGGGCTGGCTGTGCAAAGTTACCTCCCTCACTTCCCTTGCAGAGCCATCTGGGTCCAGATATAGATCAGGATGACTGAAGATGGTCCTGCATGCAATGGCACACACTTGGCCTTTTTAATAATGTCTTCTATAAGTCTCAGTTTGACTGAAGCCATACCCTTTCAGTGATTAAGGCTAGCAATTGAGGCAAAGAATATCCTCTTTAGCCTAGTCCCCCTTTCCCCCACCTAAAAAAAATCCTAAGACCTTTTGGGAAAAACATTCACTCTGGGACTTATTGGTGTCAATCAATGAGAATCAGAGTAGTTTTGGTTTAAAGCATGGTTCTTAAGGAAGAAATAGATATTTATTATATTTAAATGTAGTTACAATATATTTAAATGTAGCTACAATATAGTTAAATATAGTATATTTAAATGTAATTATAACCCAGCTCTTCTGAACTGGATTGTAACTACATCTGAATATTATTAAACAAAATTATTTTTAGGGGTTTGTGGTCCTCTTCCTGATCCCTATACTTCAATAGAGGCATAATATAAGCTATTTCTAAAAGCTTAATTATTTTCTTCCCACCAAATACTAATTACACAAACACTATCACAGATGTTGAATAACAAATAAATGTATTAATCGAAGATAATAGCAAGTAGAAATCAGAGAAATGATACAGGTAAGAATACATCAGAAAAATATTGTTCTTGTTTAGTCATTTCAGTTGTCTCTAATTTTTCATAATTCTTTGAAGTTTTCTTGGCAAGGATGCTGGAGTCATTTTCCATTTCTCCAGTTCATTTTATAGATAAAGAAATGGAAACAAACAGGATGGAGTCGACTTGTTCAAGGTCACACAGGTAGTAAAGTGACTGAGGATAGATTTGAATTCAGGAAAATGAGTGTAGGCCCAGTATTCTATCAACTGCACCATCTAGCTGCCCAATAAGAAAAATACAGGAGAGTAAATGAGACCTCCCATTAAGACTTGAGATATTTCAGCTCAACTGAGAGAGAGAAACAATTCTGTATATCACCGAAGAGGTAATTGCCCAACCTTCCAGTACAACAAACTGGATAAAGATATGTTCCAGGTGCCATCTCCTTTATGTGTTAGTTTCTTCCTGATGTCTTTCCCTCTAGAAGTGATTTACAAAATACTTTATGTATGTTATTTCATTTGATCCTAACAACAATCATGTAAAGTAGATGCTTTTATTAGTACCACTCACAACAGATGAGGAAACTGAGGCAGATCAAGGCTTTTTAAACTTTTTCTAATTATGACCCTTTTTTACCTGAGAAATTTTTACATGACCCTCATATATAGGTATATGAAATAGGTGTACAAATCAAACATTTACTGATAATAAATCATTATTTCATGACATCCACATTCAGCTATATAATCCCATATGGGGTCACAATCCTTTAGAAGCTTTGGGTTAAATAATTTGTTCAGTGTCACACACTAATAAGTGTCTAAGGCAGGATTTAATTTCGGGTTTTTCTGGTTCCAGACCAAGTTTCTATTCTCTACTCCAGGCAGCTCTCTAGAAGAGCACATGGAACTGTGTGTGTGTGTGGTTTTTTTTTTCTCCAATGCCAGAAGCAGCATTTCTCCTCTTCTAGGATCTTGTTAATTCCATCTCTCATGAAGTAACCAAATACCAATAATCATTCTTTCTTCCAGTGAGGATAAATTTATGCAAAATATCCAAGATTCAACCTATTTTAATTATTTGTCAATGCATACTTAATAGTTTTTTAATGCATTTCTTATACTTAATTTAATTTATTCATTGACTGCCTTTCTAGAAGGAATTGCTCATCGCTTTTGGTGAGATCCTAGACACAAGCCAAATCTGAGCTTTAAGAAATTTCTTCAACTTTCCAGTATATTAACATAATGAGTCACAGCCAAGGCAGATCTCTCTCTTTAGAGGCCAGGCTCTTCCAGGACTGAATCCATTCCACATGATCCCAGATCTAGAGTTTCTTCATAAAAAAGGGCACCCTCCCTCATATTTTGTGACTCTTAAACAAAACAAAACAAAAAAAAATAGCATTACAGTGAATTCAATGAAAAAAATTAATGTAAGAGTATTCACTTAAATGCTTTTCATTTAATTTCACAACAGGATTCTCTTCTCAGTATCTCTGCAGACATCTCAGTGAGGTGCAAAATCTAACATAAAAGAATTGTGTGTAAATCATAACTGATAATTTTGCTGAATGTCTTTCAATCCTGGTTCTGCAGAATATCCCTTCAGATATGTCCACCATACTAGAAATATCCTGAGACTCAATGGTGGAGGAGAGGGGATGAAGAAGATTTTTTTCCCAAAAAATACAACATTTTTTTCCTGTCCCAACTCCAGCCCTATTGGGAATTCTCAGAGCAGAATTCAACAAACAGAAAAACATCTAGTTAGTGGTCAGTGTGTTCTGAGGACTACCATAAAGATCTCTCCAATTTTGGCCCACCCATATAGTATTTTTTATGAACCTAGCAGCACCAAATGTCCACTTCAGTCCCACATGTACAGCAATCAAGTATTAGACTAGGTGTATTGCAGGTAAGGTCTTGGTGTCCTGAGGGTCATGTAGGAAATAAAAGGAAGGAAGGAAGGAAGGAAGGAAGGAAGGAAGGAAGGAAGGAAGGAAGGAAGGAAGGAAGGAAGGAAGGAAGGAAGGAAGGAAGGAAGGAAGGAAGGAAAGGAAAGGAAAAAAAGCACTGCCTACATAAATTTTATTTTTCATAATAATTTGTTTGTGAATGTTACTATTCATCACATTTTACAGAAATTTAAGAATTAATTGTTTGTATTCATTAATGATTTAATTATATTTAAATTATAGAAGTAAGTGGTTTTTTGTTATTTCATTCTTTTGGTTTTAGTTATTATATCCATGTTGAAGATTGCCAAATTTATATCTCTAGAGCTGTCTTATTCCCAAAATTCCAAGCTGGTTATCTTCCCTCACTCAGAAGAACTACATTCAAATCCCATCTCTGTTACCTCTGTAACTTTGAACAAAAATCATTTAAATTTTTTGGACCCCAGTATCCTCATTTGCAAAATGGGGTAATAGACTTTGAGACTCATTTCCATTCTATATCTTATATTTTGATTTGAATATATCCATCAATATATCAACAATATAGGGCAAGCAAGCATTAATTACATTTTATTTTTTATTATCTCATATTGCTATGTAGTAGACATTGTGCTAGCCACCAGGGAGACAAAGTTAAAGTTAAACAATTTTACCTCTTGAATAGCTTATATTTTAAGGGGGGAGGGAGGAAGAAATATTATGTCTATATGTGAATATAATAAAATATATCTAACACTCCTAAAAGTATGCTTCTAACAGAATAGAATGTAGAAAGTGAGGAGATAGTGGTTTAGTGAGCAGAACTATTTATTCTCTAGTAGCTGGTCTTTTTCTTTATATGGGCTCCTCCACATTCTTAATTCTTCCATTGAGACTTTAATTTCTCTCTAATTAAGACCCTCAAGATCTTCAAATGGGGGAGGGGAGATGTGGGTTGGGAAAAAGGGGTTTTCTTAAATCTGCTATAGAAATAATGTACCTGAAGGAACTTGCTTCATAAGAGTTAACTCTAACCTTTTCCCCAACATGGATTGCTATAAATTTAATTCAGTCATGCCTGGGTGGTTTTGGTTAGGATCTTTCTCTGTATTTGAAAGTAATATAAAATTCTTGCATAGATGTAGTCACCCCCTCACTCTATTGCTAGCTTGCTCATTCAAACCTACCTTCATCCCTGGAGATCTGTGACTCTCACAGAAGGGTTACCACCACAAGGGTAAGACTCCAGTTGAGGATCCAAAAGATAAATTATTTTGAGGTGAGTGGAATACATTCCTAACATTTTTCCTAACAGTAATTCATGAGCCTACTCTAATGTTGTTTCCCAATTGCACAAAGTCAATAATCACAATACTATTAAATTTAAAACAAAACATCTATTTAAAAATAAAGTAAAAATGGGAATAAATATAATATCAAAATTTTGCATTATAAGGCAAATAATCAAAACATCATAGTCCACACATAAACCTGAGTCATACTTTTCCACCATTACAAGTGGAGAATTTTAGGAGAGGAAAGGAGCATTCACTCATAGAAATCAAGTAGGGATACATATGAGTGGAAAATCTCATACACTACAACTTGAGACTAAATGTCTTTTTTTTTTTTAATTTTTATTTAATAATTACTTTATATTGACACTCGTTTCTGTTCCAATTTTTTTTTCCCTCCCTCCCTCCACCCCCTCCCCTAGATGGCAAGCAGTCCTTTATATGTTGGATATGTTGCAGTATATCCTAGATACAATATATGTTTGCAGAACCGAACAGTTCTCTTGTTGCATAGGGAGAATTGGATTCAGAAGGTATAAATAAGCCGGGAAGAAAAACAAAAATGCAGATAGTTCACATTCGTTTCCCAGTGTTCTTTCTTTGGGTGTAGCTGCTTTTGTCCATCATTTATCAATTGAAACTCAGATCTCTTTGTCAAAGAAATCCCCTTCCATCAAAATATGTCCTCATACAATATCGTTGTCGAAGTGTATAATGATCTCCTGGTTCTGCTCATTTCACTTAGCATCAGTTCATGTAAGTCTCGCCAGTCCTCTCTGTATTCATCCTGCTGGTCATTTCTTACAGAACAATAATATTCCATAACATTCATATACCATAATTTACCCAGCCATTCTCCAATTGATGGGCATCCATTCATTTTCCAGTTTCTAGCCACTACAAACAGGGCTGCTACAAACATTTTGGCACATACAGGTCCCTTTCCCTTCTTTAGTATTTCTTTGGGATATAAGCCCAATAGAAACACTGCTGGATCAAAGGGTATGCACAATTTGATAATTTTTTGGGCATAATTCCAGATTGCTCTCCAGAATGGTTGGATTCGTTCACAACTCCACCAACAATGCAATAGTGTCCCAGTTTTCCCGCATCCCCTCCAACATTCATCATTATTTTTTCCTGTCATCTTAGCCAATCTGACAGGTGTGTAGTGGTATCTCAGAGTTGTCTTAATTTGCATTTCTCTGATCAATAATGATTTGGAACACTCTTTCATATGAGTGGTAATAGTTTCAATTTCATCCTCTGAAAATTGTCTGTTCATATCCTTTGACCATTTATCAATTGGAGAATGGCTTGATTTCTTATAAATTTGAGTCAGTTCTCTATATATTTTGGAAATGAGGCCTTTATCAGAACCTTTAACTGTGAAAATGTTTTCCCAGTTTGTTGCTTCCCTTCTAATCTTGTTTGCATTAGTTTTATTTGTACAAAGGCTTTTTAATTTGATGTAATCGAAATTTTCTATTTTGTGATCAGTAATGGTCTCTAGTTCATCTTTGGTCACAAATTTCTTTCTCCTCCACAAGTCTGAGAGATAAACTATTCTATGTTCCTCTAATTTATTTATAATCTCGTTCTTTATGCCTAGGTCATAGACCCATTTTGATCTTATTTTGGTATATGGTGTTAAGTGTGGGTCCATGCCTAATTTCTGCCATACTAATTTCCAATTATCCCAGCAGTTTTTATCAAATAATGAATTCTTTTCCCAGAAGTTAGGGGCTTTGGGTTTGTCAAACACTAGATTGCTATAATTGACTATTCTGTCTTGTGAACCTAGCCTTTTCCACTGATCCACTAATCTATTTCTTAGCCAATACCAAATGGTTTTGGTGACTGCTGCTTTATAATATAATTTTAGATCAGGTACAGCTAGGCCACCTTCATTTGATTTTTTTTTCATTAATTCCCTTGAGATTCTCGACTTTTTATTGTTCCATATGAATTTTGTTGTTATTTTTTCTAGATCAATAAAATATTTTCTTGGAAGTCTGATTGGTATAGCACTAAATAAATAGATTAGTTTAGGGAGTATTGTCATCTTTATTATGTTCGCTCGGCCGATCCAAGAGCACTTAATATTTTTCCAATTATTTAGAGACTAAATGTCTTGATGTCACTTGTTCCTTAACAATTCTTCATTGTTAGGATTCTTACAAGGTGCTAAGTAAGTGAAATTGAGGAGACAATGGTTAAATCTAGTTTAGCAATGATTTAATCCTACAACAAATAATGATTTCCTAGTGATATAATGATTGGTGTATATTCCAGCATCCAGCATGTAAGCAAGAAGCTCTTAGGGCCAGACACGGAAACCCACTAGAAGCTCTCGGAGGTGGAGACAGATTCATTCCATCTTCCATTTTTGTTTTGACTGGAAGCTCAAGCACTTTGGATTTGGAGACATTTGGAGGAAGCTAGAGGCAGAAGCTGGCAGAAGCAAAGGACTGGTGGCAGGACCTCTCGGAACTAAGGAGAGAGATAGGCAGAGGCCCATCTCTATTAAAGCTAACCAGGCCCCAGGAAAAAAGACAAGACTTTGAAGGAGAGAATAAAGGATTTGGACTTTAACTCCTGGCTGCATTTGAGGCGATTATTGAACTACAAAGAAACCAGCTCCCAGAGAACATTACATTTTAGAGAAGAACATTACAAAGAATCTACACTATATGAAGCTATTTCTCTGGCAGTTACTCCCTTTCTTATCCTTATCACTCTTGCTGGGCAAATTCCTTTATTTTCTGTTCTTAAACTGATGAAGCAATGACAAGAGCATCTAGGCCAGAAACATCTCTAAGCAATAAGTGTTAAGCTATTACAGTGATAAATAGCCCCCTTAAGCAAAAACAAAAACAAAAACAAAAACAAAAACACAAAGATATTCATCTTGGTTCCTTGGTCTGATAGTCTTTTAGACTATCTCTCCTTGATCTGTTTTCCAGGTCAGCTATTTTAGATATTATATTCCTTACATTTTTTCTCTTTTAAATGTTTGTGATTTTGTCTAAATATTATATCATATTGTTTTACTGAGTCACTGTTTTCTGTTTGGCTAATTCTGATTTTCAAAGCATACAATTCTTATATGAGATTTTTCGCCATCTGTTCTGAAGTGTCAGGTTTCCTTATCATTCTTTCTTCCTTAACTATTCTATTTTTTTTTTAAAGCTCATTTAATTTAAATTTATTCTTCAAGACTTTATATGGACTTGTTCTGAGGTTACTCTCTTCTTTAATGTTCTCTCCCTGGACTTCCACTCCAACATTTTTTATGTTTTTTCTTGATTTTCTCACATCATCACAAAATGTGATATGTGTGTGGCCCCACAAAAGCCTAAACTTCTGACATTCATTGATCTCTCCCAATTTGAAAAAAAAAAAAACTACAGCATTTATAGCTTGTATCACACAACTTTCATGCTTCATTTATTCATTTTTTTCACTCTATTTACTCTTTTTAGTTTATTCATTTTGCACCATTTTGTTTAAAGTATCATTAGTCTTATCCAAAGAGCATGAAAGTGTTCATTCATAAGAATGACCTGAAGTTGGGACACCAAATTGAAATACCAACTCTGTTGCTTCCTTCCTATGTCACTGTCTAGATATTAGTTTCCTCCATCTATATGAAGAAATTGAATTGGATTCCTCCTGAGGTCCCTTCCAGTTCTAAATCTATGATCTTATGACCTTCTGATCAAATGACAAATGTTTGAGAACAAACACATATTTTCTGCTTTATCTCTATAGCATCAGAATCATGACAATATTTAATACATAGTAATGAAGAAGGGACCGTCAAAACTCTCTAAAACTCCTTGAAATAGAGATTCTCCTTGAACCCTGTGTCTGTGGGACTCTACCCCACACAGGAAACA
Source organism: Antechinus flavipes (assembly GCF_016432865.1). Lineage (NCBI taxonomy): Eukaryota > Metazoa > Chordata > Mammalia > Dasyuromorphia > Dasyuridae > Antechinus > Antechinus flavipes. The sequence goes on from NC_067401.1 coordinate 159,708,781, forward strand.
AAATAAACAGTTTCATTCTGTTATCTAGACGGGGTTGGTTCAGTCCTGAGTTAAAAGAATTCCAACCCTATTGAATTAAAGAGACTCATTCAATTCTATTCAAATTCCAGCTATAGCTGAAATCTAGTTTGTAGATAAAAAGAGCCAACTTGAAACAACTTCCTGTAGAGAGGTCCTGACATGCCAGGCCATGCCATGTTATGTTATGCCATGCTAGGCTCTGTATGCCAAAGAAACCTCTGCCCACTGGAATAATATTCTCTTCCAGTGCTTACCCTCTCTTTATCCTCACCTATTTCCCTAACGACACTTATGTCCCTCTGTAGGGATCACTCTACTAGAAACTACTTCTCTGTCAGACTTTGCCTCTAAGGAATTCAGCCTTTCTATTCTTGCATAGTAAAGGTTGACTTCCCAATGCCAATGATAAACCTCTTTTATCAGTGTAGCCTTTTTGGGTTTGTAAATCCCTTTGTAGAGAATTTCTGCACCTCCAAAAGGGTTCCCTCAAGTTCCCTACCTTTGTGCAGAATCCCAAGGGGGTGCAGGGGAGGCAAACCTCTCCATTTGGTTCCCTGAACCCCGAACCTGCCACTAGACCTTGTCATTTAACTCCCTGACTACCAGAAACCCTAATCTCATTTTGGTTCCCTAAATCTAGACCTCATCATTTGGTTTTCTGCCAAAAGGAACCTCAAAACCTAACCCTCATCAATAATACTCAGTAAATATATAGTGATTGATATGATTGCTTAATTTGTTTGCGGCACTCTAATGATATAATTAGTGTTACTATCTTATAAAATTTGCCAATCACTTTTGCATTAACATATAAAAATCTTGCTAAATGTGGGTCACCCATATATACTTCTATTTTCTTAATATTAGTAAACAGTTGAGGCAGCTAAGTCATTCAATGCATTCAAGTCAGGGCATGGTCTCAGGAAAGCCAGAGGCCATATTTGATCTCAGAGGCTTTCTAGCTGTGTGACTGTGAACAAGTCACTTAAACTCTTAATTTCTTTAACTATAAAAATGGAGATAATAATAGCACACATCTCTTAGAGTTATTGTAAGGTTCAAATGAAATAATATTCATAAATGAATTGGCACAATGCCTGGCATATAATAGGTACATGATAAATGCTTGTTGTCTTCTTTCATCTCATTTAGACATTCAGCTCTATAAGAAAATTTCATTTTTAAACTGGACCTATCTTGACCTCTAGCAATTAATCTAAATGGTTAGTCCATACAATTCTAAATGACTCATTAGAATTTCTGAAAAGCAAAGCACAGTCCAATCTGCATTTAATCAATGTCTATTTCAGTAAATTTATAATCTTCTCTAAAATGATCATTTAATGGCCCTGCTTCTTTTCTAAGATCAAATCATAATTTTAGGCTGATCAAGCCCAGTTTTAATTATCTTCACACAACAGTGGTTTTTAATTGCTGTTGCTGGCTATGAATATTGATCCAATTAGTTCCATATCATGTTAGACAATTTTTAAATATGTAATGAAACTAGAGTTTCAGTGAAGCAATTTCATTCATTTTAAATAGATCATTATAATGAACTGATATTATTATAGAAATTAAGCAGTATTTTATTGCTAATATGACTAATATATTACTAACATGACCCTCTCTTTGGGATACCTAGTATCCAATATTTTAATATAGTTTCATCTCTTTACAATTTTTGAGAGAATTGAAAGATCTTAAATGAAAACTGGATGATTTTATAAAAATGCAACTGACTATCTTAACAAATAGAAAGTATGTGGGAATCTTATCAGAATTAGTTGCAAATATATAATCAGAGCATCAACTGACAAATAAAAGATTTTAGAAATCAACATCAAATTAGGAGAGAAAATCATGAGAAAATACTGCTTAAATTGTCATTTAACCTGACCTATTAAACTAAATCAGGATTATTAAGAAAAAGAAAGTAGAAAAAGGCAGTGATATTCAAACTTGACTATTATTATTATTTTGAAAAAGTTCACTAAATGTTATCAAAAAAAAAAAAACTACATGAATCCAGAAATCATATCAATTAGCAAAAAACTTGATCCTCTCACCAAGTAGGATGAGATATAAAACGAGGTTAAAATACAAACGCATTTGTAAAACACTAGCAAGCAGATGGTAGATAGAAGATAACAAACAATATCTCCACATAAAACAGTGAAACAAAGGCAAAAATCAAGTTAAAGAAAGTTGGGTGGAAAATTCCACTGCATGACATTATTCTAACTACATTTTTATATGAAGCTAATAGGAGAACAGTGATGGAACAGATTTGTATTCATTTCATTGAATATGAGTATTCAAATGGATCTTTGAACAAGAATTGTCCCTATACAAGATCCAATGAATTATTTATTTGCAGAGTAAAAAGAAGATATTAGAACAGCCATTAACAAAGCTGAAATCAACATGATAGAGAGAAGTGCACTCAAGATCTTCAAATTGGTGGTCAAGATTTTGGCATAACAATTTGATTTCAATCTCCTAATTTCAAGTCATCATGGCTATACTGAAGTTCCTGACTTAATATTACGTGGGAAAGATGGGGAGTGGAAAATGAGAATTGGCAATGTCAATTAGCATATTTGCCTCTAAGTTTTGTGAGCATCTTAATAACTAACAAATCACCAACTCTCCTTAAAAACAATTTTTTTTCACTTCAAGAACATTTTGTGGGCTGCTATAATGAACTCTATTGTCTGCTTTGAAGTAATACAGATATCAGACATACCATATTGAAACAGAAGCACAAGATATGTTCCAAAGGCATATATAAAAGGAACATAGATTCAGTGCTACTGGTTAAAAAAGAAAACCAGGAGCTGATTATAATGGAAAATGGTTTCTTTCCAGATTTGAAAAATAATCTTAACAGAGCATTTTCTCTCTTAAATGCTCTTCAAATATAACATGTCTTAATATTTTCTTTTGATTTATTATTTCTAAGCCAGTGATGGCTTTAGATTCAGTTTTTATGCATAATCTGATAAGCTAGATAATGCAATTTCATTTATTGGTTCACCAATTTGCATTATTAATATACTTGGTAACATTAAAATAAGATAGATGAATGGCTCTGAGCTCTTTGGATGGAAGATGATTTATAAATAACAAGAATTATTGTTATGTAATCACATTAGAGATAAAAAGCAGAATAATCCTTTTACCACTAAAATTTTTTGAGTGGAATAGAAAGCTATTCAGAATTTGCAATCTATAAGCCACAAGACTTTAAATTATGAATTATCATGTATTCAGGAAATGAAAATGTCAACCACAGGTAGATGGCATAAAGAGAAAATGGAAATAAAGTGGAGACATTTTTATTTTCTCAGCCTTAAAAAAAAAAAAATTGTCATTTTGATTACAGAGAGGAAAGCAAGCAATTTCCTTGCCCTTCTTAAAGAAATGATTACATCTGGTCACTGACCCTGCTTTCATCATTTTTATCCCATCTCTTCCTCTAGATAGCCTCTCTGACAGTACCTACTATGAAAATTTCAGCCAATCAAAGAAGCCGTAAGATTTTTCTTGCATTTTTCTGTACAAGAAGGCTGTTTAACTTTTTTTTTTTTTTTTTTAGCTCACTGTGTACACCTTTGGTGAGCTGGTGAAATCTATTGACTCCTTTTCATAATAAAGTTTTTAAATGCATAAAGTATAATACATAATATTGTTTTATTTTTGTTAAGGCAATTGGAGTTAAGTGACTTGCCCAGGGTCACACAGCTAGGACGTGTTAAGTGTCTGAGGCCAGATTTGGACTCAAGTCCTCCTGACTTTAGGGCTGGTGCTCTATCTATCTACTGTGTTACATAGCTGCCCCTACATAATATTATTTTAAAAATTATATCTAAGTACAGTTATCAAGATATTAAAAAAAAAAGTAAACCAAGTTTACAAGCTCCAGATAAAGAATGACTGTAATAGGGAAAGAAATCATTTTACCACTCCAAAAATGTATACTAGCCCAATCCCTTTAGATAGGCCTTTGCTCAGGGTGTCTTACTTTCAGCACAATTTGTAGCTGTATACTTATTACAGTGTAAACAATATTGATATGATTTTGTCTACTTGAAATATATATCCCTCAACAGACCATTATTGGCTTTCCTTCCTAGCTGGCCTAAAATTTCTACCATTAGTGTCAGACCCTTTTGATTTAGATGACAAAGTTTTTTTGTTTCAAATATTGTTTCCAGAAAGCCAAATTTAAAATGTATACATATTCCCTAGAAGAAATCCCCAAACTCCAAAAGTCTTCCTGTTATTGTTTTACAAAATGATGAAGTGACTGATAAGAATACTGAAGAAAGCACTACAGTTAACATATGAGATGTGAGACCAAGAGAGTTAAAAACATACACTTATACAACTGGAATGTATCTTTGTAAGCTGATTCTAAGGGTAGAATACAAGGATAAGAATTCCTTAAAGGCAGACTATTTTATTTTTGTCTCTGTATCACCAAGTCTAGCACAATATTTATCACAAAGTAACTGTTCAATAAATGCTTTTTAATTCAGTTGAATTGGGTAAATTCTCACAAAGGAAGCCAGCCTAGCCAGGTGAACTGATCTAGATTTAGATTTTATTACTCTTATTTGAAAATCTCTCTTTTATCAAATCATTTTCATGTTGTAATTTATAGTGGTCTCAAAACATTCTAAAATAAGATAAAACACAGCAAAAAGATTCATTTAGCATCTTAATTCATCAGACAGAGCAAAATTCTCTTTAACATATCAACATATTCTGGAGAATCTTCTACATAACCTTTATTTCTTCTAAGGCAAAGATTCTTAACCCGGAATTCATGAACTTGTTTTTGTTCCCAATATTTTGTCATCTCTATTTCAATATAATTTATTTCCTCTATATTCTTCTGTGTATTCTTCACTAACTTCAAAACATTATACTGAAAAGAAGCTCATAGGGGAACAGATGGCCAAAGGGATCTGTAATACAGAAAGAAAGGTTAAGACCCTCTTTTTTTTTAAAGGATTATTTTCAATCTGACCAAAGACAAACCCAATAAACATTTCTATTAAATGAATTAATCAAAAACCTTTCCTTCTTCTTAGTCTGATATTTATTCTACTTCAGCAAATAGTCCTTCTTGGATTAGCTATGCCTCTTTATTTACAATCTAGTTAAGCCTCCAATAAGGGGAAAAATTAATATAGGCAATATTCTTCTAGAAGTATGATTAAGTATTGGTAAGATTTTCTTCATTCAGAATTTGGAAAGGGTTTCAGATTGGAGGAGTATTGCTTGATCTTTATGAAATATTTGTACAAATAAAACTAATACAGACAAGATTAGAAGGGAAGCAACAAACTGGGAAAACATTTTTACAGTCAAAGGTTCTAATAAAGGCCTCATTTCCAAAATATAGAGAGAATTGACTCTAATTTATAAGAAATCAAACCATTCTCCAATTGATAAGAGGTCAAAGGATATGAACAGACAATTCTCAGATGAAGAAATTGAAACTATTTCTAGCCATATGAAATGCTCCAAGTCATTATTAATTAGAGAAATGCAAATTAAGACAACTCTGAGATACCACTACATACCTGTCAGATTGGCTAGAACAGGAAAAGATAATGAGGAATGTTGGAGGGGATGTGGGAAAACTGGGACACTGATGCATTGTTGGTGGAATTGTGAATACATCCAATTATTCTGGAGAACGATTTGGAACTATGCTCAAAAAGTTATCAAACTGTATATACCCTTTGATCCAGCAGTGTTACTACTGGGCTTATATCCCAAAAAGATCTTAAAGAAGGGAAAGGGACTGTATGTGCAAGAATATTTGTGGCAGCCCTCTTTGTAGTGGCCAGAAACTGGAAACTGAGTGGATGCCCCTCAGTTGAAGAATGGCTGAATAAATTGTGATATATGAATGTTATGGAGTATTATTATTTTGTAAGAAATGACCAGCAGGATGATTTCAGAAAGGCCTGGAGAGACTTACATGAACCGATGCTGAGTGAAATGAGCAGGACTAGGAGATCATTATATACTTCAACAACAGTATGATCTGATGATCAATTGTGATGGACATGGCTCTCTTCAACAATGAAATGAACCAAATCAGTTCCAATATTTTTGTCCACCTGCATTTTTTGATTTCCTTTAAGGTGAATTGTACATTATTTCAAAGTCCGATTCTTCTTGTGCAGCAAAACAACTATATGGACATGTATATATATATTGTATTTAACATATACTTTAACATATTTAACATGTATTGGTCTACCTGCCATCTGGAGGAGGGAGTGGGGGGAGGGAAGTAGGGGAAAAATTGGAACAAAAGGTTTTGCAAATGTCAATGCTGAAAAATTACCCAGCATATATCTTGTAAATAAAAACTATAAATAAAAAAAAGAAAAAACTTTATGAAATAGGGAGTGTTTATGTTGGATAGGGGAGAAAAAGGAGGTATGCTTCCATAATGACCAAAGACAATTCCTTAATTTCCATTGGCTAAAATTGTTTTGGGGGTTTATGGAAATAAAGAGAAAGTACTATTGACCCAATGAAATTGGCAGGCTGAATACTTGATAAGAAAAGTGAACATTTTAGTATTCAGTGACTCTTTTGATTATTTTTTTTGATAATTTGTATTGTCAATGCAAGAAAAATGAAAATAAATTGTCCAAAGGCAGAAGTATATGAACTTTAAATCTTTAAGAAAAGGAGCTTTTCATGGTTCTGATAATTACATTAGAGGGCAACATTAATAGAGGTCAATTATATAGGTGGAAAATATGATCTTTGATCCCAGAGCTTTCTTTAGAAAATGTTTTCTAAATTCTACAAAAATTATGATGACAAGGGAAATGAATAGCAGGAGTGAAGATGGTAGCAATCTCCATAGTTCAGGTTGAATGAAGCAGATATTCTTTCAAATGAAAAGAATATTCAAAGCAGAATCAAGTAAAAAACTTTTAATTCAGTAGTGCATTGGCATTAAAGTAATAAGAAAAAAGTTGATGTTTAAAACTAATGTTAGCAAGAATGGTATGAAGTATAACCTATGTTATTCAAATCCCTTTTCTATTTTTGCTGTTCAGTCAATGCTGATCTCTAATCCAATTCACTTACATATTACCTCCTTGATATCAAGTTCTTCCTCAAGAATAAAGGACAAACAGGAAATCACTACCACTATCTCCCAGGGAGTCACTTACTCCAAAGTGACTGGAAAACTGGTGAAATTTGTAGGGAAAATTGGAGTAGTCAGAGCATTTGTTCATAAAAATAGAACTGGAAAAAGGATGATGGGAAGAGATAAAATATCTACTTTGAACTGATTCCATTAGACCATATTCCTATTAGCCATTGCTGTAATGATTCATTGGTTTATTTAGTTTTTCCCCCAGAGACTGTTCAAGTTACTTGTTAATAATTTACTACCCCCCTTTATTGTTCCTCCCTCTCCTTCTCCCCACCCTTCCAGTCAGGTCTACATGGTAGAGTTTTAGGAAAAACTCAGCTAAAAACCTGTCCGCTATGATTCTGCCTAAAAGGAAGAGTCTAATTTTACTGGAAACCCATACAATTATTGGTTATAAGGAGCTAGGAACTGTGGACATACATCTTTTTTTTTATTTAATTTAATTTTATAATAACCTTATATTGACAGAATCCATGCCAGGGTAATTTTTTTTTTTACAACACTCGCTTCTGTTCCGATTTTTCCCCTCCCTCCCTCCACCCCCTCCCCTAGATGGCAAGCAGTCCTATATATGTTAGATATGTTGCAGTATATCCTAGATACAATATATGTTTGCAGAACCAAACAGTTCTCTTGTTGCACAGGGAGAATTGGATTCAGAAGGTAAAAATAACCCGGGAAGAAAAACAAAAATGCAAATAGTTCACATTCGTTTCCCAGTGTTCTTTCTTTGGGTGTAGCTGCTTCTGTCCATCATTTATCAATTGAAACTGAGTTAGGTCTCTTTGTCAAAGTTCACATCCATCAGAATACATCCTCATACAATATCATTGTCAAAGCGTATAATGATCTCCTGGTTCTGCTCATTTCACTTAGCATCAGTTCATGTAAGTCTCTCCAAGCCTCTCTGTATTCATCCTGCTGGTCATTTCTTACAGAACAATAATATTCCATAACATTCATATACCACAATTTACCCAGCCATTCTCCAATTGATGGGCATCCATTCAATTTCCAGTTTCTAGCCACTACAAACAGGGCTGCCACAAACATTTTGGCACATACAGGTCCCTTTCCCTTCTTTAGTATTTCTTTGGGATATAAGCCCAGAAGTAACACTGCTGGATCAAAGGGTATGCACAGTTTGATAATTTTTTGGGCATAATTCCTGATTGCTCTCCAGAATGGTTGGATTCGTTCACAACTTGTGGACATACATCTAATCCACCAAACCCATTTCTTTTAAAAAGATATCCATTTCTGTGCTGGACAGGCAGAGGGTTTTTAAAGGCTGCCTTTATTGTATTCTTTTCTAAAAGGCTTTTGAAATATGTGTTAAATAAGGATATGTTTGACCATTAGGAAATAGGAATGTTAGTAAAATTGTATTGGGACATTTGGGAGTCCTTCTGTCTTACAAAAATTTAGGACGTTCCTGAAAGTTTCTACTCCACTTGTCCATTTCCCCACCTATTTGTTCATATCCACCAGAATCTTTATGTTTAGGTTTTAGGTATTATCAAAATGAATCTCATTAAAATTGAATGTTTGAATTGCAAGACTTGGGTTAGGGGGTAGGGGTGGATATTAGAAGCAGTATGTTTAAATCATTCTGTCTTGGAAAGTAAGTGGGGATTAGGTACTAAAAGAATAAGTGACTGCAGATATTGGTAACTTACTATTGTACTAGAATGTCTTTAATGGTTTCATAGGAATATTAGTTTCTATTGAGAATTGGGGGAGGGGAGAGAAGAGAAAGAAGACCCCTGGGAAAGAGATACTGTTGCTCAGATAAAGAGTGGATAGGAAAGCTTCTTTTTTTGGTCTCAGTTATGGTGGTTGATAAAAGGTGAGTATATTGTGGGCATAGATACTATACATTATTAAATATTTTTTGAATTTGCTTTAATATTATCACTGTTTGGTGGCAAAGACCCAAAGGAGATCCCATTTTTCTGGGGTATTAATGCTCATCAAGTGATAGTTTAATATTTATTGGGATGAATGAGTCCATGATGGCAGAGGCCCCAGGTTAAGTGAAAGGTAATATGAGAGACAAAGGGTAAGAGATAAACTCTGAGAAAATATAGTATCCAACCCATTGAATTAAGTTTTGGGGATTGCATGAGATGGGAAGAGCCCAGATGATTTCAGATATAATCTGTAATAAGCTTTTTGACTTGTGAAATTTTGAAGAACTTATATTGCCAATGTGGACGTTTAGTTGGCCCTCATTTACCAAACTCACAAATCTAACACTTTCAAGTGTTAGGGACTAGAGCAAGCTATACAGCCTTGGAAGTTTTAAGGGGAGCTGGCTAACCATCTCTTTCTTTGGATCCTTATGATCTTGTGGGGCTTATATTTTGGGAAGTCTCTGTTCATAGGAACCAGACTTAAAGGAATCTTGGACAGGTAGCAAAGAATTTCTTTTTCTAAAATGGAACACTATTTAAGTAATTTATTTCCTTCTCTGTTCATCTGAACAATTTAAATTTTTGTATCCATTTTGGTTAGATTATCAGATTTGTTGCCGCACAATGAACCAAAAAACTCCTAATTATGTTTTAATTTCTTTTTCATTAGTAATAAGTTCACCCTTTTCATTTTTCATGTTGGTGATTTGCATTTTTTTTCTTTCCTTTTTCTAATCAAATTAATGACTGATCATCTCTAATCCTTTCTATGATTCCATCCTGTGGGGAGTTACCCAGGTCTCACTTCTAACTTCCCACTTACCTGAGAAAATAGTTCCCCTTTATTGACATGCTTTCTCTTTTCTTGAATGGTTTGGACAATTTTTTTTTCTGGAAAGGGTTTGAGGGACTAATGGGTAGAACCACTGGAAGGAATTTTGCTTTTTAATACTGAGGGAAATAAAAGAAACTTATTATAGTTATAACAAGTTAACTTACTTGGAAATAATTTTGAGCTGCTGGATGAAGGTGAGGGGGAGAGAGAGGAATTATTATTAATATAATAACTTAATTTAATTAATTAATTTTGATTTAATTTATCTCTTTCTTTCCTAATTCATGGACCAGCCCCTATAAGTCAGTTTGCCTCTGAAGGACATAACTGATAGATGAGATTGCCCAAGAATTTTATTTAGGTGAATTCCAGTCCCAAAACATTAAATCCATGTCCTTATAGCCTTTCACTGGTATTTAGGAAAACCCAACTCATGAAAGAGGAAACGAAGCAGAGTAGACTGGGTAGAGATGGATTCTTTTGTCCAAATTGCTGATGGAAGCTGAATTTCATGATCAATCCTTGTTCTTAGCAAGAAGAGCTTACTGTGAGGCAGCTGGGTGGTGCAGTGGAAAGAGTACCAGCCCAGAAGACAGGAGGACCTAAGTTCAAATTTGACCTCAGACACTTAACAATTCCTCGATGTAAGACCCTGGGCAAGTCACTTAACCCCAATTGCCTCAGTAAAAGAAAAAAAAAAAAAGAGCTTACTGCTTTCAGCCCAATTCTTTCTTTAAGAGCCTACCCCCTCATTAATTCTCACCAATCAGGATTGATTTTCACAGGGGCACCCCCTTTTTCAAAGGTATTTAAGTATTTAGTTATCTCATGGTTTTGTCTTTGGTTACTGAGGAAAAATTAGTAACCATTAATTTATTATCAATTAGCCTGATTAAGACATTGATTATCAATTTCCCAGAAACTCTGTCTGTAAGGTTTTTTATTCCTCTCAGGAGTATTCATGCAATTATAAAAAAGAGGGTAACTCTTTTCTAGAAGTCTCTAAAAGAGCAAAACTTTTGTAATGCCTTCCTAATAGAGTTTCTAAGGAGAGGGATGTCTTGGCTAGTGGACTGACACTTAATGATTGTTGTTATGAGGTGAACCTGATATTTCTCATACTGCTACTGGCTAATGTTGTTTATATTTCAGAAGACTTTTATGAATTCCCTTTTCTATCATTCAGCCACTATTTTGCAGAAGATCCTTTATGTTTGCATTTGGTGCCTCCTCCATTTTCTACCATTGTTTTTACCATTATTTTAGTGGTGAGTAATTCCCTAGAAAATTATAGAAACCTTAACAGCAATGGGTGGTTTGTGATAGAAATTGTACTAGTTTTGTGTGGGCATCAAGTGGGATGCAGGGGCAAGTGCTGGGAAGAAGCAGTCTGCTTGTTCCTAATTGTATGTACTATTCCTTCTGCTGCTATAGC